>NC_082714.1:129495823-130095823 GCF_030144855.1 Hypanus sabinus
TAATGAAGAATATACTAATGTGAAGGTTTTTTGCATAGTAGGGTAATTAAGGGTTATGGGAGAAGGCAGGAAGCTGGGGAGATGAGGCTATGGCCAGATCAGCCATGACCTTATTGAATGGTAGAGCAGGCTCGATGGGAAAGATGGTCTACTCCTGTTCCTATTGCTTCTGTTCTTATGTTCACAGACTTATTTTTTGAACAGCAGGATTAATGTGCATTCACTGGATTTTAGAGTAATAGGTAGAAATCTGATTGAAATCTAAGGATTTTGACATCAAAGAATGCTCTTTTAAAAGGTGAAGCAGTTAAAAGGGCCACAGTTGAAGCAATTTTGTATGTTCTGTCTTCTATCAGCACACCATTCCAACCTGTTAGTGAATTGCTGACAGGCCCAACCCAGCTCATTGTCCAAATTCGTAAGGTCATAGAGTCATACAAAAATTACAGCATAGGAACAGGCCCTTTCAGCCCATCTAGTTCATGCCAACCCATTTAAAGTGCTCACTCCCGTCGAGCTGAACCAGGACCAGCCTTCCATATTTCAACCATCCATGCACCTATCCAAGCTTCTCTTAAATGCTGAAATTGTGCTTACATACATCAGTTGTGCTGGCAGATCATTACAGATGCTTACAAAACTCTGAGCGAGGAAGTTTCCTCTCATGTTCTACTTAAACTTTCACATTTCACCCTTAACCCATGACCTCTGGTTTTAGTCCCACCCAATTTCAATGGAAAAAGCCTGCATGCATTTATCCTATTTACACCCATCTCAATTTTGTATACCTCTATCAAATTTCCTCTCAAGCTTCATTGTTTCAAGGAACAATATCCTAACCTATTCAATCTTTCCTTGTAAATCAGGTCCTCCAGACCCGGCAACATCCTTGTAAATTTTCTCCGCACTCTTTTAACCTTATTAACATCTTCCCTGTAGGTAGGTGACAAAACTGCACACAATACTCCAAATTAGGTCTCACTAACATCTTATACAACTTCAACATAACAGCCTGTCTCCTGCACTCAGTACTTTGATTAATGGAGGCCAATGTGCCAAGAGCTTTCTTTATGTCTCTATCTACCTGTGATGCCACTTTCAATGAATTATGGACCTGTATTCCCAGATTACTTTGTTCTCCCACACTCCTCAGTGTCCTCACTGTGTAAGACCTACCCTGGTTGGTCCTACTGAAGTGCAGCAACTCACACTTTTCTGCATTAAACTCCATCTGCCATTTTTCAGCCCATTTTTCCAGCTGGTCCAGATCCCACTGATAGCCTTCCTCGCGGTCCACTGCACCCCCAATCTTAGTGTCATCTGCAAATTTGCTGCTCTGGATTTGTCATCCAGATCATTGATACGGATGACAAACAACAATGGACCCAACATTAATTCCTGCAGCTCATCAATAGTCACAGGCCTCCAGTTGGAGAGCTAACCATTTTCTACCGCTCTCTGGCTTCTGCCACAAAGCCAAGTTCTAATCCAATTTACTACCTCACTTGAATGCCAACCGACTGAATTTTCTAGACTAGTTTCCCATGTGGGACCTTGTCAAAGGCCTTGCTAAAGTCTATGTAGACAACACCCACTGCCTTGCCTTCATCAACTTTCCTAGTAACTTCCTCAAAAAACTCTATAAGGTTGATTAGACACAACTTATCACACATGAAGCCATGCCGACTATCTTCAATCAGTCCATGTCCGGTCCCTTAGAATACCTTTCAATAACTTCCCCACCACAGATGTCACGCACACTGGCCTATAAATTCCTGGATTATGTTTAGAGACTTTCTTAAACAACAACGGCCATCTTCTAATCCTCCAATACCTCACTATCATTAAGGATGATTTAAATTTTTTTGCTAGGGTCCCAACAATTTCTGCACATGCCTCCCACAGGATCTGAGGGAACACCTTCTCAGGCCCTACGGATTTATCCACCCTATTTTGCCTCAGAACAGCAAACTCCTCCTTCTCTATAATGTGTATAAGGTCCATGAAGTTGATGCCACTTTGCCTCACTTCAATAGACTCCATGTCCATTTCCTGAGTAAATACAGGTACAAAAAATAAACTTAAGAACTCTCCCATCTGTTTTAGGCTCCACATGCAGATTACCATTCTGATCTTCCAGAGGACCAATTTTATCCCTTGCAATTATTTTGGTCTTAACAAATCTGTAGAATCCCTTAGGATTCTCCTTCACCTTGTCTGTCTGGGCAATGTCATACTTTCTTTTAGCCCTCCTGATTTCTTTCTTAAGTGTCATCTTGTATTTCTTATACTCCATAAGCACCAATGTTCCCTCTAATTTTTAATGACCAGTGTTCACAGGAATCTTGTGCTGTTCCATTTTTTGTCCAGTGACAATGACATATGCACATTATATAATTTCTTCAATAAAAAAACAGTATAAATAAGCCAGTTCTAAAACCTGCAGACAAATCATCACAAACTCCACATTGTCAAAACCATCCACATCAGAAACCAGAAAAGGAAATGTGATTGTGTACGATCTTGAAACATACTTAATGTGAGGTAGAGGGTGACAACCTCTTATACGCTGTTTAAATTCCGTTGTGCACTAGTAGTAAAAGATGCTTAAATACATGCACACACACTTTGGAGGGAACATTGATAATCTCCTCATTCATTCTTGCCTGCCTATACCAGCTACCCACCTCCCTGCTTTTCCTTAACCAGGGCCTGAATATCTCTTGAAAACCAAGGTTCCTTATACCTTCTAAATCTTATGAGTGGCAAAAGAACAGCACCGTTGATGTTGATGTTCCACTTGCCCACTGATTTTTTCAGTGTTTTGTTCTGCAATTTCATGTCAATCAAATGACATTCTATCGCCTGCAGACCATTTGTGCCCAGTTTGAATGGTACTAGCCACTGTACATTTCTTTAACCAAACAGACTGAATTGATAGAATAATTGAAAAATAAAGTCTCAAATAGATCAATCATGTACACAAGGCAAAACCATGAGAGGGAAAGAAATAAGGCTAGAAAAGATAAAGGAAAGAAAAAGATTATTTTAAAATATCTTTATCAATGACTAAAATCTGAAGGACTGCAACTATTAGATCTATAAAAGTTAATTTTCAGTGCAAGAATATTGCTACTATTCATAGCAATAGTAGCAACATAACTATTGCTACCCTGTCTTAAAATGATATGTACACCAGCACAGAAAAACCTTAACGTTTTGTTTGTATCTAGCATATCCATACAGGATACTGTTATTCGATAGGACAGCAGTGATGCAGCTGGTAGTGTTGCTGGCTTATTGTTTCAGCAATCCCCATTCAGTCCTGACCTCCTGTGTTTACTGTACAGAGTTTGCATGTTCTTCCTGTGACTGAGAAGGTTTCCCACAGTGCTGGGGTTTCCTTCCACAGTGCAAAATTATTCAGGTTGGTAGATTAATTGGCCACTGTATTACGCTGCTAGAATGTAGGTGGGTAGTTAAGATAAAGGGTGTTGTTGGGAAAGTGGGGAGAATTAAAATAGGATTAGTGCCAATGTGTGTTGATCATCAATACGGACACATCTGAGCTGTATGACTATGATACTATGACATTAGAATAGTAAGCAGTGGCAAGATACTATTGGGATGCTTATAAAAGGATATAATATCTCAGATAGAAATCCAAGATTTTCTCTCCTGGGTGTCATACATAATAATAATTTTCACATGAATGAGAATGAATATTATTAATAAATCACCAGTTCTGAAAATCAGAGAGAGCCAGAGATGCAGAGAATACAAGCAACCCCATTGCAGCTAATGACAAGTTTCAAAGTGCTATGAAATGGCTTTAGTTATTTTCTAATTCCACCTATTGCAAAACAGTTATCAGTTATTTTCTGATTCTAAGTTGTGTAACTATTCATCTATCAACCAACATTAACTTCTAGAAATAACGAAATCAAATGTGTTACTTAAACACCTTGTAAATAATCTGGCAACTTTGATACATGCACGTTGTTATCAATGGACTCGATCTTCTGTTGACTGGCAAACCAGCTGAGCTCATTCCTTAAGCACTCGCTCTTTTGCAGAACAGTTTGCTGGGTGCTGCCAAAGCTGGTATTTAAACTGAGTATTCCACAAACATTCAAAATTACCCAAAAGCTATTAAAATTTAAAATACAGCTACAGATTTGAAACTATTCATTTATTTCTTTAACAACATAAAAGGACCACTTTACAATTAAAATAACCGTAAACATTAAAATCAACTCAATTATATCAATAAAAAAGAAATTACCTTTATTAACCTTATGCCTGAAGCCGTTTCTCTCCATTGAAATCAATGGGCTTGTTGGCATTGTGCCAGCTTCAGCTGGCGCAAGCTCAGTGAACGTATTTCCCAGCCCGAGTACAGGAAAACTGGCAGAAGTCTGCATTCTCCTATTGGACTTCATGAAAATGTCCAGTGATATACATCAGTGACATAAAGGAAAATGTTCCTTTGCTGTAACCCCTGCTCTACCACCAGAGATTCATTATCATTATCAACAAGCGTAAAGCTGTTACTCATTGCAAGGATAGTCCTTGGTATTTGTTCATTGTTCAGTCTTTATGTACTCTGTATTGTGTAGGTGCAAAGGTATATAAGAACACACATCATGAGTTTGGTGCAGATTAACCACTCCTTTAAAAATAAATAAAGGTTATGCACCTGAATTATGGTTTAGAATTAAGTCAGTCAACCTGAAACAAATCTTGTTTCTTAAATCCACATTTTAGCTATCTGCCTGGTCATATTGGTCAATTAAATTTATTTTGAAAAGTTGAAAAAAATTCTGAATGTAGCTATATTAATACACCCTTCTCCTTCCCCTTCTGCAGCCAAAATAAGCATATTTTTTATTCAATGAAAACAACCTGATCATGCCTAGCCAAAAGACTGAAATTCACTTCCAAATTAAATCAAACTGCTTGAACTACACTCTAGGCAAAAATTCACAACAATTTGCAATAAATCAAAATAATTGGTAACTTTGCCTTAGGAAATAATTATTAAACTAAACTTTCCTTTCGAACTAGAATACGCATTCAGCTCATTAATTTGTTCACAAACTTATTTCCTGAAACGGACTGTGCCCGTTCCAACCCAGTACTGCAACCATCCGCATCAATTAGCATCAGGTCTACGTGATTCTTGAACATTTTTCCACTTAGAATAAATGTTTTAGACTATGCTAAGACCAGATCTACAAGAGATAAAGATGCAATTAGCAATATGGCTTTGACTGAAGAAGCTAATGAACACAGAAATATTTAAAGGAAAGAAAATTGCTAAAGAAATGATAAGTTTGAGTGATAATTATTTCCAGCAAAATTTCATTTCATAATAATGTCCATTATTAATTTACAACTGAATTTAAATTGGTCTATACCCTTAAAAAGAAGTCGGATGTATGCACATCTTTTTAGTGTTTTGGTCTCATTTTGGATCAAGAATGGTGTGCAACTCTTCCTGATATTTATTCAATTTGGATTTCTATTTTATCCCTTCAATATCGCCTAGTAAAAATAATGTTGGATTATGTGGAAGTTGTATTCCAATAATTGTTCCAGTAAAGCTCTTAAATTTGTCCAAAAAGGTTGAATTTTAAAACAAGACCAAGTAGAGTGTAAAAAAGTATCAATTTCTTGATTACATCGAAAACATTGATCAGATAAATTTGAGCTTAATCTATTTATTTTTTGTGGTGTAATATATATTTGATGTATAAAGTTATATTGTACTAATCTTAGTCGAGCATTTATTGTATTTGTCATACTGTCAAGACGTAATCTTGACCAACTTGTTTCATCAATTTTAATATTCAAATCAGTTTCCCATTTTTGTCTTGACTTATGAATTCCTTGTTTAATTGCCTGTTTTTGAATCAAATTATACATACCAGAAATATTTTTTTAATTTTTCCTTTATAAATTAAAGTTCCTATTTCATTAGGTTTCGGCAATAGCATTGTTTGACCCAGTTTATCTCTTAAATAAAATAAGCCCTTAATTGGAAATAACAGAAAAGAGTGTTATTTGATATTTTATATTTATTCTTTAATTGGTCAAATGACATTAATATACCTCCTTCAAAACAGTCTCCTATATATCTAATCCCTTTGTGAAACCAGTTATATAAAAGTTGATTATCCATTGTAAAAGAGATAAGTTTATTTTGAATTGAAGGTCTCTTTGCTAATAAAGATTTCTTTATCTCATCATCAACATTTATCTTATTCCATAAATCAATCAAATGTTTTAATATAGGAGATTCTTTCTTTTCCTGTATTCATTTAGATTCTCATTTAAAATTGAATAACTATCAGAAAGAGTTCATAAAAATTGCATTGGCAGTAGCCAAAAAGGCTATTGCAGTTACTTGGAAATCGGATTCATACTTAAGTATAGATTGTTGGAAGAATGAAATTTTCAGCTGCATTCCACTTGAAAAAATTACTTATAATTTAAGAGATAAATATGAAATATTTCTGAAAATTTGGCACCTTTATTTACAAAAGATAGGAATAAATATATAGGTGCTCCAAAGATAAAATTATTGGTTATCTGGGGAAAGAATTAAATATACGTATTAAAGCTATTATGAACATGGATCATGTGGGGATCTTCCGATATCCAGGCATTCTTTCTTTCTTTCTTTCTTTCTTTTTTTTCTTCTCTTTTTTTTCTATAGGGATATGTTAGAGGGGAGGGGTTAAGGGGAGGGGGGAAGGGTTCACAATTTTTTTTTCTTTCTGTAACCTATTTGAAAATTCAATTTAAAAAATTTTTTAAAAAAAGAATGGTGTGCAAGTTATTAGTGCTGGCAGCTGATGATATTATGCAACTGTGTTGATGTTGAACCGTAATTTTGCTAATGTCCAATGACTGTCTATTTTTAACCTAAATGGCTGAAGAGCAGCAGATATGATGCACCCAATTAATGCCATTGAAAGGACATGCCAAGTACTTTTATTGTAGTTGTTTGGTTGACCTGCAGGTCATTACTGTGGAGTTATAGAGTTGTTAGGTGCTTTCTAAGTTAGTCTACAAGGAAAGGGGTGAAAGATATTGAAGAGTTTTATCCTGAGTTCAAGAACAGCGTACAGATTAGTTGTTCCCAGATGCTGGTAAACATTCCCTCGGAATCGTATTAAACTAAGTGAAGAAGCAGGAAGCAGGAAGCAGGAGACGATGCTGAAAGTAGGAGGGAGGAGGAGGAGAAAGAAGGAAGGAAGATGGGGGAAGAGAAAGAAGGAAAGGATGGAGGAGGGGAGAGAGAAGAAATCTGAGTGGGAAGGAGAGTGGCAAATGACTTCAGGCAGGAATCCATAAACATCCTGGTTTTCAGTACTTATTTCTCCCGTCAGAACCTCATTGAGAAACTGAATGTGAGACATTCTTGATTCAGTAAGGATGTCCTCACTGAAACCTTCCTCATATTCAAGCACAATCGTAATTTTTGAGCAGGACAAACCTTATATTTTCAAGAATGTGAGAGGAATGTGACAATTTTTATGCAACCAACCCCTTCTTGGCTGGATCTGATGATATTTGTAGCAATGGATGCACAGAAGGAAATAAACTAAGCAAAGGGAAAGTTTGAGAAAAAGCTGGCTGTAAGTATGTGGATTCCAAACATATCTCCTTGGTGTATAAGCAGGGAAAAGATCATAAGAGTGAAGTACTGTAGGGATACATTATCAAGTAGAAAGATGCTGAGTTTGAGTATCAGAAAAGAGAGATATAGTTGAGATTTTGTATGGGCTAACAAATGACAAAGAGAAGATACTAGAAAGGCTGTATAAATTACCTGTCCCGATGGAATGTATCCGAGGTTGTTATTGGAGGTAAGAGAGGATATTGCTGAGGCCCTGCCCATAGTCACTATTGGATTAGGGTCCAGATTGTTGTTTTACAGTAGTTTTAGCTTTGCTTATGGCCACTATTATGTTTGGATAATCAGGATCAGAATCAGAATAAGGTTTAATATCATTCACGTATGTCGTGAAATTTGTTGTCTTGCAGCAGCAGTACATTGTAATACAAAGTAATAAAAACTATAATTTACAATAAAAAAATATATAAAAATAAATAAGCAGTGCAGAAAAAGAGGAAAAAAGATACTAAGATAGTGTTCACGGGTTCATTGTCCATTCTGACATCTGATGGCGGAGGTGAAGAAGCTGTTCCTGAAACACTGAGTGCATGTCCTAAGGTTCTTGTACCTCCTCCCTCGATGGAGCAATAAGAAGAGGGCACATCCTGGGTAATGGGAGTCCTTAATGTTGCTGCTTTTTTGAGGCATCACCTTTTGAAGGTGTCCTGGGTGCTGGGAAGGCTAGTGTCCATGATAGATTTGGCTGAGTTTACAACTTTCTGCAGCTCTTTCCAGCCCTGAGCAGTGATCCTTCCAATCACAAAGAAGAGAAAATCTGAAGATGCCGGAAATCCAATCAGTACACAGAAAATGCTGGAGGAACTCAACAGGCCAGGCAGCATCTACGGAAAAGAGTACAATCAATGTCTCAGGCCGAGACCATTCAGCAGGACCTTCAATGTGTGTTCCCTCAGCTTACCCTCCCTGAAGTCCACAATCACTTCCTTGGTCCTACTGTTGTTGAGAGCAAGATTGTTGTTGTGACATCACTCAGACAGCTGATCTATCTCACTACTGTATCCCTCTTTGTCACCATCTGAAATTCTGACAACAACACTTGTGTCATCAACAAATTTATAAATAGTGTTTGTTCTGATACTAACCACACAGTCATGGGTGTAGAGTAGAGCAGTGGACTAAACACGCATCCTTGAGGTGTGCCAGTGTTGGTTGTCATTAAGGAGGAGATGGTATTTCCAACCGACACAGACTGTGGTCCTCGGAAGAGGAAATCGATGATCCAGTTGCAGAAGGAGGTACAGAGGCCTAGGTTTCAGAGCTTTTTGATTAGAACTGAGGGCATGATTGTGTCGAACGCTGAACTGTATTCAATACACAGAAGCTTGACGTAAGTATTACTATTGCCCAGGTGAGCCAAGGTCGCGTGGAGAGCTAGTGAGATTGCATCCACTATAGACCTATGATGCTGACCGGAAAATTGCAGCAGGTCCTGGTCCTTGTTTATGTAGGGGGTGATTCTCGCCCTGGCCAGCCTTCCAATCACTTTATCACAGTAAATGTGAGCGCCACTGGGAGATGGTCATTGCTGCAGCTCACCATGCAGTTCCTGGGCACTAATATGATTACCGCACTTTTGAAGCTAGTGGGAACCTCTGACTGTAGCAGTGAGAGACTGAAAATGTCCATAAACACATCTGCCAGGTTTTCAGAGCCCTACCAGGTACACTATCAAGGCCTGTTTGTAGTCACTTGTTTGTCTGCAAACTTTTAGTAACTTGTACATTTGCTTTTATACTTCCATAGTTAATTTGTCTGCAAAGCTGAAGTGTGATTTGTCAGTACCTGTATGCAGGTTTCTTTGCTAACCCAGCTCAGAAAAGCTTGAAGTATAAACCGAAAGAACGGGTGCTTAATTTACTTCTTCACTTGCCTAACTTGCTGCTACAGGCAGACCCTGTCTAACCTGTACCATGATAATGAAATAGCTGCAATCAAAAGATTTTCACCTTATCCTTGACTTCCAAAGAACCTTCTGGTTAGCATCATCTCCAGGCCTAACACTTCCAAATATCTACAGTTTCAGAAATAGTGCATAAAGACTGACAAGTTACAGATCTTACATCTTTCCCCATAAAATGGTATAAAGTCAATATTCAATGACCAGTCAGAGTAATTGGAGACCAAAAAAAATTTAACCTTGGTATTAGGGAAAGTTTGGGAAACAAAAATTAGCGATAGAATTAGCAATTGCTTGAACAAGTGTAGATTAATTAGAGAAAGCATGGATTTGCTTTAACCAAACAGTTAATATGTTTATGGTATAGAAGTCAATGAGGGAAATACAGTTGATGTAATAAAAGACATCAAAAGTCATTTGATAAAGTGCCACTTAATAAATTTATCATCAGGAACCCATGGAATAAAATGCATTGGAGCAACATGGCTGGAAAATTGAAAAAGGGACTTATTAATGCAAAGTTGTTATTTAGACTGGATGAAAATATACACTCAGATTCTCAGGGATCAGTTCTCAGACCATTGTATTTCCTAATAAATATCAGTAGTTTGGACCTGGGTGTATGGGGCACCATTTCATAATTTTCTGATGACAGAAAAGTTGGAGGCATGAACTTTGAGAAAGGTACCATTAGGCAGGGTAAAAGAGATTGAATAAAGTGATTACATAGATGAGAGAATTTAATTATATATGGAGAATGGAGAAGCAAGGACACTGTTGGATACAGGGGAGGTTTCTAAGAAGACCCTACAGAGGTGTTTAAAACCTTAAATGGTATAGATAGAACAGATAAGGAGAAACTGTTCATATTGGGAGGAGACATGGGATGAAGGTGATTGACAAAAGAACCAGAAATGACATGAGGAAACATTCTTTATATAGTGATTAAAGTCAGGAATGTGATGGACCAGGTGATATTATGATTCTCTGATTTGTTATTTAATGTTTACTGTGGGTGATTACTGTTGCTGATCATATTCCATTCTTTTCTATCATAAAGTAGTAGAGAGCTTTGCAGAGAATGAGGTTTCCCCATGGGATTGATAGTAGGATCTGAAGAGGAAGATCTGACCTCAAGATCCATGATCAGAGCCAATGGCTGCACCAAAGCCGGTGAACATGCATGGAGTCCCACCACTGACTCAGTTTTTTATGTCACTCTGTTCCTGCAGAAGAGAGGTTAATGTTTATCTTGTCATGAGAAAATCTTTTTCCATGTAGTGCCATTATTTCCCAGATCAAATTGACTTCTAACAAAGACTTCTATTGCCAGCTGCATCTGGGATGCATTTCTCTAGATTGGATTTAAGTGAAGCAAAGCTACTTATGATATGCCATCTCTTCAGTCCCCGCCACAGCATCTAGTCACTCTGTGTGTGTGTGCGTGTGTGTGTGTGTGTGTGTGTGTGTGTGTGTGTGTGTGTGTGTGTGTGTGTGTGTGTGTGTGTGTGTGTGTGTGTGTGTGTGTGTGTGTGTATGAGATGCTTTTGTACTTAGTCAAGTTATTAAATTCAAAGAGGTTCTGTACAAACATCTGCCATGGAATATGGAGCAAAGCAATTTTCACACCACTGAAACTAAATTACTGGGTAAATGATAATATTACCCAATTTCACTTGAACCTTTACTCAGAGTTATCCTCCACTGGGCTAGCAACACTGACTTTTTGCACTTAGCTGAAACAGTTACATTATTGAATAAAATAGACAAATAGAATGTGATCCATCTTTAAAATAAAGCCACATCATCAACTTCATTGTAAAAGAATTAGTTAAAAAGGAAAATGAGATTCTGCAAATGCTGGAAATCTTCAATAACACCTACAAAATACTGGAGGAAGTCAACAGGTCTGGAAACAGTTCTGGATGGGAATAAACAGTGGTCATTTTGGAGTGAGACTCTTCTTCAGGACTGAATAGGAAGGGGGAAGAAGCCAGAAGAAGTTGAGATAAAGGGAATCCTTTTTCAAAATGTATTAAACTCACAAATTAAAAACTATACTGGTTTTAAAAAGACACTATTAGGGGAAATTGCCTTTCGTAACTAAGTTACAGATTACATATGATTGTTCAATAATTTTTATTGGAGCCCCTGAGTTTCTATGTGAATCTACATTCACTTTTTTATTATCAATTGGGATTTATTTGATATCAATGCTGAAGAATGGAACTCGATTTAACATTGTTCATCTATTTCAGCATCAAATATGCCAGCACAACAATCCCGTAAAGGAGCTGGATTGTTTTGCTTCTATGCCATCAACTAGATGGAGATTGGTGCAAATTAATTTTATGCAGCTGGCAAGCAAGGTGAACTTCTACTCCCACAGCCCTGACCTCAGTCAAAGCTGGATATGAACCTAGGGTCTTCAATACTGTGTTACTTCATTCAAAGATCTTCTAGAACTGGCTTGGTTTGGGGATTGAATATTAACCTCTAGGTTATGGCGATGAGAAATCAGGAGCATAAATATTAGGACATAAATTAACGTTATATACTTGTATTAATTCATTTAAATAGTTCAGCTAAGTGGTTATAAAAATTCTAAGTGGTAAAAAGCAGCACAAGTCAGCTAGCGTCATTCAGAAAAGAAACAACCTTTTCCGCACTTTCAAATTACTGAGCGAGAGTTGTGCATTGAAAATTGAGTGTCTGGGTGATTAAGCGTAGACAAATGATTAAATAAATATGATATCATTTGGAAACGAGAAATCCAATAGTAAAACTCACAATAATATATTCAAGCAGAGATGTCAATAGTATTAAGATATTTTGTGCTAACCAAATTTAACCAATAAATAAAATAAGCTAAGTGTAATGTTTTGCTCTTCCAGAAATCAGTTATTATATCACTGACACTATAAACTTCACAGTCAAAACCATTTTCTCTACTGTAAAGAACTTATATAAGATGTTACTAATTCAGCTATGACAGAAAGACAAGTATTAAGACCATTTTGATTCCAGAATAAAAAAAAACTTCATCTATGTGATGTAACTGCTTTTGCTTCGAGATTTTAAATGGGTTTAAATGATATAATGAAGTGAAGTAATGCCACCATTTCAGCAACACAAGCATGTTTATGGCTCCATGTTAAACCATTTTGATGTACTTTTGTTTGATTTTGTGTGTGGCTTCTGTTGACACTAGGCTACCATTAAGTGCACATGGTTCGAATTGAATGGTTAGAACCTGACCACATCTTCAGACTTCAAGGATATTGCTTGGAAACCCATGAAGAGTCAGCCCAAGGATTTACTTAGTGACAAAGGAAGGGGATTCTCTACTTAAGAAGCACATCCCACATGAAACATTTGAACATGGTTTCCATTGACTTGCTTGTTATTGTTTATGCACTTGTGACATGAATGCTAGTAGGTTTTTACAGATCAGAAAAAAATGATACCATATGCCATTATGTGCTTTTTATGGATTATAATGTAAACAGTCTAATAGCTAATTGCAGTAAACAATGTTGCTTTTACCTTTACCAAACTGGCATCCAAATTACTTGTTGTAACTACCCTTTTGCTACTTAATGCTCCTTTGAACTTCTGTGGAATACCAATTTTACCCTCCTCACAGTCTCAGGTTAATCACGACTCAATAAATGCTATCCCTCTCTAACTAAATCCTTCCTGCCACCTCTAAAACGTGGAACTCCTTTCATTTCAACAATATATTTCAGATGTTTTAAACATTATTTTCTGCAAATACCTGATCCCTTATCTTTACTCAGCTTGGCGGTGTCCTGGTCTTGGACCCCCACCACAGCTTCAAGATAAAAATAATTTGTTTTAAAAGGTTTCAGATGTGGAACATGAGGCAAGAGCAGAGAATGCTGGAGCACACAACAGCTGCATCAACATCCCTGAAGAGGGAGAATCAACATTAGCTCTTCTGGTTGATGACCTACTATTAGTCCGAAGGGAAGATATCCAATAATGATTGGGGCTCAGAAGCCCTTCCTCAAAGTTGAATTGAATTGAATTGACTTTATTTCTTACATCATTCACATACATGAGGAGTAAAAATCTTTACCTTACGTCACCAAGTGTGCAATGTGCATTTTATAATAACAGGATAGTCAATATAACACAGAACTACAATTGTGTCAGCGTGAATTCATCAGTCTGATTGCCTGTTGGAAGAAGCTGTCCCGGAGCCTGTTGGTCCTGGCTTTTATGCTGCAGTACTGTTTCCGAGATGGTAACAGCTGGAACAGTTTGTGGTTGGGGTGACTTGGGTCCCTAATTATCATTCGGGCCCTTTTTATGCACCTGTTGCTGTAAATGTCTTGAATAGTGAGAAGTTCACATCTACAGATACACTGGGCTGTCCGCACCACTCTCTGCAGAGTCCTGCGATTGAGAAAAGCACAATTCCCATATCAGGCAGTGATACAGCCAGTCAGGATGCTCTCAATTGTGCAAGTGGAGAAAGTTTTTAGGATCTGGGGAGTCATGACAAACTTCATCAGCTATCTGAGGTGAAAGAAGTGTTGTTGTGCTTCTTGTCATGCTGAGTTTATTGTCATGTGCAGAAGTACATGTATGCACAGGTACAATGAAAAACTTATTAGCAGCAGCTTCACAAGCACAGAGCATCAGGTAAGCAGTGCTTCTAAGAAAAAATGAAGTAAGCATAAATTATTTAAATTTTTACAAGAAAACACACAGAACAAAAAAAATTAATTTTTTTGCAATTTTAGTCTATTTTCTTAATGAAATGGTCAAACTGTCATACAGCTGCTAAACTGCAGTGATTATGGTTTTGCTCATTGTTTCAGGAACTGAGTGATCAAAGGAAAGTAGCTGTTCTCGAAGCTGGTGGAGTGGGACTTGGGCTGCAGTCTCTCCTGCCCGATGGTAGCTGCAAAAATATGGCATGGCCTAAATGGTGAGGATCTTTAATGATCAATGTCGCCTGTAGATACTGCCAACGGTGGGGAGGGATGTGCCTGTGATGTATTGGGCAGATTCCACTACTCTAAGCAGCTTCTTATGTTCTTGTGCATTCAAATGGCTGCAACAGACCATGATGAAACCAGTCAGGATACATTCAATACTACAGTTGTAGAAGCCTGTTAGAATGTTTGACGATGAGCTGAACAGCTGAATGACCTTAACCTCTTAAGAAAGTAATGATGCTAGCCCCTTCGTGTGTATGTGTGTATTATTGAGATTATCGAGAGAGGTGGGCAGATAGATATGCAGGGAACAGTAGTAAAATGAATCAGCAGGTGGTTAGAAAAACTCACGACAATGACCATGAGCTTGGGAAGGAATTTTGAGGGGCATATTTTGATGGCAAGAAACACCCCACCTTCTTCCTGTCCTTTCACCTGCTGGGAAGAGTAGATTTATTTCAGGTTATGACAGGAATGATGAAGGGTTATTGTTATCTTAATTGCAACCCCCCCCCCATTCCAGTCTGGGTCCTGGCATGAGAAAGACTTAAAATGTGGACCATATCCATAAAGATATCCACAGGAAGGTAGTGGACGCAACCTTAATGTAATGAAGGTAATGGACTACATCCCTTTCAATTATGCACAAACTCATTATCCTCATAGTTTCCACTATCCCACTCCATTCACTTCCAATCCCTGTTTAACTTATTTCTTCCTTCTTTGGCATAGACAGGGCAGATTTTCACCAGGGTGACATATTCATATACTTGGGGCCATAGGTTTAAGGTGTGAAGATGAAGGTTTATAACTCCCTGAGAGTGGCTACCAAAGTTGATCAGGTGACTAAGAAGGCATATGGTATGCTTGCTTAATTAGCCAATGCATTAAGTTCAAAAGCCAGGACACTATGTAGCAGTTTTATAAAATTGGTTAAGCCAGAGCTGGAGTATTGCATACAATTCTGGCCACCCCATTATAGAAGGGAGCAGACGAACCTGGATTAGAGGGCATGTGCTGGACAAACCTGGGTTGTTTTCTCTGGAGCTGCAGAGACAGAGGGGAGATCCGATAAGAGTTTATAAGATTATGAGAGGCATAAATTAAATTAGATAAAATAGACTGACAGTATTTTTTCCCAGTGATGTCTAATAGCAGAGGGCATACATTTAAGGTGAGATGTGGCAATTTCAAAGGAGAGGTGAGGGGAAATCTTCCTTCATAGAGCATTGTGGGTGTCTGGAATGTGCTCCCTGGGATGGGGGTAGAGACTGAAACATCAGGAGCTATTAAAAGACAAATAGAAAGGTATATGAACATGTTTGAAGAAGATATTAGTTTTATTAGTCATTTCATTACTAATTTAATTGCTTCAGTTTAACATTGTGAATGAAGGGTCTAGTCCCGTGCTTTTCTATGTTTTTTCAGTGTGGGAGGAAGTTTACTTTACATAGAGAATGGTGTATGCCTGCAATGTGCTACTGGGAGGGAGAAACAGATATGTTTAAGAGGAATTTGAACAGGTACATGGGCATACAAGGAATGGAGGGATATGAGTCAGGTGCAAGTGAATGAAATTATTTTAATTTGGCACTATGCTTGGCAAAGACATCATTGACTGAAGGATCTAGAAACACTGAGATATAGAAACATAGAAAACCTACAGGACAATATAGGGCTTTCGGCCCACAAAGTTGTGCCAAACATATCCTTACCATAAATTAGTAGGGTTATCCATAGCCCTCTATTTTTCTAAGCTCCATGTACCTATCCAAAAGTCTCTTAAAAGACCCTGTTGTATCTGCCTCCACCACCGTGGCCTGCAGCCCATACCACACACTCACCACTCTCTGAGTAAAAAACTTACCACTGACATCTCTTCTGTACCTACTCCCAAGCACCTTAAACCTGTGCCCTTTTGTGGCAGCCATTTTAACCCTGGGGAAAAGCCTCTGACTATCTACACGATCAATGTCTCTCATCATCTTGTACACCTCTATCAGGTCACTTCTCATCCTCCGATGCTCCGAGGAGAAAAGGCCGAGTTCACTCAACCTATTCTCATAACGCATGCTTCCCAATCCAGGCAACATCCTTGTAAATCTCCTCTGCACCATTTCTATGGCTTCCATATCCTTCCTGTAGTGAGACAACCAGAACCGAGCACAGTACTCCAAGTGGGTTCTGAGCAGGTTCCTATATAGTTACAACATTACCTCTCGGCTCCTAAATTCAATTCCACGATTGATGAAAGCCAATACACCATACGCCTTCCTAACTGCAGAGTCAACCTGCGCAGCTGCTTTGAGTGTCCTATGGACTTGGACCCCAAGAGCCCTCTGATCCTTCACACTGCCAAGACTCTTACCACTAATACTATTTATTCTGCCATCATATTTGATCTACCAAAATGAACCACTTCACACTTATCTGGGTTGAATTCCATCTGCCACCTCTCAGCCCAGTTTTACATCCTATCGATCTGTTTGCGTGTTGTACTACTCGATGTTCTATCTTCTTCTTTGATTATTGTTTCTATTGTTGTTAGGCTAATATTATTTCAGGCTTGAAGGGCAAAAGTTAGGTCTGGCTCTGATTTAAGATTCCTGATATGGAAAAGTTCCCTTCCAACCATTTTTTCTTATGACATAGAATTGTTTCCTCCTTGTTCTACCCTCATAATTTATGGACAGTATCAATCTGCAGGTATTCCATGGAATCACTTGATTTGCATATTCACGGAATGACAAGTTTAAGATTAAGGCTGCCAGACTAGATTCTGACTCCAATGGGAAAAAAAAATTAGGGAGAACTGTAAAGGAACTGCAGGTTGATTCTCATTGCTTTTACACTATCACGTCCGGTCAAAATTTACCCTCTACCTATCAGCTCCTTGTGGAGGAAATCACCATCAGAAACAAGTACCTAAATAGTGAATCATTCAAGGCATTATTACTGCGCTTGTAATATTGTATTCTTCTGTTGTTCTCTTTCAACTACTCTCTTTTATACTCTACATTTTTATTATTCTGTATAATTGACAAGAGGTATACTTAAACTGCTAATTATTCATTAATGCTGACTAGTAAACTTACAAAGGTTGTTAAAGTTTATTTGTTATTAAGTTATCCAAATGTGAATCAAACAATCTTATTAAATCTAATGAATTGACTCCACAATTGCATTTTTGAGCCAGTTGTTAATTGGCTCTTTATTAACTGCCAGTTGATCTAAACATCATCTTTCCAACCGTATTTTTTACAATACAGTTGTGAAAAGATGTTACTCCCAACTTTCCAAGTAAACTATAAACTTCTACCATTGTTTTCACTTAATTGTTAAACTCATGATGTGCATCCAATAAAATTGCTCAATGAATTTATATCATGAGCTGAAAATATATGTATGGGTAGCAGCTGTGGTTTAATTTCTCTTCTCTGCCATAAAAATGGCAATAAAACTCAATGTACACATGAGGTTCTGCAGATGCTGGAGATCTTGAGCAACACACACAAAATGCTGGAGGAACTCAACAGGTCAGGTAGCATCTATGGAGGGGAATAAACAGTTGATAGTTTGGGCTGAGACCTTTAAAGGTATAAATATAAAACTAATATGCAAGTTTGAAGGCTTTAACCATTATATAACATTCATTGGAGATTTATTAATTACAAATTATATTTTTGCTCTTGATGATTTATTTCTAAATATTATCAGTTTGCAGTCAAAATAAAGATTCTGTAAACTGGACCTGCAATGACATATCAAGTTCAAATTCAAATTTAAATTCAAGTCCATTGTCATCTCACTCTAATCTTGTACATATACAACCAAATGAAACAACGTTCCTCTGGACTCACAAAACATCTCTCACCCGCAGCACATGAAACAACATATTGCCAGAAATAAGCTAACAAAATGTGATTCAAAACACATGTAGTGCACAGTTTAGGTAAACAGTAAATAGGTTGTTGAACTAGTGAAGAGACCTTGGTGGTGGCAAGGTATTCACTAGTGTCATAACCTGAGGGATGAAATTGTAACCGAGTTCCTGACAGTATGGGTAAAAGAGATTGTGGGATCAGTGGTAGGGATCCTTTAAAATACTTTAGGCCCATTGTGTACAATACTCTTGGTAAATGTCACAAATAAGGAAGAGGGAGGTCTCAGAGATCCTCTTGTTAGCTTTTACTGTCCTCTGTAGGGTCTTATGCTGATGCCTTGCAGATTCCAGACCACCCAAAGATACAGCCAGACAAGACACTCTCGATGGTGCTCCTGTTAGAGTGGGGGCAGGGAGTCTTGCATGCCTCAGTTTCCTCAGGAAGTGTAGGCTCTGCTGTGCCTTTTTGACTATTGAAGAGGTGTTGTGGGTCAAGATTAGATCGCCCATCATATGCACACCAAGGAACTTTGTGCTCTTCACTTTCTATGTAGTGTCACTGATGTGCTATGGAGAGCGGTTGACCTGAGCCTTCTTGAAGTCCACAGTCATCCCTTTTGTCTTGTCCACATTGAGACTCAGGCTGTTGTTCCCACACCATTTGACAAGCCTCTCTGCCTCCTCTCTTTTTCAATCTTTTTATTAATCTCAACATGATAAGATTAGTACATAGATAATGGGAGTACAAATTTACAAGATTAAAATGAACATAAAAGGATACACAAACAATAAGTACATTATAGTTAAGTCTTCCCAAATCATGAATGATACAAATGTCATATAAATGAAACAAAAAAACTAAGTAATTCATGTTGAAAAAAAACAGAAAAGAGAAAAAGAAACAAAATATTAATACCCTAAAAAAAACTAAACTAACAAACTAACCACTAACTATTAAGAAAAAAAAGGAAAGAAGAAAAAAGAATGGCCTGTTTATAGTATCTATATAAAAAATTACAAAATCATCACTGTCCCCCCCAAACTCCGATCCTCTCAACATATATATACCGGTAATCAAAATGGGAAAAACAAATAGGATTGGAACAGGGTCAAATTACATCATGTGAAAATATTGCATAAATGGCCTCCAAATCTTTTCAAATTTAATAGAAGGGTCATATATGACACTTCTAATTTTCTCCAAATTTAGACATAACATAGTTTGAGAAAACCAATGAAATTTGGTAGGGGGATTAATTTCTTTTCAATTCAACAAAATAGATCTTCTAGCCATTAACGTAAGAAATGCAATCATCCGACAAGCAGAAGAAGATAAATGGATTGACTCCATCATTGGTAAACCAAAGATTGCAGTAATAGGATGAGGTTGTAAATCAATGTTCAATACTGTGGAAATAATATCGAAAATGTCTTTACAATATTTTTTCAAAAGCGGACATGACCAAAATATATGAGTTAAAGAAGATATCTCAGAATGACATCTGTCACATATAGGATTTATATGGGAATAAAAATGAGCCAATTTATCCTTGGACATATGAGACCTGTGCACAACTTTAAACTGTATCAACGAATGTTTAGCACATATAGAGGATAAATTAACTAATTGAAGAATTTTATCCCAATTCTCAATAGGGATAGTAAAGTTAAGTTCTCTTTCCCAATCATTTTTAATCTTATAAAAGGCCTCTGAGCATATTTTCATAATTATATTGTAAACATTTGAAATTACACCTTTCTGAAAAGGATTTAGTTCTAACAATTTCTCCAAAATACCCAAAAAATGAAGATTTGGAAAGATAGGAAGTACAGTGTTTAAGAAATTCCTAATCTGTAAATATCTAAAAAAAATGAGATCTGGGCAAATTATATTTATTAAATAATTGTTCAAAAGACATAAAACAATTATCCAAAAATAGATCAGAAAATCATAATATTCCTTTAGTCTTCCAAGCTGAATAAGCTTGGTCCATAATAGAAAGATGAAAAAAGAAATTGGATACAATAGGAATAGTTAAAACAAATTGATTCAACCGAAAAAATTTTCAAAATTGAAACCATATATGTAAAGTGTGTTTGATTATCGGATTGTCAATTTGTTTATGCAATTTAGAAAGAGCAAAGGGAAGAGAAGTCCCTAAAATAGAACCCAATGAAAATGAAAAAGGATTTTCTCTGCCTCCTCTCTGTATGCCAACTCATCATTGGTGCTGATGAAGCCAACCACTGATGTATCATCAGCAAACTTGATGATACGGTTTAAGCTGGATCTGGCAGCGTGGCTGTGGGTCAGCAGTGGGCTGAGCCCACAGCTGTGGGGACACCAGTACCAGCATGATGGGGCTTGAGATGCTGCTGCCAACTCTGACAGCTTGGGGTCTTCCACCAAATCGTCTAAGATCCAGTTACAGAGAGAAGTGTTGGTTCCCAATGAGGACGGTTACCCAGCAGCCTCTGGGGGATGATTGTGTTCAATAGCAAGCCAAAATCAATGACTAACAACCTGGCACGTTAAGCATCATTTTCTAGATGGGACAGGTCAAAGTGGAGGGCCAAGGCTATGGCACTATCAGTGCACTGGTTTGAGTGAAAAGCAAACTGGAAAGGGTCCAATGTAGCTGGAAGGTAGGGTTTTTCTTTGTACAATCCATTACCAGCCGGTCAAAGCACTTCAAGCTGGTTGAAATCTGAGCCACTGGACCGTAGTAGTTTAACCAGTTACCATTGCTCTCTTAGACACCAGAATGACAGTGCATTGTTGCAAAGAGATATTAAAGATGGTTATTAAGATCTCTGTTAGCTGGGCCACACAACCCTTCAACACCTGAACAGGTACGTTGTCCAGCCCCACAGCTTTGAGTGAGTTTACCCTGACTAGTATCCTCTTCTGCTCAGCTCCGGCCAGACAGGGTGCCTGTTCCTCAGGGAAGAGGGGGCTTTTTGCAATGTCACATCATTCATTGTGTCAAAACATTCAGCCCATCAGGAAGGGAGGTGTCGCTGTCATTGAACTGCAGGGTGGACTTGTGATCTGTTACAGTTTGTATACCTTGCCATATGTGCTGCAAGACCCTGATGTCACAGAGGTGCCTGTGAATTTTCTGTGCATACTCTTGCTTTGTCTTTCTAATGGTGTGTGAGAGCACAGCCCTTGCTGACATGGGAGTTGTCCTATCCCTCGATCTGAAGGCAGTGCTCTAATCCCTAAGCAGTGCATGCACCTTTGTGGTCAGCAATACTTTCTGGTTTCTCCTGGCAGTGTAGTATTTAATCACAGTAGTGTCCTCAATGAATTTTCTTATATAGCTAGTCACTAATCTCGCATATTCATCAATGTAGAAATATCTATGACTGGTGGGACCTGGGTTGAACTTCCAGCCTTAGAAACTGAGGAACATCTAAGAGAGGAAACATCTGAGAATTTGTCGTCGGTTGGTGTCTTGCATTTGCCAATTTCTTGAGAACTATATTGGCCAAAGTCTAATGGAACTTGTATCTTAATAAGGTGCAGATTAGAATTACAAAAAATAATGGAAATGAGAAAAATAAAGACAGCACTTCAATAAAAAAAAGACCAGGATATTTACAATAGATATTGACACAAATAACATATTCTTGTATTTGTAATTTTTTTTGGAATTAGCATTAATTTTTAAGTGTTCAACTTTCAAGTGTTAGGGACAATTCTCTTTCCACTGGTACTGCTTGATCTATTGACCATCTCTGCTACTTCCTTTCATTTATCATTGATGTAAAGCTTTCCTGCACAATCACTCAGACTTTCATAGTCTTCCTAATGTGATATGACCAGAAATGTATCCTAAATGGTACTTTTATTACGATAAAAAACAAATCCTAGTTTGGTTCTCCATTCTTCTATTTATTTGTTCAGAATGCCATGTGATTTACTACTCATTCTCTCAATTAGCTTGCCATATTCAAGAACTGTTCAAAGTTCAAAGTTCAAAGTAAATTCATTATCAGAGTTCATACATGTTGAACATCTACTATACATTTTTGGTCTTCTGAAGTGCAGAATAGCAACAACTGAACTTCACTGCAGGAAGTAAGTACATATGAAACCAGAAATGTTACTGATATATTATCGGATAACAGTAGTTTTCATTGTTGAAGCTCCATCTGTATTCAGTTATTGGTGAAAACGTAATGGTAAAATGGGATTCACTTTTGCAGATTTTCAACAGAGTACTTGACATTAAATTGACATTATTCCATGACATAAAGATTTTGATTTATTATTTCTTTGGGAAAGTTAGAAAATATTTTCTTAGATAACTACACAAATTTTCTCCCCAGGAGCTATGGTGAAGATTTACCCCACCAACCCCAGTACACAGTATTAGGTTACAATTCCAATTACTGCAGTGATATTTGTATTAATTTAAAACTAAACTAAAGTTATTAATAGTATCATGCCTGAACTGTTAGCATGATGTTTGTACAGGGAATGTAACATTCTCCAGCATTGCTCAGATAAATAAGTAAATCTTAAAAAAAAGGTAAATTACATCAATAACTGTATGGTAAGAGGTTGAAAGAATCATATGGAAGGATTTCTTCATTAATAGTCAAACAGAAGCTATATTAAGTTTCCAAAAGATTTGGAACATTTGACTTCTGTATCTGCAGAAGCAGTAAGGGGATACTGACAGATGAGGTAGAAGTGAAAAAAAAGCTAAATCAAAAGATTTTTTTAATGAAAGCATTCCCATTCCATTTCCTTTTCAAGAATGCTTGCAACTTTCATCAATGCATACTCCATGCTTACAATTACAGATCCAATTAAATACTTCCTTTCAACTTTTGCCATTCTGTGAAAAGCTGCTCAATTAATGTGTCCTGTTCAGCTCAGACATTCAGCAACCTCAGTCCACATACAGCAATGACTGTGACTATTGCAACTAGAAAAAAAACTTCAAAAATCTCAAAATTCATCAGATTTCTTCCACAACAATGCTCTGAAATAAAATAATTCCAGATGTCAAAGATAGGCAGTATAAAGAGATTGGTCATTTAGGACAAACCTTCAGAGAAATTACACCTCTTTGGTGGTAAGTCTTTTGAATTCAGTACCCTAGTGGACTGGGTAGACATGTGGGTAGCTAGACAATCAGGCAGATTGTGGAAGGTTTAAAATTAGTCATGATATTGAATGCCAGAGAAGGCTCACGGCATGTATGTTCTGTTCGTTTATTTCTTACATTCTAATCTTCCCAAATAGCTTGTACAACTAATGTCGTCAAATGCAATAATTGAATATAATATTGTTAACATCAATTTTATATCAATCTGCTGATCAACCTTTACACTGATGGCTGCTACAGCACAGAATATTGGAATTATCATCAAATGAACTCTATATGTACATTACAAAAGCAAGCCTTTCACATTTAGTTGGCTAATTAATAACATGATTCAGAAACTCAGTTATAGTCTACAAATTAACTCCTTGTTCTCATTTGACTGCTAATGTCCAACTCCTATTCAATTTAAATGAGGTATTGATAGCAAGTCTGAAGAACTTGCTGGCATGGAAAACCAGCCATAATGAACTAGAGGATAGTGAAGGTGCTTTCCACTGCTGCCTAGGGGAAGGTCTCACAATTTGACATAGGATATGAGTACAGACTAAGTTAAACATGCTATATCCCCCTCATCAACCCCCAGAAGGAATGGGGAGAAAAATAAAATGTGCCTATTTTGTCCTTTTCTGGCCTCAGTCTTCTTTCTCACTTGGTTTGATAAAGGAACAAACACATTGAGGTTTCTCACTCAAGCTGCTAAGCTAAAGCACATTTGATTAACAATTATAATCCATCTTTTTAGATGTTTAAGATGCTGCATGGTTACTTGAAAGGTTAATCTTCCACCAGGCTGGCTTCTTGTGATGCCTCTGTAGTAAGTAACAGGTGCTTTTGATGATAGCCTACATACATTCACCTGTCAGATGGGAATGAGCTCCTCCATAGATTTGTTTGTTATTTAATGCACATCATTGTTCAAACTTCTTTGTGGTTGGTAGTATTAGAGTGCTTCTGATTGGAACCATTCTGTGTGGTTTGGGTAATATCACTCATTGGCATCCATTGTCAGCTTTGTAAAATTTCAGAAACTGTTTTAATTTACATTTTGTACCATTTTGTAATCAACTTTCACATTCTTTCTGAAGATTTCCAGAGCTTGCATATGCTTTACAAATTTCCAATAAAATGCTAATAACTTATTATAGTATTTGCCATATTAAATTACTTACACCAAAATATTAATGTGCTATTGTTATCCCTAAAGTCAGGCTGCTCTAATATATCCTAGTAATAATCATTCATTAGAACTCTAGTTCATGCAAATATATTTTCTGCAGACTAATCCAAATTATTTGCCGTAGAAACTACAGGAGGATATGTTAATCTTACCTGACAGAAATAGGTCCGAGAGGAGTGTGTTTTACTTTGTAAAGTCACAGTAATGCACATATAATAAACTGTGACTGAAATGAACACAAAGGCTCCTGTTGCCATGGAAGGCTTTGCCACATTAAATTTACAACAGGACAAAAGGACCAGCTGATTAAATGGCTTTAACTATAAGACTCATGTAATAGCTTCCTTTAGAGAATCAACATCAGAGAATCCTCCATGCTCGAGGATAAATAAATATGAATGTTTCAGTTAAAAAGAAACTGATATTGCTGAAGATTTCACGTACGCTCCTCATATAAAAGTAGTCAGAAATAAAAGCTAGCATTAAACTTACCATATGGCGGCTCCATGTTTGTATTTAATTGTGTTCGTACATTGACCATTCTTTTCTTCACTAGAGCTGAGTTTTAAATTAGTGTCTCTCACAAAGTTTTGAGAACTGAAAAGAAAGTTAACAAAGGTTTTTTTTCCCACCACGTGTTTTTGGTGTTACGAGTGATTGTATGTGTATTATGTTATCATATTGATTCTTCTAATCAACCCTAATGTGGGTGGGGATGTTAAACAGTAACCAAGCTGTTTTGGAAGACAGTCTATATGGGAGCAGTTACTATGGTAATCGTGAGGCTAGACAAACTAAAACAAAGCTCATATCGTAGCTTTTATTGCTGTGGTTTTTAAATTTCATCCTGGCACCCATCTTTGAGACCTTTCTCGGGACATGTTTTTGCCGTACAAATGCAGACTGTGGTGAAAATGTCTATTGAGTGGCACAAAAAAACAATCTCAATCAATCACTGAATTAGTGCAAAAATTTAGTAACCAATTCAGTTATTGGTGTACTTCATGATCAAGAGTAATTGTGGCTCCTGAGGCAGCTTTTGGATTCACTTTAGATCGTTACTGCAGCTGCCATCTGTCCAATGATTCACATATATAATTATTAATAATTAGCAAATGTAACATGGACTGATCACTTTCTGATGGTGTGAACAATAGATATGAAACCTTGATCGAACCCTGCACTGTAAGAAAATAATTGGAAGCCTTTGCTTGAACTGGGAAATTGTAAGTTTAGTATGGTTAAATAGTTTATCAATAGTTTTTATACAGAAGTGAAAAAAAACCTGAATTAATTCAAAAAATAAGTAATCCTTTTCTAACTGTGAACTCGTGTTTGGTTCCACCTCAAGCAAATGTTAGTTGCAACTAATAACAGTTTACACTAGTATATTTGTACTATTTTGTTTCAAACATCTACTTCTAAAACCTCCTTGTCTTGCTAAACACATTACTGTGTTGCATGATTGATTTTGAAGTTAAGTTACTCTTTTATGTCCAACATAGTATTCACTCTGTGAACAGCAAGATCTGAGAAATGGGGACAAGATTAGCCACTATTTCATCTGCTTCTGATGAAATTAGTGGAAGGATATACTGTTGGCAAGGCATTTTGTATAACTCTTGTGCACTGTCACATTATATCTTATATAATTATAATTCACCCATCAGATAAATTGAATTTTAATTTAAAATTTCATTCCAACAGCCCATTATATTCTCAATTCTGTGCAGAACTCTAGCTTATCATATGGTTTGGAGTAGGCTTTGAGTTTGAGTCAGAGGCAATTGGTAGCTCCATTTTAACAAGCCATAACTGAGCATCAAAACAACTATAATTAAATATTTCACTTGGTCAATTTTCACTCCCAGTAAGGGAGAATTTTCTTTCTGACATGCCTGACAAGAGCACCAAAGGTCATTCATAAATGCTTGATTGCATAATACTGTTTTCTTAATGTTGTACATTTGAAAATTGATTTTACCTGGAGTAAAACATGACTAACAACCATCACCGGGTGGTTTTGAATCACTTTGGTTGCACATGGATGATAAAATTCATCATGCTTCCTATCAAATATTCTGAGGGGGAAATTGGATCAAAATAGCTCAGGAGAATTATTGTGTCAGGACACAGATATTTGAATAAAGCAAGATCTGTATTTATCTTCAGACCTGCTCCGCAGATCATCAACATTTCCTGACTGCCATACTACGAAATGTCCAACACGCTTAAAGTAGAATCAAAAAGCAGAAATTAGAATATTGGGCTCAAAGTGGAGAAATGGAGAAATCACTAATGCCCTGCTGCAAGGGCTGTCTTGACTTAGTCATCTGGACTACAGTGTGAACCTCATTAGCAATCCACATTGGCTAGTTCAGTCATCTTTTGGAAAGAAGAGGAAACAGTCATCAACCTACAAATTACTGAGAGATCATAGCCAACTCCCATCTTTCATTGATGGCAGCAGCTAAACTTCCTTTGTGCTGTGCAGAGAATCACCCTTGTCTCTTACAGATCCATGTGAAAATGTTAAAAAAAATCAAAAAATGATCTCCTGATTTTCCTTCAACTGATGAAAAAATTGGGGTGATGACAGCAGATCCCCATCTGAACTTTCCAGCTTTGATGTTTGCACAGAAGAGATTTTTTTTAAAAAAATGGAGTCACAGGAGATATTAGAATATCGAACAAAAACAGGAAATGCTGGGGCTTCACAGAGAATTAGGCGGCTTCTGTGAAGATAAAGGGATGGTTGATATTTCAGGTTGAGACCCTGTACATTGGCTAACATGGAGAATGTTTGGATTCAGGAGTGAAATAGGTAAAATCGGTGTGTCACTAAACCTGCCCAAGCCTTCCCTATCCTCACTGGAGAGCATAGTGGTTTACAGTGGGTTGGTAAGCAAAGGGTTAAAACCAGTCAAAGTCAAATTTATAATCAGAGTACCTAGATGGCATCACACATAACTCTGAGTTGCTTTTTCTGTGGACATACTTAGTAAATCTATAGAACAGTAACTGTAAAAAGGATCAATGGACAACAAACTCTGCAAATGCAGATATAAATAAATAACAAGCTTGAACTATCAAGATCAAAGAGTCTTCAAATGAGTGCAGTTATCCCCTTTTGTTCAAGAGCCTGATGGTTGAGGGGTTGTAACTGTTCTTGAACCTGGTGGTGTGAGTCCTGAGGCATCTGTATCTTCTACCTGATGGCAATAGTGAGAAAAGAGCATGACATGGGTGGTGAGGATCTTTGATAATGGATGCTGCTTTCCTGCAGCAATGATTCATATAGATGTGCTCAATGATTGGGATAGTTTTACCCATGATGTACTGGGCTGAATCCACTACCTTTTGAAGGATTTTCTGCTCAAAGACATTGGTTTTCCCAGATTAGACTGTAATGAGGCCAGTATATACACTTTCCACCACAGTTTGCCAAGGTTTTTAATGTCATGCTCAATCTTTGCAGACACCTGAGAAATTAGAGGCACTGTTGTGCTTTCTTTGCAATTATATTTACAATGATGGGTCCAGGACAAGTCCTCTGATATGGTGACACCCAAGAATTTAAAGTTATTGACCCTCTCCACCTCTGACCCTCCAATGATTACTGGCTCATGGACCACTTGGTTCCATTTCCTGAAATCTACAATCAGTCTAGCAATGAATTCAGTATTGATATGATATAGCAGCACACATCAGAAAGTGTTGGAAATACTCAGCAAGTCAGGTAGCACTTGAACAAAGGAGTCAGAATTACCACTTCAGACTGATGAGCCTTCAACAGAACTAGCAAAAGTTAGAGATGAAGTGATTTATAGAATTCATGGAAAGGAGGGATTAGAGGAGGGAGAAAGAGCAAAGGTCCCTGATAGGAAGGAAGACAGAAATGTTTAAAAGACCAGAGGAACAATGACACAAACATGTTTAGTAATGGGGCAAGAAAAGAAGGAAAGGAAAGATCCAAGTGAGATGTGATTGGACATTAGAATCATTGCATTAACTTATTGTTGGTGTGGAAGGCTGTAATACGCCTAGTGAAAAGTTGAGTGACTGTTGCATGAGCATTAATGGAAAAATAAAGTAAATGTTACAGACAGAAAACTCGAATTGGGAATAGAACTAAAGACTAAAGTGACAATTGAAAGTACTGTCATGTTTTCAGACAGAATGGAGGAGTTCCAAAAGGAGATTACCCAACCCGTATTGTGAAGGAAACATAACCCTGAGCAGGATTTGCAGCATCATTATGTGCCATATCACTGACCCTGCTTTGCATATCATTCTTTTTATTATTTAATTTGCCACTATATCTTGTAGTGTGGGAAGGAATAGACACCAGAGCAATTTTAAAGACAATGAATGGAATGCTTTAAATTACGGTAACTAAGATTGCATAAGATTTAGAAAGAAAAGAATGAGACTGCTTAGCACAAATGTGTGTATCAGGAGTGATCTGATAAAATAGAGTTGACAAATCCAAATGAGTTTGCAGCCCTTTTCATCTTTCTGGTCTGATTTAGTTTTTAAAATGGTTCCTAATTTGAATTCCAGATAGTGGTGCTTTGTTGCTGCTGTTGATATTCATGGTGAACATCCAGCCAGAAGACCACTCCTTCCTCCCTATTGCTGCAGAAGTGTTTCTCCTCTGGGATATTCACCACCTCTAGCTGTACATCAAGGGAGGTGCCGAGATGGGACGTACGACCTTTCAGCTCTCTTTCTCCTGACTCACATAATTCTTCCAAATTCCACTCACATATTTTTCCAGATGAGATCGCATCCGTTGCACATACAATACTGTATATTGTCGTACAAGTATCTACAAACCATAAGGAAAGTGAAAATGTGGTAACTGAATTGCTCAAATAGAGTCATAGGTTTGTACAGCACAGAAATGAACCCTTTGGCCCATTGTCTCCATGGAAACCACTGGAAATACCCACACTAATCCTACTTGCCTGTTTTAGTTCTGTAATGACTTGACTAAACCCTAATGGATTTTCTCATATGCGCTTGGATCGCGCTCCCATTCTTTTCATTACATCTTGGAATCAGTGTTAGGCCAGAGAAAAGAACTTTTGATCTTGGTTACATGATTGAAGGAAAGTCAGGCAATAAGTGATCTGAGGCAACAAATCACAGAGAACATTGGAAAAGTATTAGAACACTAGAGAATGACGCACAGCATGAGAAATTTAAAGAGGGAGAATAAATAATTCAGAACTTGGTAGGAGAAAGACAAGCAACAGAGATAGTTGAGCAAATAAGCTCAGGCGAGCTCCACTTTTTAAGAACTGTAACAAACATCATGAGCAAAAAGAAAAAAAATAGGATAACCCAAAGACAGTATCTAAATGAGGGGTGACTGCAGAGCTTTGTTTTACAGAGAGATCTGGATGTCTTAACATACAATTTGCAAAATCCATTTACAAGCATAAATTTTTATGAAAACTAACAGAATGTTATTTTTTATTGTTAGGAGAATTGAATACAAACTTATAAATGACATACTTTTTCAGTTGTATATGGCAAAGAGGAGACCAGATTTGATGAAAGGTGTATGATATTGGCCTATTTATTTAATTAACTATATTATCAATTATATAAATATAATTAAATATTTAAGCTGCTTCAGAGAACAAAAAATCTTGTAGAAAATAGTCAGATTGATCTATTACAGTGATAAACAAAGTACAAAAAATCCCACGAAAGTCAGATTTCCCTTGGTCACCCATTTTAATTCTATTTCCCATTCCATGTTTTTCCCTGTGGTCACAATGAGCCCACTCTCAAGTTGTAAGAGCAACATCTGGTATTCCCACTGGATAGCATCCGACCTGGTGACATGAACATTGATTTCTCTATCTTCTGATAATTTCTTTGCCTTCCCCATCTTGGCTCCCCTCTTGCCCCTCCTCACTTCCCTCTCGTACCTCTCCTACATCCCTTTCTCCCATGGTTCACTGGTCTCTCCTTTCAGATTCCTGCTTCTTCAGCCCTTTTCCTTTTCCATCTATCACCTCCCAGCTTCTTGCTTGATAACTACCCACCCACCCAACTTACTCCACACCTGCTAGCTTGGACTCCTTCCCCTCCCCCCACCTTCTTCTTCTTGCTTCCTCTTCATTCCTTTCCAGTCCTGATGAAGAGTGTTGGCCAAATAAGTCAACTCTTTATTCCTCTCCATAGGTGCTACCTGACCTGCTGAGTTCCTTCGGCATTATGTGTGTTTTGCTCTGGATTTCCAGCATCTGCAGTTTCCTTTGTGTTTGTGATTTTCTATATATATTTTGTAGGATTTTGTTCATTTTCTTTCACATATCATATTTTAAATTTAAAACAAAATATATGAATGGAGTCTTCATTGTATTAAAAAAGTTATAATCATTACCAATCAGTTCAGAACTGTAATCTGCATTCCAATATGGGGTGCAAAATTAATCCAAGAAGGCTCCATTGATTCCATTTTAATTCCTTCCAATATAATTATCAGTGCGTTGAGGAGTATTCGTGCAATAAACAAATTAGTATCAGTCACGATGACCTTAAACAGGAAAGAACCTGACTGATTTACTCAATTTAGTGACAATACAAGCTGGTTGTTCATTGTTTACATGAAGGTTGAAAGGAACAATTGGACACAAAGTATTATAAATTAATTTCAAAACCAAAAAGACTTCTGAACAAAATTAGCATATATATAAAAATTAGAAACAATTGGCTTTGGTTTGAGGTTGGCACCAAGTGTTACATGGAGCAATCTAGGCCCAATACTGGAACTATGTTTGTTCTGCATTTATACCAGCGGTTTGCATTCTGAAACCTGCTATCTTTTCTTATTATAAAAAAGCGAGACTGGGATCAAAGGAAGTAGTGTGGAAACCATATTTCAGGTAGTCCCCAGGTAATACTTTTCATGAAAAATAGACAATAGACAATAGACAATAGGTGCAGAAGTAGACCATTCGGCCCCTCCAGTCTGCACCGCCATTCTGAGATCATGGCTGATCATTCACTATCAATACCCAGTCCCTGCCTTGTCCCCATATCCCTTGATTCCCCTATCCATCAGATATCTATCCAGCTCCTTCTTGAAAGCATCCAGAGAATTGGCCTCCACCGTCTTCTGAGGCAGTGCATTCCACACCTCCACAACTCTCTGGGAGAAGAAGCTCTTCCTCAACTCTGTTTTAAATAACTGACCTCTTATTCTCAATCCATGCCCTCTGGTACTGGACTCTCCCAACATCTGGAACATATTTCCTGCCTCAATCCTATCAAATCCTTTAATTATCTTAAACGTTTCAATCAGATCCCCTCTCAATCTCCTCAATTCCAGTGTGTACAAGCCCAATCTCTCCAATCTCTCTGCGTAAGACAGCCCTGCCATCCCAGGAATCAACCTAGTGAATCTACGCTGCACTTCCTCAATTGCAAGAATGTCCTTCCTTAAACCTGGAGACCAAAACTGTACACAATATTCCAGGTGTGGTCTCACCAGGGCCCTGTACAAATGCAAAAGAACATCCTTGCTCTTGTATTCAATTCCCCTTGTAACAAAGGCCAACATTCCATTTGCCCTCTTCACTGCTTGTTGCACTTGCTCATTCACCTTCATTGACTGGTAAACTAGGACTCCTAGGTCTCTTTGCATTTCTCCCTTACCTAACTCTACACCGTTCAGACAATACTCTGCCCTCTTGTTCCAGCTTCCAAAGTGGATAACTTCACATTTATTCACATTGATTGACATCTGCCAAGTATCTGCCCACTCACTCAGCCTATCCAAGTCTCCCTGTATCCTCCTAACATCCTCTTCGCATGTCACACTGCCACCCAGTTTAGTATCGTCAGCAAACTTGCTGATATAGTTTTCAATGCCCTCATCTAAATCATTGACATAAATCGTAAAGAGCTGTGGTCCCAATTCAGAGCCCTGTGGTACCCCACTAGTCACCTCCAGCCAGTCTGAGAAACACCCATTCACTGCTACCCTTTGCTTTCTATCTGCCAACCAGTTTTCTATCCATGTTGAAACCCTGCCCCCAATGCCATGAGCTCTGATTTTACTCACCAATCTCCTATGTGGCACCTTATCGAATGCCTTCTGAAAATCTAGGTACACAACATCTACTGGCTTACCCTCGTCTAACATCCTTGTTACACCCTCAAAAAACTCCAACAGATTAGTCAAGCATGATTTGCCCTTGGTAAATCCATGCTGGCTCACCTAATCCTATTTCTGCCATCTAGATGTGCCACTATTTCGTCCTTAATAATGGACTCAAGCATCTTCCCCACGACTGACGTTAGGCTAACAGGGCGATAGTTCTCTGTTTTCTCCTTCCCTCCCTTCTTGAAAAGTGGGACAACATTAGCCACTCTCCAATCTTCAGGAACTGATCCTGAATCTAAGGAACATTGGAAAATGATTACCAATGCATCCGCAATTTCCTGAGCCACCTCTTTTAGAACCCTCGGATGCAGACCATCTGGACCCGGGGATTTATTAGCCTTCAGTCCTACCAGTCTACTCATCACAGTTTCTTTCCTAATGTCAATCTGTCTCAATTCCTCTGATATCTTATGACCCTGGCCCATCCATACATCTGGGAGATTGCTTGTGTCCTCCCTGGTGAAGACAGATCTAAAGTACGCATTAAATTCTGTTGCCATTTCCCTGTTTCCCATAACAATTTCTCCCAATTCATTCTTCAAGGGGCCAACATTGTTCTTAACTATCTTCTTTCTCTTCACATAGCTAAAAAAGCTTTTGCTATCCCCTTTTATATTCCTGGCTAGACTGAGCTCATACCTGATTCTTTCTCTCCGTATTGCTTTTTTAGTTAAGATCTGCTGTTCCTTAAAACTTTCCCAATCATCTGTATTCCCACTCATCTTAGCCCTGTCATACTTCTTTTTCTTTAATGCTATACAATCTCTGACTTCCTTTGTCAACCACTGTGGCCCCTTCCCCCTCTTTGAATCCTTCCTTCTCATTGGAATGAACTGCATTTGCATCTTTTGTATTATGCCCAAGAATATCTGCCACTGCTGATCCACTGTCTTTCCTGCCAGGGCATCCGCCCATTTAACTTTGGCCAGCTCATCCCTCATGGCTCCGTAGTCTCCTTTATTTAATTGCAACACTGACACCTCTGATCTGCCCCTATCCCTCTCAAATTGTGGATAAAAACTTATCATGTTATGATCACTACTTCCTAATGGCTCCTTTACTTCAAGATCACTTATCAATTCCTGTTCATTACACATCACCAAGTCCAAAATAGCCTCGTTCCTGGTTGGCTCAAGCACAAGCTGTTCCAAAAATACATCCCTTAGACACTCCACAAACTCCCTATCCTGGGGTCCAGCACCTACCTGATTCTCCCAGTCCACCTGCATGTTGAAATCTCCCATAACGACTGCATTACCTTTAGCACATGCCAATGTTAACTCCCTAATCAACCTGTACCCAATATCCACGCTACTGTTTGGGGGCCTGTACACAACACCCATTAGGGTCTTTTTACCCTTACTGTTCCTCAGCTCAATCCACACAGACTCTACTTCCCCTGTTCCCAAGTCACCCTCTTGCTAAGGACTGAATCTCATTCCTCACCAACAGGGCCACCCCACCCCCTCTTCCCATATTTCTGTCTCTACGATAGCATGTATACCCTGGTACACTCAATTCCCAGGCCTGATCCCCTTGCAGCCATGTCTCCGTTATCCCAACAATATCGTAGTTCCCCATTTTCATCTGAGCTTCAAGCTCATCTGTCTTATTTCTGACACTACGTGCATTCAAGTATAGAATTCTTAGCCCATTCCTCCTCTCTTTGCTTAAAACACTGTCTATTGTACCTAACCCAGCTCCTTGAACTTCCATCGGGCAAATTGCACCCTGAATTTTGATGACCTTCTCAAGATCACCCAAACCTTGTACACATTTAACCCCATGCACCTTCTGACCAACCCTCTGGATCTGGATCCCTGCCCCCTGCACATCTAGTTTAAACCCCCCCGAGCAGCACTGGCAAATACTCCTGCAAGAATGTTAGTACCCCTCCGGTTCAGATGTAGACCATCCCTTCGAAACAGATCCCAATGTCCCTGGAACAAAGACCAATTATCCAAAAACTTGAACCCTTCTTTCCTGCACCATGCTCTCAGCCTCGTATTAATGTGCATAATCATTCTATTCTTTGCCTCACTCGCACGTGGCACAGGTAGCAATCCCGAGATTGTCACCCTGGAGGTCCTACCTTCACTCCTAACTCCCTGAACTGTCTAAGCAGGACCCCCTCACTCACCTTACCTACATCATTGGTCCCTACATGGACCACTACATCTGGGTTCATGCCCTCACTCTCAAGAATACCCTGCACTCGATCTGAGATGTCCCGGACCCTGGCACCAGGGAGGCAACATACCATCCGAGACTCCCGATCTGCCCCACAAAATCTCCTATCTGCCCCCCTAACTATAGAGTCCCCTAAAACTATCGCTCTCTTCTCTTCCCTCCTCCCCTTTCTAGTTGAGGGTTCAACCTCTGTGCCAGAGGCAGGACCACTACAACTCATTCCTGGTAGGTCATCCCCATCAACAGTATCCAGTACGGTATACTTATTGTTAATGGGAATGGCCGCAGGGGTGCTCTGCTCTCTCTGCCTGCTCCCCCTGCCTCTCTGGACCGTCACCCATCTGCCTACTTCTTGGTTTTTTGGTGTGACTACCTCCTGATAACTCCTATCTATCTCTGCCTCCACCTCCCGAATGATCCGTAGTTCATCCAGCTCCTGCTCCAACTCCCTAACTCGGTCTGATAGGAGCTGCAGCTGGACGCACCTTTTGCAGGTGTGGTCATCAGGGACAACTGTGTTGACCCTGACCTCCCACATACTGCATACGGAGCACACCACTGCTCTGACTGTCTCCCCATACCTGAACTGGATTAATAGAATAAGTCTAAAAAGCACCTAGCAACCTTACCTTCTTCCCCTCAGCGAGCAATCACACAAGCTTACCGAAGTCCCCTTACGCCGAAGCCCACTTAGCCAAAGCCCAGGACTCTGCTTCCACGGACTCCGCTGAGACAAATGAGACAAGCTCTTGGATTATGCTTACAGCTATTGTGATTGAGGGAAAAGCCAAAATGTAGCAACCCGCTGCTTGGAGGAACAGGAGAATGACAGGGGTATTCTGGGTGAATATGCTAAGGTTGTTCTATGCCCTTCATTATCCATTTTTTAAAAGAAATTTCAAGATCATACTGTGGAATGTGTAAAAAAAAGGTGAACTTAAATATATTTAGTTAATTAATTATTAAGCCTAATGTGACCTAACTTCGTAACGTACAAATTAATTACACAATGATTTACACTACAGCTAGATCTGCTATAACACTGCAGTTATAGTCATAATAAATGGCTTTTTGTCAAAAGTTGTGTTATAGCAGAAGAAGTTATAGTTGCATTCAAAGCACATTTTTAAACAGGATCTCCTAATCATAATTATGCTATAGCTACTGCTGCCAGTGTAATGCACAAAGTATTCTCTGCTCCTATCAAAGGGATGCTATCAATCAGAATCAGAATCAGGTTTATTGTCACTGTGTAATATGACATGTAATTTCTTCTTTTGTGGAAGCAGTTCAGTGAAAAGACATCAAATTACTATAAATTACAAAAATGAATAAATAGTCCAATAAAAGAAAGAATTAGGTAGTGCACATGGGTTCTCAAATGGATTCATGGATTCAGCATGTCATCTAAAGCTTTGACAAACTTCTGTAGATGTGCAGTGGAGAGCTTATTGACCGATTGCATCACTGCCTGGTTTGGAAACACCAATGCCCTTGAAGGGAGACACCTACAAAAAGTAGTGGATAGGGCCCAGACTATCATGGATAAAGCCCTCTCCACCATCGAGCCTACCTACACAAAGCACTGTCACAGGAAAGCAGCACCCAACTTCAAGGAACCCACCATCCAAGCCATGCTTTCTTCTCGTTGCTGTCATCAGGAAGAAGGTACAAGAGCATCAGGACCCACACTATCATGTTCGGGCACAGTTATTACCCATTAACTACCTCAAACATCGGGCTCCTGAATTAGAGGGGATAACTTCACTCCACTTCACTTGCCACATCACTGAAATGTTCCCACAACCTATGTACTCACTTTTCATTTCATGTTCTCAATATGTACTGCTTATTTGTTTGTTTTTTGTTTATTTAATTATTTGCTTTGTGTCTCTCTGTCTGTCTATTTATCTATCCATCAATTAATTCACTAATGTATTACATATTTACCAGTTAATTAACTTATTAAAGCTTTTTATTTCTCAGTTCAAGCTGGTAAAACTTGAGGTATGGGCATAGCGAAACACATTGATTTATCAACTGCGAGGAACTTTTGGATTATTATCTGTGTTTAGTGTTGTGCTTTATAGTGATTGTCATGTAGGCCTAATTGTTTAGTGCCATTTTGTAGTGACAGTGCAATGATACATTTGCAGCAGTTACTATTGGGATAATGTATAACCTGTTCACGTTCTGTAGACTTTCAATTTTCTCTTTTAATTCAGCATATTTCTGATGATTTTCATTTAGTGATTTCTGTATTTTACATGTGTTTGGAATGGCTATATCTATTAAGTATGCTATTCTTCCTTGTTTATCCTATAGTATTATATCTGGATGATTATTATATTTATAGTAAGGTGTGGTGTATTTTATGAATTTGTATTTTAAAGTAAAATTTTCGTGAATGATGCTTACCACTTGATTGTGCTTGTGCAAATAATTAGATCGAATTAAATTGCTGCAGGATCCTGTAATGTGTTGGATTGTTTCTGGTTTCTCATGGCATTTTCTGCATTTATTGTTTTGAATTTGTTGGGCTCTTAGCATGAATTGTTGATACTTTTTGTTCTAACCACCTGGTCCTGTATTGCCACAAGGAACCTCTCTATTTCTGGGAAGAGGTCTCCAACTCTGAGCCAGGTGTTCAACACTTCCTTGTTGACATCTGGTCTGTTCAGATCGTGGGGGTGCCTTCCTTGAATAGTCATGCTCTTCCACTGGTTAACTTTTTTTTTCTGTGTGATAACTTCCTCACTTTTCTGGGTTATGCTTTGTGGTGTGTACTTCTTATCAGAATTGGATATGCTCATATGGAGTGCTGAATCCTGTTTTCATTGATGAATATATATCGCCTGAAGTTTTATCTGACTGTTGTATAATTTTTTTAATGTTATTCCTCTTCCTCCTTCTGTCCTAGGTATCGCTAACCTATGTTTGAGTATACTTAATGTTTTCTAAACATAGTGTTGTCATTTCTTATTTTTCCTGGTAAAATTTTCCAGATTGGTTCTGGACTAAGATATTATGCCAAAAGAATAAATTTATGTGGGTATAGCACAAGTGTTTATTGCCTTTGTTCCATTTTTACTATTGAGCTTTGTTTGACAGATTTTCTTAAACTTTGAAGTAAATTCTGTCAGAAGGTTTTTTTCCTTCATCACACTATGATTTATATTCTTTGCTTGTTGATATCCCAAATATTTATATATTCATCATTATCCATTGGTTGTATTGTATCCAACTGCTCTATTTTGTATATTACCAGCGCTATTGGATCTTTCTTTATATTTAATGTTCTGCACTTATCTTGTCCAAATTCATATTTATATCTTTAGAAAATAGTTCCACTATTTGAATTAATTGCTTCAGCTTTACTGATGAAGGGTCATATAACTTCAAATTGTCCATGTACAGAAGGTGTGTCAAGGTACAATTTGTTTGGTTGTTTCTGGTTTGATACCCTATTTTCATCCAATTCAGTAAATTAGAGTGTGGGTTTAAAGCTAGACAGAACCATCATAGGTGTAGAGAATAAGAATAATAATAATAACAACACCAACAACAACAAACCAATCCATAATAACCATCTGGATATAATATTACAGCATAAACAAGCAAGAACAACTTATTTAATAGATATAACCATTCCAAACACACATAATTTACAGAAATAAATCAGTGTAAAACCACAGAAATATGAAGAGGAAATTGAAAGACTATGGAACATGAACAGGCTATACATTATCTCAATAATATCTACAACTGGTATCATCCCAAAGTCACTGCACAACAGCATGAAACACTCAGGCCTAGACAACAATATTCAACAATCTTCAAAAAGCCACAATAGTAAACTCCACTAGAATAGTCTGAGTGTTCCTAGCAGTTGAGAAATGGATGTGTTTGGCTATGCCCGTACCATAGGTTTTACCAGAATGAGCTGAGAAAAGATTAATTTATATTATTTTTTTCTCTTTGCATTTGTACAGTTTGTTGTCTTTTGCTCATTGTTTGTTTGCCTGTCCTGTAGGATGTGGTCTTTCATTGGTTCTATTGTGTTTCTTATACTTACTGTGAATACGCACAAGAAAATGAATCTCTGAGTTGTATATGGCGACAAATATGTACTTTGTTTATAAATGTGCTTTGAACTTTGAACTTTGAAGTTGGACCCTTCAGAATTTCATTTGAATTACATTTGTAATTAATTATAAGAACCTAATATTCAAGTACAGGAGAATTATTTTCCTCTTATTTCAGCCTATGCTCAGTGGCCACTTTAATAGGTCCACCTGTTTATCTGCTTGTCAATACAAATATTAAATCCCCCAATCATGTAGCAGCAACTAAATGCATTAAAGCATGCAGATGTAGTCAGTTGTTCAGACCAAACAGAATGAGAAAAAAATGTGATCTGACTTTGGCTGTGGAATGACTGTTGGTGCCAAATGGGGTGGTTTGGGTATCTCAGAAGCTTCGAATCTCCTGGGATTGAACACACACCAGTCTTTAGACTTAGCAGAGAATCATGTGAGAAACAAACAACCAGTTAAGTGGCAGTTCAGTGGGCAAAATCACTTGTTTAATGTGAGCTGTCAGAGGAGGAGAATGGCCAGACTGGTTCAAGCTGACAGGAAAGTGACAGTAACTCAAATGATCACGTGTTAGAGCTGTTGTGTACAGAGGAGAATCTCGGAATGCACATCATGTTGAACATCGAAATGGATGGGTTACAGCAGCAAAAGACTACAAAAATAATTTATTACATAGAGGACGTCACTTAGAAAAGTGTATATGAATAATTGATGAATTGCAAAGAAAAGCAGAAAAATCCAGACTTCATTAAGGATTAGTATCTTTGGAAGTGGCAGAAAAAATTAAGTTGAAATTCATGAATTAATAAAGTTACCTTAACACTTAACTTGCTGGACAGCATGCTGACTAATGGATCTTATTGAATAAGATGGAGCTTTGTTATATTATCTGAGTGTTACTCGATATTCTTTAACTGTTGTACAATAGGTTCATAGCAGTAAGAGAACTATAGGTCTATTCCTGACTAATGATATATTTCTTCAATTCCTTAATTTAAAATGATCCCAGAGCAAACACAGGTAAATCTCCAACTTGTTTACATTTTCATTGCATGAATGGCAATTGATATGCATCTTATGCACATAACCACAACTCAAATAGTTGGAGATCCAGGTCTTATCTAGTATTGTGTCTAACAGTGGTCTGTTCCAAACTTATCAAGTAAGGAGGGGGAAAGAATTTAGGAAGTCTAAAGTGGTGCATTTTTACAGAGTTAATTAAAATGATTTGACATATTATAAATAACAATAAATGTTCATAAAAAGAGAAATCAATCTGGAATAAAGGGTATCCTTTGCGTAATTAAGTGTATGTGATTTGTCTCGTAACTTTGCAACACCAAGCCTCAAGGTACAGGATTTTTTTTGATAAAGGTTTCTTGATGAGAACATCATTGAAGCAGTTTCCTGTCTTCCTGGAAACCACCTGCTGTGATGGAGTTTAGATGGGGATTTTGGATTGACAAAGGACTTTGGCATTGGTTTGCTTTCCTGACAATGGACATGGGCAATTTTGATAGCATTTTTCCTGTGCTTTAAGATGCCTACTAGAAGCTTCAATTAATAAGGGAGTAGAATGGGTACATGGTAATTGGATAAAGGATTAACAATATGCTAAGATAGAGCAAAGAGCAAAGCCCATGTAGCCTACTCCTGCTCTTGTTTTCTGTATTTCCATGCTAACATCTCTGGCAATCTTTGGAGGGTAGGAATCAATGGTGATGGCAAAAAGTGAGATTGCCATCAGGGTTGAAGTCTTAGTCTTTCAACATTCTCTGGTGCAGATGGCTAAAGGCGGTGCTGATGTTTAGGAGGCAGTGGTGGCATCAAGCAACCAGGACAAAATGGTTTCATTTAGGCTCTTCTTGAAGTTATTATTTTCATATACTACCAGTGTCTGAAAAATGCAGTTTCCCATGCATCATAAACCTTATCTTCCATTGTTGTGTGATGAACTGCAAAAGGGCTTATGGAAAAGGGGCAGTGTGACCAATGGGAACTGCATCTGTACATCAGCAAAGAGGAAAGAATGGGTCATATCTATGAGCCAAAGCAAGACGATTTCCACATTGATTTTTAAATTTTATTCCAGTGTCAGGTTGCCCTCTGGCTCAGATTCATGCTGTGTTTACTTTATAACTGTGCAAAGCGAAATGCGTTCGTATTGAGGCTAGTCTTACTTCAACACTTCTTGAACATCTTCGAGATTAGAATACCGCTGATTGATTATATGTATGCTGTATATCTTCAAGACCTAGGCTAAGTAATGAACAATAGGAGAAATTACCCAGCACTGGGATGTGTGGAGTTCACATGGAGTTTTGATTCTGAGTGTAATAGGAAGGTTTGAGGTATGACTTACTGAGAAAAAGTACCAGAAATGTAAAAAAAAAGTTGAAAGTAAATCTTGCCAAATGAAGAAAAAGACTAGCAAGTGAACAGTAAATCTGTTAAAATTATTCATTATTTATCATCTACTTACAATCCTATATTCTTTCAAGTATTTCTATTTATTTAGTCTGCAGCATACGACTTGGTGTGATTAATTTCTTTTCTCCCAGTTCTTTGCAATGTCAGCATGGCTGAAATAAGGGTCTCAGCACATGGGGACCACTTGCCTGTAATTTTTGGTTGCTTGTTATCACTCATGGCATTACTTTGACAACATACTTCTCAAGGTCTCTTGTGTGTCAGTGTAAGAGACCAGGCTTGGACTTGCTGTTGTCTATGTTATCCATTTGTTTCTGATACAAAGTGTTTGTGACAAAAAGAGTCATGGAGTCTTGAAGCACAGAAAGCAATCCTTTGACTCACCAAGGCTGTGCCGACCATCAAGCACCCATTTAACCTGAACTTCATCAATCTCATTTATTCTCCTAACAGGACCATCAACTACCCCAACCCTAGAGCTCAGCACTCAGGTATGCATTAGAGACAATCAACCTACCGACTCAAATCTTTGAGATTTTGGAGCACCAGAGGAAACAGAAAGTTTTTTGGAGCACTTTTGGAGAAACAGGAAGTACAAGTAAACTCCACACAAACAACACCAGTATTCAGGATTGAACTCAGGTCCATAGACTAAAAGAGATAGGAGCAGAATTAATACCATTCAGCCCATTGAGTCTGCTCCACCTTTTCATCATGGCTGATCCATTTTCCCTCTCAACCCCATTTTCTTGTCTTCTCCCTGTAACATTTCACGCCCTGACTGATCAAAAACCTATCAACCTCCCCCTTAAGTACAGGGCCCTATACAATAAGGTCATTGGAGCTAATGTACTAACTGCACTACTGAGCTGTCTGAATATGAGTACTTTATTTGGAACTGGACAAGCCTGTGACATCCTCCTCTGAAAACTTTTTCACTGACAGAGAAGAGAACACAAGGCAGTCATAAGGGAAAACTTTTTTGATCCTTATAATTTGGGAATTATTTAAATTTTAGAAGTCCGAGCCTTCCCCTTCACCACCCCCACCAACCTGGCACCATCTGTTTTTTTTTGCCTTGTGTGCTTGCACTTACCATCGCCCGCCTCATCTCCCAACTTCAACCCTCCCCACCAGACTTTGTCTGCCATCGTCCTTCACCTCTCCTCGATCCACCACCTACTGGAATTTTTTTGACCATTCACCTCTCCTCCTTATACCATCTCTCATCCCTCTCCACTCTTAGTTCCAATGCAGGGTCTTTCTTGTCCCATTGGTGCAGCTTGACCTGCTGAGTTCCTCCAGTAGATTTTTGGTTGCTCCGGTGTCTGCAGTCTTTGTGTCTCCACGGCCTTTAAGGTTGCCTTTAAACTGATCTCTACATACGATGCCCATTGTATGCCAATTTATGACAATGTATAAATAATCATATCAGGAATGGTGACCATCGAGTTACCTTGCATGAGCTCATGATAATGAGGCTGAGCTCACGAGGATAATCAGGATGAGCTCAAAGTCTTTGTAGGTAATGAAGTGCTATCTTGAAGTACAAGCAGTCTTGACGTACAGGGAATATAACATCTAATTTGCATGCAGCAATGTTCCAGAAGGATGGGTAATACATTTTGGCCTTCCCAGTGACGTGACTGCCTCAGAAAGCTAATAAATAAATAGCCCCACAAGCAGGCAAGCTAACAACCAAGGCATTTTGCAGCGCATGTCAAGATATACGTGACTGCTGAGAGAGCATGTCCTGCTTACGGTAAGGCTTCCAGATTCCATGTACACCATGCATATTAGAATAGCCCTAACATTCACTATAGTTGGTTGGTGGTTCAGTGGCATCTGCACTGTACTTCGAAGTGAGTGGTCCCAGGTTCGAATCCGACTGGGTCTTTGCACACGTTCCATCTGTGCTGGGTTGAGGGTTGAGAATAAAACCCAGGCAAATGCTAAGGAAATGGCAAGGTTGCAGCCCTCGTGCCGCCAGGTGTGGAGAGGAACTAGCTAACATTCACAATATACACAAAAAGACTTTTCTCCAAAATTCTCTAGGAATGCAGAAACTGAAAAGAAAAATGAAGGAAGTAGAGATGGTCAGGCAACTCTTAGGAATGGGACTGTGAGGATGATGAGAGCAGGGATTAGGGAGACAACCAGAACTGGAGTTAGGGATGCCTGATACTCTTGGGAGAATGGAACTGGAGCATAGCAATCAATGACCCTGAGATGTAAAGAAGCTGGTGAATAAACAATCCCTTGGCCATGCAGACAGTGAGCTAATGAGTCTCAGTCCTATAACACAGGGGTCCCCAACCTTTTTTGCACTGCGGACTGGTTTAATATTGACAATATTCTTGCGGACTGGCCGACAGGGTGTTCAAGTAGGGTTGACAACTTTCTCACTTCTAAATAAGGGACAAAAGTAGCAGTCAAATACAGGACCCTTATGTTTACCCTAAGAAAGACTACCATGACTATGAAGCCTTGCGCGGGCACCTATGCGCGCATGCATGTACGTGCCGATTTTTTTTTTTCTCTACAAATCAGTTTTGGCTTAATCTTTCCAATTCTGTTAAGTGAAACCACACTGTGCATACATTATTTCTACTTTATATAGGCTGTGAATTTATCATATCATTCCTGCTTTTACTATATGTTAGTGTTATTTTAAGTTTTGCGTGTTATTTGGTATGATTTGGTAGGTTATTTCAAGTTCAACAATGCATGACAGGGAATGAGGAAGGGTGCAGCTGACTCAAATCTTTCTATATCGCCAAATCATATTGTTCCCTCGCGGCCTGGTAGCTCGTGCTTTGCGGCCCAGTACCGGTCTGTGGCCCATGGTTAGGGACCACTGCTATAACAAATACTGAATCAGACTTCAGCACCCTGACTTACTGAAGATCTGCTCCATTCTCAGGATCTCCATGTGAACGTGAAGTCCTTTTGCTATACATCTTCTGGTGTGTCGTTACATTCCTAACTGACCCTGTGCACATGTTATTTGTACACCTAGAAAACCGAGAATGATACTCTGGAAGTACGTTGTCATGCAAAAAGTACCGACTATTCCCTGGATGCTAAAGAGAAATCATTTGGTCTTCTATGAAATAGTGCTAAGGGATGTTCTGTGTACACTGGAGAGCTGGTACACCTTGTTGAAAAATGAACGTTTGACATTGTATCATTACCTTTGTTCTGCATGGAAAAGAGGCAAAGCTTTCTTTCTCCCCATGACGGTGCAGGGACCCTTAATCCATAACGTCTGACTCAGGGATGAATTGATAACAACTGAGCGACATTATTTCAACTATAAAGAATCACAAATAATATGATAGACTTGAAAGTGTTTGAACAGTTTCAAATGTCTGTCTTGTCAATGAAGTCCAATGTCTGAGAAAGCAAATCAATAAGCACATTACCTCACCGTGGTCTGATTTATGAGGGTGTGAGCGATAGCATTGGCAAACAGTGTTTATTGCAACTCCTGGATTATGTTGTCACGCAAAGGTTTAATTTATTGTTGCCAATCCACAGTTTAAAATAGAAAGCAAGATATTGTTGGAAAAAAACCATAAAAATGAGTCGTCATGTTATATCAGAATTAAAAAAACACTCTTATTCTGCTCTTTCAAATGTATTTCATTAAAACTGCAGATGTATTTCTATCATAACTCAACATTTATTAAACCCTTATAGTGTCACAACATTTAGAATACATGATCATAATGAATAGCTAAGAACTGATTAGTCATTCTAAACATAGTAGATAGAGTTCTGGTAAAAAACTGAGATAAAAGGTCATGAATTTTGATGATGCAAATGCCAATTGTGCTTAAAATTGAGACATGATTGAGTGGGCTTTCTTCCATTAGATTCTGTTCAGATGTGTCTGCATGCAAATTCTTCCCTGAAGGATGGCAATTAGAACACAATTACACATTTGATAATGTCATTTTAATAACCGCATTAAATGTAACTCTGGAATAAACATGGTACCATTTTATTAATATTGCTAAAAGAGAGTTTTTATCTTTAATGTGTATGCATTTTAATTACAGTTTGTTTCACTGCCTTTGAGGAACTTGAAAGTAAATAAGTGAGGGTGACATTAAAATGCAATACAGAACAAGTTAATAGGCAGTTAATGCACTGTGGTGAATTTATTAGAAAATTAAAAGGGAGCTCATATTTAAAAGCTTTCAAAACATGCTTTAAATGTCACCCTGCATAAAAATAGAGTAATTTTAAAACATCGTATAAAAGTTGCAAGTGGTTGTAATGAGTGTGAACTTGTCATGATGGTTAATTCGGACTGCTAGTATGGCTGATGTTGTGGGTGTATTTTTTTTAACTCATGGACACTATGTGACTATTTGACCCTGGACAAAACTCTATCATTAAAACTTCATAATCATTTGCGGTGGTTCAGCTGATTGCATGTGAATTATGGCAAAAGAGCAATGCAACCTGACAGAATCTCTTGACCACTCTATAAAGGAATAAACAATCTGCTGGAGAAATTCAACGGCTAGAACAGCATCTCTGGGGCTGGGGGGAGGGTGGAAGGGAGTTGAAACCCTGAATCAGGATCAGGTATATAAGACGTGAGTAGAAAAACTCTTAGACTGAAAATTGTATCCATTTAAAAAATCCCAAAAAAATTAGTAGCTGAATTATCTGACCCACTGTGATAATTTTCCAGGAACTGAGCAGATAGTTAATTTTCCAAAGTGGCATACAGAACGCGTAAGTGTTCATGACCCAGCTGTTACTTGGAAGTTCACAAATGATATCATTCTTGACAACCAAATTATAAAACTTGTAAATTGTGTAATTTCTTCTATATTTGTATATCTAACCAAAGAAGGGAAATGTTCTTCAATATTCTACATCATAAATTTAATTCTCAAATTATGGGTAACTTTTATTGCTGAATGATACAGTCTGAGGTACTTACATAGAAAGCAGGTATATCCCAATCACTGGCCAAGCTTAAGCTCATGTGGGAACTTCAGGATTTACGCAGACTAGATTGCCACCTAGCACAGTCACTGCAGAGTTGGGTGATTTTTTTTAAGTAAGGAACAGATTCAGTTCAACAGGAAATGGAGAGGAATTGTTTTAATACTCACAGTGCAAAGAGATCAAAGTGCTTTGAGATATTTTTCCCCAGGAGGTAAAACAATGTAACAGCTATATAGTCTTATCATAAACAAGAGACAATCAGCAGGTGCTGGAAATCTGAGCAAGTCACACAAAATGCTGGGAGAACTCAGCAGGCCAGACAGCATCTATGGAAAAGAGTACAATTGACATTTTGGTCCTGCCGAAGGGTTCCGGCCTGAAACGTCGACAGCACTCTTTTCCATAGATGCTGCTTGGCTGCTGAGTCCCTCCAGCCTTTTGTGTGTGTTGCTAAATAGTCTTCTTCAATTGCTAACTTCTAACACTAATGCTATGTTTATTAGCTCACCTATGAAATGCAAAAAAGGTTAGTCATCTGATCTCTACTGGAAGTGTAAATGCTGTACAGTTACCATCTCTATAGATGTTCGCCATTGTTGGTTCTTCGTCAAATATCTCAAGTGATGGATAAAGGGTTTGGATGCTTGGAAACTCAGTGAAATAATCTTGATATTTTGGAAAGGTCACCAACAACTTTGCAATTACTGTTAGATTTTTGGATTTTAAACAATTGCTGGTGGTGGGGGAGGGGGGTTGGAACTGAAATTTACTCCCATTATTGTTTCCCATGATCCATGGGATTGGAAATTGAACAAATTTTTATTGAAACCGCCAACTGAAAAGAATACATCATTATGGTGTTCATTCACTGGATAGTTTCCGGCTTGGCGCAGTTGAACAAGACTCCAGTTTTCACAGGATTGACACATTGCTTTTCTTAAGTCTTGTCACTTTGGGAACTATTTCATTTATTTTAATGTAATATTTACATACATACTTGGGTTGTGAATGTCACTCCTAAGACTTAATTGTGCCTTAAACTTGCTAGGCAATTTCAAATAATGACCTAGAGACACCAAACATATTGAATTGGTTGCAATTGAAAGAGATTTGGCTGGCCCATTTGAAGTTCCAATATATTTAGATAGATAGATAGATAGATAGATAGATAGATAGATAGATACTTTATTCATCCCCAAGGGGAAATTCAACATTTTTCCAGTGTCCCATACACTTATTGTAGCAAAACTAATTACGTACAGTATTTAACTCAGTATAAATATGATATGCATCTAAAATCACCCTCCCAAAAAGCATTAATAAATAGCTTTTAAAAAGTTCTTAAATAGTTAACTAAAGTGCATTGAGTGGTAACTTAAGCTTAGTCCTAACCCCGGCACTTTAACAGTCTTGCCCCTGGTGGTTGAATTGTAGAGCCGAATGGCGTTGGGACCTGCCGCTGAAGCTGCTTCTCTGTCTCTGGATGGTGCTGTGCAGAGGATGTTCAGGGTTTTCCATGATTGACTGTAGCCTACTCAGCGATGTCACCGATGTCATACTCTCCAGTTCTGTGCCCACGACAGAGCCCGCCTTCCTTACCAGCTTATTAAGACGTGAGGCGTCCCTCTTCTTAATGCTGCCTCCCCAGCACGCCACCACAAAGAAGAGGGTGCTCTCCACAACTGACCAATAGAACATCTTCAGCATCTCACTACAAACATTGAATGACGCCAGCCTTCTGAGGAATTTGCATTATTTCTCTTACTGTCTTCTTGACCCAAGCATCTGATCTACTGAGGTTGACTCTCAGGCCAGTAAAGACTCAGTAGCCTAGATTTTGCAATCAGTAGAGAGGACTACTGACTGCTGTTGACTGTAGCAATAAATAGAAACATCTTGGAATGATTCTCATAGTATGGACTTCTGAAGACCACTGCGTAAATCCTGCCTGACAGGACATTTCCCTGTCCACAACAAACTTTTAGCAGATAGTGAAAATGGAAGGAAATGCAGGTGCTAGATATTTGTAATAAAACAGAAAATGCCACCAAAAAAAACAAGTCAGGCAGCATCTGCAGAAAGAGAAGTAGTTAACATTTCCCATCATGTTTCATTTTTCAGGATCTTTCATCACCATTGCATTCTATCTCTTACCTCTCTGTCTGTCACCTCCTGCATTCTTATAGCACAACTCAAGTCAAGCTTAAGCAACAACACCTCAGCTTCTGTCAGGGTGTGTTGCGACTTGTAGAACTCAATATCAAATTCTCCAACTTTAGATAACTTTCCCTTTCTTTCTGTTGTGTCGAAACAGGCCACAGTTTTCTACAGTCCTTTTCCTTCTGAGAATATGGTCTTACCTGCTAGGCATGTCCTGGCAGGTCAGATTATAAAAGATTCCACAGACTAGGTAGAATTAACAATGCTTAAACTGATCATAACTGCTATGTTAGTTCACCATATGATAAACCAGTTTGTGCTCCTTAGCATCTCTCCACCTTTTTATTCTGGGTTCTGCCCACTCTCTTTTCAATCTTGATGAAGGGTCTTAGTCTGAAACGTTGAATGTTCATTCCTCTCAATAAGCACTACCTGACTTTCTCAGTTCCTCCTGTATTTTGTGTGTGTTGCTCAAGATTGTCAGCATCTGCAGACTCACCTGTGTCTTTTAAATGTAAAAGCAATTGATAATCAGCTATCTTTAATCGTACCCTCAATGTAAAATTGATTTACATTCCATTCATGAAGAAACCATAAAAAGTGTAAATATTCTACAGCAGGTGTTTAGTCATTGAATTACTCCTGCAGGGATCTGATGTTGGAGAAAGAACACTCATGTTGTTGATAGCATCACTAATGCAATTCCTCATTCAGTCTACAAAGTGACAACTAAAAGATCAATCAGCAAGCTTAAGCTTATCATTAATAAATGGAAATATTTAAGTGCAAGAAGCATGATGTAATTTATGTAAGAGAGAATTAGCTGAATACTTTACTAAAATATTGTTCAGGAAGTTTCTATTATGAATTTAAATGAACAGCTCTATTTTATATCATAAAACAAATATCTCAATTATGCATCAAACTGTAGTGGTGTGCTACACATAGCGCTAAAATAACGACATGGAGTCAGTAAACTGCAGTTAAAGAAAGATTTTATTTGAACTTCACAGCCTTGCTTTAAAGCCTCCCTGATCCCGCCCTCCCCGGGTGTGGATGCTGTAAGGGCACGTACTCACAATCCCCCGCAGGCTTTTCCCTTTGTTGGTGAAGCAGACCTGGCGCCCTTTTGGGACTGGCCTTTTTGCCGGTACGCTGGCTATTTGTGAGCCGGTTCGAGTGCGCTAGGAAGTGGGTCGCCACATAACCCCCCCACCCCCAGAACCAACGATACACCCTCCAATGTCCACAGTCTGGGTCGGACCCTGTTCGGGAGGTTGGCCTCTGCATCGCGGTGCCGGAAACTCGACAGGTTGCGCCAAGTCCACATGGGCCAGTTTGAGTTGGTCCAACGTGAAAAACCTCCTCTCTCCCCCCAACGTCCAGCACGAACGTGGACCCCTTGTTCCGGAGCACCGTAAACGGCCCCTCGTAGGGCCGTTGCAGCAGTGGCCGATGCCCGCCCCTTCGTACAAACACAAACTTACAGTTCTGCAGGTCTTTGGGTACGCAGGTTGGGTTCTGCCCATGCTGGAAAGTGGGTATGGGGGCCAGGTCACCGAGCCGTGCCGGTGACATACGTCGTGTATTCAGAGATGTAGGATAGATGGCGCTGCTGGCGGGACGACCAGGGATCGGACACCTTCGTGAATGTAAAGGTAAACGGCTTGTGGTCCGTGAACGCGGTGAAGTGCCTACCTTCTAAGAAGTACCTGAAATGCCAGATTGCCAGGTATAGCGCCAACAGTACCCGGTCGAAAGCACTGTTGATGGTATCCCCGGACGAGGTCTACCTTGAAGAAGATCCGTGCGCCGTGCAGGTTTGCTGCAAAGTCCTGAATGTGTGGCACAGGGTAGCGGTCCGGTGTGGTAGCCTCATTCAGCCTGCGGTAGTCGCCACACGGTCTCCAGCCCCCTGTTGCTTTGGGGGGAGAGGGGAGAGTGCAGAGGGGAGGCCCATGGCCTGTCGGACCGCCGGATGATCCCCAATTCCTCCATCCTCTTGAACTCCTCCTTCGCCAGTCGGAGCTTGTCTGGGGGAAGTCGCCGAACACTGGTGTGGAGGGGTAGTCCCTGGGTTGGAATGTGATGCCGTACGCTGTGTCGGGGCATGGCTGCCGTGAACTGCGGTGCCAGAACTGATGGGAAATGTGCCAGGACTCTGGTGAAGTCGTTGTCAGACAGCGTGATGGAGTCGAGGTGAGGGGCCGGCAACTGGGCTTCTCCCAGGGAGAACGTCTGAAAGGTCTCGGCGTGGACCAGTCTCTTCCTGGGCAGGTCGACCAGTAGGCTGTGTGCCCGCAAAAAATCTGCACCCAGAAGCGGTTGGGCTACCGCGGCCATTGTGAAGTTCCACGTGAACCTGCTGGAGCCAAACTGTAGCTGCACCATACGGGTGCCGTAGGTACTCACCGTGCTGCCGTTCACGGCCCTCAGGGGGGGACCCGGTGCCCTGTTGCGGGTGTCGTAACTCATCGGAGGTAAGACGCTGATCTCTGCTCCGGTGTCGACCAAAGAACGGCGTCCCGACCTCTTGTCCCACACATACAGGAGGCTATCCCAATGGCCAGCCGCCATAGCCATCAGCGGCGGCTGGCCCTGGCGTTTCCCAGGAACTTGCAGGGCGGGCTACAGCAGCGGGCTTCTGCGCCCCACCGCTGGTGGTAGAAGCACCATTGTTCGTTGGTCTCCTCACACCTGCCTCTGGGGTTAGCGGGCTCTGTGGCTGGGCCGGGTCTGGTCTAGTCTGCTGCTGGGAGCGTGGCCTGGTGATCTGTGCGACGGATGCCCCACTCTCCTTCTTGGCTTTCCACAGCAAGTCCGCCCGGGCTGCCACCTTCCGGGGGTCGCTGAAATCTGCGTCGGACAGCAGCAGGCATATGTCCTCGGGCAGCTGCTCCAGGAATGCCTGCTCAAACATGAGGGAGGGCTTGTGTCCTCCAGCCAGAGACAACATCTCATTCATTAAGCTGATGGAGGTCTGTCCCCCAAACCATCCAGGTGCAGTAAACGGACAACCCGCTCGCACCGTGAGAGTCCGAAAGTCCTTATGAGCAGGGCTTTGAATTCCGTGTACTTGCTGTCCGCTGGGGGAGACTGTACGAACTCCTCAACCTGGGCCGCTGTGTCCTGGTCGAGAGAGCTCACCACTTAGTAGTAATGTGTGGCATCCGAGGTTATCTGCAGAATGTGGAATTGGGCTTCCGCTTACTGGAACCAGAGGTGAGGTCGCAGCGTCCAGAAGCTTGGCAGTTTCAACGAAACTGCATGAACAGATGCGGCGTCGGTCATCTCTGGTCCAAAAATCGTTTGGACCGTTGGGGTCACCAATTGTAGCGGTGTGCTACACACAGCGCTAAAATAACGACACGGAGTCGGTAAACTGCAGTTAAAGAAAGATTTTATTCGAACTTCACAGCCTTGCTTTAAAGCCTCCCTGATCCCGCCCTCCCTGGGCACGGATGCTTTAGGGGGCACGTACTCACAATCCCCCATAGGCTTTTCCCTTTGCTGGTGAAACAGACCTGGTGCCCTTTTGGGACTGGCCTTTGTGCCGGCGCGCTGGCTATTTGTGAGCCAGTTCGAGTGCGCTAGGAAGTGGGTCGACACAAAACCACAGATAGTGGACATAAAACCAATATCTATCCTCTAACAGAAAAAATATTCTCATTACATCATATACATAACATGACAACATTCTCTAATTCAAACACCAATTTACTTATTATATTGTGATGTATTTAGATCTGAAATTTCAACCAGTTTCAAAATATTCAGAATAAGTTTCAAAATCTATACAAAGAAATGAAAAGTGCAGCTTACTGAATTAAAAGATGCCAAAAGAATATTGTTAATTCCATGCCGGTTATTAGAAATAGTTTATAGTTTGGAAACAAAATATTCCTGTCAAAGTGAAATTTTAAATAAAATAAATTTAACTGTAACTATCTTTGTGCATTTCTAAAGCATATTATCAAGTTGACAAGTTTTGTATTTGAGCAAATTCTCAAACTCAGAATCATGACAAATAATTGGAATTTGAACCTTCTTTCAGTTTCACTATTTTGAAGTGATCAATTGTTTTTTTTTTGTAATATTGTGCAGATCACAATTTCAATTCTGACTTACTTTATACAATAGTTGGTAAAATTATTTTGGTAAGATGTGTTCACATTGTCGGTCTTCTAATAATGTAGGGAATATTATAGATGTAATTAACAAACAAATAAAAGAATAGAAAGCAAAACAGAAGAATACTTAGATGAGATTTAGTGACATCTTACATTTGTCGTGAAACTTATCCAATGCTGGCAGCACTAAACATTCCATATAGTAGCAGCATTGACTCGGAACTAAATTTCAAAAACAGACCCCAACAGGTTCTAGAAACCTCCCTTTCTATCCATGTATGCCTTGCTCAGGATTTCCAGCATTTTGTATCTTTATTTTATATATTTCAGTGTCTACAACACACTAGTGCTAGTGAACAGAGTGTTCATGTTATCTGTGATGTCCTGCTATCAGCAGTATTAAGCAAAGCCCAATAGAGGGCAATCTTGATTTGCTTTTTTATGTTCTGCATTTTCTAATATTATCTTTGGAAAAATATATATGATTTAATAGTACTTATAAAGTATAGTTTTGCTGTATTGCATCAGTATTGTGTCTTTTAATGCATTGAAATAAAAAAAACTATAGTAAGTTTTCTTCCAGTTAAAGATTGATCCTCATGAGTTTTGTTTTGCTTTTCAGAATCAGGTTTATTATCACCGGCATGTGACATGAAATTTGTTAACTTAGCAGCAGCAGTTCAATGTTCATAATCATAGTTCATAATCTAGCAGAGAGAAAAAAATAATAAATAAAATAAAAAATAAATACACAAGTAATCAATTATGAATATTGAATAGATTTTAGAACCCGTGCAAAGACATAAATATTGTATATTAAAAAAAGTGAGATAGTGTCCAAAGATGCAATGTTCATTTAGGAATCGGATGGCAGAGGGGAAGAAGCTGTTCTTGAATCACTGAGTGTGTGCCTTCAGGCTTCTGTACCTCCTACCTGATGGTAACAGTGAGAAAAAGGCATGCCCTGGGTGCTGGCAGTCCTTAATATTGGATGCTACCTTTCTGAGACACTGCTCCCTGAAGATGTCCTGGGTACTTTGTAAGCTAGTGCCCAAGATGGAGCTGATTAGATTTACAACTTCCTGCAGCTTCTTTCAGTCCTGTGCATTAGCCCATCCATACCAGACAGTGATGCAGCCTGTCAGAATGCTCTCCACGGTACAACTATAGAAGTTTTTGAGTGTATTTGTTGACATGCCAAATCTCTTCAAACTCCTAATGAAGTACAGCTGCTGTCTAGGCTTCTTTATAACTGCATTGATATGTTGGGACCAGTTAGGTTCTCAGAGATCTTGACACCGAGGAACTTGAAGCTGCTCACTCTCTCCACTTCTGATCCCTCTATGAGGATTGGTATGTGCTCCTTCCTTTTACCCTTCCTGAAGTCCACAATCAGCTCTTTCATCCTACTGACGTTGAGTGCCAGGTTGTTGCTGTGGCACCACTCCACTAGTTGGCATATCTCACTCATGTACGCCCAATCGTCACCACCTGAGATTCTACCAACAATGGTTGTATCATCAGGAAATTTATAGATGTTATTTGAGCTATGCCTAGCCACACAGTCATGTGTATGTAGAGAATAGAGCAGTGGGCTAAGCACACACCCCTGAGATGCGCCAGAGTTGATCGTTAGCGAAGAAGAGATGATATCACCAATCTGCGCAGATTGTGGTCTTCTAGTTAGGAAGTCAATGATCCATTTGCAGAGGGAGGTACAGAGGCCCAGGTTCTGAAACTTCTCAATCAGGATTGTGGGAATGATGGTATTAAATGCTGAGCTATAGTCAATGAATGGTATTACTCTGACTTAATGGAACATGGAAGATATTCTGATTTAGTGTGTGTGTCTTTTAAAGTGCCATACAATTGATGTTGCCAGTCTAGAGATTTGGAAATCATTTGTGATATCTAAATAATGGTCTGATTCATAAAGGAATATGTTTTTCCCAGGGCTGAAATGGTTGCCACAAGAGGACACAGGTTTAAGGTGCTTAGGAGTAGGTACAGAGGAGATGTCAGGTATAAGTTTTTTATGCAGAGAGTGGTGAGTGTGTGGAATGGGCTGCCGGCAACAGTGGTGGAGGCGGATACGATAAGGTCTTTTAAGAAACGTTTGGATAGGTACATGGAGCTTAGAAAAATGGAGGGCTATGGGTAGGCGTAGTAATTCCTAAGATAGGGACATGTTCGGCTCAACTTTGTGGGCCGAAGGGCCTGTGTTGGGCAGTAGGTTTTCTATGTTTCTATGTTACTATGTTTTTTTAAGTAATTTCATCATTTGTATCAATAAGTAATACTTTGTTACTCTTATTCATACTTACTGAATTAAACTGATTGGTTTCCAGTTTGATAGAGAAAAGGAAACTAAATGCACATGTTAACCTCACCTTCACTCTACCACTAACTACTCAACCAATTTGACATTACTTCAAAGGTGACACAGTGGTGTCAAAAAACAACTTCTCCCTCAATTGTCGCAAAAACAAAGGAGCTGTTTGTGGACTACAGGAGGAATGGAAACAGGCTAACCCTATGGACATCAATGGATCTGGGATTGAGAGGGAGAACAACTTTAACTTCCTCAACATAAACAACACTGAGAATCTTTTGTGGTCTGTACATACTGGCTGTGTGGTGAGAAAGGCACAACAGCGCCTCTTTCACCTCAGACAGTTGAAGAAGTTTGGTATGGGCCCCCAAATCCTAAGAACTTTCTTGGGGCATGATGGAGAACATCCTGACTGGCTGCATCACTTCCTGTTATAGGAACTGTACTTCCTTCAATCACAGGACTCTGCAGAGAGTGGTGCGGACAGCCCAGCACATCTGTAGATGTGAACTTCCCACTATTCAGGACATTTACAAAGACTGATGTGTAAAAAGGGCCTGAAGGATCACTGGGGACCCGAGTCACCCCAACCACAAACTGTTCCAGCTGCTAACATCTAGGAAACAGTACCACAGCGTAAAAGCCAGGATCAACAGACTCCGGGACAGCTTCTATCACCCAGGCCATCAGACTGATTAATTCATGCTGACACAATTATATTTCTATGTTATAATGACTGTCTGGTTGTACTTATTATTTATTATAAATTACTATAAATTATACATTGCACATTTCGATGGAGATGTAACATCAAGATTTTTACTCCTCATGTATATGAAAAGTCTACATAATAAAGTCAATTCAATTGACTTCAGAGGAGAGGAGTACAGAGGAGATTTACCAGGATGCTGCCTGGTTTAGAGAGTATGGATTATGATCAGAGATTAAGGGAGCTAGGGCTTTACTCTTTGGAGAGAAGGAGGATGAGAGGGGACATGATAGAGGTGTACAAGATATTAAGAGGAATAGACAGAGGGGACAGCCAGTGCCTCTTCCCCAGGGCACCACTGCTCAGTACAAGAGGACATGGCTTTCAGGTAAGGGGAAGGAAGTTCAAGGGGGATTTCAGAGGAAGGGTTTTTACTCAGAGAGTGGTTGGTGCGTGGAATGCACAGCCTGAGTCAGTGGTGGAGGCAGATACACTAGTGAAATTTAAGAGACTACTAGACAGGTATATGGAGGAATTTAAGGTGGGGGGTTATATTGGAGGCAGGGTTTGTCAACAGGTGTCTGTCGTTTGGCAATTTCCTTTTAAGTTTTTCTAGTCTGTAACTGCACAAACATGCACTTTCACAGTGAGATTCGACACCAAACATGTCGGTTGTTTTCTGTAGATGTGTCCTGCACATGCCCAGTAGGAGGAGATTCGCCCAAATACCCATTTTAATGTGGATGGAGGTATTTTCAAAAATGCTTGGTGTGGATGTCTGTCGTTTTTACGTGAAACTGGTGTTTTCAAAATTAACCAGTCTAGTGTGGGCGTAGCCTAAGAAAGAATCCATCAACCTAGCTTTCAAAGTGACCAAGAGGCACTTAGTCATTAATATCTTCCTTTGTTAACATTGCCCGAGACTAAGTAAGAATCCAGCTGCCATCAGTAAACATTCTGCAGAGTTTACTCTGTACAAATATTCTACAAACATTAGCCACTAATATACATACATACCCCACATGCTAAGACTTCAGAAAGATTTAAATTGTCATTTTATCCTCCAGGCATTCATCCAATATTTTACAAAACTTAGTACAACACATGGGTTTTAACGTCCTTTATTTAAACAAAGTGGTTGTCTGGTACCCGTGTGTGATGGAACAAACAGTTCCATGGCATTTATTGGGGGATCTTGGTGTGCCTTCCCAAGGGTAGATATAGGAGTAGTGTCATCACTCATCACACCAGGATTTCACAAGGTCTATAATAGAATGGTAACTAGGAAATAAGAAATACATATTTTATGCATACTGTATATCTAATGATTAAACAGTTCAGCGCTGAAACATATCTATAGGTTTACATATTAACAAAACAACAGCTAATGAATTAGGTAAGGACTTGAACAGATCTGATAAATAAACTTAACAGAACAATAAGGACAACTAATCTTCAAAAATTGGTGAAGATGAAGGTCTGATGCTTTCTCACTCAACCTACTGGTACTTTTTTCATAATCTTCTGAACTAAGTTACCTTGCTTGTCATAATCTATTCAAAGAACATGGCTTATTTTCCAATTCTTCCTAACACCAAAGAAGCTTATTGTTGCAGCCTCTCTATTCTAAATATGAATTTGCAATGGTCGGCATTTACTTGTACATGTTCTACATGCAGCTGGTCAGCGAAAACTTCACCCCTCCAAGTCTAAGGGTTGTTAGTGATTATTCGAGTTTTGTATGATGTGGATATAATGGGTATTAAATCAAATGAGAATCAGTCTTCATAAAAACAATAATCAGTTTAAAATTAAAAGGACAGCTTTTTTAAGGAAACTTGTCTACAGAGCACAAGTTTATAGCAGAAAGATGTTCAAGATGAATCAGCCAAACTTATGACAATGAACTAAATTAATTGGCATGCATCTCACCAAGCAGTTCCTGTACTACTCAATAATGCATCCAGACAGGACACTCTAGATGGTGCTCCTTTAAAAAGTTGTTAGAAAGGGGGTGGGGAGCCACGCGTGCCTCAGTCTATCTCAAAGTGTAAATGCTGTTGTGCTTTATTCCCTAATGAGGAGGTGTTGTAGGTCCAGGTTAGGTCATCCATTATGCGCACCCAAAGAATATTATACTCTTTCCACAGCAGAGCCATTGATATACAGTGGAGAGTGGTTGACCTGTGCCTTCCAGAAGTCTGCAATCATCTCTTTTCTCTTGTTTACTAAGTACAACAAACATGCTTACGGACATAGTTGTCCTATCTATCAATAACTGGGATATTTGTGTACTCAGAGAGTCAGCCCTCAAACATTAAATGTGTGTCTGAGTTCTCTCTCCTCAGAATGTTTTTAGACTATCAAAAACATCTTGTTTTTATCTGCCTCTTTGAAATGGGGAAAAATTAGGTTCAGGAGGTAGAGAGGAAAATAAATAAGGAGAAGGGAAATGTATAGGGAAATAAGACCAAGAACTGGCATAGACTTTTGAGCTGAATAGCATTCATATCTTGAGCAAACAAACAATGCACAAAAATATATTGATTATTTTTCATTACTGTTTAATAACAAACACCAATAAAAAGCTATTTTAGCATGAATAGTTGTTACAGAATGAGTATATGTTTTGCAATTGGTGTAAGTAATGAAAAGTTGCTCTGTGCTTATCTCAGTTCTATTCACAAATTCCAAAATATGCAAATCATAGAAGAATAAATAAAATTGTCAAATGTGAGCAACTTATCTGATTTTATTGGCATCAGATGTGACACCAAAACTTCTTTCGAATCTAAAAACTTTGCTTACGATTTTGCTTAACGATGATTACTCCCGTAAATGTGTGCAGCTTCTTTAACACAAACATAAGGAAATATGAAAATAAAGTCAGAGGTGCATTTAGATTTGCAATATTATGTCAAACTAATTCTGAGATGCTTCTTGAATTGATATTTACTGAAAGTGTAACCAAAAGACTAGTTCAGGTTTTTTTCATAAGTGTTACTTTAAAAGTCTTTAAAAAGTTTTGCTTTTATTTTAAAGTTTCAAAAATATTGTCATGTATTTTAGCAATGTTTAAAGAGTAGCTTATTTTCTATATTGTTACTCCAGATTATTTTCCCCACTTTCCATTAGATTGCACTTTAGTAATTCGTTATCAGGCAGAGTCGCTGTTCAGATAGAGTACAGATACAAATAATGAAAAGGTTTAGGAAAATTCACTGGCACAATCTGGCAACAAACAGATGAAAACACAGGACTGAAATACACTGAGCAATAAACAGAGAGGCAGATGATAGGTGGAGAACCATGACACACAGGTGGCAGCAATACAGATAACTGGCCCTGGCAATCAGATTTCCCTCAGCACTGTGCTGATGGATTTAATGATATTGATACAGAAGTTCTGTGGAAGTGAAAAAGAGGCATATAGCTTGGTGGTTATGGCCACTTTATTAAGTGTTACAAGAAAGAAGAATAAACAGGGAAAGGATAAAGAAGAAGAAGTTGTGGTCGTCTCTTACTCAGACGAGAGATAAAGCAAATTCAGGTGAAATAAAATAGCCCGATTCAAGTGGTGTGCTGCAGAAAGACTAAAAATCTTCTAGAAAAATACAGAAGCAACTGTCCCATAATTACTGGAAAATTCACTGATTATATATACACTCCTGACCCTAACATAGTGGCCACTGCGTGTATGTTTGTTGTCTTCTGCTGATGTAGCCCATCTACTTCAAGGTTGGACATTTTGTGCACCCAGAGATGCTCTTCTGCCCACCACTATTGTAACACATGGATATTTGAGTTACCATTGCCTTCCTGTCAGCTTGAACTAGTTTGGCCATTCCCCTCTGAGCACTCGCATTTTCGCCCACAGAATTCTCGCTCACTGGATTTTTTTTTTTTTTGGTTTTTTTGCACCATTCTATTCACAAGGGATTGTAGTTCATGAAAATTCCAGGGAGATTAGTAGATTCTGAGATACTCAAATGACCCCACCTGGCACCAACAATCATTCCACAGTCGAAGTCACATTTCTTCCCAATTCATGAGAATAGGTTGAGTGAACTTGGCTTTTTCTCCTTGGAGTGATGGAAGATGAGAGATGACCTGATAGAAGTGTATAAGATGATGAGAGACATTGACCACGTGCATAGTCAGAGGCTTTTTCCCAGGGCTGGATTGGCTAGCATGAGAGGGCATAGTTTTAAGGTGCTTGGAAGCAGGTACAGAGGAGATGTCAGGGTAAGATTTTTTCCGCAGAGAGTGGTGAGTGCGTGGAATGGGCTGCTGGCAATGGTGGTGGAGGTGGATACGATAGAGTCTTTTAAGAGACTCCTGGACAGGTACATGGAGCTCAGAAAAATAGAGGGCTATGTGTAACCCTAGGTAATCTTTAAGGTAAGGACATGTTTGGCACAGCTTTGTGGGCCGAAGGGCCTGTATTGTGCTGTGGGTTTTCTATGTTTCTATGTTCTGATGTTTGGTTTGAACAAGAACTAAATATCTTGACTATGTCTGCCTGCTTTTATGCATTTGGTCACTGCTTCATAATTAGATATTTACGTTATCATGCAGGTGTATAGGGGTACCTAAGAAAGTGGCCACTGCGTGTACCATTGTGAATTATTCTATATTTTCATACAGCATGTCCCCCTTCACTATTTATTGCACCTAGTGTCTGCTCTCTAATATTTCATTTTAATGCATCGCCTACTCCCAAAATAATTTAAACTTTCCTCCAGTTAACTTCTTTGCAACAGTATTACCTTCAGTTATGTTGGCATATGGGTTGTTCATCTTACTTATTTCCTGCTCACCCATACCTGGTCCCAATGCCCCAGGAATTTGAAGCTGTCCCTCCAGTACTATTTTTCAAGCCACCTATATGACCTGTTTTATCTCATTGCTACAAGACCCACCAGCACATCCCGCTAGAAGAATTTCAGATGGGAAACAGTTTATTTACAACACCAGCTCCTGAAATCCTGCATGGAGACCTCATCTTCTTTGCTCCCCATCACAATTCCTACACAAACTTACTAATGTTCCATTTTCTTCTGGATAATACATTTTGATAAACTTTATCAGTCATCTTGTTCTTCCTAGCAGAAATGTTCAGTGAAAATAAATTATGAATTCAGTGGAATAAAATTTTAGATGTTGTCATCCTACCCAATATAGACCATTTAGTTCATTTCAGTGACATGTCTATGTCTATCAATGTAAAATATTTAAGAATAAAGAAAATGCTGAGTGGTAATAGATTTTAGTGGTAATAGATAATAGTGGTAATAAATTTTAATTATATTGTCAATTAAGTTAATAAAAGTTACAAAAGTATTAACACTTTACAAATGAATATAGGACTTAGAACATGGAGCATAGAAATCTGCTGCACATTACAGCCCTTTCAGCCTACAATGTTGTGCTGACCCTGTAACCTACTCGAGAAACTGCCTAGAATTTCCCTACAGCACAGTCCTCTATTTTTCTAAGCTCCATTTATCTATCTAAGAGTCTCTTAAAAGACCCCATTGTATCCGCCTCTACCACTGACACTGGCAGTGCATTCCATGCACCCACCACCCTCTGTGTGAAAACCTTACCTCTGACACCCCCTTGTACCTACTTCCAAACACCTTAAGCTATGCCCTCTCATGTAAACCATTTCATGGGAAAAAGCTTCTGGCTATCCACACGATCAATGCCTCTCATCATCTTATGCACCTCTATCAGGTCACCTCTCATCCTCTGTCGCTCCAAGGAAAAAAAAGGCTAAGTTCACTCAACCCATCTCATAAGGCATGTTCCCCAATCTGGGCAATGTCCTTGTGAATCCTCTCTGCACTCTCTCTGTAGTATCCACATCCTTCCTGTAGTGAGGTGACCAGAACTGAACACAGTATTTCAAATGGAGTCTAACTAAGGCCTCATAGAGCTTTAACATTACCTCATGGCTCTTGAACTTCATCTCAAGTTTGGTGGAGGCCATCACAACATATTTCTTCTTAACAATGCTCACAACCTGCACAGCAGCTTTGAGTGTCCTATGGACAAGATCTTGCTGATTTCCACTGTTACAAAACCCCGTAACTGGGTCACTTACCGGCAAAGATAGAGAGGTCCGTTGAAGTCTGATGGTACTATTTTCAACAGTATTTATTGATAAAGGGGCACAAAAAATAAGATTAATGCAAACATACAGATAATATACGTTGTCAATACTAAATCTAAAGCGTGGGTATAATAATAATCAATAAGAAATAGCTCTATCATTGTCTAGGGGATAGTGTATTGTCCGATGGAAATATAACAGTCACTGTTAGTTCATTCACGCAGCAGCGTTTTGGGTTTAAGAGAGCAGCGGTTTAAAACTTGCCCAGGTCTTTTATGAGGCCAATCCGTTGAGTCAGGGGAGTGGGTTTCCCCGTTGTTAGCTAAAAGCCATTTTCCATGGTTCCAGCCACCAGTTCCAGCAACGGAAGTGAACACACGTGGCCTCCTTCAGATGACTTCCTGCTGTTACGTGGTTGCTTAACGTTTCTTCTGGTGCGTCTGAGGGGCTGTTCCTACAGACCCTCTTTTATCCCGACTTGCAGGATCGTAGATGACAATCAGGTTGGGGGTGTGCACTCTCTCCCTCAACCAGCCCACTTTGCCTGAGGCCGTTCACGTAGCATAGTTTTTAATCCACAACTTCGCCTTCCGGAGACAATGGCCATGTCCCGTAGCTTTACATCGCCGGGGAAACGAGACATTCTGCATGTCTCTTCTCTCATTTCCTGGGCCCCTTGACCCAACCCAACAGTGATCTTGTGATTCTCACAAAGGAGGGGGCTACGGACGTAACACCACACTGCCAAGAGTCTTACCATTAATATTATATTCTGTCTTCAATCTTAACCTACTGAAATGAACCACTTCACAGTTATCTGGATTGAACTCCATCTGCAACTTCTCAACCCAGTTCTGCATCCTATCAATGTCCTGCTGTAACCTTTGACAATCTTCCAGACTATCCATAACACCCCCAACTTTTGTGTCATCAGCAAGCTTATTAACCCACCCTTCTATTTCATCATCCAGGTTATTTATAAAAATCGCAAAGAGGAGGAGTCCCAGACCAGATCCCTGCAGAATACCACTAGTCACCGACCTCCATGCAGAATATGAACCATCTGCAATCACCCTTTGCCTTCTGTGAGAAAGCCAGTTCTGGATCCACAAAGCAAGATCCCTTTGGATTCCATGCCTCCTTACTTTCTGAATGAACCTTGCATGGGGAACTTTTTCAAATGCATTTCTGAAATCCATAAGCACTACATCATCTGCTCTACCTCCATCAATGTATTTTGTTACATCATCAAGGAATTCAATCAGGCTCATAAGGCACAACCTGCCATTGACAAAGCCATGTTGTCTATCCTTAATCAGATTATGTCTCTCCAAATGCTCATAAATCCTGACTCTCAGGATTTTCTCCAACAACTTGCCCACCACTGAAGTCGGACTCACTGGTCTTTAATTTCCTGGGTTATCTCTATTCCCTTGCTTGAACAAGGGAACAACTTATGCAAACTTTCAATCCTCTGGTACTTCTCCCATTCCTATTGATGATGCAAAGATCATTGCCAGAGGCACAGCAGTCTACTTCCTCACTTCCCACAGTAGCCAGAGGTATATCTCCTCCAGTCCGGCGACTTACCTATCTTAATACCTTTCAATAGCTCCAGTACGTCCTCTTTCTTAGTATCTATACATTCAAACATTTCAGTCTGCTGTAAGTCATTCCCACAATTGCCAAGGTCCTTGAGTACCACCTCTACCTCCTCCGGCTCCAGGCATTTTTCCACTATTGCACTTGACTGATCCTATTCTCACACGGCTCATCCTCTTGCTCTTCACATATTTGGGGTTTTCCTTAATCCTGCTCACCAAGACCCTCTTATGGCCCATTCTAGCTCTCTTGATTTCTTGAGCTCCTTCCTGGCACCCTTGTAATTTTCTAGAGCTCTAACTGTACTAGTTTCTTGAACCTTTCGTAAGCTTTTCTGTTTTTCTTAGCTAGATTTTCTACATCTTTTGTACGGCATGGTTCTTTTATCCTACCATCTTTTTCCTGCCTCAATGGAACATACCTATGCATAATGCCACACCATGCAGAACATGTTTGAAGTTTCACAAAAAAACGTTAGCCAACTCATGATTGTATTATGACCTTGCAAATTTTTATCTCATAGATTTGCTCATCAACTTCCTGTCTTTGCAACTGGTGTTTCTGCCTTTTGAATTTGAAGTTAGCATCTCATTTTGTCTAAACAGTTACCAAGTGTGAGCTTGGGAAGATAAGCCTGGTTGTCAAAGAAACAGCCAAGTGCACGATACTTTCGACAGAAACTTAAGAAATTAACAGAAGTAGATTTAGCATGTAAATTCTGTCAGTCAGTTAGTTATCACTAAACATGGAATGCATGGAGAAAGATCAGATCCTAAAATAAAATTATCAGTAAGGGCAAAAATTCTTGGAGTGAGCACTGAAGTCTGGAGTCTTAGATTCTCACATTACATCAGTGCAAAGCAGAATCTTATTTCTGGAGGATGGAGTTTCGGTCACCTCCACAATAGAGCAGTAAGCAACAAACCGTAGGGTGTGCCTAAGATCAGCCTCAGGTTCTGAGGCTAGAAAACTGTGAGTGACAGTGAGACTTCTGTGGGTGCAGCAATTATGGCACAAGAGGGGTTATATCAGAGGCATTTCAGGTCAATGAGGCTGAATATCTCACAAATTCTGTGTGTAACATCACAATTGTCATTTTGGGCTGGTGGGGGAGAGGGTGTTGTGCTGTAAGAAAAGTGGTAGGGAGATTTACAAGATACGTTTCCTAGAAATAAGCACAAAATTGCCCTATTTTGGGTTGTCCTGATTTTGAACTATGATTTTTTTGAAGCTGTGTGAATGAATTTTAGGTACTCTCCATTATTTTTGTTAAATTTTTTACCTTTGAGTTTTAGATCTTTCCAGTGAATATTAGTTCAGAATGGGAATATGCAGATATTTTGCACAATAATTCTCCAAGGAGGATAAAAGGCCAAAAATGGTCCAGAAAGCAATCAAAAACTAGCCAAGGAATTGTCCTCCTGATTAGTACCTATCATTGTCACTCAGATGGTGATTAAGTACTCCTCTATGTTGCATAACACATTTTTTTAGATTATGGACAGCATGAAAAACAAGTTTTTTTTTACTGTGCCTCTGTATATGTGACAAAAATAAATCACTTAACCAATTTACTAGTAGAGGAAGAAAAAGCACAATTATGAGGTCATAGACTTTAGGAGGTCAGATTAGGCCACATAAATCCCTTACATTACATCAACATTTCTGGATCCCTGACATTTACTAAATATATCCTTCTGGAAGTCGACCTCCTAAAGTGCATAACCTCATTGTCCCCTGAAAGTGGCAAAATGAGTGTGCAGTGAAAAGGGCAGTTAGTATGCTGGCCTCAGAGGTTAATGCATCAAGTGTAAGAGTTTGACAAAACATTAGTCAGACTGCACTTAAGAATGGTTACACTTCTGTTGGCTAAAGGGAGGAAGGATGTGGTAATAATAGGGAGAGTGCAGAAGCAACTCACCAAGATGTTGCATGAAATGGAGTGCTGTGTTTTAACAAGAGATTAGTTCAGCTAGTTGATTCTCACCGGAACAAAGGAGGCAGAGGAACGTTATAGAGGTTTATAAAATGAGTAGAGTCATAGAGAGTATAGGTAGTCAAACTTTTTTCCACAGCACAAGGGAGTCAAAAACTAATGGATACAGGTTTAAGGTAAGATAGGTGAAATTTAAAGGAAATCTGAAGGGTAGGTTTTTTTAACACAGGATTCAATGAATATTTTGCATGTGCTGCTGGATGAAATGGAAGGCAGAGGTACAATTAAAATGCTTAAAAGGCATTTGGATAGGTACTTGGGTTGGAAAAGTGTGGAGAAATATGGGCCTAATGTAAGAAAATAGGATTAGCATAGATTGACATCATGGAAAACATGGAAGAATTGGGTATGTTTCTATACTATCATTTCATGAAAAGAACAGTTTCTAATGAGTTTAAGATTTTAAACACTAGTGAGAATCAAATTGATGACAAAATAATCAGGAGAGAGATGAAAACTGGAAAAAGAGATAGTGAGAATAAATGAGAAAAGACCTGCTGCCATCAGAAATGGAAATCCAGAAGAGTTCTAAATGCATAGATTTCATTAAAAAAATGCTTGGAGAAATGAGACCTACTAAGCATGAAAATGGGAATTTGCAATGAAGATGGGAAGGGAGTACCTCCAAAGTAATAGTGGACAAAACAGATTGAAAATTAATTGTACAAAACTATTAGAAAAGGTGTTAGAAAACATAATTGGAAGTAGATAAGTCACCAGAATCAGTTGGGATGCATCCCAGGGTTTTGAGGGAAGTAGGGACGAAAAGTGCAAGGCTACAGTCCAGAAATATTTAATGCTTTTGGACACAATGGTGATATTGGAGAAGTGGAAAGTTGCGAACATTTCTTCCATGTTCAAAAAAGGGAGTGAGAGTAAACATCAATGATGGGAAACCTCACAGAAACATTGAACCAAGTCAAGATTAATAGACATCTGGGAAAAAATAGATTAATTAAGGCAAGCAAACATGGATTTGTTGAAGGTAAATCAGATTTAATAGATCTTTTTGATGTAAATTGATCAGGATACTGCAATGTGCAGTACATGGATTTCCAAAAAGCTTTTTTTAAGACCCACATGACATGTTTATCAGCAAAGTTGAAGCACAGGGCATAAAGGGATAGCATGTGCAAGGAATTGGCTAAACAATAGACATCAGATTGTTGCAGTGAATGTTTTCTGGAGGAAGATGAGCAGTACTGTTTCCCACAGAATCATCTTAAAAAACTATATTAATAATCTAGATTCAGAGGTGAAAACCACAATGTCTTAATTTTAGATGACAGGAAACTTTGCAGAATTGTAAAGTGCAATAAGAACAAAATTCAGCTAAAGAAGGATGTAAACAGATTGGTAAAACGGGCAGATGGATGGCAAATGAGGTTTAATGTCCAGAAATGTGAGACAATGTATTTTGATAAAATAATAAGTTGGGGAAATATTGAATAAAGAATACTGTTCCAAAGGGAAGGATGAACAAAGGAGCCAGAGAGTTTGGATGCATATCATTGAAAGCAGCAGGGTAGTCTGAGAATACACAATTCTGAGTTTTATCAATACAAACATGGATTATAAAAGTAAATGTTTTTTTGAAGCTCTATAAAACTGTAGTCCAGCCCCTACTGATGTATTATGTTCATCTCTGATCATCATATTGTAGGGTGGATGTGGAGGCATTGGAGAGTATTCAAAGAACTATGAGAATAGTTTCTGGGACGAGAAATTACAATTGGATTTGGTAAAACTGCTTGCTTTGGAGGGAAAGTATATGGGAGAAATATATAAAATGATGAGAGGTCTGGACTGAGTGAATGATGGGAAGCTGTGGTAGGCAACTGAAGATCACAGGTAAAAAGTGAAAGAGAAGAGAATTAATAAAGTACAAAGGAAAACATTTTACATTGGAAAATGTAGATATGGCAGAGGTGAGATCCATAGTGGAAATGAATAAATATAGTGGGGGAAAATTTGCAAGGCTATGGAGAAGGGGTAAGTGGGTGAAACAAGAGGGGTGCTATGGTAGACAGCCAGTGCAGACACAATGAGCTGACTGACTTTCTTCCGTGTTGCAAACATTATATGATTAATAATTTTATTCAATACACACAAATGCTGGAGGAACTCAGCATGTCAGGCTATGGAAGGGAATAAACTGTTGACATTTTGGGCCACGATCTTTCATTGGCATTGGAAAGGAAGGGGAAGAAGCCAGAATAAGAAGAGGGGAAGGAGTAAAACTGACAGGTGATAGGTGAAACTAGGTGAAGGGAAATGAAGTAAGAAGCTGGGAGGTGTTATGTGGAAGAGGTAAAGGGCTGACGAAGAGGGAATCTAATAGGGCCAGACTGTAGACTATAAAAGAAAGGGAAGGAGGAGGGGCACCTTCGTTCTGTCCACCACAAAAGATAGGATCTTTTGGTGGCTACCAATTCCAACTTCCCATTCCCATTCAGACATGTTGGTCCATGTATTCTCTACCATCATGATGAAGCCACACTCAGGTTGGAGGAGCAACACCTCATATTCTGTCTGGCTAGCCTCCAACTAGATAGAATGAACATTGAATTTTACAAATTTCCAGTATTTCTCCCTCCCATCCTCCTTCTCTCTTTTCCCATTCCCTATTCTGGTTACCCTTTCACTTCTCCTCATCTGCCCCTCCTCCTTTCACTTCTTCCAGGGTTTACTGTCCTCCCTATCAGATTCTCTCTTCAGTCCTTACAGTTGAATACAGCTGTACTATTGTTACAGTTAAAGCATGGGATCCTTGTACACTTCTCAGCTTTGTTACTCCAGCAAAACCATTAAACAATATCTTGTAAAATGTTATTTCCAGACAAGCAGAATATGTTGAATTTTGTGTCACCATTAGTTAATTCACCTCAGGAGAAATTAACCTCTAGGTTCCTGCATCCATCTCTACCAATTCCTTTCGAGTGTTTCACTGAATTACCAGTGACAGGAAAAAATTATCCAAAATAGGAAATCTATTTTCAGCACTCATTGTTATAATTTGAGTTACTCTTTAGAATAAAATAAACATTTTGTTGTCATAAGGCCCGAGTAATATTGCTCACAGCAGTATCATGAGGGATTCTCATGGTGGCACATTTCTACAATATAACTACAGTATATCAGATCACTGCTTCAGAAAGCATATGCAATACCCACCGATTGGTCAACCTGACAGCAGTGATGGGGAAGTTACTGAAGCAAATTGTGAGGGGTAGGAACTAGCCACATTTGGACAAACAATACCTGATTGGGAGTCAGTATGGCTTTGAGTGTGGAAAGTTGTGTTTCATGGAACTTTTAGTGCTTTTGAAGAGTTAATCAAACATGTAGATGCAGGTATGATAGTGAGCGTCACCTATATGTGTTTTTACCAAGGCCTTTGTAAAGGTCCCGCATGGAAATTTAGGTACTGTGGGGTGCAGGAAGATTTAGTTGTATTCAAAATTGACTCAGAGATGGGAAGCAGAGGATGATGGTTGAAGGTTATTTCTTCATATAGAGTCGATGTTGTTGCCCTTGTTATTCATTATTTGTACAAGTGATTTGGATGCCAAACACAAGGCTGTAGATGTCACAAAATTGAGAGTTGATGCGAATGGTACAGATCATTATAGATGACAGGTGGACTTTCATCATTTCTGAAAATGGGCCGAGGAGTGTTGGTGACCCTAAGTAAGGGTCTCAGCCCGAAATATAGATAGATAGATAGATACTTTATTCATCCCCAAAGGGAAATTCAACATTTTTCCAGTGTCCCTATTGTAGCAAAACTAATTACATACAGTATTTAACTCAGTATAAATATGATATGCATCTAAAATCACCCTCCCAAAAAGCATTAATAAATAGCTTTTAAAAAGTTCTTAAATAGTTTACTAAAGTGCATTGAGTGGTATTTTATTCCCCTCCACAGATACAGCCTGACTTGCCGAGTAAACCCAGCACTGTCTAGCAGTGTTACCGTAAACGCATTTCCCTTTAAGAGGGCGGATCCTGTGGCTTCGCCTCCGGAGAATAGGCCAATGGAGTTGGAAGGTGTGGCCGGAAGGGGTGGGAGTTGATGAAGATGTCGCTGGATGGTTGTGTCCGATTCCTGCTCCGTTTTCACCAGTCATGGCTGTGCCGGTATCCGGCTTTTCAGCTCGCTGCCATCACTTTGGGGGGCTCGATTCTCAAAGACACGCTGGTCTTGCCTGAGTCTTACTTTTCCAATCGACGCAACGCGCTCAACGTGTGAGTATTGAAGGAGCCGGGGAGTATGGGGGGACTCGGCATCCCGGGGTTGGGGGGGAATCCTGGGCATCCAGCGTACCCCGCCTCACCTAAAAAGTGCTAGGAGTGCATTCCATATATGGAGGTGGAGCAGACCGCATTGCTAATGTTAAAGACAGGCTGAACAAGCTTGAATCAGGTCCTAGATTCGAATAACTCAATCTGCTTTTAGATTGTGTTCCGTTTCATTTTAATGTTGCTCTAAACGTTTCCGCCTGCTCCAAATTTAGTTGTTGGAAAAGGGTGCGGTATCTACCCACTGTGATTTGAAAACCGTCTAATGAATATTGGCTGGAGCACACGGGCCGTTTCAATGACTGGTTGGCACCTGCTGAAAGGTCATTCTCTGTAAGCTTGGAAAGAGCACATGCATCATCCCTCTTGGAATGAAAAGACTGCTAAGGAAGGCTTGATTGCTTGCACAAGCATTATGTTTACTTTGTTCTGAAATAATTGTGTGAAGGATTGTGATTTCCTTCATTATTTCTTCTGAAAGTTCATTGTAATAAAATCCTGATTACAGCAATTACTTACGGCCATTGTGAGGCTGTACCTGAAGCATTGTGTACAGTTTGGTCTTTACCTAAAAGAAAAGATATACTTATCATAGATCACATGTAGTGAAGTCTTACTTGGCTGGTTCTAGGTCTCTTGAATGAGGAGACTTTGAGTTGACTAGGATTGTATTTCCAGAGTTTAGTTGAATGGGGAAAGGTTTCCTTGAAATTTATACATTATTTGAGTTTGGTGAATGCAGGGAAGATATTTTTATCTGGCTGATAACCTAGCCATGGAAATATTCTCTTGGCATTCACTAAATTGACCATGATTGGTGGTCATGATCTCAGTGTACGTAAAGGGTAGGACATTTTGACTGAAATGGATGGCAATGTCTTCCCTGGGATGGTGCTGAAATTTTGCAATTGCCAAGAGGGTCATAAAGTAAAAGTAAAGTAAATTTGTTGTCAAAGTACATATGTCACCATATACAACCCTGAGATTCATTTTCTTGTGGGCATATTGAATAAATCCATAGAACAATAACTATAACACAGTCATTGAAAGCCTACACCAACCTGGGTATTCAACCATTGTGCAATAGCCAACAAACCATAAATACAACAAGAAAGGGGGGGGGGGAAGAGAAATAATAATAATAATTAAATAATCAATATATATGAAGAAGATGAACTGAAAAGTCTTTAAAAGTGAGTCCATTGGTTATGGGAACATTTCAGTGATAGGACAAATGAAGTTATCCCCTTTGGTTCAAGAGCTGGTGATTGAGGGGTAATAACTGTTCCTGAACCTGGTGTTGTGGGTCCTGAGGCTCCGTGACAAATTCCGGATGGCAGCAGTGAGAAGAGAGCATGGCCTGGTTGGTGGGGTCCCTAATGATGGATGCTGCTTTTCTGCAACAGCGTTTCACGTAGATGTGCTCAGTAGTGGGGAGGGCTTTGCCGGTGATGGACTGGGCTTTTTGTAGGATTTTCTGTTCAAGGGTGTTGTTGTTTTCATACCAGGTAGTAATATAGTCAGTCAGTCAGTGTATTCTCCACCACATATCTGTAGATCTTTATGAAAGTTTTAGATGTCATGCTGAATCTCCGTAAACTCCTTTTCTTCTTAATTACACGCATATGTGCTGGGTCCAGAACAGATTCTTGAAATAACAACACTGGGGAATTTAAAGGCTGACCCTCCACCTCTAATTCTCCGATGAGGACTGGCTCATGGACCTCTGGTTTCCTTCTCCAGAAGTGCCTGAGTGACTGGCGTTCTGTTGCACTTGCCTCAATAATAAGCAAATGCTTTGAGAAGCTGGTCAAGGAATTCACCTGCAGCTCGCTACAGTTCAGCATTCAACACCATAGTTCCATCCAGGCTCAACAAGAAGCTCAGAGACCTCGGCCTTGACCCTGTCAAGCAGGGTTGGCAGCTGGACCCTGGACATCCTGTCAGATAGTCAGCAGGTTGTAAGAGTGGGCTCCCTCATCTCCAACCCTCTGACTGTCAATACAGGAGCCCCTCAGGGCTGTGTACTGAGTCCCCTCCTTTGCTCCCTGTATACCCGTGACTGTATCGCCACCCAGAGCTCCCGTCTGCTAATTAAATTTGCTGATGATTCTAAAATGTTCGGTCTTATCTCAAGCAATAAAGTGGTGGCCTACAGGGGAGAAGTCATCTCTCTGATACAATGGTATCAAGAAAACAATCTCTCCCACAAGGTCGCAAAAACAAAGGAGCTGGTTGTGGATTACTATAGACAATAGGTGCAGAAGTAGACCATTCGGCCCTTCGAGCCTGCACCGCCATTCTGAGATTATGGCTGATCATCTTCTTCCTTGTCCCCATATCCCTTGATTCCCCTATCCATAAGATACCTATCTAGCTCCTTCTTGAAAGCATCCAGAGAATTGTCCTCCACTGCCTTCTGAGGCAGTGCATTCCACCCCCACAACTCTCTGGGAGAAGAAGTTTGTCCTAAATGACCTACCCCTATTCTTAAACCACGCCCTCTGGTACTGGACTCTCCCAGCATCTGGAACATATTTCCTGCCTCTATCTTGTCCAATCCCTTAATAATCTTTTATGTTGCAATCAGATCCCCTCTCAATCTCTTTAATTCCAGCGTATACAAGCCCAGTCTCTCTAACCTCTCTGCGTAAGACAGTCCGGACATCCCAGGAATTAACCTGGTGAATCTACGCTGCACTTCCTCTACAGCCGGGATGTCCTTCCTTAACCCTGGAGACCAAAACTGTACACAATACTCCAGGTGTGGTCTCACCAGGGCCCTGTACAAATGCAAAAGGATTTCCTTGCTCTTGTACTCGACTCCCTTTGTAATAAAGGCCAACATTCTATTAGCCTTCTTCACTGCCTGCTGCACTTGCTCATTCACCTTCAGTGACTGATGAAGAAGGACTCCTAGATCTCTTTGTATTTCTCCCTTACCTAACTCTACACCGTTCAGATAATAATCTGCCTTCCTGTTCTTACTCCCAAAGTGGGTAACCTCAAACTTATTCACATTAAATGTCATCTGCCAAGTATCTGCCCACTCACCCAGCCTATCCAAGTCACCCTGAATTCTCCTAACATCCTCATCACATATCACACTGCCACCCAGCTTAGTATCATCAGCAAACTTGCTGATGTTATTCTCAATGCTTTCATCTAAATTACAGAGGAATTACAGGAGAAATGGAGAAGGGCTAACCCCTATTTCCTTCGATGTCTTGGGGGTTGACAGGGTAAACAGATTTAAGTTCTTCGGCATCCACATCACCGAGGACTTCGTGGTCTGTACACACCAGCTGTGTGCTGAAAAATTCACAATAGGGCCTCTTGATAAGTGAAACTAGACCATACCTACAATATTTCTACTTTATACAGGGTGTATATTTATCATATCATTCCTGCTTTTACTATATGTTAGTGTTATTTTAGGTTTTATGTGTTATTTGGTAGGTTTTTTTTTGGGTCTGGGAAGGCTCAAAAATTTTCCCCATATAAATTAATAGTAATTGCTTCTTCACTTTACGACATTTCGGTTTACAAACGGTTTCATTGGAACGCTGTACCTTCGGATTGTGGGGGAAACCTGTATTATAAATTGCTATAATAGCAGATGGCACCTTTAGATGGAGATGTAGCGTAAAGATTTTTACTCCTTGTGTATGTGAAGAATGTAAGAAATAAAGTCAATTCAATTCAATTCAATAATCAGCTCCTTGGTCTTGCTGACTTTGAGTAAGAGGTTGTTATTATGGCATCACTCAGCCAGATTTTCAGTCTCCCTGATCATGCTGATTCATCACCACCCTTGATTCGGCCAACAATAGTGGTTGTTTGCTCCAATAAACTTGAATATGGTATTGGAGCTGTGCTTAGCTGCACAGTCATAAGTGTAAAGCAAGAGGAGCGAGGTGCTAAGCACACAGCCTTGCTGTGCATCTCTGATGATGGAGATTGTAGAGGAGATGATGTTACCAATCTGAATTGACTGGGGTCTGCAAATGAGGAAATCAAGATCCCGGTTGCACAAGGAGGTACTGAGACCGAGCTCTTTGAGCTAATTGATTAGATTTGGGGGAATGATGGTACCGAATGCTGAGCTGTGGTCAATAAAGAGCATTTAGATGCTTGCATCTTTGTTGTCCGTATGCTTCGGCGTTGTGTGGAGAGCCAGTGAGATGGAATCTGCTGTGGACGTGTTGCTCAGGAAGGCAAACTGGAGCAGATCTAGGTCGCTTCTCAAGCAGGAGTTAAAAAGTTTCATCATCAGCTTCTCAAAGCACTTCATCACAGTGGTTGTAAGTGCTACTGGATGATAGTCATTGAGGCAGGTGACCATGTTCTTAGGCACTGGCTTTAAGCAGCCTTCAGTTACACCGGTCCATCTGTGTTGGATGCTTTTCATGGGTTCACCCTCCTAAAGGCTGCTTGCACGTCAGCCTCAGACTGAAGTCACAGAATCAATGAGGGCTGTGGGAGTCCATGATAGTACCTTCATGTTTTGATGGTCAAAATGAGCATAAAAGGCATTGAAGTCATCTGGTAGCCTTGCTGTCATCAATCTCTCTTGTTCTAACTTTATGAAAGGTGATAGTATTTCAGCTCTGCCACAAATGTGGAGCGTCCTTCGTTGATTCAAGTTTAGTCCGGAATTGCTGCTCTGTCCGTGAGGTAGCTTTCTTGAGATTGTGCCTGGTCCTCTTGTAACTTTCTTGGTCACCAGACCTGAATGCATCTGATCTGGCTCTCAGCAGATTGCAGATATCATGGTTCATCCAGGGCTTCTAACTGCAGAAGATCTAAATGGTTTTGTGGGGACACATTCATCTACAATTGTTGTAATGAAGTCTGTGACAACTATGGTGTATTCATTCAGATCCATAGTCACTCAGGAGGCTCCTTCATGGATTAGTGTCTGAATATTAAGAGAATTGAGGAAAATGGGTGGGAAAGTTACTTAGAAAATTGGTTATGATCCTGATGAAAGGTGGAGCAGGCTGGAAGGTGCTTTGAAAACTTGTAAGAGAATATTCATTCAATACAAAGTGCAGGGGGGCATATGAATTTAATTTCTCGGACACAACTTTTTGTTTTCTGTTGGAGCCTAGAAAGACTTTTCCACTATAACTGCTGGGCTTAAACAAGCTCAAATAAATGTTTTTTATTTAAGGGATCACTACTTAGTATTAATGAATGTGTATAGTTACACAGTTGTATTTGTATGAACAAAAACATCCACTCAGAAGGCAAGCACAATCTCCTGCTTCTGTGCTGCATACCTCATTGATAATTCATCCATTCTGTGGCACTCCTGCAGTCAAGAAACTATAAATGCCATCTTACCCTTGCATAGCGCAGTATAGAATCTGTCAGTGAGGCTGCTCACAGGGCTGGTGATGGATTGGGTGGAGTGAATGGTGCAGCTGCTTTGTACTAAGCTGTGGGGCTCAGACTGCATCCTGTCTGAGCAGTGAGCATAGCTCTTGATGGAAACTAATAGCAGTTATTCCAGTTGTTGACGGCCAGCCCAGATCCTATAGTTTCTCTGTTCAGCTCCTGTTAGATATGATGGAAATTGCTCTGTGCCTCTGTCCTTTATGAGCTCTTCTCAGCTCAGAAATATATTTATTGTTTAAAAAAAAGGGCTTGGGTCTTCTAACATCTCAAATATCGAGTTTTCATTCAAAGGTTTCGAAGGTACATTTAATGTATACAATACACATCCTGTAATGCTTTTTCTTTGTGACCATCGACGAAAACAGAGGAGTGCCCCAAAGAATGAATGACAGTTAAATATTAGAACTCCAAAGATCCCCCCAGCTCCCCTCCCTCCCACGCGTAATGATCCCCACCATCCCCCCCAGCAGCAAAAAAAAACATCGGCTCCCACCACCAAGGACTCAAGCGAAGCAACAGCAAAGACACAGATTTGCAGTAGCCCAAAGACTACTCGTTCACCCAGTATTCAACATACCACAGGCTCTCTCTCCCTCCCTCCCCAAAAAGGGAGAAAGAGGTGTCTCCGTTTCACAGCGAGAGGGGAGACATAACAAACAACTCACTAGTTTATGATGTTAAAAGTCTGTTGCGTCGCTTTTTTCAAGCTCTGTGCCCAAAGGTCTCAGGTCTCTGGGCTCACAGCCATGGATCCTCCGACTCCCATGACAAACCGATCTTTGATCCGCCAGTCTCCAAAGCCATAAGAACTCAAGCCTCCAAAGGCGAGCTAAGCTCTTAGGCCACGTCCTTGGCATGTCGGATAATGCCCAAGTGTGAAACCCCGAGAGCGGGTCCCATTCCTGCAAAGAACGGAAATCCGCGTGCAACTCCAGCTCAGGGCCTTCAAAGAACCCTGAAAGAGAAAAATAGAGATATTAAAGATGGAAATAGAGCTGTTTCCAAAGATGCAAGAAAAGGAGTCGCCGTCATCAGACCATCATTCTTTTGATCAATAATTTACAGGCATTGCCCCTCCATTTCTGAAACTTCATGCTCTCCTTGCCCCTTTGTAACAAATTTCTTGTTTCCGTACCACATTAGCCCCTTCATCCCGTGACACTCTCAGCCCCTGAACTCCCAGTCACCCCATCATTGCTACTGGGGTCTTTGACCACTTTAATTTGTGGAGTTCTCTCTTTTGCCATTTCAAGACTTTTTTTCCTAAATTGCTTTTTCACAAATGTCATAGCTCTTGGGTTGAGGTGCATCTATTCCTTGCAGGTTTTCATATAAGGATTAAGGGAAACTGTGTGTCACTTCAGATATTAATTCACAATTATTGAAAAACACTGTGTACAAAATCAGAATCTGGTTCATTATCAAAGTTATTCATGCCAGCATGTACAACCCTAAGTTTCTTCTTTCTGTGGGCATACTCAGCAAAATCTGTAGAACAGTAATTGTAAACAGGATCAAACTGCAAGTGCAAAGACTAACTAAATAATAAATAACATGATCCCAGATCCCACTCAACCCCATACGTCTGCCTTCTTGCCATATCCTTTGATGCCCTGACCGATCAGTAAACTATCAACTATCAACTATCAACCTAAGTTGCCTTCACCGCAGACTAAGGCAGAGTGTTCCACGGATTCACTACTTGCTGGCTAAAAAAATTCCTCCTTAGCTTCGTTCTAAAAGGTCGCCCTCTAGTTCTGGATACCCCCACCATAGGAAATATTCTCTCCACAGCCACCATGCCTAGTTCTTTCAACATTTGGTAGGTTTCAATGAACGCTTCTAAATTCCAGAGTACAGGCCCAAAGCTGCCAAAAGCTCCTCATATGTTAACACAAAGTACACTGCAGATGCTGTGGTCAAATCAACACGGACAACAAGCTGGAGGAACTCAGCAGGTCGGGCAGCATCCATGGAAATGAACAGTCAACGTTTCGGGCCAAGACCCTTCGTCAGGACAGCTCCTCGTATGTTAACCCCTTCTTTCCAGAAATCATCCTCGTGAACCTCCTCTGGACTCTGTCCAATGTCAACACATCCTTTCTGAGATATGATGCCCAAAACTGTTGACAATACTCCAAGGGCAGCCTGACTAGTGTCTTTTAAAGCTTCAGCATTATCTCCTTGCTTTTGTATTCTACTCACCTTGAAATAAATGCCAGCATTGCATTTGCTGCCTTTACCACAGACTCAACCTGTAAATTAACCTTTCAGGAGCCTTGCACCTTCTCCTCATTTAGATAATGGTCCGCAGTATTGTTCCTTTTACCAAAATGAATTATCATACATTTCCCAACACTGTCTGCTACATTTTTGCCCATTCTTCCAATTAGTCTATAAGTCCTGCTGCAATTGCATTGCTTCCTCAGTCTTCATATCATCCGCAAACTATGCCACAAAGCCGTCAATTCCATTATCCAAACCATTGACAAACAATGTGAAAAATAGTAGTTCCAATATTGACCCCCAAGGAACAGCACTAGTCACTGGTAGCCAACCAAAAAAAGGTCCCTGTTATCCCCACTCACTGTCTCCTGCCTATCAGCCGTTCCTCCATCCATGCCAGTATCTTTCTTGTAATGCCACAGGATTTCATCTTGTTAAGCAGCCTCTTGTGTGGCACCTTATCAAAAGCCTTCTGAAAATCCAAGTAAATGACATTCACTGCCTCTCCTTTGTCAATCCTACTTGTTACTTCCTCAAAGAACCCTAACAGATTTGTCAGGCAAGATTTCCCTTTATCGAAATCATGCTGATTTTTGACTCATTAGTCTCCAAGTACCCTGAAACTTAACCCTTAGTAATAGACTCCCAACACTTTTCCAACCACTGAGGTTAGGCTAACTGGCCAATAACTTCCTTTCTTATGCCTTCCTCCTTTCTTAACGAGATATTTGCAATCCTCCAGTCCTCCAGGACCATGCCAGAATCAAGTGATTCTTGAAAGATCATGACCAATGCATCCGTTATCTCTTCAGCAACCTCTTTTAGGACTGGGATGTAGTCCATCTGGTCCAGGTTACTTATCCACTGAATGGCCTTTGAGTTTGCCTAGCAGTTTTTCCTTTGTAATAGCAATGGCACTTGCACCTGCTCTCTGACACTCCCAGACCTCTGGCACACTGCCAATGTCTTCCATAGGTGCCCATTAAGTTCATCTGCCATTTCTTTGTCCCCTATTACTACCTCACCAGCATCATTTTCCAGTGGTCCAATTTCAAATCTCACCTCCCATTTACTCTTTATATAAGTGAAAAAAACTAATGGCATCCTGCTTTATATCATTGCCTAGTTTGCCCTCATATTTCATCATTTCCTTTCTTATAGCTTTTTCAGTTGCCTTTTCCCAGTGGCCACACATTTTAATTCCAATCCATGGCCTCCTCTACTGTCAAGACGAATCCAAACTCAGTTTGGAGGAACAACACCTTATATACCGTCTGGGTAGCCTCCAACCTGATGGCATGAACATTGACTTCTCTAACTTCCGTTAATACCCCTCCTCCCCTTCTTACTTCATCCCTGACAATATTTAGTTGTTGGTTTTTTTCTCTCTCTCTGCCCATCACTCTGCCTGTTCTCCATCTCCCTCTGGTGCTTCCCCCCCCCCCTTCTTTCTCCCTAGGCCTCCCGTCCCATGATCCTTTCCTTTCTCCAGCTCTGTATCACTTTTGCCAATCACCTTTCCAGCTCTTAGCTTCATCCCACCCCCTCTGGTTTTCTATCATTTTGCATTTCCCCCTTCCCCCACTACTTTCAAATCTCTTAGTATCTTTCCTTTCAGTTAGTCCTGACGAAGGGTTTCGGCCTGAAATGTCGACAGTGCTTCTCTTTTAGATGCCGCCTGGCCTGCTGTGTTCCACCGGCATTTTGTGTGTGTTGTTTGAATTTCCAGCGTCTGCAGATTTCCTCTTGTTTGCTCAGTTGCCTTTTGTTGGATTTTAAAAGCTTCCCAATCATCCAACTTCTCATTCACTTTTGCTACCTTATATGCCTTTCTTTGGCTCTTATGCAGTCCCTTGTCAGCCTCAGTGGCCTACCCCGCCATTTGAGAACAACTACTGTGGGACATATCTATCCAGCACCTCAGAAGCTTTAGCTATCTCTGCTCTGCCATCATCCCCATCAGTATTCTCCTCCAATCCACCAGGGCAAGCTCCTCCCTCTCGTGCCACTATAATTCCCTTTATTCCTTTGCATTAAGTCATGTGACTTATGCTTCTCCCTCTCAAGTTGCAGTATGAATTCAATCATATTATGATCAATGCCTCCTAAGGGTTCCTTTACGTTAAGCTCCCTAATAAGATCTGGGTTATTACACAGCACCTTGTAAGATGGCCTTTCCCCTAGTATGCTCAAGCACAAGCTGCTCTTAAAAAGCCATCTTGTAGGCATTCAACAAATTCTCTCTCTTGCGATCTGACACCAACCCGATTTTCCCAATCCCGTTGCACATTGAAGTCCCCCATTACAATTGTGACATTACTCTTATTGCATGCCTTTTCCAGCTCCCTATGCAATCTCAACACCACATCTTAACTTCTATTTGGAGGCCTGTATATAATTCCCATAATGGTTTTTTCACCCTTGCAGTTTCTTAACTTCACTCAGAAAGTTTCAATGTCCTCTGACCCAATATCACCTTTTTCTCAAAGATGTAATTCCATCTCTTATCAACAGAGCCACACCACCACCACCTGTGCTTTCCTGCCTGTCTTTTGGATACAAAGTATATAATTTGATGTTAAGCTCCCAACTTTGGCCTTCTTTCAGCCATGACTCAGTGATGCAGCAAAGGTTAGGGGAAATTGATGTTATTTTGTAGAAAGCTTAAATTATAATGGTTTTCTTAAAAATTAAGTTCTTAAAATCAATAACATTTTCAGTTGTATTTGCAAATGTTAGGAACCTAAGCCGTTAATTTTACATAGGATATACAGCATAAAAATGGGTCAAAGTGTCTAGGCAGTCCTTTATAGCCTTGCTACACATGCCTCCAGTTGAAACCAAATTATTGTTCTTAAAGAATATCAACATTAATACTGCTTTCTGTTTGTTTTTGTAGGTACTTTGTCAAACTGTCATGGGGTTGGACCGTGTGCCTGCTTCTTCCTTTTATTTTCATCTCAAACTACTTTGTCCAAAGAGATGTTCTGTTTGCATTACGGCGCATAACTTCATGTGTGGTAGGCACTGTTGTTTGGTTTCTCAGCACAAGGACCTTTCACGTTGTTGAAAATTTCACAGGAAAATGCTTTGAATCCCAAAATATGACTGTTCTACAGGAGTTTGAAAATAGGCGTGCTTGCAGCAAACAAGGGCATTTATGGATTGGCTTTGACATCTCTGGGCACTCCTTCTTGTTGTCATACTGTGTATTGATGATGATAGAAGAAACAGCAATCATGAATGAACTTCACAAAGTGGAACAGAAGCCCGGAAAGGCTATTTCCACCATCATTAAGTCACTCTTTATTGCTTTAAATGCATTGTGTCTGTTGTGGATTTGGATGTTCTTCTGTACGGCAATATATTTTCATGATCTACCTCAAAAGATTATTGGAACCACTTTTGGACTTTCTGCCTGGCTTTTAACATACAGGTTTTGGTATAAGAAATGGTTTTCTCCTGGAAGGCCTCCAGAAATTGGGACCAAAAATGAGTAATTAGAATTAAATTTGTATTAGGATTATAATTGGTTTAATATGCTAATAATAAAATATATTCAAACAGTCAGTATTCTCCATACATGTACTTTAAGTTGTTAATGACCAGTATGAGAGCAGACATCGGGATAAATATGGAATGCCAGTAGAAAAAGTGTAACTAAAATTGCCTTCCACGTAAGAAAACTAATAATTAATAAACCAAATATGAGTTTAAAAATTGGATGTGGGGCAGATTGAATTTCATAAGTGTTTGAAAATAGAGTCTGACGTTAAAAACTAAAATCTATCAGCATGAGTTTGATTGCTGGGCCAGATATTCTAAAGGAAAATATTTTGATGTTTTATCTGCAGTTCTCAATATATCTGCATATGTTAATCCAGTTGTATGATTAGAGGAATTCTGCTTCCTCTTGCACGAGATGCTGGTTTGTACTGCGCCTCTTGGTTAGATTGTTAGGGTAACATGCACAAAATTATATCTTTCTGATTTGCACGGAGTTCATTCTGCTAAGCTTTCAATAAAATTGCTTTTCTTGATTTAAAATCATCTATCATTTTTATAAATATTCATCTTAAGTAAATATTAACCTTAAATATTTATTTTAAAAAATGGTCCAATAAGTTGATTTTAAAAAATTCAGGGACATGTGTATTAAGTCATTAAAATGTGTATTTTTTTCAGTACTTTATATGTATTAAATGCAGAATTCTGTATAAAATTTAACAATCTACACCAAATTATGTGATAGAAAAATTGCAAGTGCATTCTTTATTTGGTTACTGCATGGCCTCTTGAAATTTAAAGGTTAAGTTCCAAAAATTGAATTAAGGATGCTGCTTTACTGAAGCTAAAATAATGTTTAACATCTTACTCCTAACACTAAATGGTGCAGGAGGGGGCCATTTCGTGCATCAACATTGCCAGGCCCCAGAGGAGGAATTTTATTAGTCTCGTATGCCTATAATTTGTTATTTCTCTCACGTACTAAGAGTTTGTTAACAATTAATTAACTGCCAGCACATGTGGAAGGAAACCAATGTAGTCACAGCGAGAAGATGCAAACTCTCTACAGGGAGTATTGGAGGTGAGGATTGAACTTGAATTCCTGGAATTGTCAGCTATCAGGATTAACTTTTACAACACCATTTCAACATTGTTGTAAACCACTTGGTGCAATACTGTTATGGAAATTGTACCTTCTGAAGAAGTTGTCATTTATTTTTGGACAACTCCCATAGCAAATTTGCATTCCAATGTCTGATGGTGCTCAAAAGTTATCGTTATACTTAAGGTTAATATTTATAAATGGTAAATCTATGTAAAAATACTGGCCTAGAATTTCCTTGGAGCAGTGAGCTGGGTGCTAAACCTATCCTTGAGAAAATTCTCCACCAAGAATTTCCTTTTTGAAGTTGTATTTGATCTGATTAGTGCAGCTGTGGAAACTACAATGCCTTCCAGTAAGTAATCTCACAACTTCAGGATGAACTGTCAGTTAAATCTGTTACGGAAATATTCAAACACTATTTAAAAATTAAGCACTATACTATTTTTTAAAGAGTTTGGAAATATGGATTTAAACACTCAAGTTTGTTAAACACGCAACTCAAAGCAAAATCTGTCCCTTCCACACAGTTGGTATCTGATCATTGGCTGATAGGTTGCTCCGGGCTTGAGTTCAGTGATCGTACATTTCACCGTCACTGCTGGGAAACTGCTCAAGAGTTGGTGCCTGATGACTGAACTACACGAGGAGTTGTTGTTAGAATGCAATTGGATGATGGTAGTCACCTGCATTTGTGTATCAGTACCTGTGAGTCCTGAACTTCATGACAGTCAACTAGGGAAATTGCTGAAGTTTCTTGCAAAGTTGCTGTGCTTTCAAAGGAAGGTGTAGGTGTAGGTCCTTTTTTAATGATATGCTGAAAGCAAATTCAGGAAGGTACATCTATACAATATACGGTGCATATAATAGTTTATATAAAAGATTGTATGTTTTCGGTTGTATTGGAATTATGTTTTAAGATGAAAATGCAATATTACCATTTTCTCACTTTTAACTGTTTTTCTATTAGTTATACAAATAGCTTGGTTTTGTACTAGTGTTTATTTAATTTGTTTTTCTGTCATTGCTTTGAATGAAATGTAAGTTCTTTTATTGAGATGTACACTGATCCTGTTGTCAAAAGTTGGAAAGATGGTGCTGTTTCAGCCATATATTAAACTCAAGCATATAAAGTGAAATGAAGTGAGTATAATTGTATGACAATTTAACATAGCTTTTTACTATGTGAACAATATTTAAAATCTTAATTTTTTTTAAGTGAAACTGGCTGAAATGTAACATTTATGTCATGTCCTGTTTAGACTACTTATTATATCCAGAGAAAGTCTTTGACCCATCAGTGTGCAATAGAAAACACATGATAAGCAACATGTAATTGTAATAGCTTTGTACGTTCAGCTTACAATTTCTAAATATAATTAAATTTTTAAATTATATTGAGTTCTGTGTTGCCTTTTTCAGTTCTATTGAGAAGAGTTCAAATGCCATTTGGAATCTCTTTCAACTATACACAAGAATTCCAAAGTCTTGTCTTGTGTATATACCTGACTACTTCCACCCATCACACTTTTAAACTACATATTTGGCCAAGATTTTAGTCATTCATTCTAATATCTCTTCTTTTCTCTCTGTTAATATTTTGACTTCATTGCTGTAAAAATGCCTTTTGATATTTTTCTATGCTAACAATTTTATCTAAAGACATTGTTGGGCAGCTGAAATTAAGTTTTAAATCATGTAACCAGTTTTCAAATGAGGCTCCTATTAAAAAGAAAACTATGCTGCATAAGCTTTTATAGGTGTGATAAATGGAAAAAAATAGAATTAATAGTCCAAAAGCAAAATTCTACAGATGTTGCAAATCTGAGATACTCACCAGATCAAGCAGCATTGATGGAGATAGAAAACACAGTTACTGACTTTCATAAGTTCTGTTTTTATTTCAGAATTAATGGTGCGGAGGTACATTTCAAAATGGGCAATGTCTTAAAACTGTGGACTTCACAAAATGCAATTTCAAGACACTGCACATGTCATCAACTTGCAGCTGTTCAAGGTTCAAAGTAAGTATTATTAAAGTATGTAAATGTCGTCATATGCTACCTTGAGATTCATTTTCTTACCGCCATTCACAGGAAAATAAAGGAATCAACAGAAGTTGAAAAACTATGCATAAACAAAGACTAATAAGCAATATACAAAGGAGGATGTATCATGCAAACAATAATAAAGTAACTAAACAGTACTGAGAACAAGTTGTGGAGTCTTTGAAAATGACCATACAGTGTGGAATCAGTTAGCGTTGAGGTGAGTTAAGTTATCCATGCTGGCTCAGGAGTCAAATTTAGGATAGAGTCATAGGAAACTATGTCTGTGTTAAATTCCATATACCATTTTTACGCTCATTTTTCCAGCTGGTCCAGATCCCACTGCAAGCCATGATGGTCTTCTTGACTGACCACTACACCCCCATCTTGGTGTCATCCAAGTTAATCATATTATCATCCAGATCATTGATATGGATGACAAACAACAACAGACCCAGTACTGTTCCCTGCAACTCTCCAGTAGTCACAGGCCTCCAGTCAGAGGCATCCTTCTACTACCACTCTCTGGCTTCTCCCACAAAGCCAATGTCTAATCCAATTTACTGCTCATCTTGAATGCTGAGTGACTGAAACTTCTTGCCAACCTCCAATGTGGGACCTTACTGAATGAAGTCCATTTGGACAACATCCACTTCCTTGTCTTCATTCACTCTCTTGGTAACTTCCTTGGAAAAATTCCATAAGATTGGTTAAACATGACCTACCATGCACAAAGGCTCACTGACTATCCTTAATCAGTCCATGTCTGTCCGAATACTCATATATCCTGTCCCTTAGCATACCTTCCAATAGCTTTACCATTACTGATGTCAGGCTCATTGGACTGAAATTCCCTGGTTTATTTTTACAGCCCTTTTTAAACAGTGGAACAACACTAGCTATTCTCCAATCTTCTGGACCCTCACCTTTTGCTGAGGATGATTTAAATATCTTTGCTAGGGCCCTGGCAATTTCAGCACCTGCCTCCCACAGGATTGGAGAGACCACCTTGTCAAGCCTTGGGGATTTATCCACCCTAATTTGCCTCAAGACAGCGAACACCTCCTTCGTAATCTGTTTAGAGTTCATGAAATTGATGCTGTTTTGCCTTACTTCTATGTACTGTGTGTCTACCTTCTGAGAAAATACAGGGGCAAAAAATCCATTAAAGTTCTTCTCCCATCTCTTTTGACTCCACACATAGGTTACCATTCTGATCTTCCAGAGGACCAATTTTGTCCCTTACAATCCTTTTGTTTTTAACATATCTGTAGTATCTCTTGGGATTCTTCTTCAGGTTGTCTACTAAGGCAGCTTCATACCTTTTTGCCTTCCTGATTTCTTTCTTAAGTGTTCACTTGCATTTTTAAACTCCATAAGCTCCTCATTTGTTCCTTCCTACCTACCTATACCTGCTAAGTACCTCTTTTTTTAAAAAAACTAGGGCCTTGATATCTCTTAAAAAACCAAGGCTCCCTATATCTGTTGTCTTCACCTTTTATGCGGATAGGCACATAGAAGCTTTGTACTCTAAAATTTTCACTTTGGAAGGCCTGCCCCTTACGAAGCACACATTTGTCAGAAAGCAGCCTGTCCCAATCCACACTTGTCAGATCCTTTCTGATACCATTTAAATTGGCCTCTTCTAAAAAGCACTGTTCTGTTTCAAGCACTGGTATATTCGTCCATATATTGAGGTAGTTCCAATGCCCATAATGGTTCATGAATTCTGGCATTTCTGGTTTTGATTTTGGTTACTCTCATACTTCAGTTTTTCTAACACAGCTATAAATCTATGCAGCAGATCTTACCTTTTAGCAATTAAATGCAGATTGAAATTGATCTAGCTTTTACTTTTCATAAAACATTCAATTTTATTTCAAATTTAAGAGACCTGAGAGTTTATCCGTAATTCAGGTCAACAGCACAATGTGATTTATTTGCTAGTTTGTGTCTATATCCTGCTTGCTCACTCCACGTTGTTCGTTTTTTTAATCGTTTATTTAGGATTTTTTTTATTGCTTTAAAAAAAGCTCTGCATTTCTAAATTGGTGGGCTTTTGTAGAGGAATAGCAGTAGCCACTAGCCTCTGGAACATATTCTGCCTTTTAGTGAAATTGATCAAACTTACTATTTTATCGCGTTTCCATATTTTAACCTAGTTCTGTTGATTTGCCTTTTTAAATCCACATCACAGATTCTAAGCTGCACACACAAAATGCTGGAGGGTCTCAGCAGGCTAGGCAGCATCAATGGAAAAGAGCACAGTCAACGTTTTCGGCAGAGACCCTCCATCAGGGCTGGGGAGGATAAAAGATGAGGATTCAGGGTAAGAAGGTTGGGGGAGGGGAGGAAGAAACACAAGGTGATAGGTGAAACCGAGAGGGGAGAAGTAAAGAGCTGGGAAGTTGATTGGTGAAAGAGAGACAGGGCTGGAGAAGGGGGGAAATCTGTTAGGAGAATACGGAAGGCCATGGAAGAAAGAAAAGCAGGAGGAGAACCAAAGGGAGTTACTGGGCAGGTAATGAGATAAGGTGAGAGAGGGAAAGGGGAATGGTGAAAGAGAGGGGGGCATTACCAGACATTTGAGAAATTGATGTCCATGCCATCAGGTTGGAGGCTCCCCAGACGGAATGTAAAGTTGCTCCTCCAACCGGAGTCTGGCCTCATCGCGACAGTAGAGGAGGCCATGTACAGACATGTGGGAATGGGAAGTGGAATTACAATGGGTGGCCACTGGGAGAAACTGCTTCTTCTGGCAGATGGAATGTAGGTGCTCGGTGAAGTGGTCTCCCAATCTACATTGGGTCTCGCCGATATACAAGATGCTACACTAGGAGCACAGGATACAGTAGATGACCCAAACAGAAGTGTAGCCTCACCTGGAAGGACTGGGGTCCTGAATGGTAGAGAGGGAGGAGGTATAGGGTCAAGTGTAGCACTTGTTTTGCTTGGAAGTGCCATGAGGGAAATCACTTGGGAGGGACGAATGGATAAGGGAGTTGTGTAAGGAGCAATCCCTGCGGAAAGCAGAAAGTGAGGGGAGGGAAAGATGTGCTTGGTGGAATCCCACTGGAGATGGGAGAAGATACAGAAAAATATGTGCTCGACACTAAGGCTGGTGGGGTGGTAGGTGAGGACAAGAGGAACCCTATCCCTTGTGGGGTGGTGGGAGAATAGGGTGAGAGCAGATGCACATGAAAGGGAAGTGTTGAGGTTGAGCGCGGCATTGATGGTGGAGGAATGGAAGCCCCTTCCTTTGAAGGAGGAGGACATCACCTTTTTTCTGGAATGAAAAGCCTTGTCCTGAGAACAGATGTGGTGGAGATGGAGCAATTAACAGAAGGGGATGGCAGTTTTGCGAGTAACAAGGTAGGAAGAGGTATAGTCCTGGTAGCTGAGAGAGTCAGTAGGTTTATAATAAACATCAGTAGATAGCTGTCCCCAGAGAAAGAGGCGGAGAGATAGAGAATGGGGAGGGGGGAGTTGGAAATGGACCAGGTAAACTTGGAGTAAGGGTTGAAGTTGGAGGCGAAGGTGATGAGCTCCAATTCATTCGTCAATGTAACGTAGAAAAAGTTGGGGACTGATACCAGGGTAGGCTTGGAACATAGACTGTTGCACATAGCTGACAAAATGGCAGGCATGGCTGTGACCTATGTGATTGCCCAAGGCTACCCCTTTTGTTTGAAGAAAGTGGGAGGACCCAAAGGAGAAATTATTAAGTGTGAGGACAAGTTCCGCCAGACAGAGGAGAGTCGTGGTGGAGGGGAACTGGTTGGGTCTGATGTCCAGAAAGAGATGGAGAACTTTGAGGCCTTCCTGGTGGGGGATGGAGGTTTATAGTAACTGGACATTCATAGTGAAAACAAGATGATTGGGGTCAGGGAACTTGAAAACATTGAAACGATGAAGAGTGTGTGAAGTGTCACAGATGTAGGTAAGAAGAGACTGAACCGGGGATATAAAACAGTCGAGGTATGGAGATATAAGTTCAGTGGGGCAGGAACAAGCAGAAACAATGAGTATTTGCCTTGGGACTATATTTTGTACAAACAATTTACATTATTTCTCAAAAGTAATTTGTTCACTGTATTAAACTTCCCTTGCCCACTTAAATCTGTAATCTGGAGTAAAAAAATCTTTTGGATGAACATGCAGCATCTGGGAGGGGTGTCGGGGAGAGGAATTCTTACCAGTTCAATTCAAGACCTTGCATGATGACTGAGCATAGAGAGGAAATATAGCCAGTATGAAATTGGAAAGAGGGAGGAGTGGGACAGGGTCCCATAAGTGATTGATGCACTGTGGAGGAGGTGGGCAGATGGGGGAAAGTGGAGATGGGAGACAGGCAGTTGGTTGATAAGGTGGAAACAGACAAGGGAGTTAAAAGGCAGATGAAGCTAGTCGGGGAGGGGGAAGGAGGGTCACTATGGCTGGAGCATGATAGGCAGGGACATAATGACCACCAGAGCTAAATTGCATAGGTATGGAAGATGATAACAATTAAGGAGCAGATGAGGGAGGGGATCCAGTGTGAAATATGTGAGTCGTTATGGATGGAACCAGGAGGGGAGGAGGATCAAAACACTCACAGTGGCCACTTGTTTCAGATATATCTGTACACCTTGTTAATGCAAATATATAACCAACCAATCATGTGGCAGGAACTCAATTGTATAAAAGCATGTAGGCATTATCAAGAGGTTCAGATATTGTTCAGACCAAACTTCACAATGGGGAGGAAATGTGATCCAAGTAACTGATCGTGGATTGTTGGTGCCATACGGGGTGGTTGAGTATCTCAGAAACTGCTGATCTAGAATTTTCACACACAACCGTCTCTAGAGTTTACAGAGAAAGGTGCAAAAAAACAAAAAGAAAATACCTTGTGATTGAGAGAGGTCAGATGGGAATGGCCAGACTGGCCCAAGCTGACACGAAAGTGACAGTTACTCAAACAGCCATGTGGAATAACAGTGGTGTGCAGCAGTGCATCTCTGAATGCATAACATGTTGAACCTTGAAGTGGATGGACTACAGCAGCAGAGGATGACAGTCTAATACTCAGTGGCCACTTTATTAGGTACAGAAGGAATCTAATAGGGAATGGAAAAAAGAACAGAAATGGGAGGACTGGAGGTGGACCAGAGGCGGGGGGATGGTAACACAAGGAGTACGGGTTACCAGAAAATGGGAAAATTAAGAGTTCATGCCATTAAACTATTACAACTATAGCTTCATATTAATGGCTATATTCTCCAACTGTAGGCCTAGGATCTTTACTGTGTTATCTTTTCACCTACAGGTTTTCATTTAAACATTTTATGTACTATCCTACATAACTTTATCTCTTGTGTCTCATTTCATTTGTTGTCAAGCCTCAAACATAGACTTTGCAGATTCTATATTTAGCTATTATGTTATTCAACCCATGCACCCTTATGTCAGACATGTTCTAACTCTACTGGGGACATTTAATGTGGTTTCAGTCAGTAGGAGGAGATTTCTTTAATATACATATTAGTTACTTGCTTTAGAAGTTACCCTTAAAAGAAATAAGAACTCTTCATACCTACAGCTATATGTAGACCTTCTACTTCATTCATCTACATGATGCAGGAAGCAACTTGGAAATCACCTGCCTGCTTGATTGCTTTTTAATGAAATGTTTAATATTTTTTTTAAAACTTCTTTATACATATTAGAAGTTTTGTTTTTTTTTGTAATGACACATGACATTACATTTCTGAATGTTAAAAGGCCTGAACAGATTAGATATAGCAAAGTTATTTCCTACGGTAGGGGAGTCTAGGACAAGAGGGCACGACTTCAGGATTGAAGGATGTCTGTTCAGAACAGAGGTGTGGAGAAATTACATTAGTTGGAGAGAGGTAAATCTGTGGAATTTGTTGCCACCAACAGCTGTGGAGGCCAAGTGCATTTAACGCAGAGAGAGATAGGTTCTTGATTATCCAGGGCATCAAAGTGTATGGGGAGAAGGCAGGGGAGTGGGGATGACTGAAAGAATTGGATCAGCCCATGATTGAATAGCAGAGCAGACTCGATGGGCCAAATGGCCTACTTCAGCTCCTGTATCTTATGGTCTCATAGACATTTTGGCTATTCTTTTTCTTCCAAGTATTTTCACCATTTCAATGCTCCATTATTTTATTTAATGCTTTCTTCCTATTATGGTGGCAGGGATGTCCAATTGGGGAATTGCTCACAACGCTGTTACTTTTTCTCCTGTTCTGAAATCTACAGATATTTTATTTGTGCAGTTTTTTTTTGTCCTTGACTCAACTGGGGAGTCACTCAGTGAAGTTTCTAAGCTGTTGCTTAAGAGTAAAAACATAGAAACATAGAAATCTACAGCACATTACAGGCCCTTCAGCCCACAATGTTGTGCTGACCATGTAACCTACTCTGGAAACTGCTTATAATTACCCTACTGCATAGCCCTCTTTTTCTGAGCTCCATGTACCTATCTAAGAGTCTCTTAAAAGACCCTATTGTATCTGCCTCGACCACTGTCGCTGGCAGGGCATTTTATGCACCCACTACTTTGTGGGAAAAGCTTATCTCTCCTTGTACCTACTTCCAAACACCTTAAAACTCTGCTGCCTCATGTTAACCATTTCAGCCCTGGGGAAAAGCCTCTGGCTATTCACATGATCAATGCCTCTCATCATCTCTATCAGGTCACTTCTCATCCTCCATTGCTCCAAGGAGAAAAGACTAAGTTCACTCAATCTATTCTCATAACGCATGGTCTCCAATGCAGACAACATCCCTGTAAACCTCCTCTGCACTCACTCGACTGCATCCACATCCTTCCTGTAGTGAGATAACCAGAACTGAATACAGTACTTCAAGTGGGTTCTAACTAAGGTCTTGTATAGCTGTAACGTTAATTCACAGCTCTTGAACTCAGTCCCATGTTTGATGAAGGCTAACACACCATATGCCTTTTGTCAACCTGCGCCGCAGCCTTAAGTGTCCTATGGACACGGACCCCAAGATCTCTCTGATCCTGCATACTGCCAAGAGTCTTACCATTAATTTATATTCTGTCTTCAAATTTGGCCTACCAAAATTAAACGCTTCACACTTGTTTTTTAGAATTTGCCCAATTGTTAAGTAAGTTGTAGTAAGTCACCTAGAAAATCAATAGGATTTATGAAAGGAAAATCATATCTGATTCATCTGTGATAATTTATTAAGGTTATGACTAGTAGAACAGACAATGGTGAACTAATGGATATGAAGTATTAGAACTTCTAGAAGTCTCCCATTGGAGGGAATATACTGCCATGGTTTGGGGCCTAATTGACTGACAGGAAATGGGAGGAATCAGTTGGTCATATTTGTGGTGGAAGCCTGTTTTGAATGGGATGTATTGCTGGACCACAGCTGTTCATAATCTCTATCAATGATTTGGATAAGGGAGATCTACTGTAACGTAATCCAAATCTGTCAATGATATGAAACTGGGTGTTAGTGTGGTGTGTCAGGAGGATGCAGAATAAATTTTTTTGGCAGTGGGGACATAAATAGGCTCATTAAATAGGTGATAATGGGGCAAACAGCATACTTTGTGGAAAAATTAGGTCATCCACTTTGGTAGAAAACAATGGAGTTTTTTTTAAAAGGTGGGAGACTGGAAGACGTTGGATTCTGAGTAATCTGGGAATCATTGTGCACGTACAACAAGTAATTAAGAACATAGTTGGTCTTAATTGAAAAAGTGTTTGAGTAAAAGAGTAAAGACTTCAATTATGATGAAATCTGATGATGTTGCACTGGAAGTATTGTTCACAGTCTGGTTACTTGCGATAGAGGGGGTCCAACAAAGTTTACCACATTGATTCCTGGAATAGGAAACGTGTCTTAATAAAATAGATTAAACAAAGTAGCTTTATACATTCTTCAGTTTAGAAAGAGAGGTGATCTCATTGAAATACCAGTATGCAGTACAAAATCCTTATGGGCTTGACGTAATAAATACAGAAATGATAATTCCTCTGGTAGGGGTGTCTTGAATTAAGGGTCAGTCACAGTCTCAAAATAAGGGAACAGTCATTCATGCCAAAGATGAGATTTCTTCACCCACGTGGTACTGGTTCTTTAAAACTTTCTTCCCAAGAGTATTGTGGAATGGTTTTTCACCATTAGGCTTTGAAGAGCACAGTTGGTTATTTAAGACTACTGGCTAATGTAATGTGACTGTAAACAAAAGGAATTGCAACAAAAATAGTTTTTTAAAATGTCAATGACCATAATTAACCTTGAACAATTTGATATTTCAGTGTGCTTGTTTTTGTGGATGATTTAACCCCTGCCTTGCCATTCCCTCCCCACCCCAGAAGGTGACCTTGCAAAACTATCTTGGCTTGATATTGTTTCATTGCATTGGCATATGTTCTGGTTTAATTTTTAAATTATGCATGCATCTTCCTGAGCAACTAACCAACAAAATGCCATTAAGTATTTGTCATGGAATGAAATCATTGATGTTTATGTAGAAGAAATTAGTTCAGCTTCATTCACTGTAAAATACACACATTGCTTTTTGTGGTGGTATCTAAATGGCAGTATCTGACCACCTATGTAGCTTTGCCTTTGGATACAATTAATATTATTATTTAGCTCAAAGTAAATTAGAAGCAAATTGTGATTAACTTTAAAGGAGCCACAAGGCACAACCTCAAGATTTTAGACTGTGGATTTCATGTGGCATTTTACTCCTTAACTCGTTTGCTTTAGCAAATTAATCTGCATGATAAAGTTGAAATAGTTTTATATGACAAGTCACTGTCAATTAAGTGAAATAATTTTGTAGGTCATAGGCAAATTAAACTTCTAAGTGAGTAATACAAACAATAATAACAGTAGTATTGGAAGAGACCATAAGACATAGCAACACAATGAGGCCGTTTGTCACATTGAGTCTGCTCCAACATTCCATCATGGCTGATTTATTATCCCTCTCAACCCCATTCTCTTGCCTTCTCTCCATAGCCTTTGACACTGTGACTAATCAAGAATTTAACAACCTCCGCCTTAAATATACTCAATGACTTGACCTCCACAACCATCTGTGGCAATGAATTCCACAGATCCGCTACCCAATGGCTAAAGGAATTCCTCCTCAACCCTGTTCTAAAGGGCTATCTCATCTATCCTGAGGCTGTGCCCCGGTCCTAGAATAAACCACTATAGGAGTTGGACAACTGACGTCAGGGATGCATAAAAAGAGCTAGCTTTCAACCAGGACAGCGAATGAGATTTTAAAGGCAGAGCTTTGCGGCAGTTTCTCGGAGTTGAGGAGTGCCCAATCAACGAGGATTCATTAGAAAGAGCCAATAAAAATAGCACAGGTGCAAGTGGAGCAGCCATTCTTTTGAGCATGCCAATGGCCTTGGCTCATCAGGCTTAGCCAAGATCAAGCATGGGAGAGCTTAAGTATTTGGTATGCTTCTCTCTTTCTGTTCTTACCTGTTCATCCTTATCCATTAGGGCATAGTGATGTTGTGAGAATGGCTCCAGGGGCAGTGTTTTCTACCGTGTGTGGGATGTAGGAAGTTCGGGAGACCTCCAGTCTCCCAGATAAACACATCTGCACTAAGTTCACTGATCTATATCTCCTGTGAGAAGGTTTTAAGGAACTGGAGATGCAGTTCAAAGACCTTTGACTCATATGGGAGAATAAGGAGTTGATAACCAGGAGCTACAGGGAGGTAATCACACCTAGTTTGTAGGAGACAAATAACTGGGTGACTGGCAGAAGAAGGAAGTGAAATACAAGGGTGAGGGTGAGGATGAGCAGCCAGAAGCCTTGGTATTTATTGGCTCCAATGACGTCAGTAGACAATGTGGGGAGGTTCTGAAGAGACATTTTAGGGAGCTAGGTAGAAAGTTGAGAAACAGGACCTCCAGGAAGGTAATTTCTGAATTTCTGCTTGTGCCATGTGCCAGTGAGGGTAAGAAAAGGACGATTTGGCAGATGAATGCGTGGCTGCAGAACTGATGCAGGGGGCAGTTGGTTCAGACACATGGATCATTAGGATCTCTTCTGGGGAAGGTACAACCTGTACAAAATGGACAGGTTACACCTGAACCCAAGGGGATCCAATATCCCCATGGGCAGGTTGGCTAGATTTGTTCTGGAGGGTTTAAACTAATTTGGCAGGGGATGAGAGCCTGAGTGATACTGATGAGAATGAAGTAGTTGGTTTACAAACAGAGGCAATATGTAGTGAGGAGAGGTTGTTAATTAGGCAAAATTTCAGTCATCAGGATGAGTTGCAAGGTAAAAGATGAATCGAAAAGAGTGAATACAGGACTGGAGCTGTTATATTTCAATGTGCACAATATACAGAAGAAAGTAGATGAATTTGTAGCATAGTTACAGATTGGCATATATGATGTCATAGGCATTGCTGAATTATGGTGGAAAGAATCTTATAGCCGTGGAGCTTATTGCCCAAGGATACACATTGTAGTGAAAGGACAGGTGGGGGGGGGGTGGGCAGCATTGTTCTGCTGGTAAAAATATGAAATCAAATCATTAGAAAGAAGTGACATAGGGTTGGAAGGTGTTGACTCATTGTGGATAATTGCTAAGGAACTGCAAAGGTAAAAAGACCCTGATGGGAGTTGAACACAGACCACCGAACAGTAGTGAGGATGTAGCCTACAAATTACAACAGGAGATTGAAAATGCATGTCAAAAGGACAATGTTACAATATTTATGAGAGATTTCAATATGCAGATAGATTGGGAAAATCAGGTTGCTGCTCGATTCCAAGAGGGGGATTTTCTAGAAAATCTACAAGATGGCTTTTCAGAGCAGCTCATGGTTGAGCCCACTAGGGGATCAGCTATTCTGGATAGGGTTTTGTACAAATAATCAGAAGTCATTAGAGAGCTTAAAGTAGAAGAATCCTTTGGGGTAAGTGATGTTATTAAGGTGCCACAGCTCTGAGGGGCCGAAGGAGCGGGAGCAGCCCCCTCCTTCCGGAGAATCGCAAGATCGCTATTAATTCGGGTCTCGGAAGTGAGAGACAATGCAACGGTTCTGGCCATTGTTCTTAGAGGCACCTGTGTGACGTGCATGTCCCTGCTACGTGACAGCTACCATGGACATGGACACCCTCGGGCAATGTGGGGGTGGGGATTGCATCACCCTACTTTGATGGACATCTACAACTCTGCAAGTAAAGATAAAAGCGGACTGCAGGAGGCAGTACGCTAGCGACGCACCAGAAGAACTCGCTCGCTCAACGCTCCCGTGAGAGCTGGAAGCCACTCAATGCCACGTGCGCTCCTAACTCCTTTGGCCTAGGGAGCGGGTGGCTGATAATACCGAGAAGGACTTTGAACTAACAACGGGGAAACCAACGCTCCCCTGATTTAACGGAGTGGCTTCATAAAGACCCAGGCAAGTTTTCTTTTCGTTTTCACTGATCCCTCTAAAACACGTGAAACCCAGCGATTCCCCGAAAGGCTAAAGTCTGCAGGCTTCTGAGTGACTTTTTATATTTCCAATGGACAAAAATATTATCCCCTAGACAACAGCCGAGATTTCTTCTTAATGATGATTATTACTATACCCGCGCTTTAGATTGAGTATTGACGATGTGCATTATCTGAATGTTTGTATTAACCTTACTTTTGTGCCCCTTCATAAATAAAACATTTGAAAATAGTGACATCAGACTTCAACGGACCTCTCTATCTTTGCTGGTAAGTTATCCAGTTACGGGATACGTAACAACTTGGGGTTCTCGTCTCGAGATTTGACACCAAATTGGGAGGCCAGTGAATCGGGCTTGTAAATCCAAAACTTGAATCTGGTTACGCGGGTAGCCAGATGGAAAACCAACAAAGATGGACGTGGGTGAGTTTATGAAAAACCCGACGGTGGGGGTGCTAGAGGTGGCCACCAAATCAGACTTGTTAAATTTAGCGAAGGGTTGAACCTCGCAGAAGTGAGGTCGTCCATGAAAAAGCGGGAGGTACGAAGGGCCATAACTCAGTATTACGTTGGGAAGAATGTGTTTGAAGATGAGGTACTGGAAGATATCCCTGAAAAAGTACCATCAAGTGAGACGGTTCAGTTAGAGGTGGAGAAATTAAGGTTGGAACCTGAAATTAAGTTAAAAGAGCTGGAAGCGGCTGAGGGAGAGAAAGAAAGGGTTGAGAGAGAGAGAGAGAAAGGCAAAGACAGCATGAAATTCACCTAAAGAAGCTAGAAGCAGATGGGAAAGAGAGGGAACGGGCCGAGAAAGAGAAACAGAGGCAACATGACCGGGAAATTGAGAAGATGAGGAACGAGCGAAGAGATCAAGGGTTAGACCAAGCGGAGTGGTTTAATGTTAGTAGGGAGTTGAGATTAGTGCCCCCGTTCGAGGAGACAGATGTTGATAGTTATTTCTTGCTTTTTAAAAAGATGGCAGTAAATCAGAAGTGGCCAAAAGAGCAGTGGGTGGCATTGTTACAAAGTGTGTTAAAGGGGAAGGCCCAACGAGCATATGCGGAGTTGTCCCTGGAGGAGGGAGGAGCAGAGAATTATGGTGAGGTAACTGCAGCTCCTGAGGGACCGAGTTAGGGAACTGGAACTGCAGCTCGATGACCTTTGCCTGGTCAGGGAGAGTGAGGAGGTGATAGAGAGGAGTTACAGGCAGGTGGTCACTCCGGGGCCACGGAAGTCAGATAGGTGGGTCACGGTCAGGAAGGGGAAGAGGCAGGTACTAGAGAGTACCCCAGTGGTTGTAGCCCTTGACAATAAGTACTCATGTTTGAGTACTGTTGGAGGGGACAGCCTACCTGGTGGAAGTGACAGTGGCCGGGCCTCCAGCACAGAGGACGGCCCTGTAGCTCAGAAGGGTAGGGATAGAACGAAAAAGGACCATAGTAATAGGGGACTCGATAGTCAGGGGTTCAGACAAGCAGTGCTGTGGAGGTGATCGGGAGTCCCGGATGGTAATTTGCCTCCCTGGTGCCAGGGTTCGGGACGTTTCTGATCGCGTCCAAGATATCCTGAAGTGGGAGGGTGAGGAGCCAGAGGTTGTGGTACATGTAGGTACCAATGACATAGGTAGGAAAGGGGAAGAGGTCCTGAAACAAGAGTATAGGGAGTTAGGAAGGCAGTTAAGAAGAAGGACCGCAAAGGTAGTAATCTCGGGATTACTGCCTGTGCCACGCAACAGTGAGAGTAGGAATAGAATTAGGTGGAGGATGAATGCGTGGCTGTGGGATTGGAGCAGGGGGCAGGGATCCAAGTTTCTGGATCATTGGGACCTCTTCTGGGGCAGGGGTGACCTGTTCAAGAAGGACGGGTTACTCTTGAATCCGGGGGGGGGACGAATATCCTAGCGGGGAGGTTTGCTAGGGCTACAGGGCAGACTTTAAACTAGTGAGATGGGGGGGGGGGGGGGTGGGAATGAATTTGAGGAAACTATGGGAGAGGAGGTTAGTCCACCAGTAGAGCAAGTAAATAGACAGTGTGTGAGGGAGGAAAGGCAGGTGATGGAGAAGGGATGCGCTCAGCCGGAAGATGTAGGGGAGAAGAAAGAAAAGGATAATAAATTTGAATGCATTGTTAGGGATGAAAAGAGAGGAGGAGCTGGAGAGTATCTTAAATGTATCTATTTTAATGCTAGGAGCATTGTAAGAAAGGTGGATGAGCTTAAAGCGTGGATTGATACCTGGAATTATGATGTTGTAGCTATTAGTGAAACATGGTTGCAGGAAGGGTGTGATTGGCAACTAAATATTCCTGGATTTAGTTGCTTCAGGTGTGATAGAGTAGGAGGGGCCAGAGGAGGAAGTGTTGCATTGCTTGTCCGAGAAAATCTTATGGTGGTGCTTTGGAAGGATAGATTAGAGATCTCCTCTAGGGAGGCTATTTGGGTGGAATTGAGGAATGGGAAAGGTGTAGTAACACTGATAGGAGTGTATTATAGGCCACCTAATGGGGAGTGTGAGTTGGAAGAGCAAATGTGTAAGGAGATAGCAGATATTTGTAATAAACACAAGGTGGTGATTGTGGGAGATTTTAATTTTCCACACGTAGACTGGGAAGCTCATTCTGTAAAAGGGCTGGATGGTTTAGAGTTTGTGAAATGTGTGCAGGATAGTTTTTTGCAACAATACATAGAAGTACCGACTAGAGATGAGGCAGTGTTGGATCTCCTGTTAGGGAATGCGATAGGTCAGCTGACAGATGTATGTGTTGGGGAGCACTTCGGGTCCAGTGATCACAATAGCATTAGCTTCAATATAATTATGGAGAAGGACAGGACAGGACCTAGAGTTGAGATTTTTGATTGGAGAAAGGCTAACTTTGAGGAGATGCGAAGGGATTTAGAGAGAGTGGATTGGGTCAAGTTGTTTTATGGGAAGGATGTAATAGAGAAATGGAGGTCATTTAAGGGTGAAATTATGAGGGTACAGAATCTTTATGTTCCTGTTAGGTTGAAAGGAAAGGTTAAAGGTTTGAAAGCACCATGGTTTTCAAGGGATATTAGAAATTTGGTTCGGAAAAAGAAGGATGTCTACAATAGAAATAGGCAGCATGGAGTAAAGGAATTGCTCGAGGAATATAAAGAATGTAAAAGGAATCTTAAGAAAGAGATTAGAAAAGCTAAAAGAAGATACGAGGTTGGTTTGGCAAATAAGGTGAAAGTAAATCTGAAAGGTTTCTACAGTTATATTAAAAGCAAGAGGATAGTGAGGGATAAAATTGGCCCCTTAGAGAATCAGAGTGGTCAGCTAAGTGTGAAGCCGAAGGAGATGGGAGAGATTTTGAACGATTTCTTCTCTTCGGTATTCACTAAGGAGAAGGATATTGAATTGTGTAAGGTGTGGGAAACAAGTAAGGAAGTTATGGAACCTATGACAATTAAAGAGGTGGAAGTACTGGCGCTTTTAAGAAATTTAAAAGTGGATAAATCTCTGGGTCCTGATAGGATATTCCCCAGGACCTTGAGGGAAGTTTGTGTAGAGATAGCAGGAGCTCTGACGGAGATCTTTAAGATGTCATTAGGAACGGGGATTGTGCCGGAGGATTGGCGTATTGCTCATGTGGTTCCATTGTTTAAAAAGGCTTCTAGAAGTAAGCCTAGCAATTATAGACCTGTCAGTTTGACATCAGTGGTGGGTAAATTAATGGAAAGTATTCTTAGAGATAGTATTAATAATTATCTGGATAGACAGGATCTGATTAGGAGTAGCCAGCATGGATTTGTGTGTGGAAGGTCATCTTTGACAAACCTTATTGAATTTTTTGAAGAAGTTACGAGGAATGTTGATGAGGGTAAGGCAGTGGATGTAGTCTATATGGACTTCAGCAAAGCCTTTGACAAAGTTCCACATGGAAGGTTAGTTAAGAAGGTTCAGTCATTAGGTATTAATGCTGGAGTAATAAAATGGATTCAACAGTGGCTGGATGGGAGATGCTAGAGAGTAGTGGTGGATAATTGTTTATCGGGATGGAGGCCGGTGACTAGCGGGGTGCCTCAGGGATCTGTTTTGGGCCCAATGTTGTTTGTAATATACATAAATGATCTGGATGATGGGGTGGTAAATTGGATTAGTAAGTATGCCGATGATACTAAGGTAGGTGGTGTTGTGGATAATGAGGTGGGTTTTCAAAGCTTGCAGGGAGAATTATGCCGGTTAGAAGAATGGGCTGAACGTTGGCAGATGGAGTTTAATGCTGAGAAGTGTGAGGTTCTACATTTTGGCAGGAATAATCCAAATAGAACATACAGGGTAAATGGTAGGGCATTGAGGAATGCATTGGAACAGAGAGATCTAGGAATAACAGTGCATAGTTCCCTGAAGGTGGAGTCTCATGTAGATAGGGTGGTGAAGAAGGCTTTTGGGACGCTGGCCTTTATAAATCAGAGCATTGAGTACAGAAGTTGGGATGCAATGTTAAAATTGTACAAGGCATTGGTAAGGCCAAATTTAGAATATTGTGTGCAGTTCTGGTCACCGAATTATAGGAAAGATATCAATAAATTAGAGAGAGTGCAGAGACGATTTACTAGGATGTTACCTGGGTTTCAGCACTTAAGTTACAGGGAAAGGTTGAACAAGTTAGGTCTCTATTCATTGGAGCGTAGAAGGTTGAGGGGGGATTTGATCGAGGTATTTAAAATTTTGAGAGGGATAGATAGAGTTGATGTGAATAGGCTGTTTCCATTGAGGGTAGGAGAGATTCAAACGAGAGGACATGATTTGAGAGTTAGGGGGCAGAAGTTTAAGGGAAACACGAGGGGGTATTTCTTTACTCAGAAAGTGATAGCTGTGTGGAATGAGCTTCCTGTAGAAGTAGTAGAGGCCAGTTCAGTTGTGTCATTTAAGGTAAAATTGGATAGGTATATGGACAGGAAAGGAGTGGAGGGTTATGGGCTGAGTGTGGGTAGGTGGGACTAGGTGAGATTAAGAGTTCGGCACGGACTAGGAGGGCCGAGATGGCCTGTTTCCGTGCTGTGATTGTTATATGGTTATATGGTAAAGAAGGCCATTCTCCGGACTTACGAATTGGTACCTGAGGCCTATTGACAAAAGTTTAGAAATTTAAGGAAAGGGTGGAATCAAACGTATACCGAGCTAGCCCATGAGAAGGGGGTGCTCTTGGACCGTTGGTGCACCGCGGAAAGGGTGGACGAGGATTATGGGCGTCTCAGGGATTTATTTTTGATTGAGGAATTTAAAAGTTGTGTTCCGGAGGAGATCCGGATGTATTTGAATGAGAAGCCGGATAAGTCCTTTTCAGAATTTGCTAGGTTTGCGAACGAATATGTCCTAACCCACAAGACAAAGACTTCCTCAAATAAAGGTCCCCAGAGAGACCGTGGGAACGATCGAGAAAGTCCGACGAGTGAGGCAGAGGTCCCACCGGGAGCTAGCGGTAAGGTTGCGGGGGAAAGGCAAGACGGCCAGAGGGTTCTGGGTTTGACCTGTTTTAATTGTGGAAAGGAGGGGCACATTGCATCTCGATGCTTTGCTCCGAGAAAGGAGATAGGAAGAGGGAAAGGCGCAGTCCCTATCGGGTGTGCCGTGGTAATCAGCAAATCGACCAGAGAGCCGAGGGTAGACAGAGTACGAGAAGGCTCTGAGAGTTGTCTGTCACACGGAACCGTGTCTGTGACGGAGGGAGACACACCAGTTCCCGTACGAATCTGGAGGGATACGGGAGCTGAACTGTCTCTGGTTAGCTGTAAGGTACTAGAATTTGGTCAGAAAATGGGCATGGTAAAGGTGGAAGGAATAAATAAAAGGATAGAAATGGTGCCCTTATATAAGATCATTCTGGATTGTCAGCTGGTGTATGGATCAGTTGAAATAGGGGTGCCCTCAGAATTCCCGAGAGCTGACGTGGACATCCTGCTGGGAAATGACTTAGCAGGGGGTAAGGTTTGGTCAGCCATGCTGCCGACCTGGCGACCGGCGAGTGTGGTGGCTCCGCCCCTAGCGCCCAAGGACTATTTCGCAGGCGCGGTCACTCGCAGCATGTCGAGAGAGACAACTGAGAACGAGAGCAGTTTAAATCTGGCCAGTTTTGATTTGGCCAAGACGTCTTTGCCGACCCTGTGCCACGAGGGTTTAGAGGGTGGTAAGATGAAGAGTAGTAAAGTGAAAGGGGGTAAGGGAAAGGAGATAGATCTGCCCTTAGTGAAGAGAAAGGTCCTAAAGGTAGGAAATAAAGATGAGAAACCGATAAAGCTGTTAAAAGGTCCAGAGTTGGACATGGATGATCTGTCTGGTTTGGCAGAATTGTTTGAAGAACTTGAGAGTTCTAAAGGTGTTCCCGATAATGAGGTGAGGGCAGTCCTAGATGGAAAGGGTATCCTTGCCTCGAAAGAGTCTGCTGAAAAGGCCGAGGAGGTTGTTTCAGCTCGCAGGGTTGCGCCTTCCCCGGGTGGGAGCTGCCCAGAGAGTAACTGGGAGGATCGGGGGAAGTTAGAATTTGAAAAAGGTACGGGTGTTGAAAGCCTGGAAGAGTCCAATGTCCCGTTTGAGTGTGTCCGAGATGGGGGTGCACGAGGTGCTGAACCTGGTAACGGAGCTCAGAAGAAGCCTGAGGTATCTGATTCAGTGGAACGGGGCGACCGTCCTTGTGGGTCAGACAGACTTGGTTCAGTGGGGAATGGGTTAACCTTGGTAACCGGGGGAAGTGTGAGTTCCCCGGTGTTTGTACTCGAAGGTGGGTTCAAAGTTAACGCAGAATTTAAGAATGGGGGGTTGAGGATTGTTATTGAAGGAAACGGAAAGTCTGTAGTTTCTAAATCGAAGGAAGAAATCTTAAACCTGGCAGATCGCTCACAGAGTGAGCCGGGGGATAGCAGGGCCCCCCACTCTATTGTTATGCCAGGATGGGGTGTGAAGAGGCCGCCTTCGACATGCTACTTGAGCGAAGAGTTCGAATCAAACACCAATAGCCTGAAGGGGACTGATAAAAGGGCCAGCCACCTGGGTAAAATCGAAGAATTGGGTGAAAAGGGTCTAAGTTTGGGGCAAGGTGTTGCAAAAATAACCCCGATGAACGAGGCTGGCGGGAGTTCACCACGAAAAATTACTCAAGTTCCCCATGGGGGGGGGGGCTCGCCAAAAAAGAGGCGACAGTTAATGGAGATGCCATTGTTAGACAGCCAGGCAGGTTGAACGGGTTTGCGCCAAAGCCTGTGAATAATAAAGACAGTCCTTTTGAGACCTGCCGGTTAAGTTAAACGACTGAAACGATTAGTATTCACGTAAACTTTTGTAAATGCACCTAAGCTAAGGTCACACCTCCTTAGTTTTGTTGCGAAAAAAAATACTAAATAGATGGTTATTGAATTGAAGTCTGATGCTACAAGACTTTAGTACAGTATGCAATGTTAAGATATTAAAGAAAGGGGCACTGTAATCGTTAACTATTTAGATACTGACTTGAATGTATAACGGTAGTATTCTGTGAAGAGAAAAAGCTTGGGTATTGTGTTAGATTAAAAATCCTGTAAGACACTGTACAACTCCGTTTTTAACCGCTGGTAAAAAACGCTGTTTTTAGAGGGGAGGTGTTATGAAGGTACCACAGCTCTGAGGGACCGAAGGAACGGGAGCAACCCCCTCCTTCCGGAGAATCGCAAGATCGCTATTAATTCGGGTCTCGGAAGTGAGAGACAATGCAACGGTTCTGGCCATTGTTCTTAGAGGCACCTGTGTGACGTGCATGTCCCTGCTACGTGACAGCTACCATGGACATGGACACCCTCGGGCAATGTGGGGGTGGAGATTGCATCACCCTACTTTGATGGACATCTACAACTCTGCAAGTAAAGATAAAAGCGGACTGCAGGAGGCAGTACGCTAGCGACGCACCAGAGGAACTCGCTCGCTCAACGCTCCCGTGAGAGCTAGAAGCCACTCAATGCCACGTGTGCTCCTAACTCCTTTGGCCTAGGGAGCGGGTGGCTGATAATACCGAGAAGGACTTCGAACTAACAACGGGGAAAACAACGCTCCCCTGATTTTACAGAGTGGCTTCATAAAGACACGGGCAAGTTTTCTTTTCGTTTTCACCGATCCCTCTAAAACACGTGAAACCCAACGATTCCCTGAAAGGCTAAAGTCTGCAGACTTCTGAATGACTTTTTATATTTCCAATGGACAAAAATATTATCCCCTAGACAACAGCCGAGATTACTTCTTAATGATGATTATTACTATACCCGCGCTTTAGATTGAGTATTGGTGACATGCATTATCTGAATGTTTGTATTAACCTTACTTTTGTGCCCCTTCATAAATAAAAACGTTTGAAAATAGTGACATCAGACTTCAACGGACCTCTCTATCTTTGCTGGTAAGTTATCCAGTTACGGGATACGTAACAATGATCATAATATAATCAAATTCACCCTGAAATTTGAGAAGGAGAAGCAAAAATTGTATCTATCAGTATTACAGTGGAGTCAATGGGACTACAGAGGTATGAGAGAGGAGTTGGCCCGAATTGACTGGAAAAGAACACTGGCAAGGGTGATGGCAGAGCAGCAATGGTTGGAATTTCTTGAAGCCAAAGAATATATACATCCTAAAGAGGAAGAAGTATTCTAAATGCAAGATGAACTAACCATGGCTATCAAGAGAAGTCTAAGCCAGCATAAAAGCCAAAGACAGGGCAAATAATAGAGCAAAATTTTGTGGGAAGTTAGAGGATTGGGAAGCCTTTTAAAACCATTAGCAGGTAATTTAAAAAGTCACTAAAAGTAAAGATGGCATATAAAAATAAGTTAGACAATATTAAAGAGGATACCAAAAGTTTTCTTCAGTTACATAAAGTATAAAAGAAAGGCAAGAGAGGATATCAGACCAATAGAAAACTATGCTGGAGAGGTAATGTTGGGGACAAAGAAATGCCGGATGAACTGAGTAAGTATTTTGCATCAGATTTCACTGTGGAAGACACTAACAGTATGGTGTAAGTTCTAGGTGTCGGTGTGTGAATCTATCATTACTAGAGATGTGGCTCTTTGGGAAACTGAAAGGTCTGAAGGTAGATAATTCACGTGGACCAGATGGTGTACACTCCAGGGTTCTGAAAGAGTTAGGTGAAGAGATTGTGGAGGCATTAGTAATGACCTTTTAAGAATCATCAGTTTCTGGAATGGTTCCAGAACACTGAAAAATTACAGATGTCACTCCACTCTTCAAGAGGGGAGAGAGGCACGAGAAAGGAGAATATAGGCCAGTTATTGACTTCATTGGTTGGGAAGATGTTGGAGTCTTGTTAAGGATGTGGTTTCAGGGTACTTGGAGGTACATGATAAAACAGGCATGGATTTCTTGAGGGAAAATCTTGCCTGAAAATCTGTTGGAATTCTTTGAAGAAATAACAAACAGAATAGACAAATTAGAATTGATTGATGTTGTTCACTTGGGTTTTCAGAAGGCCTTTGAGAAGGTGCCACACGTGAGGCTGCTTAACAAATTACAAGCCCTTGGTATTATAGGAAAGATTCTAGCAAGGATAAAGCAGTAGCTACTTGGCAGGAGACAAAGAGTGGAAATAAAGGAAGCCTTTTCCTGTTTGGCTGCTAGTGACTAGTGGTGTTCCACAGGGGTTTGTGTTGGGACCAATTCTTTTAACGTTCAGTGTTAATGATTTAGATGATGGAATTGATGGCTTTGTTGCAAAGTTTGCAGACAACGTGAAGGTAGATAGAGGTCAGGTACTTTTGAGGAATTAGAGAGGCTACAGAAGGATTAAACAGATTAGAAGAATGGGCAAAGAAAGCCCAGATGGAATACAGTGTTGGGAAATATATGGTCATGCACTATGATAGAAGAAATGAAAGGGTTGACTATATTCCAAATGGAGTGAAAATGCAAAAGACTGCAGCACAAAGGGAATTGGGAGTCCTTGTGCAAGATTCCCTAGAAGTTAACTTGCAGGTTGAGTCTATGATTAGGAAGGCAAATGTGATGTTAGCATTCATTTCAAGAGGACTAGAATATAAAAGCAAGGATGTAATGTAATGTTGAGACTTAAAGCACTGATGAGGCCTCACTTGCAGTATTGTGTGCAATTTTGGGCCTCTTATCTTAGAAAGGATGTGCTGAAACTGGAGAGGGTTCAAAGGAGGTTCATGAAAAAGATTCCAGGATTGAAGTGCTTGTCATATGAAGAGTGGTTGATAGCTCTGGGCCTGCATTCACCTGAGTACAAATTGGGGTGACCTTATTGAAACATATCAAGTGGTGAAAGGCAGTGAGAGAGTGGATGTGGAACAGATGTTTCCTACGTTGGGAGAGCCTAAGACCGGAGGACACAGCCTCAGAATGGAGGGGCATCCCCTTAAAATGGAGATAAGAAGGAATTTCTTCAGCCAGAGTGTGGTGAATCTGTGGAATTCTTTGCCAGAGGCAGCTGGGTAGGCTGAGTCTTTGTGTGTTTAAGGCAGGGGTTGATAGATTCTGACTGAAAGGATATTGGGGGAGGGGGTGTGGGGAGGCAGAAGATTGGGACTGAGAGTAAAATTTTATCAGCCAAGAAGAAATGGTGGTGCAGAATGGTTAGGACAACTGACCTTGCTCTACTCCTATGTTTTATGGAAATATCCTGACCACATCTGGTCTTAGGCCTTTCAATATTCAGCAGGCTTCAATAAGACTCCCCCCTCATTCTTGTAAACTCTAGTGAGTATAGGCCCAGAGTCATCAAACTCTCCTGATACTCTTTCATTCCGCAATCATTCGTGTGAACCTCCTCTGGACTCTCTACAATCCCAGTTTATCTTTTCTTAGATTAGGGGTCCGAAACTGCTCACAATACTTGAGGGGCAAACACAAGGAAATCTGCAGATGCTGGAAATTCAAGCAACACACACAAAATGCTGTTGGAAAGCAGCAGGCCCGGCAGCACCTATAGGAAGAAGCACTGTCGATGTTTCGGGCCTGACGAAGGATTTCAGCCCAAAACGTCGACAGTGCTTCTTCCTATAGGTGCTGCCGGGCCTGCTGCATTCCAACAGCATTTTGTGTGTGTTGCCACAATACTTGAAGAGCGGTTTGACCAATGCCTTATAAAGCTTCGGTAGTACACCCTTGCTCTTGTATTCTAGTCCTCTGCAAATGAATGGTAACATTTCATTTGCTCTCTTTACCACTGATTCAACTTTTAAGTTAACTTTTAGGGAACTTTGCATAAGGATTTCCAAGTCCTATTGTGCCTCTGAGTTTTGAATTTTCTCTTGACTTAGAAAATTGTCTGTGCCTTTATTTGTTCTACCAAAGTGCATGACATACAGTACACTTCCCTACACTATATTTCCTCTGCCACTTCTTTGCCCTTTCTCCCTAAATGTCTTAAGTCCTTCTGCAGCCTTTCTACTTCCTCAAAACTACCTGCTTCCTCACATTTCCTGCTCCTCCAGCTATCTTTGTATCATCTGTAAACATGGCCACAAAGTCAACAATTCCATCATCCAAATCATTGATGTAAGGTGTGAAAAGAAGCAGTCCTAACATCAACCCCTGCAGAATATCACTAGTCACCTGCAGCCAATCAGAAAAAGCACCCTTTATTCCCAGTTTTCCCTTCTGCCAATCAGTCAATCTTCTGTCCATTTTAGTTAGTATCTTTCCTGTAATACCATGGATTCTTATTACATTTAGCAGCCTAATCTGACACCCTGTCAAAGGTCTTCTGAAAATCATAGTGAGCAGCATTCACTGACTCTCCTTCGTCTATCCTGCCTGTCACTTCCTCAAAGAATTCCAATGGATTTGTCAGGCAAGATTTCCCCAGAAGGAAACTATGCTGACTTTGGCCTATTGATAATCATAATAACTTTATTTATATAGCATCTTTCATATGTTAAGATGCAGGCTCAAAGTGTTTTACATAGATTGTAAAAATGAATCAATATGAGAAAATTAAAAGTCATTAGTAAAGACAAACATTATATAAAATAACATGTAATGAAATACGGTATATCAAATTATATAAATATAATCAACAGGGACAGGTATTAAATAATCCTATAAGTAGGCCAAATTAACAAAAAAAAATCACTTGCCAACAGTACCCTAAACCTCGTCTTAATAATGGGACATCTTCCTAACCACCTGAAGTCAGGCTAATTGGACTATAATTTCCTTTCTTTTGCCTCCCCCCCCCCCACCCCTTTTTAAAGAGTGGAATGACATTAACAATTTTTTTTAGTAAAACGTAGATCATCTGTTTTCTTGTACCTTTTGAACTGAGCATCAACAGCAGTGCTGGTGAAATTATTTTCCTTGGCACATGCCAACATTAGAAATTCATTCAGCTCCTTTCCAGATTGTGAAATCCGATTTACATACATCTCATACATACAAATGGCATTCGGGGACCGGCAAGATAGATGAGGTTGGTTTTACCACCTGCTGTGGGACATCTGCCTGATGGGAATGGGTCATTTCAGCGTGTTTTCGTTCTCCTGCGCTTCACCCTGACCATTCCAACAGCTGCAACAGCTGGTGGCTGGGTCGGACCCAGTCGCACTGAGCGGACTCATTTGTTTACCCAACGACACTTGCCATTTCTGTGACTGTTCGCTCCCTCGTCCGTGATTCTCTCCCGCGCGTTGCTTTTGTTCACTCAGTGCAGCTGATGAAAGGTTCTTCGGAACGGAATTCTGTCATAACTTGGACTGTTCTGCAGATTACTCTGGTTTCAGGACAATGCTATTTTGTTTAGCTTCTCAATACATCTTATTACTTTAAGGTTGATTTTACTCAGACAGAATTAATAAGAAGGACATTTGCTGCAGTTTTCCCTACACGATACGAAGAAAGCATGACTAAAATCTGCATTTAGTTAGAGTATGCTACTCGGGTCTGGATTCTGTAGGTGGCAGGACTACATTTACCAGCATTGCACTCACTAACTGACAGAAATTTCTGGAGGGCACACGAGTAGTGAAGTGAGAGCATTCAGAATTAATTATCAGTGTTGCCAGGCTCATCCACAGGCTGAGCTGATTTGAGCTTTTCACCAGTAAGAGGAATTTGGCGATCTGAGAGTTATAAAACCTATCTATTAATAATTGCTCGCTTTAGAATGCAAGTGATGTAACTATTTTGTAATGGCATATTAAACCAGAAAAGTTGCTTATTTGTGTTTTAATAACCTATTTTTACCTGTGTTTACTTAAAGTATTTTTAAAATTCAATTGATAATTTTTTTTAATGTGATTGTATTTCTGCGTCTACCTTATATACATATTTGAGGTCATTAATTCACATTTTCATTAGTTAAAAATGATTTTTTTTCATCCTGATTGCATTGATTGGTTGTTTGATGAAATCACTTTTGCTGGACACCTGCTATCCCTTGAACTGATGTCTGACGGCACCTACATCAGAAAACCTAAAGCCCATATTGTAGACATCAGAAGAGCTAAGCTGCAAGTATTGTTTCAATGCTGAGTGCAAAATCTGGGTCTTTATAATATGCATTCAACATCTAAGTTTTGAAGATACTTTTAAAGTATGAGTTAACTTTCAAAAATAGATTAATAAAAATGTATTTCCTAGCTGTGAGTTGTAAACCTTTTCTGAAGCATCTGATATTATATTTTTATCATGTTGGTGAAATATAACCACAGCAAAACTCATTTCAATAGTTGTGAAACATTTGAGTGTAGCTTTACTTGAGTAAAATTAATGGTTGGAATTTACTCACAGTGACTTTTCATTTCTTAAGAAACCCTGGATATAAATAAATTGCATGCAAGCAGCTAACACAATGGTTTCTCAAAATCAGGTGTGAATAAAGCTAAATCATAATGTAATTAAAGTATATATCACTCTAACCCTTCAGCTGTTCTTGTGTGTCAACATTTTACCATTACTCGACATTGATCATACAGTAAACCTGATTATCTGTAACACTGCTTCTGATGAACAGGCAAATTATCCCATAAAATGCAGACTAGTATTATTGCTAACTCTAGTGACTTGCCACAATAACTAGTAAAGATTATTGTCTAATATTTTATATTGCTCATTATTCAGCCTTTCTCTTGTCTTTTTTAAATACCTGAAAACCTTTTGTCGTTGGTATGCTGGAAGAGAGCTGTCCCAATGAAATTACATCAAGTCTTAGAATGTATATCTGAACCTCAGCACTTCACATAATATATTTGTTCCTGACATGTCTGCCCTTTTAAGAGAACAATATATTTCTTTCAGGGTAAGATACTTCAAAACTGGAGTTCTATCATATGATATCAATGAATTTCATGACAAATGTGTTGGTAATAAACTAGATTCTGATTCAAATCTCCATAGATACACTATTGCATATTCATGACGATGGGGACATAGATAAATGAAATTAATGTATTTCTACAGATTGCAGTTTTGTCCCATGGAAGGAGAAATTGGAACTGGCAATCTACCAATTTACATGAACCCTACTGAATCAAGACACTGATTAGTTTCATTTCTGGTTTCTTTTAAAATAAGTTTACTACCTTAACAAGCATATGGTATTTCAAAAATGGTTGAAGTGGGATCCATTTTGACTGTGTATGTCTTAAGGCTGATTTGTGGTCAGGAAGCTTGGATTCCTGATGTAAACAGAGTACAAGGTCTTTGATCCTCCATGGTGTATCGATACCATATTACAGACACACTTCTGTGGTTTCCAGTGCATCTTGTTAGAGATCAATTTAGAGAAGAAGGTTTTGAGATCACTTCAGCGATTTACTGTTCCATATCCTGCACAGAATTGTTGTTCTGTTTCTGCCTTATAAATGGCAAATGCTGTACATCCACCAATATTTATTTATTGGTTTGTGAGATTTCAGCTTATCGCCCGAAATTAAAACTCAATCACTATTAGCAATGCAGTTATTCTAATCAGGACCTAATTAAATTAAGAGCTGCTTTTTTTCTCAACAGTCATTCTTTCCCTATACTAGGATTATCAGCAATGTAACCCCTCTGCAGCACCATTTTGATCCATCCAGTGAAGGCTCATTTCATTAGTGATGTTAATTATGATCTAGTTGAACATAAACACAGCTTTTGAAAGTGTGATTGCAACAGTGCACTGATTGGACGCTTAACTAAAGCAAAGTAAATGTGTTGAGTGTTACAATACTAATCAACTTCATCCAAAAGTTATACTTTGACATAATGAGTCTTCAGGCTTTTTCATTAAGAAAATTATAGGGATGCCATTTCTCTTTCATGTAAATATTCAGCAACTTTTGGATGGTAAAACAAATCTGAAATAAAATTATAATTGTTTAAGTTGTCATTTATGAATGAACAAAGCTAGTCTAAAATTTGAAACTAAGTTTTAAGAATACACACACAAAATGCTGGAGGAACACAGCAGGTCAGACACTTTAGTTCTGGCTTCATGATTGCTTATGAATCTGCATGTTTGATACTCTGGGTGCCTATTTCTGTGGTGTATGTCAATTTAAAAATGATTCAAGAGTGATTGAATACCAGCAACCAGCTTTCTGTTAATTGACGCACATGATGCTGCAGATACTGGAAATCTGGAACAACATACAAAGGAGCTGGAGAACTCAGCGGGTCAGACACAGGTTTCTTTGAACTTCATTCATGTACTGGCAAGTTAATCTTCCACAATGGATGTTATGATTGAATTTTTTAGAACCCTAAAATAGAGTTAGAACCAATAAATTCTTGCCTTATATGCATGAGGTAAATGTTTTTTTCAAAAATGTAGCTAGAAAACTAACTGGACTCATTGAATGGGGTAATTGTGAAGTATTGTTACAGTATCTTACCTTACGTTACAAAAAATACTTTATTATGTAGAAGACACCAATTGGACACATGATAATTCCTTGTCAATTTTTAAACTTTAAAGAGAATCAATTGACCTAATTGAATCAATTGATTCAATTCCTAAATTAAGTGAATACACTTTGAGTATGATATTGAAATCTCAAGTTAGTAGATTTATATTGTAACTAGTTTTCTGTTGTGGTAATGGTTACTCAACACGTGACCATTGTAGCTCTGGACAATTCACTCTTTGTTTCTGTTTCTCTTTGTTATACCTGGACAATGAAAATGAAAGTATGATCAAACTTGGCTGTGATGGACTCATGTTTGAACACTTTGGTAAGGTTTACTACAGGTTTACTGTTTAGTTTATACACCAAAACTGTACCCAGTATCAGTTATTGCTTTCGAAAGGAGAGAGGGTGGGCATTGCAGGGATTAAGCAGGTAAAATATGAAGGATGTTTAAAATAAAGGAAAATATATTGTAAGTAAACTTTCCTGAAGAAACTACACATTAATTTAGCAAATTACAGCATAAAAACAAACAATGGTAAGTAACCAACCCACAAGAGGTGTTGGCTGGAAGGCAATGATAGCTACCAAGTGAAAACAAATCCTACAGAAAAGGAAAGCTGAACAAAACACTTTGATTGTCAGCTCCCTCTAAAAATAATGAACACAGACTGCAAGAGGCCAGAGTGTAACTTCTGTCTGAAAGATAAAGTGATGCTCAAAAATTTTGAGTGGGGATCATATTTAGTGTTTTTAAACTAAATTTATCTTTTCACCTTAAGTCAAATAAGTGCACTTTATTTTGATCATTCATGAATGACGGCTTCATCATTTTCCAGTACGAATTGAGTTCACAATTCATTGAATGGTTTAATGAAAGATGTTAGTCTGTAGTAGATGGAAGGTGATCCATTAACACCCATCAAAGTAAACTTTAATGTGAGAAGTAAGATGTTTCCAGTGTGGTCTTGGATATATTTGGTCACGCAATGAACAGAGTAACTTAATGTGCCTATTGAAAATTTTAATTTCAGTCCAACTCACTGCAGCCTGTTTATATCTAAATTCTGTCCATAGGGCAGGACTTGGCTGGATTTTTAGATTTTAGAATGGGAATATACAATGCAATTTTCTAATTGTCGCTTGATTGGCTAATTGGTGGTACTTATGAAGTTTAGTGAAGTGCTGGCCTGATGTTTGCATGGAAAATCAAAACCATTTTTTTAAAAAGAAACAGCAGTTAAATTATATATGTGCTGTATAATATACCATCCTACTGCATGGAATGTTAACAGTACTACAGAATTCACCTAGTGAAATTATTCACATATTTTAAAACATTCCATAATATCACACATTACATAGGCCACAGAATTACATTTACTATTGTTACATGTACTTTTTCTTGAGATACCAATAAGCAAAATATCCCATTCCACCTAGGGTTCCCATTAAAAATGAGGCACCAAAGAAAGAAGGTGGTTTTCTTTTCACAAGGCGGAAAGCATTAGGTAAAACAGCTGACAGCAATGTGGTGTGTATGTCTCCTAAAACCTTTCGAAATGCAGTACGCTTCTGCACTCTCTCAAAATATGCTTGCAAATTGGGTCGATCTGCATTTCCCCAGTACTTTTTTGCAAGCCCCAGGAACCTGAGGCGATGTAACGTTGCTCCAAGGGATATATCAGCTAAGGTAAAATCTGATCCACACAACCAGCTTTCGCACTTCTGGCCTAGAACACAAAGGGATATGAATTATTGCAAGAAATCTTGCCTTTCAAACTAAAATATTACACTCCACTTATTTCATATGGCAACATCTGAACATAAAGTAACATTTTTAAAGATGATGCTAAATAAACAAATCAAGCATATTTTCTAGCATTGACCCTAACTTGTTTTGAAATGGCAGGTATATAATACTGAGAAACTCATTTAAATTTAAATAATTGCTAAATGGAGTTAGCTGAGGTTGTTCAAGAAAAAACCCTGAAATGAGTGAATCATGGTGGAAGAATGCAGATTACTCATTTGGCAACACACACACAATGCTGGTGGAACACAACAAGCCAGGCAGCATCTATAGGGAGAAGCGCTGTCAACATTTCGGGCCGAGACCCTTTGTCGTTTGTCAGGTTGGAATGTATTATAAGACCATAAAATATATTAGCAGAATTTGGCCATTTGATCCATCAAGTCAGCTCTACAATACCAGTGTAAAATGCACAATCAAACCATCATGAACAGCATTCACAAACAGTTACTAAATTTAATAAACATCTGTTTTATTTATCAAACAAAATCATGACAATTTTGTCATCAGAATATAAACTGTAGTAATGTCAGCTGTTCAGATTCAACCATAATAGATGGTCTATGTCTTTTAGTTAATTTACACTTTGAAAGGGTGAGTTTTAAGTTATTCTGCATGATTGCAGTGCATTTTCTTCTCTCTAGGGTCTTGTAAATCATTCTATAACCAACATAACATGACAGATCAATCTTTCCAGTTCTGCTTTTCTACCGAGCTCCCCGGGTGCTTGTGTGCTGCTCCAGTCTCCCACATCTACAGTCTTTTGTGTCATCACTTTTTTATTATTGAGCTTGAGGAGGCTATCTTCAGTTGTGATTCATCTTTTTGTACAAAAAAATAATTGTTAATGGTTCCCACCTCTTACTTATACCCATCTCCACAGAGGTCACCCAATAACCTAAATCAAACACCATTTCTGTGTTATTCTCTGATTTTGTGACCTTTAGATATGGAGTCAACTTTCTGTGATAAATATCTCTATAAACACAACCTTTATCTATTCTATTGAAATAATTCTTCAACATTGTTAATAATTAGTTATCATCTTCAGCCAGGTGAACTTAGTCATCACTGTAGCCACTTGATAAACACTTTATTCCTTCCAGAAGCACTATTTTGTTTTCTCAGTCACTGATATACTCTATTTGAAAAGTGTTTGTTAAGCATCACTTTAACCTTTTTTTCCATAGAAAAAGAGATTCCACATCTTAGAGGAGGAATATTCCACTGCTTTAACTGTCATCCTGTCTGTCTCTTCTTGCCTAGTTTATTATACTTTTGGTTCTAACTTCTTAAGATTAAGTTCTAGAATTAAATAACTGATTCCAAGCAACTCAGCACCCTTAGCCTCCACCTATTCTTGCTGAAGCCTGTTGAGCCCAAGCCTCCTTAGGCGATCCACTTGCACTTCACTTTTTTAAAAAATTGGCCCTTGCTAAGCTACTAATAATCCAAATAATCTCCTGCTCTGCAGAAAAGTCCCAACAGGACCTGTTTACTTTTTAAAACTGGTGCATAACGTCTACAAGGACCTGTCTCCAACTCTCTCCACAATCTCTCCTGCTCAACAGACAATCCAAACAGGCCCGACTCTTGTGGTGGTGAAGATCTCAGGTTCTCCAGGAGACTAGAGTTGATGGTTTAGGTTTGAGACCCTAATGTCAACTTCCCTTCAGAGATGCTGCTTGACCCACTTATTTCCTCTAGCTTCTTGTTTATTGCACCAGATTCCAGCATCTGCAATCTCTTGTGTCTCTCAGGAAAAAGCATGACTTTTATATGGGATGGTTTTATATGAATTATGATGTGCAAGACATCACAGTTGCCCAGGATGAGCAGAGCACACTAATGGGTCTTTACACCAGGGCTCATAAGGATATGGCCTCTTTTGCTATGTTTAAGAGAACACTAAATAACTTGATTGGCGAATTGTGTGTATTTTATGTTTTTGAAACAAAACCAAGAAGCACTTTGGCCACTTAAAACAATTACGATAAAGAATACTAAAATACATTGAAATTCATTTAACAATCAATTGCTGTTGTAAATATTAATTTTACAGTTTTCCTGTCAGATATATTTTAAAATTTATCATTCTCATATTATTATTTAACGGCAAGTACTTCATTTTCACAATGTCATACCTGCAAGTTCATGTTTCTTCTGTTCAAGCTCTGCTTCCACTTGATCTAAAACTTTCCCTAATTCAGTAAGAATTTTCTTCAAGTTGTTCACGTCGTCGTGGTCCAGTATCTTGGTCTACAGAGAATGTGAAAGAGACGGAGTGTTAATGCGAATCAATCTTATCCGGTAACAGCAAAACTACTTGTTTCGTTCATTTTGACTAGTGGCATGGGTGAGCTCTGTGTATTGTGCAACTAGTTGATAGGGCTGTTGAACTGGGCAAAGCAGCCCATTTATGCTCTCACACGCCAGAAGCTGTTTACTAACCTCAAACTGGTGATGTAAGAAATTCCTAATGAAAGAGTTGGCTATTTTCCGTTATTACTCTTATCCAATAGTAATAATAATATCTTTTATCAAGAAGAGTGTTTGAATAAATCCCCGAGTTCTTTGCTTTTTCAAATGTTAAATGAGTAAAAGCATTGATGGGGGACAGTCATTATTGAGAAGTCTGTTGCTACCATTGTGCAATGCATATGCAGGTGAAAAACATGGATTTGGTGAAAACTATGCTGTCAAACACATATACTGCAGCAAACTCTTAAAGCTCTGTATCAAACTCTGATACAGTGGGGCCCATTTGAGAGGAGTACTAGGGAGAGTGACTATCAAGGCACAAAGGATCTGCTATCTGATTTCCAGCATTCGCAGATTTTCTCTTGTTTGCTTTATGTTACCCATGCTTGCTTTTTAACATACAGCAGAATTCTGCAACTTCAGTGGCCATTTTATTAGGTACAGCAAGCTGCCTCCCTTTATCCTTGGTTGATCCATGAAAATAACTGTAGCTCTAGTGACAAACCAAATTAACCTAGTACATAACAGCATTGAAGCAAGTGTGAAGGTGTTGTGTGTTTACTGCTTGACAGTTCCAGTGCCCATTAGTAGACATGCTACAACTGCTGTTCCTACAGTTCTGTAACTATAGCACGTCTAGTAATGGAATCCTGATCTTCAGAGGCTCTAGATAAAAGGTTCCCAACCATTTTTATGCCATGGACTAATGCCATTAAGCAAGGGGATCCCAGGTTGAGAATACTTGCTTAAGAGGATGAATTTTGGCAGCTTTGGGCATAATGACCCAAGAATGGCTGTATCCTCCCTGTGTGGGTGGCAGTGGTCAGTGTGTTCAGCTGATAATACAAGGAAAGGCTGAGAGAGAATAAATGATGTATTCCTAAGAGAAGATATCAGGTTTGTGCTCTGAGGAGCTACTGCCATAAATCATCCTCAATCGATGGTACTGTCGAAGAGAAAAACAATACCCACAGTGCTGTGCCACTTGTACATTAGTATTCTGTAAGGGGCAGGATCTCTGGGCTGTTCTGATTCGGAAGCTTTATCTCTGTTTTGATGAGTGTGGCAGTACTCTGAGCTTCAACTGTAGCAGGTATGGAAGCTGAGACGTTAACCGTGAGTCACCTCATCACGTAGTCTGTGCATAGAGTTGTCTGTGTTTTCCAAGCCTGATAGCACGGATTTCAAGTTCAAGCTAGTATGAAATTTTGCCATCAGATTCTTTGTGCTCCTTGACTTTGTAAAGTATTCAAAAAATCTGTATCCAACAGACTTAGACCATCAGACATGTGCAATGAAAGGTTATTTATGGACTGTTCTATCTAGGTTTTCATCCGAGACCCTGAAATCAGTACCTGTGTACAACCCGTGGTTTGGCTGTCTTTTACATTTTCTCCATACAGTATATTTCTCAGAATCTGAACTGATGCCATAAGGTGTAAAAAGCGCAATTGATATAACAAGTTAGCATCCTTAACATTACTGATGGAAAGTTAATTTGTTTTCCTATTGTTTTGGTAAAAGTAGTTTATGACAATGCAAACAACACACATGTCACGAAGGGTCTCGGCCCAAAACGTCGACAGCGCTTCTCCTTATAGATGCTGCCTGGCCTGCTGTGTTCCACCAGCATTTTGTGTGTGTTGTTGTTTGAATTTCCAGCATCTGTTATGACAATGCAATTCTATTTTGCTGGGAATAATGTCTGCTTTACTTTATGCCAGATTCAGTGATGGGCTTGAAATTTGATTCTGTCTCACGTTCAAAATGAAACAAACATATAACCATCACAATGTAACTGAAGGTTTGTCGTACCTGGGGCCAATCTGAAGTGATTTTAATTTAAATTAAAATGAAAGAATTGTGTGAAAACTCCCCACAGTCATTTTTAATGCAAATAACTACCACAAATCCTGGGTTCACCCTGTCCTATTGGCTACAGAAACCCAGCAGAGGGGGCAACCCTGGAATACCACAACATTGATTCCAGAACCCTTGAAATAAATTACCACCTGATCAAACATGGGCAAGGAAGTTTCCTATTGATTACAAATTTGTGTCCTCAATATGTTCTCTTTCATAGAGTCACGGAATTAGACAGCATGGAAACAGGCTATTTACCCCATCTCATCCATGCTAGCCGAGTTGCCTACCTGAGGTGATCCTACTTGCTTGCCTGTATTCCTCAATCTTTTCTATCATGTACCTATCAAAATGTTTTTTAAACATAATTTTACCTGGCTCTACCACTTCTTCTAGCACTTTGCTCTACAAAGTGTGTGTGGGGGGAAATGTTTGTTTCCTTTAAATTACCCCACTACCAACTAATGTCCTTTAGTTTTAGATTCTCCTAGCTTGAGGAGGATAAAGGACTGACCTACCTACCTAGGCCTGTCATGATTTTATATCCCTTGGTAAGATCACCCCTCTGTTTCTTATGCTCCAGGGAAAAAGCCCCAAACTATCCATTCTCTCCATTCGTCTCAAGTCCTCCTGTCCAGATAACATCCATATTGGGCAACATTAAAAAAGAAGCCTTAAAAGTGGCAGGGGTACTGAATGAACTGTGATGTTCTCAGTAGAAGGAATGTCCATCATCAGGGTGATTTGTTACACCAATGAGCTGGCCAAACCCTGACAATCGTGGGTGTTCAGAGGGAAGTGAGTGAACCAATAGGAGGGATAAACTTGGTTAGCACCCTCACCTGTGCCAGACATATCAGTCCATGACAGCAGTGGTAGAAGTCACCATCATGCAATCATATTCTGAAATACTTTCTACAATTATGCTAAATCTGACAGACTCAGAACTGATCTGCTTAACCTGAAAAGTAGAAGGTTGATATCCAAAACAAAACATGCTGAAAGAGAACTTGTTTTCTGTTACCATTAGTTTTTTTTGTTTGGAAAGATATGGCTCTGTGAGTTGAGGTTGTTCTTGGTCGAGCTTCATCAGTTCTGAAGCAGTATTTACTAAATGCCCTGTGAAAGGAAAGGAAAAGAATTTTTTAAATATCACACCTTATTCAGTGCAGTAAAACAAATTCATTATAGAATGAAACCATTCCTTTTAGCAGATACTGTTACTTACCTATGAAAACAGGTACTTAATTACTATTTATCCAAACAGAGGTTTGAAATCCTAACAATACCAGGACAAACTGTGGATATATACTTAAGTAGTCATTACTTTTTCGTTGATAATATCAAGTGCTGTGCTTTGAAGCAAAATCTTAGAGCAATTTTTCTCAAAAATACAATTGATTGAGAGAGAGAAATGGTTTTATTTGAGCATCTCATCTGATGTTCAAATTTATTACAGTAATTATTGGCTACCTATCCACAGAGCATACGAATGACAAGTATCAGCTTATATTGAATGAGATCACAACAGAATTGTATGGCTATAAAATTTAGTATTCTAGTTAATGCTTTTTTTTACAATAAGGCCTGTTCTGTTCTCATTGCATTTCACCTAATAAAAAGGTTCCTACACAGTAAAACACTGCAATACTGCAAAATTGAAGTCTTTTAAGTAGTTGAATAACATGTTATTTGGGAAAAATCTGCCCTAAACCTGTATGTTACTGACATAGAATATGTAAATCATTATTTACAGGTTAGGCCTGGTAAAAGTTGTTTTTTTAAAAATTTATTTGAAAAAGATACTAGACACTAGAAGACACTAGAATTCTACAGCACAGTACAGGCCCGTTGGCCCTCGATGTTGTGCCGACCCATATATTCCTTTAAAAAAAGTACTAAACCCACACTAACCCATAATCCTCTATTTTTCTTTCATCCATGTGCCTGTCCAAGAGGCTCTTAAATACCGCTAATGTTTTCGCCTCCACCACTGTCCCTGGCAAGTCATTCCAGGCACTCACAACCCTCTGTGTAAAAAAACTTACCCCTGATGTCTCCCCTAAACCTCCCTCCCGTAACTTTGTACATATGCCCTCTGGTGTTTACTATTGGTACTCTGGGAAACAGGTACTAGCTATCCACCCTATCTATGCCTCTCATAATCTTGTAGACCTCTATCAAGTCCCCTCTCATTCTTCTATACTCCGAAGAGAGAAGTCCCAGCTCTGCTAACCTTGCTTTATATGACTTGTTCTCCAAACCAGGCAACATCCTGTTAAATCTCCTCTTCACCCTCTACATAGCTTCCACATCCTTCCTATAATGAGGTGACCAGAATTGAACACAATACTCTTAAGTGCGGTCTCACCAGAGATTTGTAGAGTTGCAATATGACCTCTCTACTCTTGAACTCAATCCCCCTGTTAATGAAGCCTAGCATCCCATAGGCCTTCTTAACTACCCTATCAAACGGCTCAGCGACCTTGAGGGATGTATGGATTTGAACCCCAAGGTCCCTTTGTTCATCCACACTCTTAAGTCACTGACCATTAATCCTGTACTCAGTCTTCTGGTTTGTCCTTCCAAAATGCATCATCTCACACTTATCCGGATTGAACTCCATCTACCACTTTTCTGCCCAACTCTGCAGCCTGTCTATATCCTCTTGTAACCTTCGACAACCTACAGCTCCATCCACAACTCCTCCAATCTTTGTGTCATCAGCAAACTTACTCACCCATCCTTCTGCCTCTTCATCCAGGTCATTTATAAAAATCACAAAGAGCAGGGGTCTCGGGACAGATCTTCACGGCACTCCACTAGTCACCGACCTCCAGGCAGAATACAACTTCCACAACTACCCTCTGCTTTCTTCCTGTAAGCCAATTTTTTTTTATCCAAACAGCCAAGGTTCCACTGATCCCAGGCTTCATGACTTTCTGGATGAGTCTCTCATGGGGGACCTTGTCAAATGCCTTGCTAGAAACCATGTAGACCACGTGTACCCTACCCTCATCAATTTCTTTTGTTACCTCTTCAAAAAACTCGATTAGGCTCATGAGGCACAATCTTCCCTTCACAAAGCCATGTTGACTATCCTTGAGTAGACTGTACTTCTCCAAATGCTCGTAGATCCTATTCTTAAGAATCCTTTCCAATAGTTTGCAGACCCTACCTTTTTTAAACAAGGGAACTACATTTGCCATTTTCCAGTCCTCCAGTACCCCCACCACCACCCCCGCAGTCAAAGAGGATTCAAAGATCATAGCTACTGCTCCAGCGATCTCTTCTCTCACTTTCCTGGGATATATCATGTCTGGCCCTGGGGACTTATCAATCTTGATGTTAAAAGCATGTTTTTTTTCAATAATAATTGATATTCAGTAAAGTTTCAAGACTTTGATTTGTTTCCTTGATGCAAAGAATGTCAGTTTTGTTTTTTAAATTCTCTTTACTCTTTAAATTTGAGGTATTATTAGTAGATTCTACATTGCAATGTTTCATCAATCAAGTGATGACGACAGAAAGCGCAGGGAGTTCCCAAAATCTTCACATTTTAAAAAGAAGAGGTGGATATATGAGAGAACACCTACAATTATGTGGCTCTTGTTACTTCCCTGTCAATCACATTAACTGGCCTAGGTAGTCCTTCCCACATACCTCAGTAATCTGCATCTCAATTTACAGTTCTTTCTCTGGCAGGGAAGACTGGCAGTTAGGAACAGGCAACGTCGTACAGAAATAGCTCCTTGTGTGGGTGTGAAGGTCATTATGAAATCAAATTTCTATGTTACAGAGTCATTCCAATCCCACCACTAGTGACAGACATCAAATGTGGCAGTCAATCAGTTTTAAAAGCAAGTTTTTTAAATTATGCAAATGAATGAATGTTGCTGAATGTTTTTTGGACTGGTCGTCCATGCACATAGTTTTTCTCTGTGGAAAGGAGAAATCATATCTACACTGTGTATTTTTGCAGGTGACTGAGTTTTACAGTTACCTTTTACTGACAGGGTGGATAGTTGTTAAATTTCATCTTCCAAAGAAGAAACCTAGTCCCCAACATTGGGATAGTGTGGGTAGTTGAATTAAAGTTCATATCTCCACATCTGCCAAAATGAGATGCTTCAGTATTACCTCCTACCCAGAGGCTTCAGTTCATGCCTTTGCACAGGGTTTCTTCCATTCCCCTTCTCCTTTCTTGACACCGCAGCTTTGGTGATAGGTAATCAATATGCAAAACTGGTTTTGGATCATTATATTGTTTGGAACAATCATCTCATACTCGTGCACCTACATAAGCAGTCTACCAAGGAATATAATTACCCTGGAGATGATTTGGTGGCATATTTATTTTGCTGTTCTGGAATTTAGCTCATGAAGTTGGATTGATAAGTCCAGAAACTATGCAGGAGGTGATACTTTATTATTTATACTACAACACCTAAAGATTTCTATTACACTATCAACAATGTGCATGCAAATTCCTACCTGGATTAAAATGCCAAACTAAATGCCAGGCCTTCTTTACCATATTAGAAATGAAATGAAAATGTGCTTCATTTAGCTTCCACAGATGAAAGCAACAAATAACAGCTAGTAATAACAAAGAACATAATTTCTAGATGGCTTTGCACTTATACTCATATCAAAGAAAACAGACAGGGTCCAATAAATGAAAATAAAATATTCTGCAGGTACTGGAAATCTGAAACAAAACCAGAAAATGCTAGAAGAACTCAGCTGGCAAGGAAACACTTGAGGACAGAAAAACAGTTAATGTTTCAAGTTAGATGAGCAGACCTGCTGCTATTTGATTGTGTTCCAATGCTGATTCATGAGCCCAGTGAGAGAAATGCATTCTTCCCGCAGTTTTCCCAGCAGTGAAATCTTTTAACCAAATCTGCTTCAATTTCAACCCAATGCATGTTCAATGACTTTAATAAAAAGAAACGACTCGAAGGACAGAGGAAAGTTTTGATGCACACAGCTTATGAAATAAGGAAAGTAAGCTTACAGCAAAGCTAGAAATTGGTAGGTATGACACAGATATTACAGATTCATGGTTGAAAGTAGATCACAGTAGGGAGCTAAACATCCAAGGATACATATCCTATTGAAAAGACAGGTGGGTGGACAGAAGGGTGGAGTGGTCCTGTTGGTAAAAAAAAATGAAATCATATCCTTAGAAAGAAATACAGAATCCTTGTGAGTAGAGTTAAGATACTGCAAGGGTAAAAAGACTGATGGGGTTATATACAGTCCTCCGTGTAGTAGCCCGGGTCTGGCATACAAATTACACTGAGAGATAGAAAAGGCATGATCAAAGGGCAATGGGGGATTTCAATATGCGAGTAGATTGGGAAAACTCAGGCTGGTGCTGGATCCCAAGAGAAGGAACTTGTGGAGTGCCTGAAAGATGCCATCTTTGAGCAGCTTGTGGTTAAGTCCACTAGAGAAAAGAGAATTCTGGATTTGGTGTTGCGCAGTGGACCAGATTTGATTAGGAAGCTGAAGGTAAAGGAACATAACCATAATATGATAGAAAACAAACAAGAGAAAATCTGCAGATGCTGGAAATCCAAGCAACACACACAAAATGCTGGAGGAACTCAGCAGGCCAGGCAGCATCTATGGAAAGTAGGTACAGTTGACATTTCGGGCTGAATCCCTTCAGCAGGACTGGAGAAAAAAAGCTGAGGAGGAGATCTAAAAGGTGGGGATGGGGAGAGAGAAACACCAGGCGATAGGTGAAACTTGGAGGGGGAGGGATGAAGCAAAGAGCTAGGAAGTTGATTGGTGAAAGAGATGGAGGAAAAAAAGAGGGGGGGGGCACCAGAGAGAGACGATGGGCAGGCAAGGAGATAACACGAGAGAGGGACAAGGGGATAGGAATGGTGAAGGGGAGGTGGGGTTGTGGAGGTATTACTGGAAGTTTGAGAAATCGATGTTCATGCCATCAGGTTGGAGGCAACCCAAACAGAATATAATGTTGTTCCTCCAAACTAAATGTGGCCTTATCCCAACATTGTAGGAGGCTATAAATGGACATATCGGAATGGGAATGGTAAGTGTATTTAAAATGGTTGGCCACTGGGAGATCCTGCTTGTTCTGGTAGCTGCTCGGCGAAGTGTTCCCCAATCTTCGACGGGTCTCACTGATATACAAGAGGTCACACCGGGAGCACTGAACACAGTATATGACCCCCACAGACTCACAGGTGATGTGTCGCCTCACCTGGAAGGACTGTATGGGGCCTTGAATGGTAGTGAGGCAGGAGTGTAGGGGCAGGTGAAGCACTTGTCCCCCTTCCAAGGATAAGTGCCAGGAGGGAGATCAGTGGGGAGGGGTGAATGGACAAGGGAGTCTTGTAGGGAGCGATCCTTGCGGAAAGCAGGAAGTTGGGGGGGGGGAGGGGAAAATGTCTTTGGTGGTGGGATCCGATTGGAAGTGGTGGAAGTTTCAGAGAATTATATGCTGGATGTGGAAGCTGGTGGGGTGGTAGGTGAGGACACGAGGAACCCTATCCCTGGTAGCATGGCAGAAGGATGGGATAAGAGCAGAGGTGTGTGAAATGGAAGAGATGCAGTTAGAGGGCAGTGTTGATGTTGGAGAAAGGGAAGCCCCCTTCTTTGAAAAAGGGGGACATCTCCTTCGTTCTAGAATGAAAAGCCTCATCCTGAAAGCAGATGTGGCAGAGACGGAGGAATTGAGAGAAGAGGATGGTGTTTTTACAAGTAGCCAAGTGGGACAAGGCATTGTATAGGTAGCTGTGAGAGTCTGTAGATTTATAATAGATAGCGGTTGGGGTCACATGTTGTGTTTGGTGCTCTTGGTGTGGCCTCTTGTATATCAGTGATACCTGACATAGATTGGGAGACCACTTCACTGAGCATCTATGCTGCTTCAGGCAGAACAAGTGGGATCTCCCAGTGGTCACCCATTCTAATTCCACTTCCCATTCCCATTCCAATATGTCCATCCAGGGCCTCCTCTACTGTCAGGATAAGGCCACACTTAGGTTGGAGGAACAACACCTTATATTCTGTTTGGGTAACCTCCAACCTGATGGCATGAACATCAATTTCTCAAACTTCCTGTAATATCTCCACTACCCACCCCCCCCCCAACTTCACCATTTCCTATCCCCTTGTCCCTCTCTCATGTTATCTCCTTATCTCATCACCTCCCTCTGGTACTCCCCTCCCTTCTTTTTTCTTCCATGGCCTTCTATCTCTTTCACCAATCAACTTCCTAGCTCCTTGCTTCATCCCTCCCCCTCCAAGTTTCACCCATCGCCTGGTGTTTCTCTCTCCCCTCCCCCACCTTTCAAATCTGCTCCTCAACTTTTTATCTCCAGTCCTGCCGAAGTGTTTCGGCCTGAAACGTTGACTGTACTTTTTTCCTTAATGTGATCGAATTTGCCCTGCAGTTTGAGAAGGAGAAACTAAAATTAAATGGATTGGTATCACATTTGAGTAAAAGTAACTACAAAAACATGAGCGAGGAGTTGATTGGAAGAGGACACTAACAGGTGTGACAGTAGAGCAGCAATGGATGGAGTTTCATGGACTAATTCAGATGATGCCGGATCAGTTTACCAAAGAATTAGAATTCTAAAGGAAAGATAATGGAACTGTGGCTGACAAGGGAAGTCAAAGTCAGCCAAAAAGTAACAGAGAGGACATCCAATAGAGCAAAAATTAAAGGGAAGCTATAGGACTGAAAAGCTTTTTAAAAATGAACAGAAGGCAACTAAAAATTAAGGAGAGAAAAGAGTAAATATGTAGGTAAGCTAGCCAATAATAAGAAATGACACCAACATGGTTTTCAGATATATATACTAAGAGTAAAACAAAGGCAAGAGTGGTCAATTGGACCACTGAAAAATAATGCTGGAGAGGTAGTAGTGGGGAACAAAGAAATGATGAACAAACTGAATAAGTATTTTGTGTCAGTTTTCACTGTGGAGGGCATGAGCAACATGCCTGAAATCCGAGAGTATCAGGGCTGAAGTGAGTGCTCTCACTATTATGAAGAAGACAGTGCCTGGGAAGCTGATAGGTGAAAAGGCAGTTAAGTCTCCTGAACCAGATAGACTACATCCCAAGGTTCTGAAAGAGGTAGATGAAGAGATTGTGGAAGAATGATAAGTAATCTTTCAAGAATTATGAGATACCGGAATGGTTCCAGAGGACTGAAAAATTGCAAATGTCACTCCACTCTTCAAGAAGAGAACAAACCCCCAACCCCAGTTCTACTGCTCACAAACATAGAAGAGGCAACTTACAGGCAACAATTAACTTATTAACGCACACTTCTTTGGGATATGGACCGAAACCAGGGGAAATGTATATCTTCGCAGCAGAATGGAAACTTCATACGGACAGCACCTGGATTGAACTTGTGTCTCCGGCGCCGCAAGGCAGCCGCTCTACTAGCCACAGAACCGCACTAGCCAAATATTGAAGGGCTTAAATGGTGATGTAAATCCATTTTATTGCTTTAAACATTTTCTCATATTCTAAATGTTTAACTTTGTCAAATTGTTCAGTTGTTTATGTTTTTTTAATACTGCCACAGTAAAAGGCTAGTTGGTTAATTGGATCCATGCTGGCTGTCAGGTGAGCAATCCTCTTTGTCCCATTCCCCCTCCCTATATTTCTCAGTTTATTCTCTCTCACACATGCCCAACACCTCCACCTCAATTACTTTTGCTGTTAACCTACACAAAGGGATAATGTACACTGGCCAATTAACTGATTAGCACATTTATGCAACTTGGAAGGAAACTGAAGCATCCAGAGGAAATCAACACAGTCACAGAAATAACATTCAAACTAAACTGTGTCCACACGCAGGATTGGACTGGAGCCATGGGGAGGCAACACCAACTGCCATGCTGCTGCACCACACTAGGATTGTATTAAAACAGGATTTGATATGCATGTGCCTATCATGAGCAGAGCCATTTACAGATATTCCAAACTCTTTTGATAGCTACAAAGCATGGAGCTGAGTTATTAATAAGAGAATCCCTTTGCACAGAAGCCTGGACAGCCACAGGCTTACGTTTGCACCTATATATACTCAGAGGGTACTTGGAAAGAACAATCATGGTCGTGGAAAGACCATATTCATATACGTCACATGACATGGCACATAATGAATGAACAAACTCAGGGAGTGTAATCTTTGCAACATCAACCTCAATATCTTTCAACAGCAACTGTCTAGTTAACTCTGATAATTACAAGTACAGTGCTGTGATGATTTCCTTGTTTTGTCTTTTTATTATATGTTTTATTTAGATAACAGTACAGTAATTGGACCTCCTTGCTCAATGAACCTGTGCCAGCCAATTACACCCATGTGACCAATTAGTCTACTAACCCATATGCCTTTGGAATTAGGAAGAATCTGGAGCACCAGGAAGAAACCCAAACGGTCACAGGGAGAACGTACAAACTTCTTACAGACAGTGGTGGGATTGAACCCAAGTCACTGGCTCTGTAATAGCATTATGCTAAATGTTCTGCTACCATGCCACCCTTTATGATGAAGGGTCTATGTACAGTGTCTTCTTTTCTACCGAGACCAACATGATACTAGAATTAAAAATGGGTAAGGGAGTGGAGAGTGCTGGTGTCTAATGCTCACCAAGACAGGCTGGACTGAACCTTCCTAGAAACTAGATGTTGCCTCTGGACCATATTCTCTGCATCACTGCTACAGATCGTTGTCTTATATTCTTCAACTGGACTACCATTCCTGGCATTCATTTGTAAAACTGTCATGTTGGAAGTTTTCCTGGGCTGAATCCCTTGGAAATGTCTGGAAATATGCAGTGTCAATGCTCCCAAGTACTGACAATGAAAGAAAATGTGAGTTATGTGGGAAAACACTTCACACCATGGAGCAGCTGATGCCCATTTCTCTCTGACACTATTCTACAACCTGTCAGAAAATCTGGTGTCACATCATTGTGAGGCCTCGAACCTCACATTCCAGGCACTTTATTTCAACTAAGACCTTGGCTCCTTCAACAGCCAGGAAAGTAGAATCATCCAACATTAGCAATTTCCAAACTATATTCATCTTCTTGTCATGGCTAGTCTTGTTTTGTGATTCATAAGGGAAGAACAAGCTGATATTCTAAATAAATTCTGTAAGTGTGAAACTTATTTTAAGTACAAATAGCCAGATACTGATATTCCCCATCACATATGAAAACCAAAATGCTAAAATACATTAATTGTCTTGTTTCTGTTCACAGTGCTAATAAACATCAGGAATCCAATAATGTTTTCTTTAAATGCAGGGAACTATTCCTTATGGTTTTATGTGTTTGATTGCATAATGTGCCAGTAATCCTTTTTAAATTTTATCTCTCTGCAGACTCATGATATTAATGTGGACTATGTTCAGAAAGCAATTCAATTATAAATTGGTTTACAATTTACACTAAACTTCAATTATCAAATGTAGCAGCTTAGCATTTCACTCTTTTCCTCCTACTGAATAGAGCATCAAGGACAGTATGCCTAGGTGGAAAACAGAGTGCTATTCCAGGAACTCTGGTTTAGAATTCTTTTGTTTAATGTGGAAAGGTGACGTCAGCTTCCAGTCCTGCCTTTTAATTTTCTATCCCATTCCCACTCCGGAACTGGCTTTGTCCACCTCTGCACTTCCACTGAAGCTCAGCAAAAGCTTAAGGAATGGCACCTCATTTTTGGCTGGGTATGTTGCAGCCCTAAGGATGTAGTATTAAGTTCAACAATTTACAATGTTACCTTTTCTGTCCTGACGAAGGGTCTCGGCCCAAAACGTCGACATTGTTTTTCCCTATAGATGCTGCCTGGCCTGCTGCGTTCCACCAGTATTTTGTGTGTGTTGCTTGAATTTCCAGCATCTGCAGATTTCCTCGTGTTTGCTTTTTCTGTTTGTGTTAGAATTGGCTCATTCTAATATGAGATCATCCATGTTTGACATTAACTCAATTTTCTTCCCCTCTACAGATGTTGCTTGAACAGTTGAGTGTTTCCAATATTCTCTTTTGTTTCCAATTTCCACAACATCAGGTTCAGGAACAGTTTTGTCCGTTCAAGCATTACGCTCCTGAACCAGCGTGGTCAACTTCACTCAACTCAATGCTGGACTGATTTCATAACCTACCGATTTATTTTCAAGGACTCTACAACTTATGTTCTCAACATTTATTAATTTATTTATTATTTGTTTTTTAATTTGCACAGTTTGTCTTCTTTTGCACGTTGGTTGTTTGTTTGCCTTTATTCGTTTTTTCTATTCAGTTTTTTAACATTTTCATTTTACAGCTTGGAACAGGCCCTTTGCACCACCCAGCAACCCACATATTTAACTTTAGCCTAATAACAGGACAACTTACAATAACCAATTAACTGGAATGACTTAGGACTGTGGAGAAACTGGGTGGAAACCCATGGAGTCTCACAGAGAGAATGTACAAATTTTTTACAGAATGTGTTAGAATTGAATTCCTAAACACACTGATCTGTAATAGCGTTGTGCTCACCACTATGCTATCATGGAGTGATTCTATTGTGCTTCTTTGCATCAGGGCCCAAAGGATCATTGGGGACCCGTCACCCCAACCACAAACTGTCCCAGCTGCTACCATCTGGGAAACAGTACCACAGCGTAAAAGCCAGGAGCAACAGGCTCCGGGACAGCTTCTTCCACCAGACCATCAGACTGATTAATTCACGCTGACATAATTGTATTTCTAAGCTATATTGACTGTCCTGTGGTTTACCTTACTGTATTTATACTACTTATTACAAATTATTATAATTTGCACATTGCACATTTAGATGGAGACGTAACGTAAAGATTTTACTCTTCATGTATGTGAAGGATGTAAGAAACAGTAAAGTCAATTCAATTCAATACTGTGAATGCCCACAAGAAAATGAATGTCAGGGTGGTATATGATAATATTTTGATAATTAATTTAATTTGAACTTTGAGCAAATGTTATGTTCTGCATCTCATATTCAGCATGATTTTGTTTCCCTCTCATTTATCTATTAACTAGATGACAGCAAGAACATGGTATCAGCTGGGAAATCTTGGCCTTTACCCATAAACATCTCATTTGTTTGCTCTAATTCTCTCCTTCTCTGCAAATTAAAACCACTTGGTTTTACTTTTCTAGTATGGATTGACCGGAAATGTTTATTTGCTTCTTCAGATGCTGCCTGCTGAGTATTTTAAATATTTTCTGATTTCATTATAAGGACAGAAAACCTGGCTAAGGGAATGAACCTAACAGAATGGGGTAATATTCAGATCAGGTAAGCATGTCTAACCTCTCAGAATAGAAAGGCATATCTTTTTAAATAATGGCTGACCCTGATAACTAAGTTGAATTGAGTAAGGGTATTTAGTATCCTATGAATGGCAGAACAAAAGATAAATAAAACTTAACCTACTGTTGTGAATATTGGGAAAGAAATTAATATTGAAAGAGCCCTGCACCAGTTAGATGTCTCAGTTATGGAAAATATCCTGTGGGTGGCTTGAACGATAGGAAAAGGTATGTCATTTTAACAGATTAATCTTGACATGCAGTAATCATAAAAAACACTTCGGTAGAAGCAATTGTAAAATAAGCTAAAGATAAATATCTAAAACATATTCTGCTTCAAAAGTAGGATATAAAATTATCATCAAACCTAGGAAGAGGTGACCAGATATTTAAAGGTATGTATGGTAGAACATTATAGACAGGAATGTTGACATTTTGCTAGACTCTAACGATATCCATGGATTATTAAGAGGCATGCTCATGACAGAGAAGATTCCTTTATCCTTGTATAGTAGTAATGAATTAGAAACTTCAAGGGGAGAAACAGAGAAGTTGATTCTTCTGAGTGACTTCATTGCATTGGAATTCATGCCATTTACTAACTAAGCCAAGAAGGAAACTATTAATTTTAACTTGAAATATATTTTATGGTGGAAAACCTTTTAATTCTATTAAAAGTACACTTTTTTACATGCTAAGCACTCCCATTACAAGTGTTCTTCACCAATAATCAATCCTAGAAAAAAGGATGTTTTCTTTTTCCCAGCCACATGAAGTGGAGAATGTGCACAGCTTCTTTCTTTGTGGTAATGTTTGTGTTTCCATGGTTCTTATTTCATGTCTGTCTCTTAGCTCTTTCATAAATTACCTAATTGGGAGATGATAGTTATGCTGTTCCCTCCTTTTACTTGGCAATCCATATTGATAGATGATGGAATGTTGAAAGCAAAGGAGACTGGAAATAAACATTGCAGAAAGGCAAGATCAGGCTGAAGTTTTAAGGATAACATAAAAGGAGAAGAGGGAGCTAGAGGGAGGTGGGTTTAAGGAGGCAACTTCATATAGTTTGCTTTAACTTCTGAAGGCAAGACCATAAAAAGGAGTTGGAACACTAAGGAGGACATTGTTAAAGAGCAGATTTCTGCACAGGTTGCAGTGGTTAAAAAATTAAAGGAGAGAGGCTTTGAATGGATTTATGTATCTGAAAGAAAAGCTTTCTATTATAAACACACAGACCCAAAGCCTCTAGGAAACAAATTCAGGTATGATGAAGATGTATAAAATAAAATACATACATTATCAAGTTTAAGTTCAGGTTTATTGTTATCTGACTGTGCATATATATGTAGATCTAACATATACAGAGAAGCAGAATAAAGGGTGTAAAGGTAGTAAGGTAGAAGGGCTAAAGTGCATGGACTTCAATGCAAGAAGCATCAGGAACAAAGGTGATAAACTGAGAACTTGGATGCATACATGGAGTTATGATGTAGTTACAGAGACTTGGCTGGCACCAGGGCAGGAATGGATTCTCAATACTCCTGGATTTCAGTGTTTCAAAAGGGATAGAGAGGGGGGAAAAGGGGAGGACGGGTGGCATTACTGGTCAGGGATACTGTTACATCTACAGAAAGGGTGGATAATGTAGCAGAATCCTCTTTTGAGTCAATATGGGTGGATGTCAAGAACATGAAGGGAGCAGTTACTCTATTGGGAGTATTCTATAGGCCCTCTGGTAGCAGCAGAGATTCCGAGGAGCAGATTGGGAGGCAGGTGCAAAAATAACAGGGTTGTTATTACGGGTAACTTTAACTTCCCTGATATTGATTGGCACCTGATTAGTTCCAATGGTTTAGATGGGGCAGAGTTTGTTAAGTGTGTCCAGGACAGATTCCTGTCACTGTATGTTGACAGGCCGACTGGGGGAGTGCCATACTGGATCTAGTATTAGGTAATGAACGGGGTCAGGTCACAGATCTCTCAGTGGGTGAGCATCTGGGGGACAGTGACCACTGCTCCCTGACCTTTAGCATTCTCATGGAAAAGGATAGAAACAGAGAGGACAGGAAAATTTTTAATTGAGCAAGGGCAAATTATGAGGCTATAAGGCTAGAACTTGCGGGTGTTTTTGCAGGACAATGTACTATGGACATGTGGTCGATGTTTAGGGATCTTTTGCAGGATGTTAGAGATAAATTTGTCCCGGTGAAGAAGATAAAGAATGATAGGGTGAAGGAACTTTGGGTGACAAGTGAGGTGGAAATTCTAGTCAGGTGGAAGAAGGCAGCATACATGAGGTTTAGGAAGCAAGGATCAGATGGAGCTATTGAGGAATATAGGGTAGCAAGAAAGGAGCTTAAGAAGGGGCTGTGGAGAGCAAGAATGGGGCATGAGAAGGTGAGTAGGGTAAAGGAAAAGGCATTCTTCAATTATGTGAAGAACAAAAGGATGACAGAAGTGAAGGTAAGACTGATTAGAGATAAAGTTGGGAAGATGTGCCTGGAGGCTGTGGAAGTGAGTGAGGTCCTCAATGACTTCACCAATGAGAGGGAACTTGATGACAGTGAGGACAATATGAGTGTTGTTGAAGTTCTGGACCATGTTGATATTAAGGGAGAGGAGGTGTTGGAGTTGTTAAAATACATTAGGACAGATAAGTCCCCGGGGCCTGCTGTAATATTGCCCAGGCTGCTCCACGAGGTGAGGGAGAGATTGCTGCGCCTCTGGCTAGGATCTTTATGTCCTCATTGTCCACGGGAATGGTACTGTTGGATTGGAGGGAGGTGAATGTTGTCCCCTTGTTCAAAAAAGGTAGCAGGGATTGTCCAGGTAATTATGGACCAGTCTGTGGTGGGAAAGCTGTTGGAAAAGATTCTTAGAGATAGGATCTATGGGCATTTAGAGTATCATGGTCAATAAAAAGATTGAAAAAGAAAGAAAAAAGAGAATCATGGTCTGATCAGGGACAGTCAGCATGGCTTTGTGAAGGGCAGATCATGTCTAACAAGCCTTATAGAGTTCTTTGAGGAGGTGACCAAGCATATAGATGAGGGTATTGCAGTGGATGTGACCTACATGGATTTTAGTAAGGCATTTGATAAGATTCCACACGGTAGACTTATTCAGAAAGTCAGAAGGCATGGGATCCAGGGAAGTTTGGCCAGGTGGATTCAGACTTGGCTTGCCTGCAGAAAGCAGACAGTTGTGGTGGAGGGAGTACATTCAGATTGGGGGGGTTATGACTAATTGTGTCCCACAAGGATCGGTTCTGGGACCTTTACTTATCATGAATTTTATTAACGACCTGGATGTGGGGGTAGAAGGTGGTGGCGTGGATAGTGTAGAGGATTGTTGAAGATTGCAGAGAGACATTGATAGGATACAGGAGTGGGCTGAGAAGTGGCAGATGGAGTTCAAACCATTGAAGTTTGAGGTGGTACACTTTGGAAGGACAAACTCCAAGGCAGAGTACAAAGTAAATGGCAGGATACTTGGTAGTGTGGAGGAGCAGAGGGATCTGGGGGTACATGTCCATAGATCCCTGAAAGTTGCCTCATATGTGGATAGGGTAGTTAAGAAAGCTTATGGGGTGTTAGCTTTCTTAAGTTAAGGGATAGAGTTTAAGAGTTGCGGGGTAATAATGCAGCTCTATAAAACTCTGGTCAGGCCACACTTGGAGTACTGTGTCCAGTTCTGGTTGCCTCACCATAAGAAGGATGTGGAAGCATTTGAAAGGGTACAAAGGAGATTTACCAGGATGCTGCCTGGTTTAGAGAGTATGCATTATGATCAGAATCGCTCTTATTTTTGATGCTATTTTTGGGCGATTTTGAATCGGGGCTGCCTGCAGACAACAAACACTGAGCTGAATTAAAATATTCCTTTTGATTTTGTGTTTTATATTCAGTATTTTGGGCTTGTGTTTTTTTTTTGTTGCTGTTAGAGCAAGTTGGGTTTTTTTTTGTACATGATGGGAGGGGAGGTTTGATGTTTCCCTTGAACAGGTTCCATGGTTCTCTTTGTTTTGCAGCCATCTGTGGGGAAGACGAATCTCAGGATTGTATGCTGCGTACATACTTCGATAATAAATGTACTTCAGATCCTTTGAGAGACCTCAGATAGTCCATGCTGGCAGCAACACCTCTAGCTCCATTACGCTGAACAGTGGAGCCCCCATTCCCTACCCCCAGGACTGTGTGATCAGCTTGCTGACACACAGCTGTACTGCTAGGTCCAGCTCTAACCACATCATTAAGTTCGCTGATAACACAACAGTGGTTGGACCCATCAGCAACAAAGATGAGTCTGCATGCAGAGGGGAGGGAGAGCAGCTTGTGGACTGGTGTCAGGAGAGATAATTGTGGACTTCAGTAAGGTGCAGGCTAACCACTCCCTGTGGCATTTCAACAACTCCTCCTTGGTGAGAGCCACGAGCTCTCACTGGTTTCTCAACACTACATCTTTAGTCAAGAAAGCACAGCAGCACCTTCACTTCCTGAAGAGATTGAGGCAAATGGGGCTCCCCACACCTAATCTATCCATATTCTACTGAAGCACAATCAAGAGTGCCTTGACCAGCTGTATCATGAACTGATACGGAATTTGCAAGGCACCTGCCCACAAAACCCTGCAGCAGATTGTGTGGACTGCTGAGAGAAACATCAGGGTCTCCCTCTCTCCCTCCCCCCACTATCTAGGACATGCATCTGAAGCGCTGCATTCCCAGAGCCTTCAGCATTGCCAAAGACCCCTCCTAGCTGTCCTACAATCTTCTTGACCTCCAACCATCAGGCAGAAGATGAAGCAGTAAAAGAACATGGACTTTTAGCTGAGTAACAGTTTCTTCTGCCAGGCTGTGAGCCCTGATACCACCCGGTACACATTGTTTATGACAGAAGCGGTATACTGTTGTATATTTAACTATATGCCATGTATGCACTTTATCTCAACTTGCACATCTACAAAATACTTATTAAAATATACACTATATACTGTATACAACGTCCTCATCTCCCCCCAAGTGATCAAGACCTCTTTGTAACCTGCTTTACTATAAACAAGTCCCCTTAATTTAGTATCATCAGGAAAATTGCTATCATATTCATATCCAAATCATTTACTCAAAAAATGAATGACAGAGGCCCTAACACTACCCCTAGAGCACACCACTAGTCTCAGGCCTCCAGTAGGAGAATCGACCTTCAATCATCACCCTATCATTGAGCCAATTCTAAATGCTAGCTTTCCCTGACTAGCTTTTCCTAAATCTCATTTGCCCTAGCCTTCCAGATCAGCTTGCCATATGGGATGCGGTCAAATGTTTTATTATTATTCATATAGACACAAACCACTGCCCTATCTATCCCCTTGGTTACCTCTTCAAAAAACTCCATAAGATTTGTCAGACATGACCTCCCATGCAAAAAAACTATGCCAACTATTCCTGATCTGGCATGACAACTATCCAAGTGATGGTAGATCTTCTCCCTCAGAATTTTTTCAGTAATTTCTCTGCAACTGAAGCCAGGCTCACTGTCCTGTAATTTCCTGACCTTTTGTCCCTACCCTTCTTGAACAATGGAACAACATTAGCTACACTTCTGAAGCTTTACAATGAAGCAAATACCTTTTATAAGGGTCTCCATGGTTTTTTCCCTGGCCTCCCATAATGCCCAAGACCTCACTTCTTACTACACTCATTTCTCTGGTATCCATGCTATTCTTCCTGGTAAACACCAAGGAGAAATAGACATCAAAAATCTCAGTCATCTCTTGGGTCTCCACACATAAGCAGACCTGGTGATCTTAAACAGGACTTAGTCTCTGCTTAGTCACCTTTTTACTGCATGTCTGCCCTTCAATCTAACAGGGACATACTGCCCCTGGACTCTTGATAAGACCCTTTTTGAAAAGCCTCCATTTTCCAACAGTTCTTTTGTCTTTAAACAGAGTTGCCCAGTCAACCCCAGCTAGATCCTGCCTAATGCCCTCAAAGATGGCCCTTCTCCAATTTAGAACCTTAACCTATGGACTTGTTCTATTTTTTTCCATAACCATTTTAAGACTAATAGAAGAGTGGTAACTATTACCCAACTGCCTCTTGTTAACTTGCCCTCCTCATTCCCTTAGATGAAGTCCACTATTTTTCCTTTCCAAGAAGGTTCCTCTATGCATTCTGTCTTGGTTGCACGGCAAAATTCCAACCCAGTCGATACCAGGAAAATGTTCATCTCCCTATAGCACAACCCTACTATTCTCACAACTACCTGCAATCACTTGAAACATGTGTTTCTCAAGCTCCCACTATTGACAGGTCTATAATCTAGACTTACTAAGATTATCACCCCCTTCTTACTTTTAAGTTCTACCTAAATGGCTTTGATAGATAATCCTAGAATACTTTCTCTAAACATTGTTGTCATGACTAAATTATTTCTCAGAACATTGAGCTGCCAGTCTTGCCCTTCTCTCAGTCGCATTCCTGTTATGGTCCCTAAAGGCAATCCATACCCTCAGTTCATCCGCCTTACCAGTTAGGCTCTGTGCATTGAAATCGATGCGGTTTGAAGCAGTGGTCCTATCCGCCCTTTCACTGTAAGCGTAGCTATCTTGGATGCTAGCTTCACACTTTTGGGTTGCTGCATGTACCCCTGTATTCTCATTGACTTTGGTTTCTCTTGAGTTCCATGCCCTTGCCACTCTAATTTAAACCCACCCTGGTGGCTATAAAACCTGTTTCACTGTTAGGATATGGATTAACATTCTGGTTCAAGTGCAACTGATCCTTCGTGTGTAAGTCAACACTCCCCCACAAGAGATCCCAATGATCTAGGAACATGAACCATTGTCCCTTGCACCAGCTCTTCCACCACAACAGTGTCTCTTCCACCTCAGATTGTTGAGGAAGTTTGGTATGGGCCCCCAAATCCTAAGGACTTTCTACAGGGGCACAATTGAGAGCATCCTGACTAGCTGCAGCATGCCTGGTATGGGAACTGTACCTCTCTTAATCGCAGGACTCTGCAGAGAGAGGTGCAGACAGCCCAGCGTGTATGTAGTTGTGAACTTCCCATGATTCAGGACATTTACAAGGAGAGGTGTGTAAAAAGGGCCTGTAGGATCATTGGGGACCCAAGTCACCCCAACCATGGCCTATTCCAGCTGCTACCATCCAGGAAACGGTACAATAGCATAAAAGCCAGGACCAACAAGCTCCAGGACAGCTTCTTCCACCAGGCCATTAGACTGATGAACTCAGACTAATCTGAGTGTACTCTGTATTACATTGACTGTTCTATTTCTTATAACTTATTATAAATTACTATGACTGTACATGGCACATTTAGATGGAGATGTAGCATAAATATTTTTACTCCTCATGTATGTGAAGGATATAAGAAACAAAGTCAATTCAATTCAGTTCATTTTGAATATACAAGGTCACCATAAAATGCTAGCCAAAACAGTTGGTGCATCACAGAATGTTAGTTGGGACGAGTTGTCAGTGCATTGTGGTTGATAGCAAATAGTCCAGATTAGGGGAAACTGTCCATTGTGTTAGCAAGTTCCAGGAGGAGAGGTCCAAATGAGAAATAAGACCTCTCAATATAACTGAATATGGTTTGCATGTCATTTAACAGATTAGCGTCCTTTACAAATAAGCACTAATGTGAACAGGGAGACTGAGAATTTCACGTGTATTTATGTCATGTAAATTAGAACTATGACCAGGGAGAGAGAAGGATATAGTGACAAATCTCAAAATGCAACTTTGTGAACTGGATCCATTCAAGAATGGCAGCCTGTATTAATGACATGAAGGACTATTAGTTTTTTTCCCCAAATTAAAATCAATAAAATAAAAAATCCGTACTGTGCAGTAATGATTTTCTAACAGATTTGTTATACTGGCAATTTTACTTCCTCTTCAGTTCTTTAACACATCTGTGCTTTTAATCAATGTTGAATATTGTTTCATCATCAATGTTTGAAGTTTGATGTGTAACTGAGAACAACACACTATTTTGGGATTTTTAGTCTTGTTTAAGTCTGTTTTATAGTTAAGCTGTGGCAAACTGACTGCCCTTCTCACAATTACATGACATTTGTGTGTGCATGTGCCCATAAGTACATATACACATAAGTGCTTTAATCATGATTTCAAATTAGTTCAGTCTGCAGTTGTTGTTGAAGATTAAAGTAAGGACATTTTGATCTATTTACTTGGTTCATCAACATGAATACTATTGCTGCATTATGGATTATCTGAGATGACAAATTAAATGCTCAAAAGGCCATCTTGTAGACATTCAACGAACTCACTCTCTTCAGATCCATTACCGATCTAATTTTGCTAATCGACCTGCATGTTAAAATCTCCCATGATTATCATAACATTACTTTTTGACACACCTTTTCTATTTCCCGTAGTGATCTGTGGCCAACATCCCAGCTACTGTTGGGAGGCCTATTTATAACTGCCATCAGGATCCTTTTACCCTTGCAGTTTCTTAACTCAACTCAATATTCAATATTTTCTGATCCTATGTCACATCTTTTGTTGCCATTCTTTACCTGCAGAACCATGCCACCCCCTCTGCCTACCATCCTGTTTCTCTGTTACATGGTGTAACCTTTGACATTCAGCTCCCATCTACAACCATCCTTCAGCCATGATTCACTGATGGCCATAATGTCATACCTGACAATCTATAAAAGTGCAACGAGATCATCCACCTTATTTCTTGCACTCCATGCATTGGAATATAACACTTTGAGTACTGTATTTCCTACCCTTTTTGATTCTATTCCTCTGATACACTGATACTCACCTTTCCTGACAGTCTGACTGCATGCTATCTTTGCTTTTTTTTAATCCAGAGTCTTATCCAGAGTCAGTTCACTCCAGTTCCCAACCCCCTGCCAAATTACTTTAATAAGGTTATAATCATGAGGGATTTCAGTTGTCGCTACATTAGAAAGAATATTCTTTGCATTTGATATTATTACTCTAATGAAAAAATGTAAAATAATGGCTATTTCAAGAACATTCTATATTTAGTTCACTATATTTTAACATAAGCTAACAATAGAGTAACATTTCCAAATTTGTCAACTCTCCCTGACATTGTTCAAATGTATTTTGAAGTGTTTAGAAACGTAGAAAATCTACAGCACAATACTGGCCCTTCAGCCCACAAAGTTGTGCCGAACATGCCCCTAACAGAAATTACTAGGGTTACCCATAGCCATCTATTTTCTAAGCTTCATGTACCTATCCAAGAGTCTCTTAAAAGAACTTACTGTATCTGCCTCCACCACCAGCAGCCCACTCCACGTACTAACCACTCTCTGTGTAAAAAACTTACCCCGACATCTCCTCTGTACCTACTCCCCAGCACCTTAAACCTGTGTCCTCTTGTGGCAACCATTTCAGCCCTGAAGAAAAGCCTCTGACTATCCACACGATCAATGCCTCTCATCATTCTGTAAACATAGAAACACAGAAAATAGGTGCAGGAGTAGGCCATTCTGCCCTTCGAGCCTGCACCGCCATTCAGTATGATCATGGCTAATCATCCAACTCAGAACCCTGTACCTGCTTTCTCTCCATACCCACTGATCCCTTTAGCCACAAGGGCCATATCTAACTTCCTCTTAAATATAGCCAATGAACCGGCCTCAACTGTTTCCCGTGGCAGAGAATTCCACAGATTCACCACCATCTGTGTGAAGAAGTTTTTCCTCATTTCGGTCCTAAAAGGCTTCCCCTTTATCCTTAAACTGCGTCCCCTCATTCTGGACTTCCCCAACATCGGAAACAATCCTCCTGCATCTAGCCTGTCCAATCCCTTTAGAATTTTATACGTTTCAATAAGATCCCCCCTCAGTCTTCTAAATTCAAGTGAGTATAAGCCTAGTCGATCCAGTCTTTCTTCATATGAAAGTCCTGCCATCCCAGGAATCAATCTGGTGAACCTTCTCTGTACTCCCTCTATGGCAAGAATGTCTTTCCTCAGATTAAGGCACCAAAACTGCACACAATATTCTAGGTGTGGTCTCACCAAGGCCTTGTACAACTGCAGTAGAACCTCCCTGCTCCTGTACTCAAATCCTTTTGCTATGAATGCCAACATACCATTTGCCTTTTTCACCGCCTGCTGTACCTGCATGCCCATCTTCAATGACTGGTGTACAATGACACTGGTGCATCTCCCCTGTACACCTCTATCAGGTCACCTCTTATCCTCCGTCACTCCAAGAAGTAAAGGCCAAGTTCACTCAACTTATTCTCATAAGGCATGCTCCCCAATCCAGGCAACATCCTTGTAAATCTCCTCTGCACCTTTTCTATGGCTTCCACATCCTTCCTGTAGTGAGGTGACCAGAACTGAGCACAGTACTCCAAGTGGGGTCTGACCAGGTTCCTATATAGCTGCAACATTACCTCTGGGCTCCGAAATTCAATTCCATGATTGATGAAGGCCAATACACCATTTACCGTCTTAACCACAGAGTCAGTCTGCGCAGCTGCTTTGAGCACCCTATAGACTCGGACCCCAAGATCCCTCTGATCCTCCACGCTGCCAAGAGTCTTACCATTAATACTATATTCTGCCATCATATTTGACCTACCAAAATGAACCACTTCACACTTATCTGGGTTGAACTCCATCTGCCACTTCTCAGCCCAGTTTTACATCCTATCAATGTCCTGCTGGACCTCTGACAGCCCTCAACACCCCCAACTTTTGTGTCAACAGCAAATTTACTAACCCATCCTTCCACTTCCTCAACCAGGTCATTTATAAAAATCATGAAGAGTAAGGGTCCCAGAACAGATCCCTGAAGCACACCACTGGTGACTGACCTCCATGCAGAATATGATCTGTCTACAACCACTCTTTGCATTCTGTGAGGAAGCCAGTTCTAGATACACAAAGCAATGTCTCCTTGGATCCCATGCCTCCTTACTTTCTCAATAAGCCTTGCATGGGATACCTTATCAAATGACTTGCTGAAATCCATAAACACTACATTTACTGCTCTTCCTTCATCAATGTGTTTAGTCACATCCTCAAAAAATTCAATCAGGCTCGTAAGGCATGGCCTGCCCTTGACAAAGCCATGCTGACTATTCCTAATCATATGATACCTCTCCAAATGTTCATAAATCCTGCCTCTCAGGATCTTCCCCATCAGCTTACCAACCACTGAAGTAAGACTCACTGGTTTATAATTTCCTGGGCTACCTCTACTCTCTTTCTTGAATAAGGGAACAATGTCCGCAACTCTCCAATCCTCTGGAATCTCTCCCGTCCCCATTGATGCAAAGATCATCACCGGAGGCTCAGCTATCTCCTCCTTCACCTCCCTCACCTCCTGTAGTAGCCTGGGGTACATCTCATCCGGTCCCGGCAACTTATCCAACTTGATGCTTTTGGAAAGCTCCAGCACATCCTCTTTCTTAATATCTCAACCTTTGCTCAACCAAATGCTCAACCTTTTCAGTTTGCTGGAAGTCATCACTACAATTACCAAGTTCCTTTTCCATAGTGAATACTGAAGTAACGTATTCATTAAGTATCTCTGCTATTTCCTCCAGTTCTATACACACTTTCCCACTGTCACACTTACAGTGATCATATTAGAATAGTTGGTCCTATTCTCTCATGTCTTACCCTCTTGCTCTTCACATACTTGTAGAATGCCTTGATGTTTTCCTTAATCCTGTCTACCAAGGCCTTCTCACGGCCCTTTCCTGCTTTCCTAATTTCCTTCTTAAGCTCCTTCCTGTTAGCCTTATAATCTTCTAGATCTCTAACATTACCAAGCTCTCTGAACCTTTCGTAAGCTCTTCTTTTCTTCTTGACTAGATTTACTACAGCCTTTGTTCACCATGGTTCCTGTACCCTACCATAACATCCCTGTCTCATTGGAATGTACCTTTGCAGAACCCCACACAAATATCCCCTGAACATTTGCCACATTTCTTCCATACCTTTCCCTGAGAACATCTGTTCCCAATTTAAGCTTCTAAGTTCCTGCCTGATGACCTCATAATTCCCCTCACTCCAATTAAATGCTTTTCTAACTTGTCTGTTCCTATCTCTCTCCAATGCTATTGTAAAGGAGACTAAATTATGATCACTATCTCCAAAATGCTCTCCCACTGAGAGATCAAACACCTGACCAGGTTCATTTCCCAATACCAAATCACATACAGTCTCTCTTCTTGTAGGCTTATCTACATATTGTGTCAAGAAACCTTCCTGAACACACCTAACAAACTCCACCCCATCTAAACCCCTTGCTCTAGGGAGATGCCAATCAATATTTGGGAAATTAAAATCTCCCATCACGACAACTCTGTTATTATTTCACTTTTCCAGGATCTGTTTCCCTATCTGCTCCTCGATACCCCTGTTACTATTGGGTGGCCTATAAAAAACACCCAGTAGGGTTATCGACCACTTCCTGTTCCTAACTTCCACTCACAGAAACTCCATAGACAATCCCTCTACGACATCCACCTTTTCTGCAGCCTTGACACTATGTCTGATCAACAGTGCCATGCCCCCACCTATTTTGCCTTCCTCCCTGTCCTTTCTGAAATATCTAAAACCCAGCACTTGAAGTAACCATTCCTGTCCCTGAGCCATCCAAGTATCTGTAATGGCCACCATATCATATCTCCAAGTCCTGATCCATGCTCTAAGCTCATCTGCTTTGTTCACAATACTCCTTGTGTTAAAATATACACATTTCAAACTGTCTGTCTGAGCATGTCCCTTCTCTATTGCCTGCCTATCCTCCCTCTCGCACCATCTACAAGCTTTCTCTATTTGTGAGCCAACCGCCTCTTCCCCAGTCTCTTCAGTTCAATTCCCATCCCCTAACAATTCTAGTTTAAATTCTCCTCAGCAGCTTTAGCAAACCTTCCAGCTAAGATATTGGTCCCCCTGAAATTCAAGTGTAACCCATCCTTTTTGTACAGGTCACACCTGCTCCAGAAGAGGTCCCAGTCTGAATCCCTACCCCCTGCTCCAATCCCTCAGTCACTCATTTATCCTCCATCTCATTCTGTTCCTATAGTCACTGTCATGTGGCTCTGGCAGTTGTCCCGAGATGATTAGCTTTGCGGTCCTGCTTCTCAACTTCCTTCCTAACTCCCTGTAGTCTGTTTTAAGCACCTCTTCCCTTTTACTACCTACGTCATCGGTATCACTATGTACCACGACCTCTAGCTGTTCTTCCTCCCACTGCAGGATATTTTGGTCGCAATCTGAAACATCCCGGACCCTGGCACCTGGGAGGCAAACTCCGATCCAAGTTTCTTTCCTGTGTCCACAGAATCGCCTGTCTGACCCCCTATCTATAGAATCCCCTATCATTACCGCCTTCCTTTTCCCTTCCCTACCCTTCTGAGCTGCAGGGTCAGATTCTGTGCCAAAGGCACGACCACTACCACTTCCCCCAGGTAGGTTGTACCCCCTTAACAGTACTCAGACAGGAATACTTATTGTTCAGGGGGACAGCCACAGGGGTACTCTCTAGTATCTGACTCTTCCCCTTCCCTTTCCTGACTGTTACCCACTTGACTGTCTTCTGTGGCCCCGGTGTGACTACCTGCCTATATCTCCTTTCTAACACCTCTTTGCTCTCCCTGACCAGACGAAGGTCATCGAGCTGCAACCCCAGTTCCCTAATGCAGTCCCTTAGGAGCTGCAGCTCGACACACTGGGTGCAGATATTTAAGCCTGGGAATTTTCTTGAGAAGCTGTCATAATTTTGGAGAATACATTGATAATGTTACTTTTGTAAACTGTATTAACTGCTGCACTTCCAGCTTTGCGACAATGTTAAATTGGAAACATATACTGGGCACTTATGCATGTATCAGTTGATCAGAATAATTAATAATGCAAAAACCATTGCTTTTGCATTTGTTCTTGGGTTTTGCAAGAAATTATCAAAAGAGTATTTATCTCCATGTCTTTGTTATTTTGAGTATATGCTGTAGACCTGAGGGTCATAGAATCATAAAACAGTGTAGATAAGAAGATGGCCTTCAGCTCTGTCTCCAAAAAAAGAGCAATTTAATCTGTGTCATTTCTGTAATTCCTCCATTTATAAACTCTAAATATGTTGTGCCTTATGATGTGCTTTGCAAACTTTTTCACCACCTTTGAAACAAATCCTACAAATGTGTTTAGCTTAGCACAAATGGCATTTGTGTGAAGTTGGAAACTGGAGTACATATGGAAGCATTCTGCAATAACAGAATGAACATAGAGTACAAACACCACACGTACCTACAGCACTAGAGATCAGGACTGAACTTGTGTTAGCTGGAGCTGTGAGATTGCAACTCAATTCATTGTGCCACTGTGCCACTTACCACAGATCTGAGAAAGCCCTTCTTTAGTATTTCAGACATCTTTTCAACATCCTCCATTATATCTTTATTTTGTCTTGTAATCAGCTCATAAACTCTTCTATTGTTTTTTATAGTTTTAATATATTATGGAAGACAGAGTCCAACTAAAACATAGGTATCAGAATATTGATGAATTTTTTTCCTTTCCATACTGATAAGATGTCCCAACAGTTATCATGTATACATATTTCAGCACCGCCAACCAACAATTGTCTCTGACCAACCTAGTAAAACTGCTAGCCAAATTGATCTCAAAAGTTAGTTCTTTACTAAGATGCTTTATACTTTGTGCACGTGCATTAACTTACTGCGAATTTCAGCTGTGGCATACTTTGGGATCATGGATTCCGTGGTCAATTCTGGATGAAGAATACAGCCATGTGTGTAGGCATCCATTGGAAGTGAATCAAGCAGGTCTTTAAAGTGTTGCATTCTAGAATATGTAAGGCTTCCTACTTCTGGAATTAACGTCGTGTATTTTTCTAAAAGTGAAATAACACAAATCAGGTATCGCCAAAAAATGATTTCTGACTATTCTATTTAATTTTGATTATGCATTTACTAAAACCTGCAACTATGTAATTACATTGACCATTTCAATCAAGTAACTTTGTTAAATAAAATGCAATTCACAGCAATTTGAAAGTGCACCCACACAAAATAAAGTCACTTTGATAAGTAACATGTATAAAGATCTTACATAATTAACATCCACATATTAAAGTAAAACCAACACTCCCCAAAACTCCTTGCAGTTTCTTGACTTTAGAATTTAATACATAATTATATGATTTTTCTAAAGGCTGAATTAAATTTAGCCATTATTAACTGACATTAACAGAGCACTGTAGTTAAACAATCATTATTTTTTTCATTTCTTGGTTAAGCTTCCATACCTTAGAATGTATAGCAGTACTAAATAACACAATAAAGATCTGTGTATATCTGCAACATGTATTGAACTATTCATTGTGTGTGGTAAAAATAATACATTCACTACTATTAACTCAATAAATTACTTTCCTGTCTCCATTTACCTACACTTAAATAAAACAACTTCTTACCTTGTACTGATCAATAAATATAAAAATATGATATTGATTATAATTATTTAGAACCAGTTAATAAATTAAAATCTGCACCAGGAAGAATTATCAATGCAGAAAAATGTTTTTACAATGTTGTTTCCTAATACTTTCAAACTTGAGTTATTATTATCAATATCATATTTTATATAGTTTGTATAGATGTTATAGTGCACTTCTTCGATTGACTTACTAAATTAGAATTAGAATTAGTTTATTACAGTGAAAAGCTTGTTGTGAACTGTTCGTACAGATCAGATTATTACATAGTTCACTAAGGTTTAATAAGGTAAAACAATAACAATGTAGATACAGGAAAAGTACAAAGCCAGTAAACAATAAGGTGCAAGCTCATAATGAGGTAGATTGTGAGGTCTAGAGTCCATTTTATAATTCTAGGGAACCATTTAATAGTCATAATAGCAGACTAGAGGCTGTCTTTGAGCCTGGTCGTATGTGCTTTCAAACTTTTGTATCTTCTGCTGAATAGAAGAGGGGAGAAGAGAGAATGTTCGAGGTGGGTGGGGATCTTTGACTATGCTGGCTACTTTACTGAGGCAGTGAGAAGTATAGACAGCGTTCAGAGAGGGGAAGCTGGTTTCCGCAATGTGTTGAACTATGTCCTCACCTCTGCAGTCTTCGGCAATCCATGCCTCACCAAGCCAAAATGCATCTAGATAAGATGCTTTTTATGGTGCATCAACAAAAATTGATAAGAGATAATGGGGACATTCCAAATGTAACCTTTCTATCTCCTTCCTGTACTTCAACTCATTGTTATTTCAGATATGCCCCACTACAGCGGTATCATCTGCAAACTTGTAGATGGAGTTAGAGCAAAGGCTGGCCATACAGTCATGAGTTTCCAGGGTAGCTGAAAACACAACCTTGTGGAGTACCAGTGTTTAGAATACTTGTTCTGAAGATGTTGTTTCACATCTTTGCAGATATTTGCAGTCTGTTGGTCAGGAAGTCAACAATCCAGTTGCAGAGAGAGGCATTGACTCTCGGGGTCGAGGGTTTGTTGACAAGTTTGCTTGGAATTACAGTATTAAAGACAGAACTGTAATCAATAAACAATAGTCTTACATTGGTGTCATTACTGTTCAGAAGTTCCAGAGATGACTGTAGAGTCTGGGAGGCAGTGTCTGCCTGTGTGTAGTATCTTTTAGTGTAAATTGCTCCGTGTAGTGTTGGTGTTTGATGCTTGACAATGCAAAGTATGCAGTTCTGAATTTTTTACGGTCCGGAGTAAATGCGGGAAACTTAACCAATGATTGTGAATAAAACTATCGTGAACATGTACTATATCCTGATGCGATTTGTAAATAGGGGCCCTTTATATGGGATGAGTGGAGTTTAGTAATAATGATTTATTTTATTTATTTTGAGATACGGTGTGGAACAGACCCTTCTGGCCCAGCCACCCACCTATTTAATTGTAGCTTAATCACAGGACAACTTACAATAATCAATTAACCTACTAACTGGTACGTCTTTGGACTGTGGGAGGAAACCAGAGCTCCCGAAGGAAATCCATGCATATTCTGGTGAGGACATACAAACTCCTTACAGAGGGCATTTGAATTGAACTTCAAACTCAAATGCCCTGAGCTGTAATAGTGTTGAACTAACCACAATGTTACCATGATGCTTAGAAGCTAAGTGAGCAGCCAGCCAGAATAAAGAATTCTGACACAGCTCAATGCAATAAGTAAAGATCATGAAATTAATTTAGCTTTTAAAACAATTTGTAGAGGGCAAAGTAAAGATTTAGGTATACGCTCAGAATAAAGATATGAGCTGATTTATAATAAGCATTTCAAAAATTACTGGTTTTGCAAATGTTGCTCAAAAGAAATAACAGTACACACATAAAAATTCGATTTCTTTCCAGGGTGTGAGAGACTGTTCATCAATAGCTTTGTCTAAGTATATCATTGAAATAGAAGTTATTTTTCTTCTGTTATGTACCCCATAACTGGGTCACTTACCAGCAAAGATAGAGAGGTCCGTTGAAGTCTGATGGTACTATTTTTAACAGTATTTATTGATAAAAATACACAAAATAATATCAATGCAACCATACAGGTAATATACATCATCAATACTAAATCTAAATGCGCAGGTATAATAATAATCAATAAGAAATAGCTCTATCGTTGTCTAGGGGATAATGTATTGTCCAATGGAAATATAAAAGTCACTATTAGTTCGTTCATGCTGCAGCATTTTGGCTTGAGAGAAAGATGGGTTTAAAACTTGCCCAATCCTTTTATGATGTTAATCCCTCGAGTCGTTGGGAGTTGGTTTCCCCGTTGTTAGCTAAAAGCCATTTTTCCATGGTAAAGGGCACCGGTTCCGGGGCAAATGGAACCGAATGCACTTGGCCTCTCCACCGGCTTCTGCTATTACGGGATCGCTAGCATTTCTTCTGGTGCGTCTGAGGGGCTGTTCCCACAGACCCTGTTTTATCCTGACTCACAGGGTCTCAGATGTTAATCAGGTTGGGGGCGATGCAATCCCTTCCTCAACCAGCCCACTTTGTCTCAGGGCTTCCACATAGCAGAGTATTGCAATACACAAGTTTGTCTCCAAGAGGCAATGGTTGTTTCCCGTAGTTTTATATCGCCGGGGGGAACAAGACATTCCGCACGTCTCTCTCTCTCATTTCCTGGGTCTCCTGACCCAAATCAATAGTGATCTTGCGATTCTCACAAAGGAGGGGGCTGCACCGCACCCTTCGGCCCCTCAGAGCTGTGGTACATTCATAACACCCCCTTTCTTCAAAGTGTTTTCACCAGCGGTGGAAACGAAGTAGTACAGAGACTTACAGGATTTTAGAATCTAACACAATACAAAAGCTTTTCCTTTTCACTACAGATTAATACAGTTATACATTCAATTCAGCATCTAAACAGTTAAAGATTACAGTGTCACTTCCTTTAATATCTTAATATCTTGTACCTTACTAAAGTCTTGTAGCATCAGACTTCAATTGAATAACCACCTACTTTTATTTTTTTCCTTCAGAAAACAAAAACTAAGGAGTTGTGATCTTAGTTTACGTGTATCTACAAAAGTTCATGCAAATACTAATCTTTCTGTTACTTTCAAACTTAACAGGCAGGCTTCCATGGGGTTGTCTTTATTATTTGCATGCTTTGTCGAAATCCCGTAAAACCGGCTTTTGCTATTTAAAAATGGCGTCCCCATTAATCATCGCCTCTTTTCCGGTTAGTTCCCACCTGGGGAGCTGGGGTACCCTGGCGATATAGGCTCTCGCCCGCTTCTTTCATAGGAGTTATTTTATCAACACCGTGTCCCAAACTTAGATCATCTTCTGAGTTTCCACCCAATTCTTTAATTTTACACAGGTTGCTAGCCCTCTCGTCAGGACCCTTCAGGCTATTAGTTGTCAGTTCGAACTCTTTGTTCAAGCAGCATTTCAAATTCTGCCTTTTCACACCACACTCTGGAATAACAATAGTATGGAGGGCCCCGTCATTGTCCAACTCAACCTGTAAGCGATCCGCAGGCTTTAAATTTTCTTCATTCGATTTGGGAACTACATATTTCCTGTTTCCTTCAATAATAATATTTATCTCCCCACTTTTGATTTCTGCATTAACTTTTAACATACCGTCCAGGACAAACACCTGGGAACTCTCACTTCCCACTATTACCAAGGTTAACCCTTTCTTCACTGAACCAAGTCTATCTGACCCACAAGGACAGCCATCCCTTTCAACTGAATCAAATACCTCAGACTTTTTCTGAGCTCCGTTTCTAGGTTCAGTACCACATGCATCCCCATCTTGGACACACTCAAATGGGACATTTGCCTCCTTCAGGCTTTCAATACCCGTACCCGGTCCAAATTCTAAATTCCCCTGATTCTCCTAGCTACTCTCTGGGCAACTCCCTTCCGGAGTAAACTCAACCCCGCGGGCTGAAACAACCTCATCTGCCAACCCAGCAGACTTCTTCAAGGTAAGGGCACCCTTTTCATCTAGGACTGCCCTCATTTCATTATCGGGAACACCTCTAGCATTTTCAACTTCTTCAAACAGTTCTGCCAACCCAGACAGATCATCCAGGTCCGACCCTGGACCTTTTAACAGCTCTAGCTGTTTCTCATCTTTATCTTCTGCCTCTAAAACTTTTCTCCTCGCTAAGGGCAGGTCTACCTCCTCTCCCTTACCCTCTTTCACTTTACTACTCTTCGTTTTACCACCCTCTAAACCCTCGTGGTACGGGGTTGGTAAAAACTTCTCGGCCAAATCGGAACTGGCCGGATTTAAACTGCTCCCTTTCTCAGCTGCCTTTCTCGACATGCTGCGAGTGATCGTGCATGCGGGATAGATCTTGGATTCTAGGGGCGGGGCCGCAACACTCACCGGCCGGCTGGTCATCATCATTGGTGGCCAAACCTTACCACCTGCTAAATCGTTATCGAGAAGGATGTCCGCGTCAGTTCTCGGGAAGTCTGATTGCACCCCTATTTCAAATGGTCCAGACACCAGCTCACAATCCATAATGACCTTATATAAGGGCACCATTTCTGTTCCTTTACTTATTCCTTTCACAGCTACCATTCCCGTCTTGCGACCAAACTCTAGTACCTTACTGCTGATCAACGATAGCTCAGCCCCCGTATCTCTCCAGATTCATACGGGAACTGGTGTGTCTCCCTCCCTCACAGACTCGGTTCCGTGTGACAGACAAGTCTCCAACCCTTCTCGTACTCTGTCTACCCGTGGCTCACTTGTCGATCTACTGATTACCACGGCACATCCGATAGGGACTGCTGCTTTCCCTTTTCCTGTCTCTTTTCTCGGAGCAAAGCACCTAGATGCAATATGCCCCCCACCTTTCCACAATTAAAACAGGTCAAGCCCGGAAATCTCTGGCCATCTGGCCTTTCCCCCTCAACCTTACCACTAGCTCCCGGCGGGACCTCTGCCTCAGACGGCGGGCTTTCTCTATCGTTCCCACGGTCTCTCTGGGAACTTTTATTCGAGGAAAACTTTGTTTTGTGGGTTAGGGCATATTCATCGGCGAACCTAGCAAATTCTGAGATGGACTTATTCGGCTTCTCATTCAAATACATCCGGATATCCTGCGAAACACAACCTTTAAATTCCTCAATCAGAATTAACTCCCTGAGACGCCAGTAATCCTTTGCCACTATCTCTGCTGTGCACCAACGGTCCAAGAGCACACCCTTCTCATAGGCAAACTCGGTATACGTCTGATTCCACCCTTTCTTTAAATTTCTAAACTTTTGTCTATACGCTTCAGGTACTAACTCGTAACTCTGGAGAATGGCCGCCTTTACTTTGTCATAACTCTCCCCCTCTTCCTCCTCCATGGACAATGCTGTATATGCTCATTGTGCCTTCCCTTTTAACACACATTGTAACAGCGCCACCCATTGATCTCTGGGCCACTTCTGATTCACTGCCACCTTTTCAAAAAGCAAGAAATAACTATCAACATCCGTCTCCTCGAACGGAGGTACTAACCTCAACTCTCGACTAACATTGAACTGCTCCTCTCGGTCTGACCCCTGAACTCGTGGCTCTTGCCTTAACTTCTCCATCTCCAAGTCATGTTTCCTCTGTTTCTCTGCCTCCCTCTCCTTCTCGGCCCTTTCCTTCTCCTTCTCAGCTCTTTCTTTCTCTTTCTCAGCTGCTTCCAGCTGTTTTAACTGAATTTCATGCTCTCTCTCTCTCCCTCTCTCTCCCTCTCAGCTCTTTCCTGCTGCTTTACCTTAATTGCATGTTCCAACCTTAATTTCTCCAATTCTAACTGAGCCATCCCACTAGCTGGTACCTTTTCAGGGATATTTTCCAATATCTCAGCTGCAAACACATTCTTCCCAATATAATACTGAGTTATTGCCCTTCGCACCTCCTGCTTTTTCATTGACAATCTCACCTCTGCGAGGTTTAACCCCTTCGCCAAATTTATCAAGTCAGATTTGGTGGCCGCCTCTAGCGCCTCCAGAGTCGGGTTTTCTATAAATTCACCCACGTCCATCTTTGCTGGTTTCCCCTCTGGCTACCCGCATAACCAGATCTAAGGTTGGACTTACAAGCCCGATTCACTGGCCCTCCAATTTGGTATCAAATCCTGAGACGAGAATCCCAATGTTGTTACGCACCCCGTAACTGGGTCACTTACCAGCAAAGATAGAGAGGTCCATTGAAGTCTGATGGTACTATTTTTAACAGTATTTATTGATAAAAATACACAAAATAATATCAATGCAACCATACAGATAATATACGTCGTCAATACTAAATCTAAACGCGCGGGTATAATAATAATAATCAATAAGAAATAGCTCTATCATTGTCTAGGGGATAATGTATTGTCCAATGGAAATATAAAAGTCACTGTTAGTTCGTTCACGCTGCAGCGTTTTGGTTTGAGAGAAAGACGGGTTTAAAACTTGCCCAATCCTTTTATAATGTTAATCCTTCGAGTGTTTGGGAGTTGGTTTCCCCGTTGTTAGCCAAAAGCCATTTTTCCATGGTAAAGGGCACCGGTTCCGGGGCAAATGGAACTGAATGCACGTGGCCTCCCCACCGGCTTCTGCTATTACGGGATCGCTAGCGTTTCTTCTGGTGCATCTGAGGGGCTGTTCCCACAGACCCTCTTTTACCCTGACTCACAGGGTCTCAGATGTCAATCAGGTTGGGGTGATGCAATCCCTCCCTCAACCAGCCCACTTTGCCTGAGGGCTTCCATGTAGCACAGTATTGCAATACACAAGTTTGTCTCCAAGAGACAATGGCCGTTTCCCGTAGCTTTATATCGCCGGGGGGAACAAGACAGTCCGCACGTCCCTCTCTCATTTCCTGGGTCTCCTGACCCAAATCAATAGTGATCTTGCAATTATCACAAAGGAGGGGGCTACCCCACACCCTTTGGCCCCTCAGAGCTGTGGTACATTCATAACACTTCAAAAAGGCTTAGCATTTATTCAGGGACCTTTGTACGTATTGAATTAACGGAGAAAAATGTTTAGTTTACGTTCACTTGCTAATGCTGAACTAATTGCTTCTGCAAAGGCCAAATAATTTTGCTGAGGAGTATAGTATTGTTGATAGCGGTTTCTAGATTTCCACATTTAATTTTGAATTTGTAAACATCCAAAATTGTTTGCATTTTTACTGAGTAATGATAGCAAGAGGTGTCTTGTCATCATTATATGAACAAAATCAGGGCTGTTATTTTGCACTCTCTTGCCAACTATAGTTGCTGGACTAATATCTTCAAAATGAACTTCTTCCATTTCAATGTCAGGCAGGATGATTTTCAAGTAAAGGTTATGTGCAGAATTGAAAAGAAAATATGGTCTCACTACAAACTTGCATATGTAGGCATTTTCCTCATTGAACCAATGTTATATAAATCTTCTTGAAGTGCATTTTTCTGACTTTAACAGATTCCCAGGATGGCATGATAAACAGCCAAGTAAATATGTTTAGTCAGAATAACAAAGTTCTATAGAATGATAAATATTTACAACAATTCAAGTTTTAGGTTTAATTAATCAGCTAAAATTAGGTCATCAGCTACATTAGTGTGCATGGAAGTCTCAGAAGTTGCTCATCAAAAATTATTTCCCCCCCCCCAAGTTTTCTTCAATCAGATCAAAATATAAACCCAGATTTAACAACATTTAACACAACTTGCAATTGCACATTTACACAGAGGATTAATGTAAGAACTCTCAATGTAACAGGGTAACAGCCTTAGGGTTCTAATAAGTATAATCTATTTAGAATTGCTCAAAAATGTTGTAATATTATCACACTTATTCAATTTTGTACTGTTGATAAAATAAACTGGGCAACTATTAAATCCAATCATCCATTAAGCTGTAATACTGATACAAACCATTTTTTTTTTTCATTGTATCTGTAAATAAACGTCAAAGGAGGGACAGAGCTTGGGAATTCATCTGTATTCTTCAGATGTTAGCTAAATATTAAATTAAGTAATGACAGAGAAACATTATAAAAATAGGATAAAACTACACCATTTTGCTTTAAGAATATGGGGATTAGCAGCAGAAGTGGGGCATTCAGACCCTCTTGACTGCTCTACCATTCAATAAAATATCAGCTCCTCTTTTGCACCAGTGACTTTAGCCTGCAGAAACCCCACAGGTTATGGTCCCTTGAAATCCACACTTGCACAATTCCAGTTATTATATCTGGCAGTCAGCATATTCTCAAAGGTCTAGAAATACTGGGGCAGTGTTTGATGTTGATATGAATTTAGCTTGCTGTTCTGGGTTCAATCACAGTCCACACTGAAGTGCTGTATGGCTGCAAGGGCTCTATGTGAACTGTTCTGGAGAGTCTCGATCTGTAACCAAGTGGGCAAGTGTCCACATAACCCAACTGACCCCAGAATGCATTCATCTGGCAGGAAGTGAATTTCCATTTGCACATTGGGTTGATGCCAAATAGATCATATTACTGTTTTCACTTGAAATTGGAAACATAATTAAGAACATTGACTTCCCTCTAGGCACATGAAGCCCACTGGCTTCACTGGTTGAAGAATTTGACCTTTTTATTTTTATTTGATGCTGAATCACATTAGATCTAAATGGAAATAAGGGAAGATTGGTTTTGCTTCACTGGATGAAGAATTTGCTCCTTTCCTTTTTATTTAATACTGAATTGCATTGGATAGAACTGCGAATAAGGGAAGATTAGTTATGTTATCACTTTCCTTAAGTCAGCACAGTTAAACATACATATCTGCAGTATTGTTCAATAAGTGCATTAGACAAACTAAAAAGACTAGTTTATATTGACTTTTAATATAATTTATTGTTTTAATTCCAGGATATTCCATATCCATTTTCCAGGATATGGACTTTGTTGGCAAGACCAATGTCACTTGATCATCCCTAATTATTCCAGAAAAGGCAGTTCTTCTAGCAAAGGTATGTTTACAACACTGTTGGGTAGGGAGTTCCAGGATTTAGACCTAGATAATGACGGACAATGATCTAAATCAGGACATTGTGTACCTTGGAGTGGAACCTGCAGATGGTGGTGTTTCCCTGCACCTGCTGCCCTTGCTCTTCTTGGTGACAGAGGTCATGAGAATGGTGGCATAGCTTGGGCAAGTACCTGCAGTGTATTTTGTAGATGGAACACATTGTTGTCACTGTGTGATGCTGTGGAAGGAAAATTAATATTTAGGGTGATTATTGGAATACCAGCAAAACAGCTTTGTTCTGGATGATGTCCAGCTTTATATGGCAAGACATAGGAGCAGAATTAGACCATTCAGCCCATCGAGTCTGCTCTGCCATCTCATCATGGCTGATCGATTTCCCTCTCAGCCCCATTCTCCTGACTTCTCCCCATAACTTTCACATCCTGACTAATCAAAAAAGTATCAACTTCTGCCTTAAATACACCAAACGCCCTGGCCTCTACAGCCTCCTCTAGCAACAAATTCCACAGATTCACCACTGCCAAGTGAAATAAATTGCTCCTCACTAACATTCTAAATGGATGTCCTTCTATTATGAGGTTGGACCCTCTGGTCCTAGACACCCCAACCATAGGACACATCCACTCCATCTAGGCCTTTCAACATTCAAAAGGTTTCAAATAAATCTTCTCCCCCCTACCATCCTTTTAAATTCCAATGAGTGCAGGCCTAGATCCATCAAACATTCCTCATATAATAACCCTTTCATTCCTGGAATCAACCTTGTGAACCTCCTCTGGACCAACTCCAATGCTAGCACATCTTTTCTTAGATAAAGGTCCAAAACTGCTCACAATATTCAAAGAGCAATCTGTCCAATGTCTTATATAAAGTTTCAACATTACTCCTTTGCTCTTATATTCTAGTCCTCTCAAAATGAATAATAACATTGCATTTGCCTTCCTTACCATTAATTGAACTTTTAAGTTAATATTTAGGGAATTTTGCAAAAGGACTTCCAAGTCCCTTTGCACCTCAGATTTTTGGATTTTTACCATGTTTAGAAAATAGTCTGCAGATTTATTTATTCTACCAAAGTGCAGGACCATGCATCTTCCAACATTGTATGTCATTTGCCACTTTCTTGCCCTTTCTCCTAATCTGTCTCAGTTTTTCTGCAATCTTCCTGTTTCCTCAATATTACCTGCCCCTCCACCAATCTTTGTATCATCTGCAAACTTGGCAACAAAGCCAGCTATTCCATCATCTAAATAATTTATATACAGCATAAAAAGAAGCTGTCCCAACACCGATCCCTGTGGAACATCACTAGTCACTGGCAGACAACCAGAAAAGGATCCTTTTATTCCCACTCACTGCCTCCTACCAATCAGCCAATGTTCTAACCATGCCAGTAACTTTCCTGTAATGCCATGGGTTCTGAATTTATTTAGCAGCCTCATGTGTGATGCCTTGTCAAAAGCCTCATTTTCTAGCAGTCCTATATCTATTCTCATTTCTCTTTTATTTTTTTGTATACTTGAAAAAGCTTTTTATATCCCCCTTGATATTGTTTGCTAGCTTGCTTTCATGTTTCATCTTTTCCCTCCTAATAATTCTTTTAGTTGCTTTCTGTGGAGTTTTAAAAGCTTACTGAGCAAAATGCAGTCACAACCTTTTCTTTTAGAGTATTTAGTATACTCTGAATACTGTTGTGTATTTAGTATTTCAGTAATATTTGAGTAATATTGTAAATATATTGATTGATTCAGAATTCTTTGTTATTTACATAATGCATTGCTGGTTATATGTAAAAGTACTGTACATCAATAGCATATGTGATTATGCCACTAAGTCAAAAGTGCTTCATTAAAAGTAAAAAGTAAGTTCAAGTTATTCTTGGCAGTATGTTTTTTTTAATTGTTTTAATAATCAAGACATAACAATGGTGACAAGGAAGCTTTAAACCCAATCTGAGACAACTATCTACCTGTTGAAGCATAGCGAGACAGTTGAGTTAAAAAAAAGCACAAAATGTTTTTTGTTTTTCTTTGCAAGGAAGAAAGATGGTCAAGATAAAAATGGGCAGAAAACAGATGAAAGTCATGGATTCATAAACAGTGGACTGAGTGATAATATTAAATAAATAATGAGCAGAAGTGACTCGCTACTTCGGAAAGATAGATGTGTTCCATTGCACAAAAATGCCTGGGTGTTGTATATTGAGCAAGTTGAGCAATATTTGAAAGCAAATGGAATATCTGATGAGAAACAAATGCCAATTTTGCAGAGTGCAATTGGTGGAGGAGTATACAGTTTGCTGAGAAGCTTGACTGTTTCAACCAAACCAACCAAAATTAGCTTTGCTGATTTTGTGAACATAAGGCAGGAACATATAAAACTGAAACCTCCATTGATTGCAGAGCACTTAAAGTTTCATAAGCAGAAGTGGCCGAATTGAAGAAATTGCCTGAGAATGATCAGCTCAGTGATGAGCTTAATGATACACTGAAGTATAGGCTAGTTTGTGGAATCTTACAAGAAAACTTTCAAAAACAGCTCTTAACTGAAGGACAACTCACACCTAAAAGAGCATTTGAAATCACTGTATTGATGGAAACAGCAGAGAAGCAATTGAGTTTCAGTCAGCAATGAATGTGTGTGTGAACAAAATTGCAATCCCTGGCCAAACAAATTGTGTTCCCATTGTGGTTCCAGACCAATGCAAGTTTAAAGGCAAAACTTGGAGGAAAATGTAACAAAGTAGGACACACACAAAGAGCATGTCAGGCAGACAAAAATAAATGGACTAAATCAAACTACAGTTTCAAAAGGAACACTAATCTGCATGCCGTTAATGAAAAATCTGATAATGATGAGAGTGACACAGGATTGAGTGGCCTTGAGATTTACAATATTGAAAGTTCAAAGTAATTTTAGTATCTGAGTACATATATGTCACCAATTACTACCCTAAATCATTTTCTTACAGGCATTCACAGTACAACAAAGACAATAAACAGAATCAATGAAAAACTGAAAGAAAATACAAAAGAAAATAAATTGTGGAGATCCAATGTGAAAACTGACAAGAGGCAGGCAAGATGGCTCACACCAGAAGTGAATGGCAAATTAGTTAAAAGTGGAATTGCACACTGGCATGGCTGTTTCAGTCATCTAACAAAATGAGTTTCAATGACATTTCAAAGATACTGAACTGAAGCCTGCAGATATCCAACTAAGAAGTTATACCGGAGAAAAGATAACTCCTGTGGGAATATCATTTGTAACAGTGAAATACAACAAATAACAAGCCACATTGAGCTTGTACATGGTACAGACAGGAGGACCAGAGCATTGTGGGACAGTGAATGGCTGAGACAACTACAACTTGATTGGAGATCCATTCACCAATTGCATGCCACATTCCCTGTAATAGAGTCAACTGAAAGCAAGTTAAGAATGGAGTGGATGATGCAACAGCAGTGTTCAAGGATTGCATGGGAAAACTCAAATGCATCAAGGGTAAAATAGAGTTAAATGAAAATGCCACAGCGAAGTTTTACAAATCCTATCTGGTTCCTTATATCATCTGTGATAAAGTAGCCAGTGAGATAGATTGCACGGAGGTTGAAGGAATTCTTCCCAATGTGGAGTGGAGCCCGTGGGCAATACCAGTGGTTCCAGTAGCCAAGAAGAATCAGTCTGTCGGGATATGTGTTGATTTTAGTGTCACCATCAACCCAGTACTGAAAGTTGTTCAATACCCTCTGCTAAGGACAGAGGATAGCTTTGTAAACCTTGCTGGAGGGAAACACTTCAGCAAAGTGGACTTAGCTGAGGCCTGCCTGCAGATGAAGATCGAAGAAGAGTCCAAAGTTTTTCGCACCTTAAGCACTTACAAAGGGCTTTATTGCTATAATAGGCTTATTTTTGGAGTGGCATCTGCACCTGCGCTCTGACAGAAAGTTATGGACCTGATGCCGCGAAGCTGTCCAGGCACTCAGTGTTACCTGGAAGATATCATTGTTACTGATCAGGATGACAAAGAACATCCCCAAAATCTCGAGACAGTTTTTAAAAAAATTAGAAGAGTATAGACTGAGAGAATGATGTGCAAGTGTGTATTTTTTTAAACCAAGCATGACTTACTGTGGTCACACAGTAAGATGCACAAGATTTAAGGATTCAAAGACAATTTATTATCAAGCATGTATGCTCTATACAACTCTGAGATTTGTCTTCCCGTAGGCAACCAAGATACAAGGAAAACCATGGAACCCATTGAAAGGAAAACATCGCCTTCCCCATGTGCAAAAGACAAAACATACAAAGGCAGTAAGAATGTCAATCACCCTCATGCAAAAGAAAACAAATCGCACAAACGGCAACAGGAAAGACTGAATGAAAGCACAGAATATAAAACACAAAATCAAAAGGGTCCATGTTCAGTCTGCACAGTGTTCAGTATCTGTAGGCTGCCCTGATGCAAAGTTGTCCAAGCTAGCAAAATAGCAACAGAAAAGGAACAAACAGAAAGAGACTGTCATATGCAGACACCCTCCTCTGGCAGCAGCGAGCAAAAGGCTGGCAGAGGCACTGAGCGCTAGCCTGCCTCCACACTCACCTTGATGTTTGACACTTTAATTGGGCAAGATTGATGAGAAATGGACTTGTGCCCGACTCTAAGCTTCTTGGCCTCAAGGCCACTCCCTCCCTGAGAGGTAGCAAAGTGCTAGATCGCTTATCATCCTGAATAAGCACCAACAAACTGTAGATCACAGGATCCAAAGTACCAGAACCACAGTTAAAAGAAAAGGAAGACATAAGTGAAAGACACAGTCTTGTGGACCGTGGGGAGAATGCTGCCTGTGGTAGCATTGTTTGCTGTCACCATCTTCTGTCTTGTTTACACAAGTGTGCTGAAAAAGTTCAAGCAATGATGGATGCCCCTAAGCCAAAGGACATGTCACAGGTGCCATCCTTTTTTTTTAGGATTTGTCAATTACTATAACAGGTTTCTGCCAAACCTAACCAGTGTGCTCCAACCCTTGAACTCATTACTATAGATCAGCAGGAAATAACAATGGACAAAGCAGTGTGAGGTGGCTTTCCAAAAGGCAAAAGAGATGGTGATGTCAGACACTGCAATCACACATTTTGATCCACATGGTCCTGTGAAGCTTGGACCTGCGCCTTATGGTACAGGTGCAGTTATGGCACATGTTATGAACAATGGAAGTGAACACCCCAGAGCCTTTGCATCACATTCCCTTAACACTGCAGAGAAAAACTATGCACAGATTGACAGAGAAGCCTTCAGTCTGGTATGGGGTATGAAAAGTTTTAACCAGTACTTGTTTGGGAGAAAGTTTACCCTCATTACTGAAAAATCAAATAATGGTAAACAAGAGAAAGTCTGCAGATGCTGGAAGTCCAAGCAACACACACAAAATGTTGGAGGAACTCAGTGGGCCAGGCAGCATCGATGGAAAAGAATACTGTCACTGTTTTAGGCCGAGATCCTTCAGTAGTACTGTGGCTTGACAAAACATTCAGCCTCCACAACTATTTTTACATATCTTTCTCTCATTTTCTAAATTTAAAATATATTGAAGTAGGATTTTGTGCTAATCTAGAAAATATTGCACATCATGTCAAATCAAAAGAAAAATTCCAAAACCTGTCAACAATTTCATAAAATTTAAAAACCAAAATTTTGAGGCTAAAAACCTCCCTTTGTAATTGTTACACTAACTTTCATCATGTGCAATACTGATATATTACCTTAACAACTCACCCAGTTTGTTGACGTAGAAAATTTGAGGGCTACCTGAATAAATACACCCTCTCTGTAAGGTCCAACAGTGTGGTACATTTTCAACAGACCAAACCAAAAGAAAGTCAAAAGAGCATCCAAGGAAATTATAATAGAGAAGCCCAAATCTGGGGAAGGATACAAGACCATCTCAAAGGCACTGAACATACCTCAGGGCTCAGTGCAGTCCTTCATGAAAAAGTGGAAAAACATGAAATCACAGCCACACTGCCTAGGTCAGGCCTCCCCTCTAAACTTAGTCACCAGAGAAGAACGGCATTTGTAAGAGAAGCTACTGTGATTCCAACAGTCACTGAGTGAGCTGCAGAAGTCAGTGGCTGAACTGGAGATGAAGTTCATGGCTCCACAAACTCTAAGGCCTTTCAGAAAAAGGCTATTTATGGAGAGTGGCAAGGAAGAAGCCTTAACTGAGAAAAAAAAAGCATACCTTTGCTCGTAAAGACTTTGCAACGTGTCACTTAGAAGATACAGTAAAGATGTGGAAGGATGTCTTGTGACTGGATGAGACTAAAGTAGACCTCTTTCAGCCTCAACACAAAGTGGTACATGTGGCATAAATATAACACTGTACATCAGCCAGGTAATGCCATTCCTACGGTAAAGTATGTTGGAGGTAGCAAAATGCTATGGGGGGGGGGGATGCTTTTCTGCAGCAGGGACTGAAAATCAGTTCAGAATTGATGGGAAGATGAATGCTGCTAAATACAGAGAAATCTTGGATAAAAACCTCTGCCAGAAAGCTTAAACTGCGGAGGAATTCTGACTTTCAACAGGACAATGACACCAAATATACTACCAGAGTAATCATGGAGTGGCTTCAAATGAAGAAAATTGATGTCCTTGAGTGGCCCAGCCAGTCCTGACCTTAAACTGATCATGCACTTCTGGTAAGACCTCAAGATTGCTTTCCACTGCTGCACCCCGACTAACCTAGCACAGCTTCAGCAAACTTGCAAGGATGAATGGACAAATCTTCACACTGTGCAAAGCTAATACAGTAGCTGACAGAGGTGGTTCAACTAATTACTGAGCAAAAGAGGAGGAATACTTTTGAACTGCTAACATTTCAGTTTTGAATATTTAATTTTTCATGCTTTACATTTTTCCCTGTTATTTGGGCACCAATGTGAAAAAACAAGCATGCGATTCACAAATAATTTAACTGAGAATATTTACTTGTGAATCACTTGCTCCTTTTGATCAATTTAGATCAAAATCCCTGGTTGTAATACTCATTTATGTGAAGAAAGGTTTTGGGGCTGAATACTTTTACAAGGCACTGTATGTGGTGATTGAGAGTTGTTGGTGGCATCTAAGCTGAGAACTAAAGTGTTAGCAGAGCTACATGCTGGTCATATAGTTGTGATGAAAATGAAAGCGTTGGCTGGAAGATTTTCCTAGTGGCCTGGGATGGATCAGCAGCTCAAGCGGCTTGCCGTGCACTGTTCAGAATGCTAATGAATCCAGAAGATGCCAAGAGCACCACCTCTCCATCGCTGAGAATGCCCTGCATTGCCCTGGCAGAGGGTTCATGTGGATTTTGCTGAACCACTCATTGGCACAGAATTCTTGGTAGCGAATGTAGCTACAATGTGGCCAGAAGTGTTCCCAAAAGCCTCCACTACAGCCTCGCACACTGTTGATGTGTTGAGAAGCCTTTTCTCAAGGGCTGGTGATAACAAACCACAGCCTGTTGCAGAACAACTTCAGTCATTCCTGAAAATGAATGGAGTAAGACATTTTATATCTGTATAGTTCCATCCTGCTACTGACGGCTTGGTGGAAAATTCTGTCCACAGTCTAAAGTATGCACTATGAGCAATGTCAGGAGAACACACTGCACTAACCGAATCAGCAGCTGGCTAATTTCCCTATTGCGCATTGCAATGCGGCACACACTACACCCAACAAACCCATATTCAGAAGGAGTATGAGTCAAGCTGAGGGCTCCTCAAAGGAGGAGGTTTGGCATTTCACTCCTGGGCAAACAGTCCTGGAGAGGGACTTCAGAGGTGGTCAAAAGAGGGCACTTGGAATGTTTAAGGATAGAACTGTACTTCTCTTCTACACTGTGAGATTGCATCTGATGTCATCTGGACTTGACAGGTCAATCAATTGAGGAGGGCAGAGTCAATTGTTAGAGAAGAAAGGTGTCCAGAGTTATCAAAACCACTTCCTACAGTCCCAGAGACAACTCCTACAATCACCACAGAGGAGGCCCCAGAATCGGAGATGGTTTAACAGCCTGACTCACCTGACAAGCAGAGTGATCTCCCACCCCCCCCCACCCCCCAGAAATGAGATTCCATTAATTCTATCCAGATCACCAACTCCATTTGCAGAAATGCAGCCCCAAACTTTCAGGTAACCTCTGCTGTGGTTCAGATTTGTCTATAGATACTCATCCACATAGAGTTCTCTGGCTCCTCTATGGACAAATTGCCTCCTGTTTGAGCCAAAATTTTCAAATTTTGACATTGGTTCAGAGAAACATGCCATAATTATTCAGCAGCCCAATCCTTGTGTTTTTGTGCATAAGTGAGTTTCTTGGCTTTTTATTCCACTTTGGAGGAATGGCTTTTGGGCAGCAACTCTTCAATAAAGACCACTTCTGACAAGACTTCTCCAGACTGTACTTGTGCTCCAGTCATCTCTGTGAGTTCAGAGCTAATAGTAGTGCAGGACTTCTGATTTAGAAGGGGCGGCAGTTTGATATATCTCTCGTTTAGTGCACTCAGTTTCTGTGGCTGACCATTGCGTTTCTGCTCCGCTACCTTGCCTCTTTCTTTGAGCTTCTTCAGAAGAGCTTGGTCTGCACATCTTGAAACTCCTATCTGCCGTGAAATTTTTGCTTGGGAAAGACTTTGCAGATACAGGATGACCATTTTGTGTCTTATTGCTATGCTCATTTTAACCATGGTGTAAGAATTGAAAATTTGTAGGTTAAACTGTCACATCTACCACACCCTCACCTTTTAGTTTAGTTATCCTTTGCTGAGTTTGATTCCTTCTGCACCTGTTTCCGTTGTAATTAATCAGTTTACTTCATTCAGCTTATCATGTTATTGATCAAAAACAACAGTTTGTTATCTTAGTTTAATCATGCACTGGGCTACACACCTTCAAAGGAATCAAGTTTTTATTTGAAAATGGTCTATTAATTAATAAATTACTTTCTTTAAAGAAACACAAAAAATCTGTGAGATTAATTTTTTGTAAAATGAATGTTTGAAAATATAAAATTTGCTCTTTTCTACACACACACATATTACTAAAGAAGACTAAAGAACAATGCATTCTATTTTGAGTTGGAGATTATAGCTAAGCAGGGAGGAGTGCTGTGTATTTAAGATGTTGGTAATATTGTAAATATATTGATTGATTGATTAAGCATCCTTTGTTGTTTACAAAACGTGGGTTATATGTAAAAGGACGTGAAAGGCATATATCATTACGCCACTACATCATTAAGTGTGTGCCTCACTAAAAGTAAAAATGAATTACTTGTTATTCCCTGCTCTGTGTTTTTCTCTTGTTTAGTTTTATGCTTTGAAGTTACAAAACATAACACAACCTGGCAATAATTATTAAAATTGCACACAGTGAATGGAAAAAAAAGCTCAAGTTTCATTTTTGGATAGCTGTGGATACTGGATAAATCAAGTTTAAATTAAAGCTTAAGTATTTAAATTTAAGCTTAAAGTTTCAGTTCAAAAAAGTTCAAAGTAAATGTATTATCAAAGTACATATATGTCCCTATAAATGAACCTTAGATTCATTTTTCTTGTGGGCATTCACTGTAAATAGAAGAAACTCAACAGGATCAAAGAAAGACCATACTCAACAGGATGGACAAACAACCAGTGTGTAAAAGACAACAAAATGTGTAAGTACAAAAAGTTTAAATGAAATAATAATAATCATAAACAAATGAGCAATAAATATTGAGAACACAAGATGAAGAGCCATTGAAAAAATGAATCCATAGGTTATGGGAACAGTTCAGTGATGTGTGAATGATGATGAAGATATCTCCTCTAGTTTAAGAGCCAGAGGGTTGAGGGTTAATAACTGCTGCTGAACTTGGTGATGTGGGTCCTGAGGTTCTTGTATCTTCTTCCTGATGGCAGCAGTGTGAAGCAAGCATGGCCAGGATGGGGGAGAAATCCTTGATGTTGGATGCTGGTTTCCTGTGACAGCGCTCCATGCAGTTGTGTTCAATCATGGAGGGGACTTCACCTGTGATGGACTGGGCTGTATCCATTCATTTTGTAGGCATTTCTGTTCAAAGGCATTGGTGTTTCCATATCAGACTGTGATACAACCAGTCAATATACTCTACACTGCACATCTGCAGAAGTTTGTCGAATCTTTGCAAATTCCTAAGGAAGTATAGGGGCTGCTGTGCATTCTTTATAATGACATATACATACTGTACCCAGGACATATACGGTGAAACTGGAAGTTGTTGTCCCTCTCCAACTCTGATACCCTCCATGAGGACTGGCTCATAGACCTCCAGTCTCCTCCTCATAGAGTCAATACTGGGTCTTAATGACTTGAATGAAATGGTTGTTGTGGTACCACTCAGCCAGCTTTTCAATCTCCCTGCCATATGCTGATTTGTCACCACCTTTGATTCAACCAACAACGGTGGCGTTGTCAGCAAACTTAAATATGGCATTGGAGCTGTGCTTAGCCACACAATCGTAATTATAAACCAAGTAGAGCCGGAGGTTAAGCACACAGTGCACATGCATGGATGGAGTTTGTGCAGGAGATGTTGTTACGGACCTGAACTGACTGGGGTCTGCAAGTGAGAAAATTGAGGCTCCAGTTGAGGCCAACTCCTTTGATTAGTTTAGAGGGGATGATAGGATTGGATGCCAAGCTGTAGTCAATGAAGAGCATCCTGATGTATGCATTGTTCGCTGCCTAAATGCTCTAGGGTTCAGTGAGGAGTCAATAAAATGGCACCTGCTGTTGACCTGGTGAGACAGTAGGCAAATTTGAATGCGTCCAAGTTGGTTCTTAGGCAGGAGTTGAAAGGTTTTATCACCAACCTCTCAAAACACTTCATCACAGTGGATATAAGTGCTGCTGGACGATAGTCATTGAGACACCAGTACAATTAAAGCAAGAGGTTAAGGATATCTCTGAACACTTCAGCCAGATGATCAGCACAGCTCTTTAGAACTCGGCCAGACACCCTCTTTGTGCCTACTGCTTTCTCTGGGTTTCCCCTCTTAAAGGATGCTCTCCCTTCATCCTCAGGGTCTCGGGGGACTGTGGGAGTTAAGTGAAGGTGCCTCTATGTTTTGATGGTCAAAATGAGAATAAAAAGCACTAAGTTCATCTAGGAGTGAAATTTTATTATCACCTCTGTCATTTGGTTTAAATTTGTAAGAGGTGATAGCATTCACTGTGGTCAAGTATCCTTCCGTGATTCAAGTTTGGTCTGGAATTGCCATTTTGCAGGTGACATGGTTTTCTGGAGATCGTACCTGGACCACTTGTATTTTACTTGGTCACCAGACCTAAATGTTACTGGTCTGGCCCTCAGCAGTTTGCAGATCTCATGGTTCAAGCAGGGCTTCTAGTTGGGGAGGACTCTGAATGATTTTCTGGGGACACACTCAGTTACAACTGTTTTTATGAAGTCCATGTCAACCATGTCATCCAGATTCTCTGATGAGTCCTTGAACATGGCCCAGTCCACTGAATCGAAGCAACTCTGCAGCTACTCCTCTGTCTCCTGTAGCCTCCTCTTTGTTGTCCTTATCTCTGGAGCCTTACTCTTTAGCCTCTGCCTGTATGCAGTAGGAGAGGGCAGCCAAGTGATCAGATTTCCTGAAATGAAGACTAGGCATGGAATGGTAGGCATTCCTCATTGTAGTATAGCAGTGGTTGAGTGTGTTGGGATCTCTGCTACCACAGGTGATATGTTGATGATAATTGGGCAGTGATTTCCTCAAACAAGCCTAACTGAAGTCCCCAACAATGATTTGAAAAGCATTGAGGTAGGCTGTTTCTTGTTTGATGATGGTGGCACTCAGTACCTCAACTGCCTGCTTAACATTGGCCATTGATAGAATATAAACCACAATCAAAATCTTGGAGGAGAACTCTCTTGGCAAGTAGGATGGTCAACACTTAATCTTTAGAGTTCCAGATCAGGAGAACAAGAGTGCAAAAAGATCACTATAAGGACCATAAAAAAGTTATCATGAAACATAAACCCCCACTTTTTTTCTTCTCTGAACCAGCAGTCCATTCTACCCTGCGTATCAAGAAGCCTCTGGGTCTTACTGACATACCCAGCATGTATGTGGTGAGCCATTTCTCCATGAAACACAGAATACAGTAATTCCTCAATTCCTTCCAATGCAGCAAACCTGCCGTTAGGGCAAGATTTAGGTCCTCAATCTGGTTCTCCAGCAATGGTAGATTTGCTAATAAGATACAGGGTAGGGGAAGTTTCATACCCCTTTGTTTTAGTCTGGTTTGCAATCCTCCCATCCTCCCTCTCTTTTGGCCATGGCCATGTACGTTTGTCCACTTAAAGATGCTGTACCTGCATGCTTGAGAATTAAGTCCGCTGCGTGCTTCAGAAGATCATAAAATCTCTAGTTTGTTAAGATGGTTTAAAAGTACACTGCTTAAAGGGAAATAATAGGCTGTAGGTTCCTATGAGATTAGTTCAGAAGAAATAAATTTAGAAGCTTTGTAAGCTGCCTGTAATGCAACGCATGTTTCACCTATGTCATTAAGCATCACCACACACGTTACTACAGCCAAAAAAAAACAGCATTCCTCTGGGACCAAGGTGTGAAACACAGAACCAACAGTCACACACAGCATATAACGATGTTAGCAGTTCCTCATATTGTAGAGTGCAGTTGCAGGTAAAGACAATACAGCTTCTGACCCACCAAATGAACACTGGAGAGCAGAACCAGTGGGAGGGGCCAGCTTCTAACCCAGCGCAGAATCCAGCGAAGCACAAGCAACTCTGGCGTCTCCTTCCTCAACAGCCGTAACAGACAACCCTGAAGCATGAATGAGGCCACGTGGTCCCCCTACTGTTTTCTCACCAATGAACCATTGACTTGGACTCACAGTCTTCTACAATACCAACGTTTTCAATCACAACAAAAATGTCTCACACCATCCATGCTCTGCTAATGATGCTCTCTTCTCTGGGTGGTCGGATCAGGCTGCAATATAATGCAGAACAAGTCTGGCTCCGTCACTATCCAATAAGTTGGTAGTGGGGTAAACCTGCAGTACTTGGTGTTCTTAATATCTAGCAGTGTCTTGCAATCATGGAAAAGATGTAAAGGATGAACAGTTGCACTTTGGTTGGGCCCAGAGAGGCCACTGTGTCCGAGTGTGCTGGCACCTTACCAGGACATAGATGCGTTGCTCCTATGGTGACAACAGGGTTTCTCTGGTATAGACCAATAAGAAAATAAAAGTGAAAAGTTGAATCAACAAACCGCCAAAATGTGGATCCAAGAGATGGAGTTCACGGTCAAAGTCAGAGACAAAGACTGGGGATTTGGTATCAGTGAGCCAAGTCCTGGAACTGTGAGGCCAGGGATTATCATGTTCGAGTCTCAAAATTAAGGGAAGTCAGATGAATGAAGTCAGTTATAAAGGAGAGGAAGCGAGGAATTAGTGGTTATCATGAATTTCTGTTGTCTTATAACAAGTGAAAACAATTTATAACCCTTTCTTTTATTAAAAGCAATCCCTTTAATTTTCTCCATCAGGCTACCTTCAAACCCTTTCTCACTAAAAATAGGAAAATCCACCTTCTGCTTCACTCTTAACAAAATTCTAGTCCTTATTAGTGTGAGACAAAATGGAGAACTTACAATTAGTCTCTTTCGTTCTTCCAATATCTAGAATTTTGATGCCAAAAAACATTTTTTTCAGACAAGTTTAAAAAATCTTAACAAGTATCAACCACTGTAGATGAAATTATTCCCTGAAAGTTGTTCTCCTTTAAAAACTCACTTATTTGGATGCAATTTAGTGCTTCATTTAGAGTTTCCTTCAATTAACTATTGATTTTTATGTTTCTCAGATTTCAGACATCAGTGAAAGAAATTCTTTCCTGATCTTCAGGAGGGTAATTCAGCCCATGGTCTTGCCTTCCCAAGGAGAAATGGTGATAATTAAGTCCTCCAAGCATTGCAGTTTCAATGGTGGTTAAATGTCATTGTTTTAATATTCATTGTATATTTACATTTATGATATGAGATAATGTCAGATCACTCATCTCATTAGACCATGTTCTAAAATACATTGAAAGGTGGCACATTTAAATGTATTAGTAACAGATCTTCTAATATGATTAGGATGAACATTAGTAGCTTTGAAATTTGGAAGTGTTTTGTAAAATTGAATTGATATAGGATATGATACTGGGCTTAAGCATATTTATCTCTAGACAGCAGTTTGGTAGCAAACACATCGTTGCTGACTTGTATACCTGCATACTGAAATGGGGAAGGCAAGTTCAAGCTGGGCATTAGAGGCCAGCACGTTCAATCTCCTACCCTCCTCAGTGGTGGGTAACATAACAATGCACAAACACACTGAGTTGAAGAGTCTGGATGCAATTTATCACTGGACCCCAAATTTTATGCCAGATGTGGTTAAAAAGGTTTGAGCAATTAACTAACTTAATTGTATTTATCTTTTTTTATAAAAATTCTATTAGTTTGAGTTTTTTGAGCAAGTGTATTGCTTACTTAAAAGAATTGAATTTTATCTCCTTAGTTATATCTACACTTCTGAAATATTTGTTACAATTTAAATTGTTTTCAGCTTGTTAATTTGTCCAATCTCAAGAAGCGCAGTTCATCTGTATTGACATCACTTCCTGTACATAAGCGGTTTTTTAATATCATTTCCTGTGCAGGTTAATTTGCATCTGATTTGAATCGCTTGGTGGAAGACATCCACCTCCTTACTCTCATCATTTCCCTTGAAATAGCAATATCTGTGAGTCTTAAGTTTTGGTTAATATTGGTAAACATTGAGTAGATATATTTAGAAGAAAGTATTATTCCTTTGTAGCTGAGGTTGCTGCAGCAGAAGCAAAGTATATGACAGTTGACGTTAGACACTGGTGAGACAATAATCAGAATCAGTCATGCTTTGCCTTGATGACGGCCAATGCATCTTTCTAAAGAATATGTCCAACACATTTTGGCTAGAGAAAAAGAGTGCTGCAGCTCTGCAAGCAGAAGTTGTCCACACCATGCTCCCAACATTCCTTTCACATGGTCCAGGTATTGGCAGTCAAGGTCCACAGCAGCAAAGACACACAACACCCTCCCCCCCCCCCACTTTTCCACCAAAGCAACAATCTCAGTCAAGAGCTGTTATTGATGCCAATCCCATCTGCACAGATATGGACAGACTGTACACCCATCCATCCCAGGACATATATTTGGGAAACCAGTCTCCCCATTGCTCCCATTCAGGAGCCAGAGGTGCATTAGATTTGGCTCATCAAGGCCTAGTCACAGCAGGACTGAAAGTATTTGACAATCAGGCAGACAGTTATCCAACCTGCCAGTTACCTGTCCTGGAAGTCAAGCTTTCACAATGATGTGGAAGGACTAAGTCTCAAAGCTAGCAAAGAGCTAGATCTTCTCTGTAAGTGTCTTATTGGGGAGCTGCTGCCACGTGCAAAAAAGGATTAGATCAGTTCAAATTAATAATTCAGCTAATGGTTTGCAAATGCCGTGGCTCTACAGAAGAACTGAAGAATCTCCCTTTGATTGACCTGCTTATTGTCCTATGCCCTCACACCAAGAACTACAGAGGCCACTGGAGGTTCCAGATCAGTTGTCAGAACTGCAAGCCACAAAAAAATGGAGGTTACTACTAGGACTGAGTTTCTTGGATACAACGAGAGGAATAAATAGCGAATACATAGGAATAAATACAGAGGAATAAATAGGAATACATAGTGGAGAAACTACCAAACAATATACTAGAACAGTGACTAACTGAATAACATAAAATGAAGCATCGTACCAACAATCCACCATTTTCATTTTTGGGAGATTCATGTACCCCCATGCGGAAATATGAAAAGAGTTCATTCAAAGAGAGGTCTTCAGCAAAAGCATGGAAAGCCAGAGCCCCTTCAACAAGACTGAAGTAGAAGACTCTCTCATGAGCCCTGATGGACAATGCCCGTCCATAAGGAACTTATGGACTTATGCTTTTCCCTTGAGGAAAAGCAGAAAATCCAGGGAAAAATTGTTTACAGAATGAAGAGGCTTTCTAAAAGAGCATTCAATGTGGTTGAAATGATGTGCTTCAACAATACACCAATTAAAAGACTGTAAAGCTGTCCTACACTGCACTGAGTGCAACAGCGACCAGCGCTTCATTCAGCACCAGCACCTTGGTTATTACAGACTCCAGCAGGCTCACAGCAGAGCATGGGGGGAGTCAGCTGAGCATCCATCAGATGTAGCTACTTCCTCATGCTTCCAATCCGAATCCTGCTCTAAACTATGTCAAGGCAACATCTACCCAAAAGGAATGTCCTGGGCAAAAAAATAAAAGCATAAGCATATGGTATTAGATGATCAGATCAATATGATCTTGGCAAAATTAACAATCTTTGACATATTCCGTATTCAAAGTTCTGTTACTGAAAGAAGATCCAGTGGGTTTGTTGCAGAGTCAATAGGAGGGGAGGACTGCTTACCCTTGCCAACCCTCATAGATTGCAACTGTATTCCCAACAACAAAGATGAAATTCCACCTCCTGAAACTGCATGCGATCATTCACAATCTTAAGGACACAGGTGACAAGGTGCGCCCACTTGATTCTTCTGCTGAGATTCTCCTTTTTCTTGGCAGAGGCACCATTTGTGCACATAAGGTATGTGAGCAGCACAATGGTTGGCACAATGCACCTTATGCCTGAGTTTGGTCATAGTTGGTGAAGTCTGTCTCTATAGTGCTCATCAGGCCTCTGTCTGCACATTGAAGATTAATGTCATGGAGAATGGGTGCCCAAGTCATTTCAGACTTAGAATCTATATGAAATAAGATGTTTTATTACACCCTCTCCAAAATTCCATTATGATAGTAACCTCCCTGTTTGCTGGAGAAATCGTAGAAATCAAAATGCAAAACATTATCATATTTTCTGGGATTGCCCCTTTATCAAAGACTATTGGAGAGGGATACACAATGCCCTACAAGACATCTTTAAATGTGAAATACCCTTAGAAAGTAAGAGCATATATTTTGGATATATACCTCAAGAATGGTTGAAGAGATAAATAGTTAATGAATATACTGCTGGTGGCTGGTAAAAAGACTGTTACTAGGAAATGGTTATCACAGGAGAGCCCAATCTTAAATGCGTGGATGGAAATTACAATAGACATTTACAAAATGGAGAAGATAACAGCATCTGTTAATCATAAGTTGGAACAATTTGATTCATACTGGGAAAAGTGGTTTAACTACATAACACCTCATAGGCCTGAGTTTATTCTCATAAATCAATGAATATATTGTAAAAAAATAAGGTAACTCCCTACTTGTACATAATTTTCTCCGTTTGCTTGTTCTTTCTTTCCTCTTTTTTCTCTAAGTGTATACCTCAGATAAATATTATGTGGAGATTTGTAGCATATATAACTATATGATATATATGTACAATATCTGAAATACCTCTTATGGAAATGTTTATTTGATGAACTTCAATTAAAAATAAAAGACAAAAAAAAAAGAATCTATATGAAAGAGAAGATTGTAGGCAAGCAAACCAAACTCCCTGACGTACTTACCTCTGCTCAACCAGATTCTGGCAAGCTGGTCTTCTTTCACTTATAAGCTAGACCTTCCATCAAAGGTGAAGTCTTCCTTCAAATCACAAACAAAGAGTTTAACAAAGATGAGTCAAACAGTTGGGCAGCTCCCCTTCCTTTCTGCTCTCCACCACAACTCCTACCAAACAACAGAGAGCAGGCCCTCAATTGACTCATGTCCCTCAGTTGCCTATTGAGAAGTAAACCAGAAATGAAAGATCACTGTGCAGATTTCATGGAGAGACTCTGCATTAGCAATCATGCTGAGCTAGAGCCTCTACCAGATCCCAACAAGGAAAACTTAGGTGCTTACCACTCCCAGAAAACAGCACGAATATGAAGTGTGCTGTTCAAATGTGTATCACAGAACAAAGTGCTTTTGCAAGGTTCAGACTGCTTTGGGTCCTCATACACTTCAGAACTGAGTCCGTTGTAGTGACGGAGAACAGTGAACAAATATTCCACAGCTTCATTGTTTGAGACTACTTTTTGTGGTTTCCTGACTGCCATCCGGATCATGAGATATGAATTCAGTAATTGCCCTCCCTAGATGTGGCAATCCATGGTCTTATGAGGACAGCTATTGAGGGAGAAAAGGTATGTGGAATGATGTATGGATGTACATAGAAAGGCAATTCTATGTTGATGATGGTCTTAAATCATGGTCTAGTGCAGAAAAACAGTGAGTATGTTGAAAGCAGCAAAGTCAACCACAGTCTAATCTCAGACTACATAAGATTGAATCCAACAGTGCTGAGTTCATGCAATGTTTCCAGTATGAATATCTGGCCAAATGTCTACAGAACCTTGACTTTGGACAGGTCCTCCTTCCTATGCAGCACAGTCCGAGCCTTGGATGGGACCTTGTTACTGCCACCCTTACTTCCCATGTCACTGATAGCAAAAGACCCTTTGCAAGTCATGGTGTGCTATTGATTATCAACAGCCTACTTGACCCTCCTGGGTTTGCTGCTCCTGTCAGCTTTCAGACACACTTCCTGTTAAGAGAGTTGACCTCAGAGACTTGTGGATGGGATGTCCCACTCTCTAAAAAGAAACAAGAGCAGTGTAGCAGTGTTGCTCTTCCCTTCAGGATCTTTAATATTTGAAGATTCTAAGAACTGGCACAACGGTTTCACTATCTGCAGTTCAAAAGAAAGAGGCCTGCATCTTCTGTAATGTGTCACTAAAGCTATGCTGCTGTTGCATACCTGAAGGTCACAAACACTGCTGGATATAGTGGAGTTGGTTTCATCCTGAGCAAAGCAAGGTTTGCTCCCAAACCAAATCTTAGCATAAGAAGGCTTGAACTCAGTGCTGCTGCTCTAGCAGTTGAGATGGAATGATGATAACCAAAGAAATGGGCACAGAACTAAATGATACCAAGTTTTTTTTACCAACAGCAAGGTAGTGCTCTGTTATACATTTAATAAAACAAAGAGATTCTATGTTTATGTACATAATAGGATCCAGCATATCAAGCAATCAACCCAGAAACACCAACTTAACTAATTTCCTACTGATTTCAACCTGTCTGATCATGCCATAAGAGGACTCCAAGCTAACTAGAGGATGGATAAAGAAGTTATGATTCACTTCAGAGCTAACTTACCAAATCGTCATTCTGGGTGAGAACCATGTAACCTCTCTGTTCATTAGACATGACCACGAGTAAGTATGTCATCAAGGCTGGTATTTTTAGATGAGAATAGTTAAAGACAGTGTAGTAAGACTGCTTTCAAAACCCGTCTCCGAAACTATCCTTCCTTTGTCAAAGAATTAATTAAATGATCATTTGACTTTTAGTTTTAGTAGTTCAGCTTGACATCCTCTGGATGCCAGATAGGGGAATGCTCTGGCTTCTAGAGGTGCAGTTTATTTTGTAAGAACATCACTTCCTGTATGTAAGCTTTTTTTTGATATAATTTACAGTGCAGATTAATTTGGATTCAATTTAAATCACACAGTGTAAAGACATCCATTTCCATCCTTTCTTTATTTGCCCTGTGAGCCTTAAGTTTCTGTTAATATTGCTAAACAATTAGTAGATATATTTTAAAGGAAGTATTATGTTTATTGTTTATTATTATTGAGATATTGTTGCATCACATATTTATTCTTGTTTACATGGCATAGTTATGGAGTATTGTATATGTGTATACAATACTGGTTAACACCAGTTGCGAGAATGATTGGCAGTGTTAGTGTATTCCAGCATGCAACAATTCTGTATTGAATTTAATACGTATTTTACTTAACTTTCTGTAGTTTCACAAGTAAGATCTCATTATATACCCTGAAGAAAGCTTCTGTCTTGGATGAGTTTTGAGAAGTTGTTTAACTCTGCAGTAGATTAATATCAAAAGTCATCACAGCAACACAAAGGCAGAATCCAGAATCCACGGCCTGAGTTCTAGTTGCTGTTTACTGTCTCATTAAGACTTTCTGGATTGCCATGGTATTCAAGCCTCCAGTTTAAGCTGTTTCACAGCATCAAGAAAGGGAGGGACCCGAGGTGTCTGGATGAACTGGTTTGGAGGATTGGAGGCAAACAAGAGAAAATCTGCAGATACTGGAAATCCAAGCAACACACACAAAATGCTGGAGGAACTCAGCAAGCCAGGCAGGAATATAGACACAAGTACAGTCAACGTTTTGGGCCGAGACCCTCCAGCAGGACTGGTGATAAAAAGATGAGGAGTGACCTACTCCTTATCTTTCTTTCTCCAGTCCTGCCGAAGGGTGTCAGCCCAAAATGTTGACTGTACTTGTTTTCCATGGATACTGCCTGGTCTGCTGAGTTCCTCCTGCCTTTTGTGTGTGTTGCAGGATTGGAGGTAAGGGTTAGGGAATGCGAATAAAGTGTTGTTGGTGGGCTGAATCAAATTCAGCTTTGGCTTTTAAACTAATCCACTGCTAAATCTGCCCTTATAGATTTTTTGTCAATAAACTGAGGGAACAAATTCCCATGCTTTCGGTTTGATGGGACTCTTATTGGTTGCCGATTAGAAATTGATACATTATAATTTATGATTTTAATATGATTGGTTGAAAGGGAGAATTTGGGACCCAAAGTAGTACTCTGATAGATGTGAAAGTTGAAGCAAATAATGAAGTTAGATGAAGCAAGTGTAATAGGCAGGGGCAGAACTGGGAGTGTGGGATGTTTGACAGGCTAAGCTATATTTACTGTAATCCAGGCTCTGCTCTGCATTCGCCTACATTGACTCACAAGTCAAATAAATGAACTCAGAGCAATGGATTCATGCAGAGGATTGTGATATTATAGCTATTACTGAAATATAGTGGAGGGATGGGCAAGACTGGGAGCACCATTTTCCAAGGTATCAGTTCTTCCAGTTTGTCAGAGTTGAGGGTGAGAGAAGAAGACCATCATGGCAGAACATAGAAAGGATATCCCTGGGGAACATTCAGTAAGGTCATATGGGAAAACTTCAGAATAAGAAAAAGTTGATCAGGATTATAATAAAACCCCTCCAATAGTCACCAGGAATTAGAGAAGCAAATTTCTAGGGAAATTACAGGTAAGTATGGGAATAATAGAGTTTTGATAGTAAGTGATTCTAACTTCCCTAATATTGACTGACACTGCCATAGTGCTAAAGGATTAGGGAGAGCAGAATTTGTTATGTTTGTCCAGGAAATTTTTCTGAAGCAATTATGTAAATGGCACAATTAGAGAAGGGACAACATTCGACCTCCTCTGAGGAAATAAGGCTGGACAAGCGGTATGTGTCAATAGGAGAATACTCTGGGAACTGTGATCACAATTCCATTAGTTTTAGGTCAGTAATGAAAAAAATCACTGGTCCTCAAGTTGAAGTCTTAAATTGGGGAAAGAATAATTTTGATGGTATCAGACAGGAATTCGCAAGAGATGACTGAGAAAGATTACTTGCAGGCGAAGGTATGTCTGGCAAGTGTGAGGTTTTCTAAAGTGCAATAGGAAGAATTTAGGGCCAGCAAGATTTGCAAACATTTGTTGATGAGAGATATTAAGGGTCAGGTCAGGAATAAAGAGGCAGCTGGAATCAAGCAAGCCCTTAAGGAGTATAAGAAGTTAAGTAAAGAAGAGATCTAGATGGTAGATAAACTAGGTAACCCCTAATTTATTATTTAAGTATATTAAGAGCAAAAAATAGCCTGCTGAGTTCCTTCAGCATTTTGTGGGTGTTGCGTGAAAGTACAGGCCCCTTTACGAATCTGTGTGGTAAACTACATGAAGAACTATTGAAATAGTTGAAGTCTAAAATGAATACTTCTCTATTTACTTTGGAAAAGGATATAGAAGCTAGTAGGTTTAAGGAAGAGCTGCTGGAGTAGTACATCAGCATTACAAAGGACGAGGTGTTGGAGGTATTCAAACGCATAAAGTTGGATAAATCCTTGGGTGTCACCCACCTACCTAGGTGTATCCTTTGATATTAAGGGAAACAAAGAATGGTTTGCTGGGGCCTTTTGAAAAGAATTTTGTATTTTTTTAGTCATAAGGGAGGCATCGGCCTGCAATATCCCCATATTTAGCCTTGACATAGTAGACAATCACCAGTGAGTTGTACATGAGTCAATGCATTTCTGATATCAGTCAGTGCCTGTATCTTGTACCATGGAAGTGTTGATTTCAGACCTAGTCCACTACTCTACTCCAGACTGAGTCCAAGTGTGGAGGTCAGTCACATTGAGTAAAGGAGTTACTGTAGATACAATTTGTAAACACAAGAGATTCTGCAGATGCTGGATATCCAGAGCAACACACACAAAATGATGGAGGAACTCAGCAGGTCAGGCAGCATAAGTATTCATTTTAGATAATAGCAGATGGAGGCACACAAATTACTTGTACAGAATAATACACTCCTCCTCACCTGCTTTCTGGAAACAAGCACTTTTGAAGGAAACACTTTATGTACATTTGATCAAGTTGATCACAATACTATTCTCTCTTCATATCATCCCTATTTTTTTTCAGGGAAAATGGAATCAATGTTTATTAATAATTTGTGTTCAAAGATTCCCGTAGATTTTGTCAAATATGAATTAAAATGTAACTTACAATATCATTGGCCAATTATTCATACATGACTGACAATATTTATTAAAAACTACCAGCAAAAGGCGAACTCCCTAATTTCCTGCAAATGTATATATAACCATATAACAATTACAGGATGGAAACAGGCCATCTCGGCCCTTCTAGTCCGTGCCAAACGCTTGATCTCACCAAATCCCACTGACCTGCACTCAGCCCATAACCCTCCATTCCTTTCCTGTCCATATACCTATCCAATTTTGCTTTAAATGACAATGTCGAACCTGCCTCTACCACTTCTACTGGAAGCTCATTCCACACAGCTACCACTCTCTGAGTAAAGAAATTCCCCCTCATGTTACCCTTAAACTTTTGCCCCCTAAATCTCAACTCATGTCCTCTTGTTTGAATCTCCCCTACTCTCAATGGAAAAAGCATAGCCATGTCAACTCTATCTATTCCCCTCATAATTTTAAATACCTCTAAATATACAGTATAAGTGCTTTACAAATGCAGGAGGATGATTTCTTACATATATTAACCATGCGGCAGAGCAGGACGTTAGTTGACTGCTGTAATTTTGAAAACTCTGTGGTAGAATGTTCTGACAGGGAAAGCTAAGGGTAGACTCACCAACAAAGAACACTTGGCTGTCGGCTCTCCACTAGGCCATCAGCTAATGGTAAGGATATTTCATTACTGTATCCCTTCTCTCTCCTTCTCCAAACTGTATTTATTACATTTATTATTAGTAACATAAAAATAATATTTTGTGTTCTACCTTTTAAATGCTCTTACCTCCCACAAAGGTCTTCTCCAGATAATCAATAATTTGGTTGTAATCACTAATGATATTGTCCCCATGGATTACCACCGGCACTTCTTCACCTAAATTCAGCCGCATAAACCATGGTTCTTTATGTTCAGTTAATGGTAAACTGACGTCGCGTTCATCACACAGCACGCCTTTCTCTGCAATCAGTAAACGAACCTGAAACAAAGAGATAGTTTTCAGATGGCTTGTTAATTACAGGAAACAAATGAAAATCAATACTGAACTAATGGTGACGAAAGGGAAGGAAATTTAGATTTGATAGCACGTATTTACTGAAGATTTTAGAGACTTTCCAAAAACCTGTCATTGTTTCTTCTAGTGGTTTCAGTGATTCTTCTTAACCACAGTGCCGCTATTGGTGCAGCTTCAGTTCCTGAGTCCTTTCCGTGGCATTGGTTCGAATAAAAATGACTTGTATTGGAAATGCATTCTGATTTTGATACAAATTTCATGCTGTGATAAATAATATGTTGTGCAAATATTATACAGGGCTAATTTCTCCTAGAAACATCTTGGATAGGTTGAATACATTAATTTGCATGGCTTCCAATGTATCATTGGAAGGTCATTATTGCCACAGTGGGCTTTATTTTTGAGAAAAATAGTAAATTTGTGAACGTAAAGCACAAGTAGAGATTAGCTGTTTCACTGTGCTTTGCAAATAATGAGATTGTTACTAAAATTAACCAGTGTATTAATGCAATCAGATTATTACTACATCCTCCCAATATATTTTGGCATAATAAATTTACTGGATCATTTATACCATGGCCATTCTGTCTCCTTGCTCCAGGTAAGGAAACATAGCAGTCAGGTTGTATCTTCAGCAATCCCATTAAAGATCACTTTGCCCACTTCAGGTATTCAGAAAACTATTCACGTGTAAATGCCTCGTGTCACATGACATCCAGTCCAGTAACAGAGTCAGACAAAACTCATTTCAAGTGGAAGACTGGAACGATCATATAATGTTTTTGCCAACATGACAACTCACATATTTTGTATGTGTGGACATGGTGGAGGATTACAAATACCTGGGGATACGAGTTGACAATAAACTGGACTGGTCAAAGAACACTGAGGCTTTCTACAAGAAGGGTCAGAGCCGTCTCTATTTCCTGAGGAGACTGAGGTCCTTTAACATCTGCCGGATGATGCTGAGGATGCTTTATGAGGCTGTGGTGGCCAGTGCTATCATGTTTGCTGTTGTGCGCTGAGGCAGCAGGCTGAGGGTAGCAAACACCAACAGAATCAACAAACTCATTCGTAAGGCCAGTGATGTTGTTGGGGTGGAACTGGACTCTCTGACTGTGGAGTCTGAAAAGAGGATGCTGTCCAAGTTGTATGCCATCTTGGACAATGACTCCCATCCACTCCATAATGTACTGGTTAGGCACGGGAGAACATTCAGCCAGAGACTCATTCCACCGAGTTGTAACACTGAGCGTCATAGGAAGTCATTCTTGCCTGTGGCCATCAAACTTTACAACTCCTCCCTCGGAGTGTCAGACACCCTGAGCCAATAGGCTGGTTCTGGACTTATTTCCACTTGGCATGATTAACTTATTATTATTTATGGTTTTATATTGCTATATTTCTTCACTATTCTTGGTTGGTGCGACTGTAACGAAACCCAATTTCCCGCGGGATCAATTAAGTACGTCTGTCTGTCTTGTTGTTATTTGTTATTACCATTGGATTGATTGTGGATTCACTCCTGTGCCATGAAAAGCAAGTTCAAATTGGTTGAAATTCTCCATATGATCACATCTTAGTGGAGCAGACAATATTTTTCTAAAGTTTGGGCATGCATTTTGTTTTTTCTACACGTTATATCCTTTATAGGGGAGTTGTGATGATGAAAATAATAATAATCATGATCATAATAATAATGTAGGTCCTTGAAGTCTGAAATAGAGAAAAGCTCAAAATACTTGAGAGGTAAAGCAGCATCAGTGAAAAAAAGAAACTGTTAATGTTTTATCAGAACTGGGAACAAGGAAACAAGTTAATCCGAAGTTGCAGAAAGAGGGGAGGGAATGGATAGGATAAAGGGAATATCGCTGCTAGACTGAAGATGGAGTTTCCCTGGGGATAAGATCGAGATGGTCAATTGGGTGATAGTTTATTGAGGGAATTTGGTGAACAATGGGATATAAAGGCTATGGAATGGGAATAGTTGGAGATAATACTCTGATTCAGATTCAGTTTCAGTTTAATTTATCACATGTATATTAAAGTTGGAGGCGAAGTGGAGTAAATTGGCACTAAACGGTGACTCCTTTGCTTGCATCTTCAGAAACAGCTCTAGTTCCATCTTTAATATCTTTATTTTTCCCTTTCAGGGTTCTTTTGAAGACCCTGACCTGCAGTTACACACTGACTATGGTTCTTTGTGGGAATGGGTCCCGCTCTCAGGGTTTCATAACCGGCCGTTGTTGTTCAGCACGCCAAGGGCTCAGCCTAAGCGTCCAGCTTGACTTTGGAGGCCTAGGATCTCAGGGCTCTGGAGACGGGCAGATTGAAGGTCAATGTCATGGCAGGAGACTCGTGTGTCAGAGTCAGAATATCTAAGGCTGTGTACCCAAATCTTTGGGCACAGAGCTCGGAAAAAAGTCGACGTAATGGACCTTTAACATCGTGAACCAGTGAGTTGTTGTTATGTCTCCCGACTCCCTGTGAAGATGGAGACACCTCATTCTCCCTTATTAGGGAGAGAGAGAGAGAGCCTGCTATATGTCAAATACCGGGTGAAATGTGAAGTCTTTGGGGTGACTGCAAGTTTGTGTCTTTGCTGTTGCTTTGCTCACGCTTGCTCAGTGGTGGGTGCCGATGCTTTTTATGCTGCTGGAGGGAGGGGGGATTGTTGCTCGCTGCCGCTTACATGTGGGAGGGAGGGGAGCTGTGGGGGGGGGGGGTCTTTGGGGTTCTGACATTTAACTGTCATTCATTCTTTGAGTCACTCTTCTGTTTTCATGGATTGTTGCGAAGAAAAAGCATTTCAGGATGTATGTTGTATACATTCCTCTGACATTAAATTTACCTTTGAGACATACAGTGAACAACTAGAGTTCTCAAGGATGTGCTGGGGGCAGCCCACAATTGTGGCCACACATTCATGACTTTGGATGATGTTCAGAGTAGAACAGATGATGAGCAAAGTTATGCTGACTATGAGAGGAGGGATAAATGATTCTGAGAAGTGTGTGGTACTGAATAGTTTGTGACTCAGGGATACGCCTCTTAGAGTTGAAGTGCACTCACTCAGAGATTGGGACCTCACTGCCCACTGTCAATTAAAAGTTTTCACAGGACCAGTGGCCATAAATAGAATGACTTTTGAAATAATGGTAGGCAGCCTTGTGACACTGATTTTCTTCTTCCAAACTGAGTGATCACATGCCCTTCACGCAATTCTACTTAAACAAGAAATAGGACTGTAAAAATGTATTTTTCATTTGAAATCTTGCGTGCTCCCAATGCTTTCTTTCTTTGGAATTAAGATTCAGCTGTACATTCCAAAAATATTTCACCAGCTAACAAGCACTTTAGGATGTTTTTGGAATGTGAAAGATGCTACATAAGAACGATTTTATTCTGATGCTGCAATTTCAAAAATTACATTGATTCAAAACCTCAAACAATTAATGTAAGTGTAGTCTTAATGCTCTGTCTCATTTCTGTATCACAAAAACATAGGCATTCATTGGGGTAAAGAACTGAGAGGAACATCAAAGAGATAATACAACATTCTGTTATTGTTTTACCTTTTACTACCTCGGTACAACATGTCATGGTCTGTATGAATAAGATGGCATTGGTGATGCCCAACCACAACTTATTGGTGGCAAAAACAAAACAAAGGAAACTACTATATATCTTATTAATAACACTTTATTAATTATGAACAATGCTAACAATGGAGAGGTGAGCAAATGGTGGCAAAGCAAATGAAGGCACAGGTAAGGCATGGTCATGGGGGGGTGAGGTCAACACAGAGTCGTGGTATCCCCAAGAGCGAGGGAAGTTCCGATGTCCAATCAATTTTAGCGCCAAGCCAAATTGGAAAGTTTGGGTACAGGCTGAATCTTGGGGCAGCAGGGTTCACACCCCAGAGCAAGGGATAACCTGATATTTGGACGATTTAAGCACAGGGCCAGATCAAAAAAGTTAGGATGTCGAGACTGGAGATGAGGTGGTGAGGGCCGGTTCTGCCTGGTGATCTTCTTTTAATAGGTTCTTTTGGAATTCTTGGTTTTTTGGCTGCCTGTGAGGAAGTGAATCTCAAGGTTGTATAATGTATACATACTTTAATAGTAAATGTACTTTTAACTTTGAATAATGGAAGAATTTCTTTAGACATAGTGAATTTGTGGAATTCATTGCTACAGGTGGCTGGAGGCCAAGTAATTGGGTATATTTTAAGCAGAGGTTGATAGGTTCTTGATTAGTAAGGCTGTCAATGATTACAGGGAGAAGGCAAGAGAGATTGAGAAAGAAAATAAATCTGCTATGATCAAATGCTGGAGCAGACTCAATGGGCTGAATACTCCTGTATCTTATGGCCTTATGGACACTATGCAAGGTAAGCTTTTCAGTGTAGCTCAGTACATGGGATAATAATAAACCAATTCCAGTTCCTAAAACCAAAAAATAATAACTCTATGGGTCTTCCCCAAGTTACAGACTTATGAATCATGGATATCTGGTACACACAAAAGAGTTTTTGAGATGGAGTTGCCAGCTGCTGGTGGGACTGTATGCTTCACCTGCCAGATGGAATTGGGGCATTTATGGGTGCCTTCTCTCACCGCTGATCCAGCCAATCTTGCGCTTGGCTCAGCCAAGTAGAGCTGGGAGTGCTGAGCAGAATGACTCACTCACTGAGTCACTGAGGCTGGCTGGCAGCTGACCTTTTCACTCTCCTGTCACAGCTGTTTGCACAACCCCTTCTCACAAACTGTCTGCTGCTTTTGTACGGTTCGCGTTATGAAGGATTTTCAGGAACTAGAACCCTGATGTACCCTGGGGACTGTCCATAGAGTGGGTCACGAGGCAGAAAGATTAATAAAGCTCTCAGCAAAGTCTATTGCATTATCAGATCTTGCATAAACTAACTGCTGACTTGTAAATTTTAAACTGACCTCCAAAAGTAATATGATATTTGTTAGGCATTTTCAGAGTAAGCAGATCAGTTGCATAAGGTTGAGTTCAGTTTTTTATCTCAAGAATCATGCAATTAAGGTTATTTGACCCATTAACCTGGTACTTCTGCAGACAGCCTAGAATATGTGCAATTGGAGGAGGAAGGTCCAAGAATATCCCCTAAAGCAACTTCTTGTTTAAGATGGCGTTACCGAATGCATGTGACAGCTCACTGATAGTTCAACAGGCAAGAAATTTGACAAAAAACATTACCAATAATACCTTTTCTGAAGTGAGTTATGGTAAATTATCATCTCAAACAATGAAGAGGGGAATGAAGGCAAAACAAATTCGAGGGATCAACGCGCTGGTACATTCCAGAATCAATGCAGATGGAGTGAGCCATTTGGAGGGGAGAAGTCGAGCCAGTTGTATTCCAATGTCCATACAACTGGCCCGGGTGCAAGGTTGGATCGCCCTAGGTGCGAAGCTGATTTGGAGAAATCTGGAGTGGCTTTGGGCTGGGGGTGAAATCTGGGCCCGAAACGAGTTGCTGGGGTGGCATGGTCTAGGCCCAGTATGTTTCACCATCCTGGGTCCAGGTCCTGGTGCAAAGTACAATATATTGTTCAGACAATTTAAATGTTAGCCCAGTTAGACTGGAAAGACGTCGCTCGCTCTCCTGTGATGTACATCCCTCTCTCCATAGCACTGAGTCTATGAAGACTGCTGCGGTTACTGTGCTCTGTGCCTGCTGACGTGATAGCTGATACCAAGGCTTTGGGCCTTCTCTGGGCTGCTCCAGAATTTGGATCTAAGGACTCATATTGGTTTGGAATATTGTTGCTCACTTTTACCGTTTGCAAGATTTGTGTTTTTTTTTTACTTTCTCCACACATTGGGTGTTGCTCTGTATTTTTAAAAATTTAGTTCTTTTGGGTTTCTTGCCTTGTGGCTGCCTGTAAGCAAACAGATCTCAAAGTGGTATAATTTATGCATTCTTTGATATTAAATGTACTTTGACCTTTGAACGCCAATGGTGGCAACCCCAGTGATGACAGCCTGTGTGCTCAAGCATTCACAACCATGTTCAGAAGTACCAAATAGATGATCCATCTTGGCTTCCTCCTGAGGAGCCCACTTTCTCAGAAACCCAGTCTCCAGCCAATTTGGTTCATTTCATGATTTTGAGAAACAGATGAGAGCTCTGTAACAGCAATGACTATGGGAGTGAACAACATGCCACTTGTAATACTGAAAACCCATGCTCGAGAGCAAGCTTCATCTTCCTTTCAGCACAAGTACAGCACTGGTGTTTACTTGCAATAGCAGAGTCCACAAAATGCAGAACATAACCAGTTCTGCTAATTATTACCCAAATCATCTGCAAGATGAAGAATGTTGCCATCAACAGTGCTTTCACCACAGGAGTTCCACAGAGAGAGTTTCAGATCCAACTTCCTTCAACTGCTTTATTCATATGTTGTTCCCTATATCATAAGATTAAAAGTGAGGTGTTTGCTGATGATCAAACTATGTTCATATTGATTGTCAACTCCTTAGCAAATGATACACCCAAGTCTGAAAGCACAGAAACTAGTTAAAGTCAGGTGTGTGACAATAAGTGGTGAGTAACGTTCACACCATAGAAGAGCCAGGCAATAACCATCTCTAATATGAGTCAAATCACCTATCATGACAATCAATGGAAAACCATTGTTGAGTGCCTCACCATTAATATCCAGTAAAGTCAAAAAGTCAGTCAAAATAGAGTTTATTGTTATATGCAGAAATACCTGTATGCTCAGGTGTAGTGAAAAACTTAGTTGCACCTAATGTCATATTAGCAGCATTCTCACGAGAAACAGAAATTAAAAATAAGTTATACAAACTGCTTACAAGAAAATCACTATTGGCCTGAAACTCAACCAAAGCAGGCACACCAATGCTAATTCTATAAGAGCAGATTAAAGGCTGGGTACGCTGTGGCGATTGACTCACCTCCTGACAACTTAAAGCATTTTCACCATCTCATGTGGAGGTTTCCATCCTGGGGTCCATGGTCCCCTTGCTTAATGGTATTGCTCCATGGAATAAAAAAGATTGGGAACCCCTGATCTAGTACAAGTCATAAGCATGATGGAATACTTGCCTGATGAGTGAAGCAACAACAACTTAAGAAGCACAACAGCACTCAGGACAAATCTCCCAACTTAACTTGTAGCCAATCCATTGTCTTAAACTTTCATTCATTTCATGACTGGCACATTGTGGATGAAGTATGTATCATCTAAAATGCACTGTAATTACTCACCTAGGCTAATCCAAGCTAATAATCTCTACTACAAAGAGAACAGGTACATAGGAACACCAACATTTGCTGATTACTCTCCCAACTGCACACCATCCATTCTTGGAAACATATCGCTGGCCTTGATACAACGGTCAGATCACAAAAATGATTAAAACAATAAAAATATCCTATCAGGGATTCAGTCCATCTTATTCCCTTAAATGAAAATTATTCAACTGACAGAATATCCATCACTCCACACTTGCACCAACAACCTCAGGCTGGTTTCCATGAGCATCACCTTTCACTCTCTAAATATTACGAGACCATGAAAAAGAACTTAGGTCCTAAGTTTTTTCAATCCCAGTTTCTTCCCAAAATATTATCTAGTTCATTTATATGAAACATGATGCATAAAAGCTATGATATTAATCAATGACCTAAAACTCAACCACTTAAAATGAAGACTAGTGTTAAACAAGGGGGAGTTATTGCCCCACTCTTTTCTCAATCTTTTTTGTCTCATCACTTTTTAACAAAATAAACTTTATTCATAATAAAAGATTTCTAAGAATAAACCATGCAATCTCTTTTCATTCTTCCATCCACGGTCAATGCATTAACTGGTGCTTTATTACAATCCTTAAAACTAATAGGACTGTTGCCGCTTATGTGGCCTCCGGAGCTGGTACATTACTGCAATATTTGAGGGGCTTCCTCATTCAAAGAAGCCCCTCCATGTCCAGTAGTGGAAAAATCTTATGCTGAGGTCCTCCCCCACTGAACCCTTGCAATGACTGCACCAAGCATTAGTGCGTCCCTCAGCACAAACTCCTGCAACCTGGGAGGTGCCAGTCTGCAGCATTCCTCTATGGATATCGTAATTTGCCAGTAGACCAACATGTTACAGGCAGACCAAAAGGAGTCTTTCATGGAGTTGTTGATCTGCCAACAGCACTTGATATCCATCTCTCTGTGTGTTTCTGGAAATAGCCCCTAGTTCAGAGAGTCCTCTTTCATGCAGTTGCTCTAAATTAACCATGACACAGGCCCTTTGCTTCTTTCTCCGCACCTTTTATCCTTCCTGATGGCTTTGGCAAAGAGCCAAGAGTGACTGTATCTCACCTCCAACAATCTTTCTAGAAGCAAATCCTCAAAACTAATGTGAAACTGTTTAACTTAGAATCAATATACTTTAAAAGGTTATCTGAAACCTGGTAACACTTGTATTTATGCATGCTGATAGGCCGTGTCCCAAACTATTGTCAATGCCTTCACTACAACACACGAGAGAAAGGACCTATAACACTTAATATCCACAAGACAAAGTTGATCCACCAAATTATCTCCAACAATAAAGACTTAGCATAAGAGCCTGGAAAACATGGACCACTTCCAATATTTTGGCAGGCCCTTCAAGGTTCAAATCCAATTTATTATCTAAACACATATATGTCATCATATACAATCCTGAGATTCATTTTCTTGTGGGCATACACAATAAATCCATAATAGAATAATAACCACAATAGAATCAATGAAAAATCATACCAACTTAGATGTTCAACTAGTGTCCAAAAGACAACAAACTGCAAATACTAAAAAACAAAAAAAAAAACAATAAGTAAGCAAGAACCTCAAATAAAGAGTCTTTGAAAGTGATTGTGGGAACATTTCAGTGAGGGGGCAAGTTAAGTTGAGTGAAGTTATTCCATTTGGTTCAAGTGCTTGATTGTTGAGGTGTAATAACTGTTCCTGAACCTGGTGGTGTGTGTCTTGAGGCACCTGTATCTTTTTAGTGATGGCAACAGCAAAAAGAGAGCATGACCAGGATGGTCGGGGTCTCTGATAATGGATGCTGCTTTCCTGTGACAACACTCTGTGTAGATGTGCTCAGTGATTGGGAGCAGTTTAACAGTGAAGGACTGGGCCATATTCCACTAGTTTCTGTAGGATTTTTCATTCAAGGGCACTTGTGCTTCCATACCAGTCTGTGATGGAGCCAGTCAATATACTGTCCACACAAATCTATAGAAATTTGTCAAAGTTTAAATGTCATGCCAAATCTTCACGAAATCCTTAGGAAGCAAAAGTGCTGCTGTTCTTTCTTTGTAATTGCAATTACATGCTGGGCCCAGGACAAGTCCTTTGAAATGATACTGAGGAATTTAAAGTTGCTTACCCTCTCCACCTCTGATCTTCCAATGAGGACTGACTCATGACCTCTGGTTTTCTCCTCCTGAAGTCAATAATCAACTCCTTAGTCTTGCTGACATTGAGAGAGAGGTTATTGTTGTGGCACCACTCAGCCAGATTTTCAATCTCTCTCTTATATGCCGATTCATCACTACCTTTGATTCAGAATATGATAGTGGTGTCTTCAGCAAATTTGAATGTGGCATTGGAACTGTGCTAAAGTACACAGTTGAAAGTGTAAAGCGAGTAAAGCAGGGGACAAAGCATACAGCCTAGTGGTGCACCTGTGCTGATAGAGATTGTGCAGGAGAAGTTGTTGGCAATCCAAACTGATTGGAGACTGCAAGTGAGGAAATCAAGGATCCAATTGCATGAGGAGGTAGTAAGGACAAGGTCTTGAAGCTTATTGATTAGTTTTGCAGGAAGATGGTACTGAATGCAGAGTTGAAGTCTTGACCACACCTGTTCCAACATGGGTGGTCCTGAGTTGGCATTGCCTGATGTAGTCCTTGAAGCACACAAGCCTCCACATGAACTCAGTGTGTTGATCCAGGTTGCGGAGGACTTTATAAGTGGCGATAGCATTTAAGCCCTGACATAATTGTTGAGCATCAGCTCAGAATTGCCATTTTGTCCATGAGATAGCTTCCTGGAGATTGTACCTGGACCTCCTGTAACTTTCTTGGTCACCAGTAGTTTGCAGATCTCATGGTTCATTCAGAGCTTCTGGTTGGGTAAGACTGAATGATTTTGTGGAGGCACACTCATCTACAACTGGTTTTATAAAATTTATATGTACTTTAGCACTGTTTATATGCATTTCTCAGTGAAGATGAAATTCATTGCACAAGCACAGCCTTTGGCTGACTGAGGAAAAGGGCATTTGAAAATCACAACCTCAGACTGGGCACCAAAGTCAAGATCTACTGGGCATCTAGGAAGGCAGCAGTGATCAGAGTCCTCTGTTCAAAAGGCAGCTGTTTTGAATTAACCCACAGACCCTTTGCTTCTTTCTCCACACGTTCTGTGCAAACCTACTGTCTGCCAAGAGGCAGGTCAGACCTGCATGGCCTGCCCCAAAAATGACATATCTGATTGCTAATCTGCTATCATAGTTCAGTAGCTCATATGCTTTAAACACTAACATCACCATTGCTGCACTGAGTGAGAAATCAAAATCAGGAGATGACCAAAGAACAAAGCAATGGGTATACCTGATTCTGGAGGGGAAATTCAGGAGAGCAGTCCAATCAAGAATGAGACCGTTTGCCATTTCAGTGATTCTACCACAGAATTAGTGAATATTTTATAATCCATTGACACACTCTAACATGGAACCAACATGATCCTATCATCAGTGCGCACAAAGCAACCTTGGAAGCTACAGATGAATCCAAGGAAGGCTTCTACATTAACCTTCAAAACAAAGTGAGAGAACTAATTCTCCTTGGTAACTTCAACAGGGTCCCTCTTGAAGCAAAATGCTTGGAGCATGGTCTCATCATAAACAACATTCTATTTTGTCATGCTGGTTAGCAGGAATTGTAATGGCAACACCAGAATCAAAGTCCCATTTAAATTATTATCACTGTCTAAGCCAAGGACTATGAAGATGTTCATATTACCTATGTCATTGACTGTTGCCTGTTGGATGAATCACCAACTAATCTTCAATGAAGAGGCTCTTGATTTCTCTAGCAAATGAAACCAGGAGGAGGTCAAGGTACTAATCAACCATTAATATAAGGCAGTCCTGGAGTGTCTTCATCATTTCCTGTCAGAATCATCTTATGCATATGGGGTAAACTATGTATACCTGTCTGGACACGCCCCTCTGCTGATTGCTGCTGACTGCTCCTGTGGCTTCTCCCACAGACCACTGTATAAAGGCAATTGGGGCACTACTCCTCCCTCAGTCTTCAAGATGTCGTGCTCCCTTTTGCTGTTAATAAAAGCATATCGTTCACTTCCAGTCTCCGAGAGTTATTGATGGTGCATCAGTATAGACACACCTGTGCCTAGCATTACTTCATGAACATACAATCAATCTATGTAAATAAGCTGTCTTATGTATTTATTTTTATTGCGTTTTTTTTTATTTTTGTGTTCTTTATCTATTGACTTTTTGTGCTGCATTGGATCTTGAGTAACAATGATTTCATTCTCTTTTATACTTGAATATTGGAAATGACATTAACCAATCTTGAAGCTTGAATTAGAAGTTCAACCTTTATGCATAAGAAAAGAAGCACTCTACAGGCACTGGAAGGCAGTCCAACAGAAACCCTATGACCTAATGAACAGATGATAGATGGAAAGAGTTACACGAAGTTCTGCACTGATAGCCATGATATGTCTACGTTCTTCAGTGTTGTAATACCAACTATGGAGCAAACACCAGAGGTCCTATCCTATTAAGGGAGAAGAACAGAGGTCTACTCATCAGGAATCCAGAGGCCATTGATGCCTGCTGACAGAAACACTTCAAAGATGTCTTCAACCATTATTCTGCCCTTATCAGGAACACACTAAATTTCATTCCTAATTGGACCATCTTGTTACTACCCCTTGTTACTACACCTAACCAACAGGAAATTGAGAATGCTACATCCAAACTTAGGAATAACAATGCTTCAGAAGTGTCATTATCTCTGCTGAAATCCAAAACCTTAACATAAAATACTCCAGGCACAAATCCATTATCACATTGTTCAGTTTAGGGGCGAGGAAACATACAGACAAATTCAGAGCTGCCATAATTGAAATTATCTTCAAGAAAGGAAGTATCTGAATGCAGCAGGGTCTCCCTGCTGATTAAATACAGGGAAAGTGATTTCACCTGCCTCCTCACAAAGCTGTTCCCTAAAGGACAATGAGCATTCTGTGGCTCTAAAAACTCAAAAATGTGATCTTCACTGAGCAGAATTTGAAGGAAATGCATGAAATAAGCACCATCTACTATACATGGCCATCTTCAACCTTACTAAAGCCATTAACTCCCTCGATCTGTGCAGAGGAGTTCATTTACATCTTATGTTTGCCTCATGATGGAATGCAAGTCATGATACCAACCATCAGGTGTGATATTCAGAACTTTAAAATAATTTATCAGGAGCCTACCAGTGTCCTGCACAAGCAGTGGAAAAAGTGGCCCACTGCACAAACTACCTACCTACATATCTGCCCTATCAGCCACTTTCTGCCCCACATGTGGCAAGTCTGTGCTTCCTATTTTAGCCTTGTTACTCATCACAGAACCCACACCACAAAAGAAAAACAGAGTGGAAGGAAGTTGTCCTTGATCCCAAGGCGTGGAAAAGGAGGAAATGATCGGACCAAAGGATTCTATTGTGCTACACGTATAGATTGATGAGCCCTCCAGGTAAACACTAACTACAATGATGTTCAAAACTAGTATTCATATTTGGATTACGAATATGCTAAAACTTGGATTCAGCAGCTAATCAATACAAAAGAACAGTATAATGCAATTGGATCACAGCTGATCAGTGACTGTTTTGCAGACATTTAGTGTAAAGCCCATTCTCAAATATACTTCAATGGTATCTGGGAACTTGGCCTCTGAGAATGTACAAACATGAGTCCTATCTGCATACTGAAGCTTGATGTTGGTGGTTGGAGTGGCCTTGCTTCTAATGTGGAGCTGAGGAGGCTGAACAGTTTCCCATGAGTTCCAGAGATTAACTTCACTTCAACAGGAAGTTTGTCAAAGAGGCAATGCAATATTGAAGGAACAAAGTTTGAAAAAAGGATTGGAACAGTAACATACCTTGCAGTTGAACAACTCAATAGGACACCCATCGACAAGAACCATGGCCTGCATTCCATCAGAAGATAGATGTTGAAAGATACCAAATTTCTGAAGACAGCTAAACTGGAAAAGTAATTTCCTATTTTTCTTCTTTCTGTTGACAGATGAAGTATTTTACCAGAGTAAAACACGCTCCACATATATAGTATGGTTCTTGGAGGAGTCATGCAATGAAAATCATCTAATTGTCACTTTCCAAGGATGGAACTGAAATCATGACCATGGTATGGCTTTCTGGCCATTATGAGATGATTAATTAAAAGCCTTGTCATGACATTATTTATGGCATGAAACAATGAAATACCTACATAGATACTACAATCATATTTGTCCCCTCTTTGGGTCAATATTGTGTCATCCCTAAGGTCCCTGGATATGGGTGATGAAGCTGTAATTTTATGTACAAAGGTTTCTCTCTGAGGTTCCTTTTGTGTGTGCCTGTTCTGGTTGAGAGTGGTGAAGCTCTGGAATTCCCAGACCAGCTTATTGGAAACATTTACAGTGGAGGTAGATCTGTTTTTTGAAAGATTGGGGGACTGAAGGTTTCTGGGATCTGGCACAGAGAAGAGATTGAGGTCTGGGGTAGATCAGCCATAATAGCAATGAATATGGAGGAGGTCTGTGGGACTGGGGAGCCTGTTCTTGCTCCTATTTTCTTTTGTGTTCTTTTGCATTGAGTTCTGAGACTTCAGCAGAGATTCTTCAACTTTCTTAGAACTTTTATATGGCCAAAATAACCAAGGCTATAGAAGGGGAGTGGGGGGGGGGGTTATCAAGGACATAGAATCAAATAGCAATTGTCAGAAAGGGCATCTTGATGAACTCTGCAATTGAATCTTTCCAGTGATGTAATTGTCCTTGATTCCTTCCCACAGAACAACATTTGCACCAACTTATGTCAAACTTCCAGGTTAACATGAGCTTATAGCGCTGATAAATTACAAAAAAAATGAAAAATAGAATGGAAATTGAGGTCTCAGTAAAAAAAAAGGTATCTTTACACATGATTTATGAAAATTGCTATGTATAGTTTTTATTAGAAAATATAGCAAATATATGACTGATAAAATGTTAAAATATCTATCTTACCTCAAGGAAATCACCTTATCCTTCAAATTCCAAAGTAATTTTAAGTTACATATCTTTATATGAACAGTGTTCAGAGAGCACCAGCACATGGTATGGAGACTCCAATGAACAGGGTCAAAAGAGCCTGCAGAGGATTGTAGACTCAACTTGCTCTAGCATGGACACAACACTACACAAGAGCATCTTCAAAAGCCAGTACTTCAAGAAGATTGCATCATCATTAAGGACCCTCGCCATCTACAATATGTTCTCTACTTTTACTACCATCTGGGCAGGGCTATAGGGACTTGAGGACTTGCACTCAATATTTTGGGAACATCTTCTTCCCCTCCACCACCAGATTACCTCACTATTCCTCTTTCACACATTTATTTATTTATTGTAACTAAAAGATACTTTTATGTCTTGCAGAGCACCATTGCTGCAAAATGATGAATTTGATACCAATAAACCAGATTCTGATTCCTAAGTACAGATATGCAAGAGATTTTATATTGGTTTGGTACCCCTGATATTAAACAGCTAGGTCTTTAATCTTCACAATAGTGAAGATTAACGGTATGGATGCGATAGAAGAAACTGTCAATTGGTAGAGTGTCAAGTCCTTTATGCAAAGAAGACAACCCTCCTTGTTAATGGATAGTTCACTGCAGTGTGTATCAGAAATACTAAAAACTCAAGGCAAGGCTTGCATGTCACATTTCCAGGCAAACATCAATACAGAAAAATAAAATTTTAACGTGTATGCCGGAGAATTGCATATTGGTGAAATGATGTGCCAATTGATAGCTCAAGGTCCATTATAAGACAGAATTCAGTCAATGAGTTAAAATGACTTCAAAAGCCTGAAAAACTGATCATATTCAATATCTGAATGTGACATTGGATCCAGTTATACTCTTTCGGTCACATAAAGATGGTAACATTGCTTAATTTAATGCCATGTTTCCTAATAGAAATATTTTCCTGTTGCACTGAAAGCGAAAGAAGAATCCCTCGAAAACTTACACCAGTGCTACTGGTCAGGAACGATGTTTGATTTGAAAATTTTAAACATTTATGAACAATGTCACGCGCAGACTTGTTTTACTTCCTGCAATTCTGCTCAGGCTGGGGTACGAACGGAATTCTTCCGCGCCTCGCGGGTCAAACATTTTAAAGGACGATTACTTCTTGATGTATTAAAAAAAAGCACAGGGCAAGTCAGAAATCTTTAGACGTGTCCTAAAGAGCAGATGTGGACACGGCAGGGGTCAACATTTTATACGAAACAGTGGAATGACATTCAGAATCGACCTGCGCCGGAAGGTCTAATGTCGCTTGATGAAATCTAATTACAATGTCTTACTGCTTTATCATCTGAGTCGTACGGAAGTGTTTACATGGCCGGGTTGTTCTCACGGTTTTACCCGTATGCTGCTTCCCCTAGCACGACCATCCGAATGCCACACACGATCATCTGAAGAATTACTAAACCTTTGTCTGCATTATGCAACAATGCGATTGTGTACAGGTGCTCCGATGACGGAAGGAGCGCTTTACAATATTCCATGTCTTTATTTTTCGAGGCATGTTTGGGTATTGTTGCTGCTTCCCTACAAATAAAATTCCTCAGGTAAAACAAAGAAAATCTCAGCGCTCAGTTTCATTATCTTCAATAACAAAAACCTTTCACACGACCTCCTATGAAGCATCAGCACATTGTAATGAAAGCAACGAGGCGAATTCTGCAGATTGTAAGAGCACGCTATAGGAAATATTCAGGAAAAAATTGTAACATGTTCTTTTCGTGAATGAAAGCAAACTAAGTGTATTAAATGAAGAGTGTCAAAACATAAATCTCTATAAAGTATTCCAGCTCTATAATTACACATCGAATTACAGTGTTTACCTTCTGTGAACTGAAAGACTGGGTCCAGTGGTACAAGACGATACCGTCACCGTCTTTTTCGTTTTTATCAGAGAGAAACCCCGCCTGTTCTTGAGCCGGAGCGCTGCTTTGTTCGCCCTCGCTGATTTTCCCATCGTTTTCAGTTGCTGAGATTGGCCACCAGCTACAGTTCGAAGCAGGAGAATTCTGAGACGCCATGACAGAAGGAAAAAGGGCGAGAAGCGAGGTGGGGAAGCATCAGCCTCAGCATCAGCACCAGAAGCAGAAACAGGAAGAGACCCAACAACCTCCAACCTGTCACTGCGTTTGAAATGTATAGTGTCTGGACGTGCCTGTATTTGTAAACGTATGATTCTGTTTATTTTAAAGTTAAGATTGCACATTAGGAAGTAATGAATGTTGATAATTATAGAATATTTGCAACGATTAGGATAGACTGCCTGAATACCACATTTTACAATCGAACATCCAATAGCTGAGAGCGGTTCAGTAGATTTCCATTAAATACTTGTGGGTAACTTGCAGATGAAAGCTTATCACTGATTCTTAAGTAATCCAATGGGTATACCCAGCCAGTATGAATTAAAAGAAGAGCTATCCAGACCAATGTCACTTCCGTCTTTTAATCAGTCATCTTATAAACTACAGCATATTAGCTGCTCTTTTAGGTGCTTTTTAAATGTCCTGCAGTTTTCTGTACCTACTTACTCTCATAGAGAGAATTCCAGGCTTCTACCACTTTTTATGTGGCAATATTTAACTTAGCCCCTCCCCTAATCCTTCTACTTATTGTTTCTACTCATTGGCCTCAATGATAAGGGGAATAGATCCTTCTTATTCACATAATTCCTCATAATTTTATACTTCTCAATGAAATTTCTATCGGCCACTTCTGTTCTAAAGAAAACAATCTGATCTATGTTCAACTCTCAGAAGAACTAAGTTCAAAGTTCAAAATTCAAAGTAAAATCATTATCAAATATGCATATGTCACCACATACTACCCTGAGATTCATTTTCTTATGTGTACTCATAGTAGAACGAAGAAATACAACAGAATCAATGAAAACCTACACACAAACAGATACAGACAACCAATGTGCAAAAGACCAATTGTGCAAATACAAAAATAATTAATAACTAAATAAATAGATAGATAGATAGATAAATAAATAAACCGAGGGCATGAGTTGGAGTGAGTCCATAGGTTGTGGAATCAGTTCAATGTTGAGGTGAGTGGAGTTATAAAAGCTGACTCAGGAGCCTGATGGTTAGGGGTAATAACAGTTCCTGAACCTGGTGGTGTGGGACCTGAGGCTCCTGTACTTCCTTCCTGATGGCAGCAGCAAGAAGAGAGCATGGACCGGATGTTGGGGGTCTCTGATGATGCTTTCTTGTGGCGTTGCTCCCTGAGAGGGGCTCAATGGCAGGGAGGGATTTTCCTGTGATGGACTGGGCTGCATCCACTACTTTTTGTAGACTTTTCCATTTTTGGGCATTTTTGGGTGTTTCCATTCCAGGGCATAATAGAGAATCAGAATCAGATTTAATATCACTGGCATATGTCGTGAATTGTGTTAACCTTACAGCAGTAGTACAATTAAATATATGATAAATAAATATGGAGAAAAAACTGAGTTACATGAAATATATATATATATCAAAAAAGTTAAATGAGTAGTGCAAAAAAACAGAAACAAAAAGTAGTGAGATGTTGTTCTAAATGTCCAATGGAAGAGGGGAAGAAGCTGTTCCTGAATCACTGAGTGTGTGCCTTCAGGCTTCTGTACCTCCTTCCTGATGGTAACAGTGTGACGAGGGCATATCCTGGGTGGTGGGGATCCTTAACGATGGACGCCATCATTACCTTTAATGATGGACGCTTAATGACTTACATCTATAGATGTTTGTTAAAATTTTAGATGACATGCCAAATCTGTGCAAACTTCTAAGAAAGTAGAGGCACTGCTGTGCCTTCTTTGTAATGCCCCTTACATGCTGGCCCCAGGATACTGTATATCCCCTGAAATGATAATGCAAAGGAATTTATAGTTATTGACCCTCCAATCCCCGATGATGACTAGCTCATGGACCTTCAGTTTCCACTTCCAGTTTGCAATAACCAGCTCTTCGGTTTTGCTGACGTTAAGTGAGAGGTCATTGCTGTGGCACTATTTAACCAGATTTTCAATCTCTCTGCTATGCTGATTCATCACCACTTTTGATTTGGCCATCAACTTTGGTGTCATCAGCAAACTTAAAAATGGCATTGGAGCTGTATTTAGCTTCAGAGTTATAAGTATAAAGCGTGTGGGGCAGGGAGTTAAGCACATTGCTTTGTGGTGTCCTGAGTTTTGCTAAGTACTCCCAGCCTCACCAGTGTTAACATAAATCTCTACATCAGTGGGACAATAGTGTTGAATGCCAAACTGCAATCCAAAAACAACATTCTGACATAAGTGTCCTTGTTTTCTTGTTGTGTCAGGGCCAGGTACATGCTTTGGCACCTGTCCGAGAGTGGTTTTGTCGGTTAGCATATTGGTTAGAGTCCAGTGTGGAAGGAGTGGAGTTTTTAATGTTTCACTTCATGGTGATTGGTATCAGTGCCACTGGTGGTAATTGGTTAGTTCTGAAGGTGTTGAATTCATTGGTACAGGGATGTTGGGGGTTGGTTTGAAGCATTTGGGGAAAGCAGCCCAGATGAGTGATGCAGTGAAGATGTCTGTGAGGATATCAGTGAGCTTGTGTATCACCCTGGGTTACTGTCTGGCCTGGCAGCATAATGGGACTTGACTGTCTGTAGAGTCCTTCTCATGGTATCATTGATATGCACTCCAGTCCCTATTCACTTATATCCCCATTAAGCAGGACTTAAAGCTTTCTGCTCCTTTCTCAATAAAAGAATCAACCAGCTCCCCTCCACCACCCACCCTCTTCTGTCTGGCAGAACTATTCGTCACCCTCAACAATTTTTCTTACAGCTCCTCCCACTTTCTCCAGACTCTAGGGGTAGCCAAAGGCAGCCAGATGGGTCCCAGCTCTGCCCGCCTTTACATTGGGGACATAGAACAGTCTATGTTCCAAGTCTTCCCTGGTAATGCTTCCCAACTCTTCCTCTGCTACATGGATGACTGCTTTGGTACTGCTCCATACATTCATGCTGAGCTCATCAATTTCATTATCTTTGCCTCCTCCATCCACCCTGCCCTTAAATTCACTTGGTCCATTTCTGACACCTCCCTGCCCTTTTTTAATCTCTCTGTCTCCCTCTCTGGAGACAAACTGTTGGCTGACATTTTTATAAACCTACCAACTTCCACAACAATCTTGACTATAGCTTTTCCCAAACTGTCTCCTGAAAGATGCGATTTCCTTTGCCTCTGCAGTGTCTGTTCCTAGGCTGCAGCTTTCCTTTCCAGGTCATTGGAGATGTCCTCCTTCTTCAAAGTATGGGGTTTCCCTTCCTCCACCATTGATGCTTCCCTCACCTGCATCTCATTTATTTCCCAAACATTCATGCTCACCACAACTTCCTGTCACCTTAACAGTGATAGAGTTCCTCTTTTCCTTACCTACCACCCAGTGAGCCTCAGCAACCAACACATTGTTTTCCACAACATCCATCATCTCCAAAGGGAAGCTACCACCAAACTCATCTTTACCGACCCCCATTCCCCAAGAATCGCTGCCTCCATGATTCCCTCGACCATTTGTCCCTCCCCAAAGTGATACACCTGCTGTTATGTTTTGTAACTTCTAAACATGAAACTAATTCAGAGGAAGACACGGAAATCTAGGAATGCAGGTCTAACTTCAGGTTTAGTTTCAATGTTTTGTTTTGTAACTTCAAAACATTAAACTAATTCAAAGGAAGACACAGGAGTCCAAGAATGTGGGTTCAACTTGGTGTTTACTTTAAGCAAAGCACACATGCATCATGTGGTAGCGTGGTGACATATCCAAACCACGTATTGATATATATAACTCATAATTAATTATTTAAATGACCATAAATGCTTAATCATCCTAAATATAAGATTACTCAAATATTACTTAAATACACACTCTTCCCTGCTTAGCTATAAAATTCAACTCAACAGAGAATGCATCTAAACTATATATTATATAATACTATATTATTGATGCCTATCCACGTCAACTCTATCTATCCACATCATAATTTTAAATACCTCTATCAAGTCCCCCCTCAACCTTCTATGGTCCAAAGAATAAAGACCTAACTTGTTCAACCTTTCTCTGTAACTTAGGTGCTGAAACCCAGGTAACATTCTAGTAAATCTTCTCTGTACTCTCTCTATTTTATTGACATCGTTCCTATAATTCAGTGACCAGAACTGTACACAATACTCCAAATTTGACATTACCAATGCCTTGTACAATTTCAACATTACATCCCAACTCCTATACTCAATGCTCTGATTTATAAAGGCCAGCATACCAAAAGCTTTCTTCACCACCCTGTCCACATGAGATTCCACCTTCAGGGAACTATGCACCATTATTCCTAGATCACTCTGTTCTACTGCATTCTTCAATGCCCTACCATTTACCATGTATTTCCTATTTTGATTAGTCCTACCAAAATGTAGCACCTCACACTTATCAGCATTAAACTGCATCTGTCATCTTTCAGCCCACTCTTCTAACTGGCCTGAATCTCTCTGCAAGCTTTGAAAACCTGCTTCATTATCCACAATGCCACCTATCTTAGTATCATCTGCATACTTTCTAATCCAATTTACCACCCCATCATCCAGATCATTAATGTATATGACAAACAATGTTGGACCCAGTACAGATCCCTGAGGCACACCACTAGTCACCAGCCTCCAACCTGACAAACAGTTATCCACCACTTCTCTTTGGCATCCCCCATCCATCCACTGTTGAATCAATTTTACTACTTCAATATTAATACCTAACGATTGAACCTTCCTAACTAACCTTCCGTGTGAAACCTTGTCAAAGGTCCTACTGTAGTCCATATAGACAACTTCCACTGCTTTACCCTCGTCAACTTTCCTTGTAACTCTTCAAAAAATTCAACAAGATTTGTCAAACATGACCTTCCACACACAAATCCATGTTGACTGTTCCTATTCAGACCATGTCTATCCAGATAATTACAAACATATATATACCATCTCTAAGAATACCTTCCATTAATTTACCCACCACTGACGTCAAACTTACAGGCCAATAATTGCTAGGTTTACTCTTATAATCCTCTTATTTCTCCTCTTATGATCCTATCTCTCCTCTTGATTTCATCGTCTAGAACATAGAAACATAGAAAACCTACAGCACAATACTGTCCCTTTGGCCTGCAAAGCTGTGCCGAACCTTGGAACTATCTAGGCTTTACCCATAGCCCGCTATTTTCCTAAGCTCCATATAGCCTTCCAGGAGTCTCTTAAAAGACCCTATCATTTCTGCCTCCACCACCGCCACCAGCAGCCCATTCCATGTACTCGTCACTCTCTGCATAAAAAATTTACCCCTGATATCTCCTCTGTACCTACTTCCAAGCACCTTAAAACTATGCCCTCTCATGTTAGCCATTTCAGCCCTGGGGAAAAGCCTCTGACTATCCACATGATCAATGCCTCTCATTATCTTGTACACCCCTATCAGGACACCTCTCATCTTCTGTCGCTCCAAGGAGAAAATACTGAGTTCACTCAACCTATTCATATAAGGCACGCTCCCCAATCCAGGCAACATCCTTGTAAGTCTCCTCTGCACCCTATCTATAGTTTCCACGTCCTTCCTGTAGCGAGGTGATTAGAATTGAGCACATTACTCCAAGTGGGGTCTGACCAGGTTCCTATATAGCTGCAACATTACCTCTTGGCTCTTAACCTCAGTCCCGTGAGTGATGAAGGACAATGCACTGTATGCCTTCTTAACCACAGAACAATAAATTCTTAACATTATTTGATGAATTCTCTGTTTTTGTATCTCCATTAATTTCTTTCTTTTTGGTCTTCCATTTATCTATCTGGGCTTTGGTCTTTACACCTACTTTTACAAGTAGCTTTTAGTCTCCCACTTGAAGTTCATAAAATAACCTTAAAGCATGCAGAATAGATTTTGGTTCTTTATCCCCACAAAAGCAAAATGCTTGCAACTTTCCTGAAGCTCCTTGAACCCTCTTCCAGCTTAAAACCAAACCACATCTCTCAAGGAACTGCCTGATTAACATATCAGAAGCTTTCTCAGGTTTGTTGCCTACAAAAACTATGAAAGTTGGACCACTGCTTTTGTGACTTTCATGATTGCTGTGAGCAGTATAGTGCTTCCTTGGCCCAATATGCTTTCCAACCAGAGGCACAGAGGTTGGCATCAACACCTGTTTGTCCTCTGTTGGATGACAGTTCATGGTGTACGGCAGGGAGGCATCATCCAGTACCAATTGATTTTCAGTTGACTTTATTGCAGGGAATGTGGCATGCAAATCGTTGATGGACTTCCAATCAAGGTATAGTTGTCTCTGTCAACCACATCCTGCCCCCCACCCCCAATGCTGGCCCTCCTGTTCTTACCACATACAAGCTCAATGTGACTTGCTGGTTGCCGTATTTCAGAGTCACATATGTCATTCTCACCGGAGTTATCTTTTCTCCGGTATAAATTCTTAGTTGGATATCTGCAGGCTTCAGTTTAGCATCTTTGAAATGCCATTTAAACTTACTTTGTGAAATAACTGAAATAGCTGAGCCAGTGTTCAATTCCATCTTAATTAATTTGCTGTTCACTTCTGGTGTAAGCCATATTGCTTGTCTATTGTTAGTTTTCACTTGTAAATCTTAAGGCTACTCAGTCCTGTGTCACTCGCACCATTATCAGATATTTCATTCATAACTTTCAGATTAGTGCTCTTTTTGAATCTGTAACTTTATAGTTTTTTCTCTTCCCTGTGCAGTCCATTTATTTTTGTCTGCTTGGCATACTCTTTGCATGTGTCCTACTTTGTTGCGTTCTCCGCAACTTTTACCCTTAAACCTGTATCGATCTGGTGTATGTGAACCCCTGCCACAATGGTGACATCATTTTTTTTGGCCAGGCCGGTTTCTGTTCAGACTCTGCAATTTTGTTCACGCTCACTTTCATTCCTGACTGCAATTCAATTGTTCAATTTTCTGAAGTTTTCATTGAAGCAGAGATTTCATCTGCACTTTTAAATGTGTGTTGTACTTCAGTTAGGAGCCATTTTTGAATGCTTTCTTGTAAGATTCCACAAACTAAACAATCTCTCTCAGTGTATCATTAAGCCCATTACCAATCTGACAACACTCAGACAACTTCTTTAATTCAGTCACAAATGCTGAAATGGGCTCCCCTTGAAGGAGACTTCAAGGAATCAGTGATCTGTGAGGACATCATCTTGCCACTGCCTGTGATATAGAAGTATACGCAAAGACCAAAGCCCGGCAGGATGAATGGAAGTCCAAAAAGAACAAGATCAAAAGGAAGACATGGGAGTCCGAAATGTGAGTCTAACTTCGTTTTTATGTTAATCATGATGCACATGTATCACTTGGTCGTGTGATGACGCATGCGATTCATGTGTTTATACATATAACTTGTAATTAATTATTGAAATGAAAAATGCTTAATCAACTAATACATATACAAGACTACTCAAATATTATTCAAATATTCAGTACACGTCACCTGTCTATTCAGCTCCTCACTCACCTCCATTCAGGGTTTCAAACGATCTATCCAGGTGAGGCACTTCACCTGGGATCACCTACTGCATCTGGTGCTCCCAGTGCATCTGTTCTACATTGGTGAGACCCGTCATAAATTTGGGGACCACTTTGTCAAGCACCTCCATTTCATCTGCTAAAAATGTAAATTTTCAGTGGTCCAACATTTTAATTCCAATGTCCAGTCCTGTTCCAATATGTCGGTCCATGGCCTCCTCTAGTGCCAGGATGAGGCCACCCATAGGGTGGAATAACAATACTTGGTATTCTGTTTAGGTAGCTTCCAACTTGATGGCATGAATATTGATTTCTCCTCCCAGTAAAAAAATTCCTCCCGCTCCCCTTTTCCTCTATTCCCACTCTGGCCTCTTATCTCTTCTCATCTGCCTATTATCTCCCCTGTGCTCTTCCACCTGCCCTTTATCCTGTGGTCCATTCCCTCTCCTGTCAGATTCTTTCATCTCCAGCCTTTTAGCATTGGAGATTGTGGTGGCATTAGAATGATCTTTCAGAAATCATGGTGCCAGAGGACTGGAAAATTGCAAATGTTACCCCACTCCTTAAGAAAGGAAAAAGGCAGCAGAAAGGAAATTATGGACCAGTTAGCCTGACCTCAGTGGTTGGAAAGATGTTGGAGTCAATTGTATAGGATAAGGTGATGGAGTACTTGGTGACACAGGACAAGATAGTACAAAGTCAGCATGGTTTCCTTCAGGGAAAACCCTGCCTGATGAATCTGTTGGAATTCTCTGAGGATATTACAGTTGGACAGATAAAGGCGATGTAGTGGATGTTGTATATTTGGACTTTCAGAAGATCTTTGACAAGGTTCCACACATGAGGTTGCTTAGCAAGTTAAGAGCCACAATACAACAGGAAAGTTATTAACATGGTTAAGGCATTGGCTGATTGGTATGAGGCAGAGAGTGGGAATAAAAGAATCCTTTTCTGGTTGGCTGCCAGTGACTAGTAGTGTTCCGCAGGGGTCGGTGTTGGGACCACATCTTCAAAAATTTCCAAGGTTTCAAAGGCACATTTAATGTCAGAGAAACATATACAATATACATCCTGAAATGTATTTTCTTCACAACCATCCATGAAAACAGCAGAGTGCCCCCAAAGAATGAATGATAGTAAATGTTAGAACCCCAAAGATCCCTCAGCTCTCCCTCCCACATATAAACAGCAACAAAGCAACGATCTCCCTCCCCTACAAGCAAAATAAAAAACATCGGCACCCACCATCAAGCACTAAATCGTGCAGCACAGCAACAACAAAGACACAGAATTGCTGTACTTCAAAAACTCCACGTCCATCCAGCATTCGACATACCACAGGCTCTCTCTCTCCCTCATAAGGGAGAAAGAGCGAGAGGGGAGACATAACAAGCAACTCGCTGATTTAAGATTTTAAAAGTCCATTGTGTCACCTTTTCCGAGCTCTGTGCCCAAAGGTCTCGGGTCTCTGAGCACACAGCGAGAGATCTTCCATCTCTCATGACACACCGATTTCCTGACAGGATACTCACTTTCAGTCAGGCTGTCAACAGAGCTACAAGATCCCAGAACTCCGAGGGTGAGCTAATCTCTTAGGCCGATCCTTGGCACATCGAATAACGGCCAGTCGTGAAACCCTGACAGCAGGACCCATTCCCACAAAGAACCGAAGTCAGCGTGTAACACTAGGTCAGGGTCTTCAAAAGAACCCTGAAAGGGAAAAATAGAGATATTAAAGATGGAAATAGAGCAGTTTCCGAAGAGGCAAGCAAAGGAGTTGCCGTTAGGCAATATTGTCTCCTTCTAAGCTCCTCCTCCTCCTCTTTTTATGCTGTATATAAATGATTTAGATGATGGAATAGATGGCTTTGTTGCCAGGTTTACAGCTGATACAAAGATTGGTGGGAGGCAGGTAGTGTTGAGGAAACAGGTAGGATGTAGAAGGGCTTAGATTAGGGGAATGGGCAAGACAGTGGCAAATGAAATACAATGTTGGAAAATCCATGGTCATGCACTTTAGTAGTAGAAATAAATACAAACATAGAAACATAGAAAACTTACAGCACAATACAGGCCCTTCAGCCCACAATGCTGTGCCAAACATGTACTTACTTTAAAAATTACCTAGGGCTAGTCATAGCCCTGTATTCTTCTAAGCTCCATGTACCTATCCAGGAGTCTCTTAAAAGACCCCAGGGGACTCTGGTGATGATCTTTGCATCATCAGTGGGGATGGGAGAGGTTCCCGAGGATTGGAGGGTTGAGGATGTTGTTCCTTTACTTAAGAAATGGAGTAGAGATAGCCCAGGAAATTATAGACCAGTGAGTCTTACCTCAGTGGTTGGTAAGTTGATGGAGAAGATCCAGAGAGGCAGGATTTATAAACATTTGGAGAGGTATAATATGATTAGGAGTAGTCAGCATGGCTATGTCAAGGGCAGGTCATGCCTTATGAGCCTGATTGAATTTTTTGAGGATGTGACTAAGCACATTGATGAAGGAAGAGCAGTAGATGTAGTGTATATGGATTTCATCAAGGCATTGATAAGGTACCCCATGCAAGGCTTATTGAGAAAGAAAGGAGGCATGGGATCCAAGGGGACCTTGCTTTGTGGATCCAGAATTGGCTTGCCCACAGAAAGCAAAGAGTGGCTGAGGATGGGTCATATTCTGCATGGAGGTCGGTCATCAGTGGAATGCCTCAGGGATCTGTTCTGGGACCCCTACTCTTTGTGATTTTTATAAATGATCTGGATGAGGAAGTGGAAGGATGGGTTAGTAAGTTTGCTGATGACACAAAGGTTGGAGGTGTTGTGGATAGTGTGGAGGGCTGTCAGAGGTTACAGCGGGACATTGATAGGATGTAAAACTGGGCTGAGAAGTGGCAGGTGGAGTTCAACTCAGATAAGTGTGAAGTGGTTCATTTTGGTAGGTCAAATATGATGGCAGAATATAGTATTAATGGTAAGACCCTTGGCAGTGTGGAGGATCAGAGGGATCTTGGGGTCCAAGTCCATTGGATGCTCAAAGCAGTTGCACAGGTTGACTCTGTGGTCAAGAAGGCGTATGGTGTATTGGCCTTCATCAATTCTGGAATTGAATTTAGGAGCCGAGAGGTAATGTTGCAGCTATATAGGACCCTGGTCAGACCCCAGTTGGAGTACTGTGCTCAGTTTTGGTCGTCTCACTACAGGAAGGATATGGAAGCCATAGAAAGGGTGCAGAGGAAATTTACAAGATGTTGTCTGGATTGAGGAGCATGCCTTATGAGAATAGGTTGAGTGAACTTGGCCTTTTCTCCTTGGAGCAATGAAGGATAAGAGGTGACCTGATAGAGTTGTACAAGATGATGAAAGGCATTGATCGTGTCAATAGTCAGAGGCTTTTTCCCAGGGCTGAAATGGTTGCCACAGGAGGACACAGGTTTAAGGTGGTGGGGAACAGGTACAGAGGAGATGTCAGGGGTAAGTTTTTTACTCAATGAGTGGTGAATGCGTGGAATGGGTTGCTGGCATCGGTGGTAGAGGCAGATATGATAGGATCTTTTAAGAGGCTTTTAGATAGGTACATGGGGCTTTGTAAAATAGAGGGCTATAGGTAAGCCTAGTAATTTCCAAGGTAGGTATGTGTTTGTCACAGCTTTGTAGGCTGAAGGGCCTGTATTGTGCTGTAGGTTTTCTATGTTTCTAAGTGTTCACCTCCACCACCGTCATTGGCAGCCCAGTCCACACACTCACCACTCTTTGCATAAAAAACCTATCCCTGACATCTCCTCTGTACCCAATTCCAAGCACCTTAAAACTGTGACCCCTCATTTAGCCATTTCAGCCCTGGGGAAAAGCCCCTGACTATTTACATGATCAATGCCTCTCATCATCTTATACACCTCTATCAGGTCACCTCTCATCCTCCGTATCTCCAAGGAGAAAAGGCTAAGTTCACTCAACCAATTCTCATAAGGCATGCAACATCCTTGTAAATATCCTCTGCACTCTTTCTATATTTTCCACATCCTTCCTGTAGTGAGGCAACCAGAACTGAGCACAGTACTCCAAGTGGGGTCTGACCAGAGTCCTATATAGCTGTAACATTACTTCTCAGCTCTTGAACTCAATGCCATGGTTGATGAAGGCCAATGCACAATATGCCTTCTTAACCATTCAGTCAACAGGCACAGCAGCTTTGAGTGTCCTATGGACTCAGACCCCAAGATCCTTCTGAAATTCCACACCACCAAGAGTCTTACCATTAATATTATATCATGCCATCATATTTGACCTACCAAAATAAACTACTTCACACTTATCTGAGTTGAACTCTGTCTGCCATTTCTTAGCCCAGTTTTGCATGATGTCCCGTTGTAACCTCTGAAAGCCCTCCACATTATCCACAACTCCCTCAACCTTTGGGTGTCATCAGCAAATTTACTAACCCATCCCTCCACTTCCTCATCCAGGTCATTTATAAAAATAATGAAGAAAAGGGGTCCCAGAACAGATCCTTGAGGGACTCCACTGTTGACCAACCTCCATGCAGAATATGACCCGTCTTCAACCACTCTTTGCCTTCTGTGGGCAAGCCAGTTCTGGACCCACAAAGCAATGAGCCCTTGGATCCCATGCCTCCTTACTTTCTCAATAAGCCTTGCATGTGGTACCTTATCAAATGCCTTGCTGAAATCCATATACACTACATCTACTGCTCTATCTTCATCAATGTGTTTAGTCACATCCTCAAAAAAAATCAATCAGGCTCGTAAGGCACGACCTGCCCTTGACAAAGCCATGCTGACTATTCCTAATCATATTATATCTCTCCAAATGTTCATAAATCCTTCCTCTCAGGATCTTCTTCATCAACTTACCAACCATTAAAGTAAGACTCGCTGGTCTATCATTTCCTGGGTTATCTGTACTCCCTTTCTTGAATAAGGGAACAATATCTGCAACTGTCCAATCCTCCAGAACCTCTCCTGTCCCCATTGATGATGCAAAGATCATTGCCAGAGGCTCAGCAATCTCCTCCCTCACCTCCCACTGTAGCCTGGGGTATATCACGTCTGGTCCCAGTGAACTATCCAACTTGATCTTTCCAAAAGGTCCAGCACATCCTCTTTCTTAATATCTACATGCTCAAGCTTTTCAGTCTGCTGCAAGTCATCACTACAGTCACCAAGATCTTTTTCCATAGTGAATACTGAAGCAAAGTATTCACTAAGTACCTCTGCCACTTCCTCTGGTTCCAATAGTTCCAGCACATCCTCTTTCTTAATGTCTATATGTCCAAGCTTTTCAGTCTGCTGTAAGTCATTCTTACAATTGCCAAGGTCCTTTTCCGTAGTGAATGCTGAATGAAAGTATTCATTAAGTATCTCCACTACCTCCTCTGGTTCCAAACACACTTTTTCACTGTCACACTTGATTGCCTATTCTCTCACATATTATCTTCTTGCTCTACACATACTTATAGAATGCCTTGGGGTTTTCCTTAATACCACTGGCCAAGGCCTTCTCATGGCCACTTCTGGCTCTCCTAATTTCATCCTTAAGCTCCTTCCTGCTAGCCTTATAATTTTCCAGATCTCTATCATTACCTTGTCTTTTGAACCTTTTGCAAGCTTTTCTTCTTTTCTTGAGTACATTTTTAACAGCCTTTGTACACCATGGTTTCTGTACCCTACGATCTTTTCCCTGTCTCATTGGAATATACCTATGCAGAACGCCACGCAAATATCCCCTGAGCATTTGCCACGTTTCTGCTGTACATTTCCCTGAGAACATCTGCTCTGAATTTATGATTCCAAGTTCCTGCCTGATAGCTTTATATTTTGCCTTACTCCAATTAAACATTTTCCTGACTTGTCTTCTTCTATCTGTCTCAAATGCTATGGTAAAAGAGATAGAATTGTGATCACTATCTCCAAAATGCTCTCCCGCTAAGAGACCTGACAGCTGACCAGGCTCATTTCCCAATACCAGATCAAGAACAGCCTCTCCTCTTGTTGGCTTTACTACATATTGTGCCAGAAAATCTTCCTGAACACACCTAAGAAACTCCACCTCATCTAAACCCCTCGCTCTAGGGAGATGCCATTCAACACTGGGGAATTAAAATCTATCATCATGACAACCCTGTAATTATTGCGCTGTTCCAGAATCTGTCTCCCTATCTGCTTTTAGATGTCCCTATTACAATTTAGTGGTCTATAAAAAACACCCAGTAGAGTTATTGACCCCTTCCTGCTTCTAACTTCCACCCACAGAGACTCAGTAGACAATCCCTCCATGACTTCATCCTTTTCTGCAGCTTTGACACTATCCCTGATCAACAGTGCCATGCCCCCATCTCTTTTGTCTCCCTTCCTGTCCTTTCTGAAACATCTAAAGCCTGGCACTCTAAGTAGCCATTGCTGCCCCTGAGCCATCCAAGTCTCAGTAATGGCCTTAACATCGTAGCTCCAGGTACAGATCCACACTCTAAGCTTATCCACTTTGTTCATGATACTCCTTACATTAAAATAGGAACATCTCAAATATCAGTCTGAGTGCATCCTTTTTCTATCACCTGCCTACCCTCCCTCTCACACTGCCAACCAGCTTCCTCTACCTGTGAGCCCAAATCCCAGCAATTCTAAAATGCAAAGGCGAGGAAATCTGCAGATGCTGGAAATTCAAGCAACAAACACAAAATGCTGGTGGAACGCAGCAGGCCAGGCAGCATCTAAAAGAAGGAGTGCAGTCAATGTTTCGGCACTTTTTCCTATAGATGCTGCCTGGCCTGCTGTGTTCCACCAGCATTTTCTGTTTGTTCCCAGCAATTCTAGTTTAATCTCTCCCCAGCAGATTTAGGAAACTTCCCTGCCTGAATATTGGAACCCTCAGATTCAAGTGCAACCCATCTTTTTTGTACAGGTCATGCCTGCCCTAAAATAGGTTCCAGTGATCCAGAAATCTGAATCGCTGCCCCCTGCTCCAATTCCTCATCCACACATTTATCCTCAACCTCACTCTATTCCTATACTCACTGTCGCATGGCACAGGCAGTAATCCGGAGATTACTACCTTTGTGGTCCTCTCAGCTTCTTTCCTAACTCCCTGAAGTCTGTTTACAGCACCTCCTTCCTTTTCCTACCTATGTTGTTGGTACCAATATGTATCACGACCTCTGGCTGTTCACCTTCCCAATTCAGGATATTGTGGACCCGATCAGAAACATCCTGGTCTCTGGCATCTGGGAGGCAAACTGCCATCTGTGTTTCTTTCCTGTGTCTATAGAATCGCCTGTCTGACCCCCTAACTATAGAGACCCCTATCATTGTTGCCTTCCTCTTCCATTCCCTGCCTTTCTGAGCCACAAGACCAGATTCTGTCCCAGGGGCACAGCCACTGTTGCTTCTCCCAGGTAGGTCATCCCCCACCAACAGTACTCAAACAGGAGTACTTATTGTTCAGGGGGACAGCCACAGGGGTACTCTCGAGGATCTGACTCTTGCCCTCCCCTCTCCTGACTGTTACCCACTTATCTGTCTCCTGAGGCCCTGGTGTGACTACTCGCCTATAGCTCCTATCTATCACCTCCTCACTCTCCCTGACCAGATGAAGGTCATCGAGCTGCATCTCCAGTTCCCTAACGCAGTCCCAAAGGAGCTGAAGCTCGACACATCTGGCACAGATGTGGCCATCCAGGAGAGTGGGAGTCTCTCGGACATCCCACATCTGACCCCAGTACAGAACACTGGCCTCACAGACATACTTCCTATTCCTATTCTTCACAAGTAACTTACCTCGCCTCAATTCATATTGCTGAAGCCCCATTGAGCAAAGACCTCCCACTCTCACTCCCTCTACTCTGACATTTGCATTATAAAGCTGTCTTCTTTTTAAAATTCTTCCTGCTGGGCTAACTCGTTGATGTCCACGTACCTGATCAGTCATGCCTCGATCAAATGTGCGGACTATTTTGAAAATGGGGAGAAAATCCAGGAATCTGAGATGCAGAAGGACTTGGGAGTCCTTGTGGAGAATACCCTGAAAGTTAACTTGCAGGTTTGAGGAAGGCAAAAGCCACGATAGCATTCATTTCAAGAGGCCTAGAATACAAGAGCAGAGATGTGATGCTGGGCACTGGGGAGGCCTCACCTTGTTTTGTGAACAGTTTTGGGCCTCTCATCTTAGAAAGGAGGTGCTGCTATTGGAGAGGGTCCAGAGGAGGTTCACCAGGATGGTTCCAGGAATAAAAGGGTTATCATACAAGGAACGTTTGTTGGCTCTGGGTCTGTACTCGCTGGAATTCAGAAGGATGAGAGGGGAACTCTTTGAAACCTTTTGAGTGTTGAAAGGCCTAGACAGAGTAGATGTGGAAAGGATGTTTCCCATGGTGGGAGAGTCTAGGACAAGAGGGTACAGCCTCAGGATAGAGTTGAGTCCTTTCAAAACAAAGATGCAGAGAAATTTCTTTAGCCAAAGGGTGGTGAATTTTTGGAATTTTTTGCCACATGCAGCTGTGGAGGCCAAGTTGTTGGGTGTAGTTAAGGCAGAGATTGATAGGTTCTTGATTGGACGTGGCTTCAAAGGTTATGGGGAGTAGGCTGGGAACCGTGGATGAGGAGGATATTATAAAAAGGATCAGCCATGATTGAATGGTGGAGCAGACTCAATGGGCCAAATGACCTAATTCTGCTCCTATGTCTTATGGTCTATAGCCTTTTACCTTTCCCACCCACCTAGCTGCACCTATCACCTTCTAGCTATCTTTTCCCCCTCCCCCAACTTTTTTACTTTTTATCCCTTCCTTTCCAGTCCTGAAGAAGTGTCTTGGCCCAAAACATCAACTGTTTGTTCATCTGCATAGATGCTGCCTGACCTGCTGAGTTCCACAGCATTTTGAATATGCTTCTTTGGATTTCCAGCATCTGTAGAATTTCCTGTGTTTCTGATATGCACTTGTCAGTTTGCCCTTAAGATTAAGGCAAAGGACATATGGGAATGACATGTAAAAGTACATCACTGCTTCATGTAACGTAACGCCAGAACCATTTGCATTGTTACAGTGGTAGCCTAGTTGACTGCCTGATTCTAGCTTGGTCTCCATACACATGTATTCAAAGGTCCTTAACTTGCACCTGCACATATTCACAAATACCAACTGAAAGAAGTTCAGATTTTCCTGTTGTGATTTCATAGATGAAACTTGTGGTCAGAGAATTGATATCACCTCCTGTGATATAATGAAATCATGCATTAGGGTAAGAAAAATGCTTGTTTGTAAAAATAATGAAAGAATGTTGATAACTGCTCTGTCATACTCTTCAGCTAGTTATTTAAATGAAAGTCAACATGTATAAATGAATACTGAAACTATTCACAAAATGAAAGATGTAAAATGTACAAATAACTTTTGAATTGAATTGACTTTATTACTTACATCCTTCATAAACATGAGGAGGAAAAATCTTTATGTTACATCTCCGTCAAAATGTGCAATGTGCAATTTGTAGTAATTTATAATAAACAGTATGTACAAGAGGATAGTCAATATAACATAGAAATACAGTTGTGTCAGCATGAGTTAATCAGTCTGATGTACTGTTTCCCAGATGGAAGCAGCTGGAACAATTTGTGCTTGGGGTGACTCGGTTCCCCAATGATCCTTCAGGCCTTTTTTACACACCTGTCTTTGTAAATACCCTGAATAGTGGGAAGTTCACATCTACAGACGAGCTGAGCTGTCTTCACCACTCTTTGCAGAGTCTTGCAATTGAGGGAAGTACAGATCCCATACCAGGCAGTGATGCAGCCAGTCAGGATGCTCTCAGTTGTACCTCTATAGAAAATTCCTAGGATTTGGGGGCCCACACCAAACTTCCTCAACCATCCGAGGTGAAAGAGGCGCTGCTGTGTCTTTTTCACCACACAGCCAGTATGTACAGACCACGTGAGATCCTCGGTGATGTTCATGCCGATATCAAGTGATATACATAAGTACCTACCCTTTCTTTGAAGATGATGATATCAAGTGAGCAGTTCTCCAGTTCCCTGTACAGAAGACAGAGGCAATGAAAATGATAGCCAGCTCTTTTCCTATTTCCTTCCTTGTTTCTCTTATCAGCTGGAGATACATTTTATCCAAATCTGGATATAGCTTTTTGTTTAAATATACCAATTTTTAAAATATTCCCACATTTCAACATATTTCCATAAATTATATAATTTCTAATATTTCATGCATTACTTCTTCAATTACAAGACCTGTGCTGTATCCCTCTTTTATGATGCAGAATATCAATTTGGAACCAAACCTATGTTTTACACTTTCTCATGATTATCTTTTCACTCTCTCTGGTACAATCCTATGTTAAATAACTAAATTTAATTATTTAATTATGCACATGCTAGTTGAATATTTTTATTGTCTTTAGCATTAAATATTAATAAGAAAGGAGTACTGGAGCAAATAAATTTATTTGTATCTCAGGCATATTTTCTGTTTCTCACTTAATCATGGCAAACTAAAATATCTCTGGGTTTTGCTTGCTAGAACTTTTTTATGTCCTCCCTTGACTTTCCTCTTTCTTTTTTTTTCAACTTTTTCTCCTCCAGTTTCTACAATACTTTAAGCTTTCTGCACAATAGAAACGTCGGTATTTGGCTTCCATCTTATGCAATTTTCTCGTCTTTATGCTCCTCCATATATTTATATCTGCATTTGCACAGTTTTTTTTATTGTTTACAGTTTCTGATGTTTACAGCCTTAAGTTACTGTTCTATAGATTTGCTAAGAATGTCCGCAGAAAAGGAATCTCAGGTTTCTATTTGGTGACATGTATGTACTCTGATGATAAATTTTACTTTGAACTTTGAACCTATGGAGTCAGGACTTTGGAATGCTACACTGTTTCTTAGTAGGGATCTCACCTCTTCTTAAACAAACTTTTATTTCTGGGCCTTCAAAATGGTTGATGATATTCCACTGAAAGACAAATGCAGCATATTATCTGTGGTAGTGTGGATTCCCCTGACAATAATTTTAATTGTACCTTTTTAAAAAAAGTATTCATGTTCCAACATGATATTTTGCTTTGTCATTCTAGATACGAATCCATGCAGTCAGGATGGTCAGGGTGCATTACAGTACGGAATCTTACAACCCACAGAATGATCAGCATGGTACAAATTTTACTAAAATTTAAAAAAAAACTTAAGGAAAGGACTAAATCTGTATATCAAGTGACTTTGTAACTACTTTATTTAGCACATATTAAGGCAAACCAATCCCTGGTGTGGCCCTCAGTGACCCTCAATATTAGGCAATAATTAATGGGCCAGGGATAAAACTTCATGATTAACTTCAGTCTATTGGATCGTTGATGAAGAAAAAGGGTCATGGTTTCCGTTCGAAAACTGTATGTAATGTCTCCTATTCTAAGTATCAGGTGGACATAAATGTTACACATACGGTATTTGTAATGATTTGAACTGCATAAACAGCATGCAAGACAAGCACTTCACTGTATTTTGGTAGATGTGACAATAATAATCCAACACCAATACCAATGCCATTGTCATTGTCATTGTCACCAATACCAATATGTTCTGCATGGATTTTGCACTGAACCTTCAACTCTGTCACTCTCTTGACAGAGTCACCCTAATATTGTCTACTAAATATTCTGGTGGCTTTTTTGTTTGCATTTCAAAGTTCAAAATTCGAAGTAAACTTATTATCAAAGTATGTATATGTTACCATATACTACCTTGAGATTCATTTTGTGTCTGGCATTCACAGTAGAACGAAGAACTACAATAGTCAATGAAAAGCTACACACAAAGACTGGCAAACAACCAATGTGCAAAAGGAGAGAAACTGCAAATACGTTTGTAAAAAATTAATCAATAAGTAAGTAAATAAAAACCACTAAGAACATGAATTGCAGATTCTTTGAAAGTTAGTCTATAGATCCATGCTTGTTCAACAGCCTGATGGTTGAAGGGTAATAAATGTTCCTGAAGCTGGTGATGTGGGACCTAAGGCCTCTGTACCTTCATCTCACTGGCAGCAGCAAGAAAAGAGTATTGTCCGGGTTGTGGGGATCCTTGATGATGGATGCTGCTTTACTGTGGCTTCATTCCATGTAAATGTGTTCCATGGTGGGGAGAACTTTTCCTGTGATGAACTGAGCTGTATCCACTACATTTTGTAGGCTTTTCCATTCTTGGGCATTGGTGTTTCCATATGAGACAATGATGCAACCATTCAGAATACTCTCCACTGTGCAGTTATAGAAGATAGTCAAAGTTTTAGATGATATGCCAAATCTGCACAGATTTCTAAGAAAGTAGAACTATAGTATGTGATGGCACTTATAAGCTGGTCTCAGGACAAAATCTCTGATATGATAATTCCTGGGAATTTAAATTTAGTGACCCTCTCTACCTCTGATCCCCTAATGAGGACTGGCTCATGGAGCTCCAGTTTCTTCCCACTGCTGTCATTTATCAGCTCTATGGTTTTGCTGACATCGAGTGACAGGTGATTGTTGTCGCACCATTCAACCAGATTTTCAACCTCCCTCCTATTCATCGTCACCTTTGTTGCGGCTAATAATAGCAGCGTCACTTAAATAAAGCATTGGAGCTGTACTTAGCCACACAGTCACAGGTATAAACTGATTAGAGTAGGGGCTAAGGACACAGCTTGTGGTGCACCTGTGCTCGTCGTGATTGTTGATGAGATATCATTACCAATCCTTACTGACTGGGCTCTTCAGGGGAGTAAATGAAGGGTTGGTTAGGTAGATATTGAGGTCAAGGTCATGGAGTTTAGTGATTAGTTTCAAGGGAATGAGAGTGTTGAACGCTGAGCTGTAGTCAATGAACAGTATCTTAATGTTTGCATCTTTATTGCCCAGATGTTTCAGAGCTGAGTGAAGAGCCAGTGACCTGTTGTGATGGTGGGCAAACTAGAGCGTATCCAAGTTACACCTCAGGCAGGAGGTGATGTGCTTCATGACAACCTCACAGTAGATGTAAGTGCTACTGGACAATAGTGATTACCATGTTCCTCTTGAGCATGGGTATAAGTGAAGGCTGCTTGAAGAAAGTGGGTGCCTCAGACCACGGAAGCAAGAGGGTGAAGATGTCAGTAAACTCTCCAGCACGTTGATTAGCACAAGTTTTTAGTACTTGTATAGTTACACTGTCTGGTCTAGATGCTTTCTGAATGTTTACCCTCCTTAAGGATGCTCTCAGGTCAGCCTCAAAGACTGAAATCACAGGGTCATTGGGGGCTGTGGAAGTTTGTGAGAGTGCCTCTATGTTATGTTGGTCAAAACTAGCATAAAAGGCATTGAGTTTATCTGGGAGTCAGATGTTGCTTGGTTTTGCTTTGTAGAAGGTGATAGCATTCAATCAGTGCACATAACTGCATCTGTTGATTTTCTCAACTTGATAGCATTCAATCTCCGCTAAGCTATGAAACATCCTTTTGTACTTCAAGTTTCGTCCAGAAGGCAACTCATTTCTCATGTAAGATGGCTTTCTGGAAGTCAACCCTGAACCTCCTGTACTTCCCTGTGTCACCAGTCCTGAACACTACTGACCTAGCCCACAACAGATGTCTTGGTTCATCCAGGGCTTCTGGTTGGGGAGGACAGAATGATTTTGTGCTGACACACTTGTCCACAATTGTCTTTATGAACTATTACCAGTTTCAGAAGTGGCCCAAGTGCGGAGTGAGAGACACTGAAGCAGGTCGATCGTTCACAGACTTTAATACGAACAGTGTTATAGGGAAATAAATAGTAAATGCTGGGCCAAACAGGGCCATTAATTAAAACTCTCAAAAGGAGCATGAAGCCTACACTACAGCTGAAAAGAACATTTAAACATTAAATGAATACCAATGGTCTTCAGAGTCAGTTGATTTGAAAGTCCAATATCTCAGGGAAGGTTGAAAGCGGAACAGCAGTGAAGCGTTGCTGTGCTCTGTCCAAGTCTCAATAAGCACTATGACGACAAGTATGGAGTTAAATACCATCATGATTAAATAATAATTAGCTGACATGTGCAAATTCACAAGCGCAGTTGCCGTCTCTACTGCGCTGCTGGATCCACGGTTGTGACAAGGACTCAAAGCAATCCTGTAGCTGCTTCTCTGCTTCCCATGATTATCTCTTTATTGTGCCTTGCTCTTTGACATCTGCCTGTATGGACAGGGAACTGAAGAGGATGGCAGCAGTAATAAGGGGCTCTATAGTCAGGGGGACAGATTGGCAGTTCTGTCAACTCAAAAAAGGAACAGGATGGTACTTTGCCTGCCAGGTTCCAGGGTCTGAAATGTTTCTGAATGCGTCCACAATATACTGAAAAGGGAGGGTGAGCAGTCAGAAGTTATACATATTGGTACCAACAATATTGGTAGAAAAAGAGGAGGTCCTGAAAACAGAATGCAGGGAGTTAGGAAGGAAGCCGAGAAGCAGGACCTCAAGGGTAGTACTCTCTGGATTGGTGCCTGCGGAACGCGACACTGAGTATAGGAATAGAATGAGGTGGATAAATGTGTAGCTGAAGAATTGGAGCAGGGAATCAAATTTCTGGATAACTGGGACCCCTTCTGGGGACAGTGTAACCTGTACAAAAGGGACCCGTTGCACTTGAATCCAAAGGTGACCAATATCCTTGTGGGCAGTTTTGCTTGAACTGTTGGGAGTGGTTTGAACTAATATGGCAGGGGGATGGGAACCAGTATGATAGAGCTGAGGTTGAGCAAGTAGGTTTACAAGTTAATGTTAGGTGTAACATGAATGTAAGGAAGGACAAACCAATGCTTGGAGAGAGCAATGCAAAGCGCTAATTGTATCACAGAAGCAAAGTTCAAAGGGGCAAAGAATGCAGGTCTGAAGGTGCTGTATTTACATGTGCATAGCATTTGGAATATGGTGGATGAACCTGTGGTGCAATTAGAGATGACATTGTGGGCATCACTGAGTCATTGCTGAAAGAAGGCCATAGTTGGGGGCTTAACATCAACGAATATATTTTGTATCAAAAGGATAGGCAGGAAGGCATAGGTGTGGCATAGTTTTGTTGGTAAGAGATGAAATTACATCTTTAGAAAGAGGTGATATAGGGTCAGAGAAGGTTAAATCTTTGTGGTGGAGTTAAGAAACTGCAAGGGTAAAAAACACATTATAGGGATCATATATAGGCCTCCAAATAGTAGCCAAGATGTGGGGTTGAGATTGCAAAGGGAGCTGGAAAAGGCATGTAATAAGGTAATGTCACAATTGTAATGGGAGACATCAATATGCAAGGGAATAAGGAAAATTGGTGTCAGATCACAAGGGAGGGAATGTGTTGAATGCCCATGAGAAGGCATTTTAGAGAAGCTTGTGCTTAGAAGCCTACTCGGGGAAAGACTATTTAAGATTGAGAGTTGTGCAATAACCTAGACCTTATTAGGGAGCTTTACGTAAAGGAACCCTTAGAAGGCAGTGATCATAATATGATTGAATTCATACTGCAATTTGAGAGGGAGAAGCATAAGTCACTTGTATCAGTATCACAATGAAATAAAGGGAATTACAGGGGTATGAGAGGGGAGCTTGCCCAGGTGGATTGGAGGAGGATACTAGCGGGATGACAGCAGAGCAGAGGTGGCTGAAGTTTCTGAGAATAGTTCACAAGGCACAGAATAGATATATCCCACAGAAAAAGAAGTTCTCTAATGGCAATGGGAGGCAACCATAGCTGACAAATTTAAGGACTGCATAAATGGTAGCAAAAGTGAGTGGGAAGTTGGGAAACATTTAAAATCCAATGAAAAGCAACTAAAAGAACTATAAGAAGGAAAAAGATGAAATATGAGGGCAAACTAGCTAATAATATAAAGCAGAATACTATAAGTTTTGTTCAGTTATATAAAGAGTAAAAGGGAAGTGAACGTTGATATTGGACCACTGGAAAATGATGATGGTGAGGTAGTAATGGGAGACAAAGAAATGGCAGATAAATGTAATGGGTACTTTGCATCAGTCTTCACTGTGGAAGACACTGGCAGTATGCCAGAGATCCATGAGTGTCAGAGAGCAGGTGTGAGTGCCATTGCTATTACAAAGGAAAAAGTGCTAGGCAAACTCAAAGGCCTTTCGGTGGTAATTCACCTGGACCATGTGGACTACATCCCAAATTCCTGACAGAGATTCCTTAAGAGATACTGGATGCATTGGTCCTGATATTTCAAGAATCACCTGATTCTGGAATGGTCCCAGAGGATTGGAAGATTGCAAATGTCACTCCACTCTTTAAGAAGGAAGGAAGACAAAAGAAAGGAAATTATAAGCCATTTAGCCTAACCTCAATGGCTGGGAAACTGCTGGAGTCTGTTCTTAAGTATGAGGTTTTGGGGTACCTGGAGACTAATGATAAAATAAGTCAAAGTCACAATGGTTTTGGCAAAGGGACATTTTGCCCAACAAGTCTGTTAGAGTTTTTCAAGGAAAGATAACCCTCAGGTTTGGCCAGCAACATTAGTCTAAGGAAGACAGTCTCTGGTCCCACCAAACGTGTGAAATCTGAGGTGCAAAACCTCTGGTCTGTTTGGATGCTGTGTGATCTGTTCCCACGTTACAAATCCGTACCACGAAATAACAGAAAGTACCCCATATGCAATTAAGTGATTTAGCATTATAATTCTTAATTTGACCAGAGGGTTAGTAAAGTAAAACAAATGAAAAGGGTTCAATTTAATGAAACAGTCAAGTGTGCACATTGGGGCTCACAGTTTCCCTTCCAGTGGTCCTTGATCGATTTTCCCGGGCTTCATCGACTCCCAGCCCCACTCCAAGTCCCCTCCATCCTGCTGTCTGCAACCTATCTTTTCTAGTGTCTTCTCTCCTCATCTCTTGTCAAACAAAAGATCCAGATCACCTCGTTCTCAGGCACACAAAAAGAAAAAAACACTTCTTTCATTGGACAGTGCATATTCCCAAGCTCCCATTATCTCTAGCCATAACCCAAACACTGCTGCTTCAGAAATACCATTACATTAGCTGTGAAACCTTTCCTAGGGCGTAACAAGCAGGGTAAACAAAGGAGAGGCAGTGGATGCCACTAACTTGGATTTTCAGAAGGCATTTGATAAGGTGCCGCACAGAAGGCTGCTTAACAAGATGAAACCCTATGGCTTTACAGGAAAGATACTGGCATGAATAGAGGAATGGATGACAGGCAGGAGGCAATGAGTGGGAATAAAGTGGGCCTTTTCTGGTTGGCTGCTAGTGACTAGTGGTGTTCCTTGGGGGTCAATATTGGAACTGCTATTTTTCACATTGTTTGTCAATGATTTAGATAGTGCAATTGGTGGCTTTGTGGCAAAGTTTGCAGATGATATGAAGATAGGTGGAGGGGTAGGTAGTGCTAAGGAAACAATGTGATTGCAGCAGGACTTAGACAAATTGGAAGAATGGGCAAAAAAGTGGCAGATGGAATACAGTGTTGGAAAATATATGATAATACATTTAGGTAAAAGGAACAATAGTCCGGATTAATCTGTAAATGGGGAGAAGTTTCAAACATCAGAGGTGCAGAGGGACTTAGGAGTCATTGTGCAAGACTCCCAGAAGGTTAATTTACAGGTTGAGTCTGTGGTAAACAAGGCGAATGCGATGTTGGCATTTATTTCACGGGGTGTAGAATATAAATGTAAGAAGATAATGCTGAGGTTTTATAAAATACTAGTCAGGCCACACGGGGTATTGTCACCAGTTTTGGGTGCCTTATCTGAGAAGGGATATGTTGTCATTCGAGAGAGACCAGAGGAAGTTCATGAGAATGATTCTGGGAATGAAGGGGTTAACATATGAGGAGTGCTTGGCAGTTTTGGGCCTGTACCGTCTGGAATTTAGAAGAATGCATGGGAAGGGGCAGGAATCACTTTGAAACCTATCAAAAGTTGAAGGAATTAGATAGGATGGATGTGGAGCGGAAGTTTCCTATGGTGGGGGTATCCAGAACTAGAGGGCACGGCCTCAAAATTGTTGGGCAATCTTTTAGTACAGAAGTAAGGAGGAATTTCTTTAGCCAAAGAATAGTGAATCCATGGATTGCTCTGCTACAGACTGTGCTGGAGACCAAGTCCGTGGGTATATTTAAAGTGTAAGTTGATAGTTTCCCAATTGGCCAGGGCATCAAAGGATATGGTGAGAAGGCAGGTGTATGGGGCTGAGGGGGATCCAGCATAAGCCATGATGGAATGATGGAGCAGATGATGTGTTGAATGGCTTCTGTTCCAGTGTCTTATGGTTTTATGGCCTTCTGCGGATAAGACTATAAGACCATAAGGCATAGGAGCAGAATTAGGCCATCCAGCCCATCGAATCTGCTCCACCATTCAATCATTGAAGATAGGAGGAGTACAGTGAGATGATTAGATTTTCTGAAATGTGGTCTGATGATAGAATAGTAGGCATTCTTGATGGTATCATTGTAGTGATTGAATATGTTGGATCCTCCCATGCTGCAGGTGATGTTCTGATGATAACTGGGCAGGGATTTATTCAATCTAGCCTTATTGAAGTCCCCAGAAAAGATGTAAAAGGTTTTCCAGCAGTCAGATTTCCAGCAACTTTCCAGAAGTCAGATTTTTTGCACCTGCAATATTTTATTTTTAGACTCAACTATGGCAGAATAGCTTGAACCGCATTGAGCAAATTTTATTTGGTATTTTTCTAATGTCTGCAGTGGTAATATTCCTGCTATCATTTATTTAGACTTTGAGTCAGATACTGTAAAGTTGACTGTCTAATACTAGTCTGCAATGCTTGAGTTACTTTGGGGAAGATTGGTATGATAGTCTTTCATTTATAAACATAGACCAGGACATATGATGAGTTATAAAGGAACAACTATTGGATTATCTGCCCATTAGATACTTCTTATGACTTTCTGATTTATTGTCTTCAAAGCACAAAGAAGGGATTTTGCAATGTGGTCAATCTAATATTTTAATTACATGAAATACATGTTGAAATTTCTGACAGGTGTTTATTTCCTCTTAAGTTATCTTTATTCTTCCCGACAGATCTAATTTTGCTTGCCTTTATTATGCCTGGACTATAGGTAATTTCAATTTTAGTTTCTTTCTCCATTGAGTAAACAATCTATTAAATAATGATTGCTCCTCTATCAACAACTTCTCAAACTTCTAACGTTTATTTCAATACCTTCACAGTCCTTAGAAAGTGTGACTCACAAAACACAATTTTTCTTTAACATTCCTCTCAGTCTTCCTTAATAAGTCATTTCCTTGGACACCTGAACAGCCTCTGACCAATTTTGGTGTCAAAAATAGCTTTTAATTTTACTAAGTGAAACTTTTTTGATGCTTATTTCAAAATGAACTTAATCATGGTGAGTAATTACTGTTTTTCTCACAAGGATTATTTTGGTACCTTTGTACAATTATATTAAGGACGATAATAAACAGTGTTAAATTACTTAATTTTGCTACAGCTGCTAATAAATTAATAAAACTCTCGCTGCCCTTATCCAATCTTAAGTAATGGCAACAAGAGAAAGATAAATTCAATTTTAATGATCTGTGCATCATCTGAGATTCCTTTATTTTTCATCACAGAAAATACTCTTTATTTACTCTTGATTAGCTTAGATGTTCCAGTCTCCAACCAGAAATAAGACTCAGGGTGTGAATATAAGAAAGTACACCATTCTGACTCCCCTATTAGTGATCTCCCATCTTTCTCTGAAATAACTCTACTTGAAGTGAAATGGAACAAGAACCATTTAAAATTTTATTTTTATCTGTTATGGTCTTTCATTATCAAATAATTTACAGATACTCGCAACTAGGGCAAAGAGAACAGAACTGTTTTTTTGGACGATATACTGACATCACTCAGAGAATATTGAAGATAAAAGGTGGCACAAAATGATAAATCATGTAACCTCATGCATTTTCATTCAGTTAATTCAGAAAAAAAATTATAGAAAATTAATTTTCTTTCTAACCCGTGTTTAATGCTATCTTTTGTATTGACTGATGGTAACAAAGAAATAAATAGCCTAGATTTTGCAGCGGCAAAATAGCATTAAAGGACGTTAACCCCAGAGAACCAGTGGACTACATGGAGTACAGTATAAATGACTTTTTCAAGTTTTCCCTCAGAAGCCGTGGGAAGTGCCTGGCATTTAGCAACCATTATGTTACTCATCTGCCTGAGCAGTAAATCAGATCAAAGAAATGACATAGAAAGCAATCCAGAAAGGAAGAGGTATAATTATTAACCAATATTTTAATGATTTATAGAGAATATAATGAAGTTTATAATCTCTATAATCTCTTTTGGTTTTTGATATAGGCTATTACTGTGTGTGTGTATATATATATATATATATAGCTTTTAGAAATGTGATTTTTAAAATCAATTGTGTTTTAAAATAATCATCTTTGGGTATTACACTGAGGTAGATAAATAAAAAAAAACAGTTAAAGAGTCTGTTAAACTGTAACCATGGTTTAATAAAGTGTTAAATATCACAGTAGCTGTAATGCATGGATCTATTTCTTATAGTGTAATGACTCCCCCTTGGCACTACTTTTTGACTGGCAACTTACCCATGCACATTGGCCTATCATTCTTTCTCTCTGCAAAATGAGCTAACCTCCACTCCACGTGCGTGCTTTTATTAAATTGATATGTAGTTGTACAGATACAATAAGTTGGCGATGAGTATGAATGTGAATGTTAGTGAATATCACCAACAGCACCAACAGTTATGAGATGACAGAATTCGGAGGAAGGGACAGACAGCGAGTGGAAAGAGTGAATCAGTACGGAGAAGGCCGTCACAGACGTTAACACAGGGATGTGTGAGTAATAGTGCATGGTACACAGTAAGAGACACACATCTAGCAATGTTAAAGTGAAAGTAATGTGATCATGGTCTTAGTCAGGAAAGTTGAGCAATTTGATAGTACTATTGAGGACTGGGAATCATATAGCGAGAGGGTTGAACTGTAATGTAATACTAACCAAGTGGATGAGGAAAAGAAATTCTCCACACTTCGTAGCTAATGGGAGCTAAAACGTACAAGCTCTTACACAACTTAGTAACTCCTGAAAAGCTACCTATCAAGATATTTGATGAAATTGTTACAATTTTCCAAAATCACTTGAACCCCAAACAGCTCATAATAACTAAGATTTTTAAGGTTCACAAATGGAACCAGTCAAAGGATGAAAACATTTCTGGACACATTGCAGAACTACACAAACTCACAATAATGTGACTTTGAAGATGGACCCTCTAATCTATAATGGGATAGGCTTGTAATTGTCAAGCATAGTCAAAGCACTCAAAAGGGGCTACTGTCAGAAAGAGATCTAACCTTACAACAGGCACAGACCTTTGAAAAGGACGCATCAGAACTACAGAAAAAGAGTTAAAAATATGAAAAAATATCCCTGAATGGTGGAAAAAGCCAAAAATGTTATCGATGTGGCAAATCCTCCCACGATGCAAATGACTGTTGGTTCAAAGAAAAAGTTTTCAGGAAGTGTCACAGACAAGGTCGCGTAGAGAGAGTGTGTCAGATAAAAAGCACAAAGAGAAAAACCTCATAAAGTGAAAAGTTCCAAATGCAAATCTAAACAAATACACAAAGTGACTGAATATGAAACTGAATCAGACAACAGTGTCTGACAAAGGTGAGCTGTCATGCCTAGAATTCCTCAAGCAAATCGCAAAATCATATAGATTACATCAGACGTACCTGGTGTAAAACTGAAATTGGAGCTGGACCCAGGGTCAGCTTTGTCTGTAATTTCCTAGGCTGACTCCAACAGACTGTTTTCCAAGCTACTATTAGAAAAGACCTGTGTGATGCTAAAGAACTACAGAGGTGAAAAAATTTCTCCCAAAGGGAAACTGAAAGTAAATGTGACGTACAGAGGCCAAACACAGTAGTTAGAACTTCATGTGTGAAAAGTGGAAGGCCAGCATCTTTTGGATGGGAATGGTTGAGAAAAAACAACTAGACTGGCACACAATAAAAGCTCTCAATGAGTCATCAACAGGAAACTGTAGCTCAACTAGTAGCACTAACCAGAGACTGGCACAGCCATTTAATGCTAACAAGAAAGTGTTTGGGAAGGCAATTGCTAAACTGAAAGGCGTGAGGGCCAGAAATGAACTGGATGAAGCAGCAATACCAAGATTCCATAAAAGTCGTCCAGTGCTCTACGCAGCATGGCCTGAAGTAAATGCTGAACTTCAGAGCTTGGAGCTTCCTGGCATTCTCTTTAAGGATGAGTGGAGCAATTGGGCCATACCCCTTGTCCCTGTGATCAGGAAAGAGAAGGCTGGGGCTGTTTGCATATGTGGGGACTTCAAAGTGAGTATTAACCCTGTGCTGTGTACTGTGCAGCATCCCCTGGCATGAGTAGAAGACATTTTGGCATCTTTGGCAGATGGGGAGACGTTTTCAAAGACTGACTTGTCACAAACCTATCTGCAAATGATGATTGAGGAGTCAAGCAGGAAATCCCTCACAGTCAACATTCATATGGGTCTGTTCCAGTATAATTAACCCATCTTTGGCATTGCATCAGTTCCAGCAATTTGGGAAACAGCTATGGACCAAGTGCTCCAAGATATCCCAGGAACTCAATGTGTTCCTGACATAATTATGACTGGCAAGAATGATGAAGAGCACCTCCAGAATTTTGGTAAAGTGCTTATCAGGCTGAGTGAGTGTGGTCTGTGAACAAAGAGAGAGAAACGTGAGTTTTCAAGAATGAAATCTCATTTTGTGGACATGTCATTGACAAGCATGGCTTACATAAGTTACAAGAGAAGACTGGAACAGTGCTGCAGGCACCCAAACTGGAAAATGTGTCACAAGTCAGGTCATACTTGGGCCTTGTAAACTATTACCACCAGTTTATCCCAAACATTGCTACAGTGCTGCACCCATTGAATGCACTGTTGCAGACAAGTGCAAAGTGGAAATAGTCAGAAAGATGTGAAAAAGCATTCAAGGAAATCAGATGAACTACGCACCCATTATGACCATTCCCTGCCCATCAGACAGGCGTGTGATGAATCCCTTTATGGCATTGGAGCCGTTTTGTCACACATTATGAAAAATAGATCTGAACGTCCGATTGCATTTGCTTCAAGATCACTAACGAGTGCAGAATGCAACTACGCACAGATTGACTGAGAGGCCCTTAGTCTAGTATGGGGGATAAAGAAGTTCTGCCACTACCTCTACGGAAAAGAGTTTACACTAGTGACAGACCGCCAGCCCCTTGAGTCCACTTACAATTCCAGTGATGTCTGCTACCTGGTTGCAACACTGGGCACTGTTCCTAGGAGCCCACTCTTATGACATCAAGTTCAAGGGCACCAACCAACACCTCAATGCTGATGGCTTGCAATGCCTTCCATTGTTGGCAACAGAAGAAGAAAAATCATCATATTGTGACCAAGCAGAAGTGTTCTACACAGCATTGGTGGACCAGTTTGCCAGTAACAAATTCTGAAATACAAAGAGAAACAAGGAATGACCAGACATTGTCAAAAGTCTATGATTGCCAGCTCCTACGTTTCCAGAGTTCTCAGTGAGATGAGACCAGATGTATGTCAAATAACACTAATACATGGCTCTGCCATTGTGGTTCCTCTAAACTGTGCAGCAGAGTGTTAGAGAATCTGCACGAAGGACACCTGAGTACAGTTAAGATGAAGAATCTCGCCTGGAGCTATGTGTGATGGCCGGGAATAGATAGACAGATTGAAGACCTGACAAAAAGCTGTCTGGGATGCCACGAAGTTCAAAATGTACCCCCACAGGTACCATTACACCCATGGAAGTGGCCACCTTCACCATGGCAAAGAGTACATATTGACTTTGTTGAGTCATTCACGAACTCCATGTCTCTGATTGCTGTAAATGCTCATTCAAAATGGCCTGAGATCACACAATGAAGCCAAACACATTACAAAAGCCTTTTTCTGCTCTGAGGAGTATCTTCTCCAGAAATGTCTTTCAGAACAAATTGTGAGTGACAACGGACCACAATATATGCAAGAATAGTTCAGGTTATTCATGAAGAAAAATGGCATCAAATATTTCAAGTTAGTTCTCATCACCTAGCAACGAATAGGTTAGCTGAAGGGTTAGTCCAAACTTTCAAGAAGTCCATTAAAATGATGAACAATGATGTCACTTCTCTACCACACAAGGTGGACAACTTCCTTTTTGTGTATCGGAACTCCGTCCTTGCAATAACACATCAAACACCTGTAATGCTGTTTATGAGCAAGAAGCTGAGACCTTGCTTAGACCTCCTGAAACCAGATCTATGAAGGGAGTGCAGAGTAAACAATTCAGCCAGTTGCCAAGTAAATCAGCAAGAAGCTTCGAGGTTGGACTGGAAGTCCCAGTACATGATTACTGAGAAGTCAAGTGGACATCCGGCAGGATGGCTACAAGAACCGGATGACTGATGTACAATGGATGTTGGAAATCATACAGGGAGATGTCATGTGGATCAGATACTGGATGCTCAGCTGAAGAACACACCTGTACAGACTGTATTGAACAAGATGGACACATTACAGCCACTGGACTGTCTCAGAGATGATCATGTCACTAATAGCACCATGACAGCTGCAACAGGGAAAGTTGTCTTTGACAAGACAACGGTCAAACCTGATGATACTCCACAGGTCCAAAGGCACTATCTTGCAAGAAACAGAGTGCCACCCAAAAGACTGAACCTTTAGTATAGAGAAGTTAGTTATGATTTGTTAAAGGGAAATTGAATGTTCTGTTACATACACAGTTTTATCTTATATTAGTCTCAAGGGAGAGGAAGTGTAAGGCATGGATCTGTTTCTTTTCGCACAATGACTACCTTTAACATGACTTTTTGACTCATGCACATTGATCTGTCATTCTCTCACTCTCTCTGTAAAGTGAATACGATTTAACCTCACCTCCGCTTGCATGCCTTTATTTAATTGATATATAGTTGTACAGACACAACAGTGGCCTCCTGTTATCATGATATTTTCAGATTCTTAAATACCTCAAATTCATATCAGTTCAACTGATTTCTCAAGGTAAGGGTAATAAAACAGCAAAGTCTACATAGGACTGCTGAATTATTGACAATACTATTGTGATTTTCATGTTGTACTATATAAGCATGGAGCTCACAAAGAAGAACCATAAAATTTTGGAAAATTCAATGATATGTATGAAGAAAGAAACAGTAAATGTATCAAGTTGTGGACCCTTCATCAGAATGAAGTTTTAATCCCAAGGTTTCTGTCGGTTTCATGGTTTAATTGTGCTGTATATTAATAGTTTTACCATTATTAAAATTGCCAGATTTTTTTCAACTTATCACATTTTGATACATCAAGCTTGGTGATGAAATTTTCATTTCTATATTTTTAGAAGTTTTAAAATGTGTTAGATGCCATTAACGTCATTACTCAAATAGCTTATTAAATCTATTTATAACAAGAGGATATCGGAAGAGAAAAGAGAATAAGTTCTGTAACCTAGTCATTCTGATATATACATTCATGTGTCTCTAATGGAATAATCATTTAATGCAAAAACTTGTCAGCAGGATACTGTTATATTAAAATCATCACAAGAGAGAAAAATATGTTTTTTTTAACCAAAGTCAAGTCAAATTCACTATGTCTATTAATATCAATAAAGAAGAAAAGTAAATTCTTATTTTAGGGCTGATATTTTCTCAAGAGGAAGAAAAACAACAACAGCTGGAAGTGTCTGATTAGTGAGTGACACACTGACACACAAGAATTCCATGAGATGAAAATTCCTGTTTTCATGGGCATTACCTTGTTCCTAGGCCAGATTACATCTATGGCACATGTTAATTGCAAAAATACCACAAATAATAAAATTATTGACTTGGGCGTAACTGACATTTATTATCAACATTCAATACTGGTAGATCATGATTTCAACCAACATAATGAATGTTGAATATAGTTCTGTTAATTTGGACAATATACTCTGTACTCTGTGTTAACATGCTACAGGTAATCAGACAGACAGACAGACAGACAGACAGGCACACTTTATTGATCCCGAGGGAAACTGGGTTTTGTTACAGCCGCACCAACCAAGAATAGTGAAAAAATATAGCAATATAAAACCATAAATAATTAAATAATAAGTTAATCATGCCAAATGGAAATAAGTCCAGGACCAGCCTATTGGCACAGGGTGTCTAACACTCCAAGGGAGGAGTTGTAAAGTTTGATGGCCACAGGCACTTCCTATGACGCTCAGTGTTACATCTCGGTGGAATGAGTCTCTGGCTGAATGTACTCCTGTGCCTAACCAGTACATTATGGAGTGGATGGGAGTCATTGTCCAAGATGGCATGCAACTTGGACAGCATCCTCTTTTCAGACACCACCATCAGAGAGTCCAGTTCCACCCCAACAACATCACTGGCTTTACGAATGAGTTTGTTGATTCTGTTGGTGTCTGCTATCCTCAGCCTGCTGCCCCAACACACAACAGCAAACATGATAGCACTGGCCACCACAGCCTCGTAGAACATCCTCAACATCGTCTGGAAGATTTTAAAGGACCTCAGTCTCCTCAGGAAATAGAGACAATCAATATGCAGTCAATATAATGAAGAACCAGTCACTTCCACCCATGTGCATTTTGTCTAGTATTATCAGAGTTTACATATTATCTGCTGATTTATTTCTTGTGAGGATTGCCATAATTGATTCCAGTTTCAAAAATCTGGCTTATGCTGCAGTGTTTACTGACGACTTCAAGTTTTCTAGAGTAGCCAATCACTCCAAAGTATGGGTGCATGAATAATCTTCCTTTTCACATTGAATTTGACTAGAAAAATGAAGAGAAGTCAGACAGAGCAGAACAAACTACTAGAAGATAAGGGAGAAAGAATGGAATGAAGGTTTTTGGCCTGTATCTGGCCCATGTCCATGGTTCAAATGTTAGTGTGGATTAATGTTTATGTTGCCTGTGTCTTAATGGAGATGATTGAAGTTTAACATCTGTTGTAAACACAGGTCCAAGCAGGATAAGGGTCATAATGCCAGAGGATGTGTAGATTACCCTGGCCATGAGCAGTTACGAGTTTGACTACACTAAGGCTCACAATATTAACAGAAGTGATGCACTTCTGTAGGTTCGGAGAACACTGAGTTGCCATATCTCATAAAGAAGCTGACAGATATAACATAAGATTTTACACGGATTACAGCTTGTTTTTGAGCACAGTGCAAATTAATGTACATTGTGTTGTATGCGCCTCCTATATTGGAACTAAACATGATTTGGCTTCCAGTGTATTTCCAAAGACACCATGTCACCTGCTTCAGTGCCTAGCAGTCTGACAAGAATCATGGTGCATTCACTCCTGAAGTCCACTCTGTCACTTCTATTTCTATAACTTCAGTAATCAAATTATTGCCATATTTTTCCATCCATAATTTTCCCAGCACCTTACTGTCATGTGTCTGCAGGACCTTCTATCCCCAAAGAAATAGGATATTGATCCCCTGCCCACTTGCTCCATATCCAGTATTAGCTGGGTTCATACTGTCCCAGTTATTCTTTCTCAAGTTAGATCCATTTGTAGAATAACTCCTAGTATCTTCTTTTAATACCACTTCAGATATGCTTTAAATGATAGAGACTAACTTTGTCATAGTCGTACAGCATTAACACAGGCCCTTCAGCCCAACTCACCCATGCCAACTGTGTTGCCCAGTGAGTGAGTCCCATTTGCCTGTATTTGGCCCATAGCCCTCTCCACCTCTCCAATCTGTACTTACCTAGATGACTTTTAAATGTTGTCAATTTGCTTGCCTGAACCATTTCTGGCAGCTCATTCCAAGTATGTGCCATCCTTTGCATGAAAAAGGTGCCCCTGATGTCTCACTTCTGATCATAAACACATGCTCTCCCTGATGTTGTGTCCCATTGTTTGCCTTCCCAAAATGCATTACCTCATAGTTCAAACATGAGGAAATCTGCAGATGCTGGAAATTCAAACAACACACACAAAATACTGGTGGAACGCAGCAGGCCAGGCAGCATCTATAAGGAGAAACACTGTTGACATTTCAGGCCGAGACCCTTCATCAGGACTAACTGAAAGGAAAGACAGTAAGAGATTTGAAAGTAATGGGGGAAGGGGGAAATGCGAAATGATAAGAGAAGACCGGAGGGGGATGAAGCTAAGAGCTGGAAAGGTGATTGGTGAAAGTGATACAGAGCTGGAGAGGGGAAAGGATCATGGGACGGGAGGCCTTGGGAGAAAGAAAGGGGGAGGGGGAGCACCAGAGGGAGATGGAGAACAGGCAGAGTGATGGGCAGAGAGAGAAAAAAAAACAACTAAATATGACAGAGATGAGGTAAGAAGGGGAGGAGGGGCATTAAAGGAAGTTAGAGAAGTCAATGTTCATGCTATTAGGTTGGAAGCTGCCCAGCCGGTATATAAGGTGTTCCTCCAAACTGAGTTTGGATTCAAATACTTTCAAATCTCTTACCATCTTTCTTTTCAGTTAGTCCTGATGAAGGGTCTTGGCTCAAAACGTCGACAGTGCTTCTCCTTGTAGATGCTGCCTGGCCTGCTGTGTTCCACCAGCATTTAGTGTGTGTTGTTCACTTCGCAGCTGTTGGGATTAAATTTCATTTTCCTGTGCTTTGCCAAATGTTCCATCAGATCAATATTCTACTCTTCTTGCTATGCGCAACATAGCTTTTCTTATCAATTTCGTACAGGAGGTGGCCTTTCAGATCACTAGTCCCATGCCAGCTCCCATAATTTTGGTCAATATAAATCTATAACTATGTCTCCAAAAAATGCATTATCTATACAAGGTCTATGCTTGCGCCTTGGTTACTTCCATCTATTTCAGTAAATAACTAATTATGCCAACTACATAAAATAAAAGATAACAAGATATATTAAACCTTGCTAAGTCTTCCAGTAGATCTCAGTCATATTGAATCCATGAAGTGAGAAACTAAATAGGTGGTCCTGCTGATGTACACAATTAATTACTAAATATCATGAGAAGCTCTGGTTGGAAAGTGATATAATTATAATGAGCAAGAGGTGTGAAGTTGTCATGCTGTTTACCCTCCACTTTATGCCCTTGAAAATTTGGGAAACACCATACTGAATTAAGGTCAATGATTAGAGCCGGAATACACATGCATATAGGTAACAAACACAAAGTAAAGCACAATATTAGTTGAAGACTTGGGGCAACTCACCAGTCCTAAGCAGTGACCATGAATGAAATTGATTGGGTGCCATCTGAAAATTCAAAAGATTCCAGAGGAAGGTGGAAATCAAGGAAAAAGTGGGCAACAACTAATAACAACCCATCAGCGTGGAACTGAAATGAGCACCCTTACTCTCTTAAATCTATAATAAGGTATTTAAAATACATGTCTAGAAACTCATCATTCATCGGTAGTGTTAAAGCCGAAGTATGGTATTAGTAAATTGCCCCCTGCCTGTGAAGTTTAGTTCTATTGATTTCAATAGATTGATTTTTCAGTACAATGTGCTGTGTTAATTCCTATGGGGCTAGAATTCATTCCAACAACTCTATTGAAAATCAATTTAACTGGAGGAGAACTGTATTACACGCATTTCTGTGTGTTTTGGCATCTATTAAGAAATTTATTACATTATTTTACGGGATTTTCATTCTCCTTAGCACAATATCTCTAGCTTAAAAACCATCCTTCTCAGCTCCAAATGTTGTTAACAGTAGTACAACACATAAAATTCTTAAGCAGTGAGATTTTTATCCTCACTGTATAAAAAATAAGTCTTCTTTACTTGCGAAACAAACCCATGCCCACTCTGTTTCCCTGAAAACATGCTATTTAAAAGTTAAGGAAACTTGCTGTCTATAGCTACTGTTCTTCATTAACCTGTCCATGTTATGATTATCGATTTAAGGAGGAGGAAGCTGGAGGTCCATGGGGCAGACCTCATCAGGGAAATCAGAGGTAGTCAGCAACTTTAAATTCCTCAGAGTTATCATTTCACTGGATCTCCCCTGGGCGCATTATGAAGAAAGCATGGCTGCACCTCTACTTACTTAGAAATCTGTGAAGATTCAGCGTGACATCTAAAACGTTGAGATACTTCTATAGATGTGTTATGTTGAGTCTATTGGCATCAGTGCCAGGTTTGGAAACACCAATGCCCTTGAATAGAAAAGTAGCGGACACAACCGAACCCATCACAGGTAAAGCCCTGTCTACCACTGAGCACATCTACACAGAGTGCCATCACAGGAAAGCAGCATCCATCATCAAGAACCTCCACAACCCAGGCCATGCTCTCCTCTTGCTGCTGCCGTCAAGAAGGAGCCTCAGGACCCACACCACTGGATTCAGGAACAGTTATTACCCCTCACCCGTAAGGCTTTTCACTCACCCCATCACTGAACTGTTCCCTCAACCTATGGACTCACTTTCAACCACTCTTCATTCTATGTTCTCAAATTTTATTGCTTATCTATCTATCTATTTATTTATTTATTTATTATAATTTTCTCTGGTATTTACACAGTTTGTTGTCTTTTTCAATTTGGATGTCCATCCTGTTAGGTGCAGTCTTTCATGGATTCGAATGTGTTCTTGGATTTACTGTGTATGCTTGCAGGAAATTGAATCTCATGGTTGTTTACAGTGACATATACTTATTTTGATAACAAATTTACTTTGAACTTTGCATAGCTCCTTCCTCCCTCTCACTATTGTAGCATACATTCATTTAGTAGCAATAGTCCCCTGGAAGAGTGTTACTTGTATTGTAGATTTGTACTTACAGGCTAAAAATTGTGAGAATCTGCCACTTATGAATATACAACACTACATTGCACATAGGGAAAGCTGGCAATATTGTTCTGTGTATATTAAATGCAAACTACTTGCTCAAGTTATAACTCCAGAACAGAGTCACCTTTGATCAAGAATCAACTTTATTCACCATATACATTTGCATGTAGTAGGAAATCACTGTGGTATCTTGCTGCTACATGCAACAAAAACAGCAACGTTCAACAATTATATAGAATAAAGAATTGTACGAAAATAAAGTTAGAAGCACAAATATGGAATAAAATATACATGGTGATGGTTGACCATTACGTCCAATGATGACAGGAAACTTGTGAGGGACAGTTCTGAAAGTGTAAAAGCCAATGCAATGGGGCAATCCCACTCTCTCGACTGGAAGTCTGGGTCCAGTGATATAAGCAAGCATCACAAACTGGGGTCTTCCTTCGTTGCAGTGAATGGCCATGACATCTTCTGTGCCTTGTCTTGCCCTTTGCTCACCATGGAACGTTGCAGTACTGCCTTCCTAGCTGTTGGATCTCACAATAGATGTCCCTATCTCACTGGGGTATTAGGCTGCTGGTTACCCTCGCCTGGTTTAGCATGCCTGTCAAAGCAATGTACCGTGCTGTGGGTGCAGTCACATGCAAACTGCTATTTGGAGCCACAGGTGAGACCTGAATGTCCATTGGGGGCCTAAAGTGAGTGAGCTGCCCCGTAATGGACCTGACAAGCCCCTTCACCAGAGGTGCTACCCCTCACTGGATGTCCCATACATCCCTCACATAAATATCTGCATTTTTTACAATATAATCATTATAAAGAATGTTTAAAATATTTATGGTGCAGTGCTGTCACTAAATTTATAGACAGAGAGGGGTGGAGGGGCTAACTAGAATGGTTGATCCGATTAACTGCCTGGGGGGAAGAAACTTTTAAGATGGGGTGAAGATTTGAAGTTCAGTGAGAGGTGACATATTTTGGAAAGTCAAGAAAAGGTCAGACATATACATGACAGAGCATTAAGGAATGTTGATGAAGGGAGACATCTTGTAATCCAAGGACATACTGTCATTCCCTGAAAGTAGCCATATTATAGGAAGGATATAGTGAGGCTGGAAAGACTCCAGAGGAGATTTACCAGGATGGTGCCTGAACTGGAGGACTTTAGCTATGGGGAGAAATTGGTTAGATTGTGCATATTTTCCTGGACACAATGAGGCCAAGGAGTGACCCGACAGAGGCATAGATAGGGTAGATAAGTCACTATCTTCTTCTCATATGGTGGCAGTATCAAAAAGAAGTGGGGGGTTGCATGGTTTTAATGTGAAAAGTAGGAGATTTAGAGAGAATCATAAGTTTTGCTTTTACAGAGCGGTTGATATGCAATGCCTGAAGATGTGGTGGAATCAGGGACAATTACTTTGTTTACATGTCATTAAGACAGATATTTAAATAGGCAAGGTAGAAAAAGATGTGGTTCTAATGTGCGGCTAGTATAGAAAGGCAAAAATATCAGCATGAGCATAGTGGGCTGAAGGGATCATTTCTGTGCTCTAAAACTATATGACTATAACACCACACAATAAGATGTGGCATATGCAGGCCAATAAATTTTACTGTCACTGAGCAGGGAAACACTTTTTAGGAACCATACACAAAATGCTGGAGAAACTCAGCAGGTACGATAGAATCTATGGAAAGGAATAAACATTCAACATTTTGGGCCGAGTCCCTTCTGTTACACCTGTGCCCCTCCCCTCCTTTTTGAGAATCGCAAGATCGCTATTAAGTCAGGTCAGGAGACCCAGGAAATGAGAGAGAGAGACGCTTGGAATGTCCTGGCCCCAGCGATACAAAGCCACGGAACAGGTCATTGTCTCTTGGAGACGGAATTGTGTATTGAATACTGTACTTCATGGAAGCCCTCAGGCAATGTGGGCTGGTTGGGGGATGGCATCATTTCACCCTGATTGACATCTGAGACCCTGTGAGTCAGGATAAAAGAGGGTCTGGGGAACAGCCCTTCACACACGCACCAGGAGAAACGCTAGAAGTTCCGTGACGGCGTTTAAAAGTGATAGCCAGTGGAGGGCCCACGTGTGTCCTTTCCCGTTGCCCCAGGATTGATGCCCTACCACGGAAGGTGGCTTAGCTAAAGGAGAAATCAGCCCCAACGACTCTCGAAGGATCGACATCATAAAAGGAATGGGCAAGTTTTAATCCGTCTCTCTCTCCAACCAAAAGCTGCAGCTTGAATGAACTGAAGTGACTTTTATATTTCCGTCAGAGAATACATTATCACCTAGACAACGATAGAGCTATTTCTTATTGATTATTATTATTATACCTGCGCTTTTAGATTTAGTATTGACGACGTATATTATATGTATGTTTACATTGATATTATTTTTGTGTATTTTTATCAATAAATACCATTAAAAATAGTACCATCAGACTTCAACGGACCTTTCTATCTTTGCTGGTAAGTGACCCAGTTACGGGGTACGTAACAATTGGAGTTCTCGTCTCGAGATTTGACACCAAATTGGGAGGCCAGTGAATCGGGCTTGGAAATTCAAACTTCGATCTGGTTACGCAGGTAGCCAGATGGGAAACCAGCAAAGATGGACGTGAATGAATTTATAGAAAACCCGACTCGAGAGGCGCTAGAGGCGGCCACCAAATCGGACTTGATAAATCTGGCAAAAGGGCTAAACCTCGCAGAGGTGAGGTTGTCCATGAAAAAGTGGGAGGTGCGAAGGGCAATAACTCAGTATTATATTGGGAAGAATCTGTTTGCAGCTTAAGTATTGGAAAATATCCCTGAAAAGGTACCAGCTAGTGGGATGGCTCAGTTAGAGTTGGAGAAATTAAGGTTGGAACATGCAATTAAGTTAAAGCAGCTGGAAGCAGCTGAAAAGGAGAAAGAAAGAGCCGAGAGAGAGAAAGAGAGAGAGAAAGAAAGGGCGGACAAACAAAGGGAGCATGCACTACAGCTAAAGGAGTTAGAGGTGAAACGGGAGCATGAGCTCCAGCTAAAGGCGTTAGAGGTGAAAAAGGAGCAGGACAGGGCTGAGAAACAAAGGGAGCATGAAATTCAGTTAAAACAGCTGGAAATAGCCAAGAAGGAGAGAGAGGCAGAGAAACAGAGGAAACATGACTTGGAGATGGAGAAGTTAAGGCAAGAGTGAAGAGATCAAGGGTCAGACCGAGAGGAGTGGTTTAATGTTAGTCGGGAGTTGAGGTTAGTACCTCCGTTCAAGGAGACGGATGTTGATAGTTATTTCTTGCTTTTTGAGAAGGTGGCAGTGAATCAGAAGTGGCCCAGAGATCAATGGGTGGCGCTGTTACAATGTGTGTTAAAAGAGAAGGCACAACGGGCATATACGGCGTTGTCCATGGAGGAGGAAGAGGCGGAGAGTTATGACAAAGTAAAGGCGGCCATTCTCCGGAGTTATGAATTGGTACCTGAAGCGTATAGACAAAAGTTCAGAAATTTAAAGAAAGGGTGGAATCAGACGTATAACGAGTTTGCCTATGAGAAGGGTGTGCTCTTGGACCGTTGGTGTACAGCAGAAATAGTGGAAGAGGATAATTGGCGTCTCAGGGAGTTCATTCTGATCGAGGAATTTAAAGGTTGTGTTTCGGAGGATATCCGGATGTACTTGAATGAGAAGCCGAATAAGTCCATCTCAGAATTTGCTAGGTTCGCAGATGAATATGCCCTAACCCACAAGACAAAGTTTTCCTCGAACAAAAGTTCCCAGAGAGACCATGAGAATGATAGAGAAAGCCCACCGGCTGAGGCAGAGGTCCCGCCAGGAGCTAGTGGTAAGATTGAGGGGGAAAGGCAAGACGGCCAGAGATTTTCAGGCTTGACCTGTTTTAATTGTGGAAAGGGGGGGCATATTGCATCTAGGTGCTTTGCTCCGAGGAAAGAGACAGGAAAAGGGAAAGCAGCAGTCCCTATTGGATCTGCCGTGGTAATCAGTAAGTCAACAAGACAGTCACCCTGATTGACATCCGAGACCCTGTGAGTCAGCATAAAAGGGGGTCTGGGGAACAGCCCTTCACACACGCACCAGGAGAAAAGCTAGAAATTCTGTGACGGTGTTTAATAGCGATAGCCAGTGGAGGGCCCACGTGTGTCCTTTCCCGTTGCCCCAGGATTGAGGCCCTACCACGGAAGGTGGCTTAGCTAAAGGAGAAATCAGCCCCAATGACTCTCGAAAGATCGACATCATAAAAGGAATGGGCAAGTTTTAATCCGTCTCTCTCTCCAACCAAAAGCTGCAGCTTGAATGAACTGAAGTGACTTTCATATTTCCATCGGAGAATACATTATCCCCTAGACAACGATAGAGCTATTTCTTATTGATTATTATTATACCCGCGCTTTTAGATTTAATATTGACGATGTATATTATATGTATGTTTGCATTGATATTATTTTTGTGTATTTTTATCAATAAATACTGTTAAAAATAGTACCATCAGACTTCAACGGACCTCTCTATCTTTGCTGGTAAGTGACCCAGTTACGGGGTACGTAACACTTCATCCTGAAATGTCGACTGTTCATTTCTTTCCATAGATGCTGCCTCACCTGCTGAGCTCATCCAGTATTTTGTGTGTGTTGCCTTGGGTTTCTAGCATCTGCAGATTTTCTCTTGTTTGTGACTTTTTAGGGACCATGGGGATGGCCATCACCACCAAAAATATAAGAAATTGCAATGACTAATTTCTCAAAAGTCTTAACTCCTATGTCAATTGAGTAATTGATTCAATATGACTACATTATTCTAATAGAAAAAAAATTGATATGTGTTTGGCAATTTTTTCTTGAAGCCCCTTTTTTGCAGAACTGGCTACAATCTCTGACTCCTCTCAATTTATGGGCATTAACATATTTTGGCACATTAGCAAAGTTAATATTGTTAATGTTCACCCAGCATTCATCATAACTTGAATATCAGATATGCAAAGATATATTGTAGTTCTGCAGTCTGTCAATATTAGGCTAAATTTGCTGGAGGATTGTATTACTCTGCATTATGATAGATGGACTTGTTCCTGAATCATTCACAATAGAACTAGAGTACAGAGTAGTAAAATGGATGCAATGTGTCCATTTGGACCTTGATTCCTGATGCTCGTCTGGTATGTGAATAAGGCAATTACGATTCACGTTAAAAATTAAAACATAATTTAAGTGTTGTTTCTGCAAGATTGATATTAGATAATGTTGGTGTAGGAAATATTGTTAGCATCTCTAAACTGCTGCGCAATCTGACAGTTTGTCAGATCATGACTGTGTTGGGAATAGATAAATCAGAAATAAAAGGATTAGGTATAAGAAACATCATCTTCAGCAATGGAAATCTATGTAGCTTCAACTCTTTCCCAGGCTATGAACATTTTTGAGTTGGAGAGGTCTGAATCTCTCATTTGTGTAATATGCTTTATAGAATTACGCATTATTGCTCATTACACCTTTCAAAATCAATGAAATTGCCTTCTTGAAACAGTGTATGACCTTTAATTATAATCAGATAGTACTAACTCCACCAATGCATTTTTAATAGCACAAGTGCACCTGTCCAAAGGCATTGGGAACAAGTCATCAGAGGAATGACCCATGACACCGGGTCTCTACACTGTTAAAACAATTTTGGCAAAGTGGATCTGATGAAGGAGCCACTGCTTGAAACAGGTAGTAGCTTAATTATCCTGTATAAATGATTTAACAATACTGTTCTACCTCCTCCTGCATCTTTTTTTACAGGTCAAAACTTCTTTGCACTAACAACCATTGAAGAGACATCCAGGGCTGCTGAGTTCTCATCAATAATGTCCCATAGACAAAAAAAGTCAATGAAATAACATTTATCAATTATAATCTATGGTTTATTTATCTTTTAAAGGATACTTTTGTCATTTTCTGAAAATAAATGTATAATAGATCATTCATCAATAACTACCCTGAAAGGTTTTCAGGTACAAGATAAGAACAAAATATATAACTATGGAGCTATATGTAAACCTAACTTCCTACTTCTTAGGGGTTTTCTTTACAGTATGTTTCTGGCCATCATTACTAACAGGAATTCCAGATTTTTCCCCCACTAACTGAAGTTAAGCTCCATTGCAGCTGTGGTGGGATTTGATCTTTTGTCTCTGAATCATCAACCTGTGGCAATGGATTGATAGGCCAGTAAATTTATGCCGATAAAATTCCGATGGTGGGTCTGTGAGCTGAAACACTAACCTCAGTTCCGACAAAGAGGCTTCAACTGGAATCGTCAGGTCTGTTTTTCTTTGCACAGATGTGACCCGACCAACATTTTCTATTTTATTGCAGATTTTTTGCATCTACTAAAATGCTGTCAGTAAGTGAATCATTTTTCTTCTGCTTTTAGTGACAATTCCACTGGTTAAAACCAGTGAAAGAACTAGCATAAGGATTTCATACGATGCTATGTTCCTTTACAGGCATTTACAGTATATCACCACGTATGCAAGTAGAGAACACTTTACTCTTGTTGTATGGGGAAAACTCCAGTTCTCAAACTGTTATAACACCGCATATCCAATACCAAAGGTATTGAAATACCCAACTAACAAATATGCTGTTTAGTACGTAGTTAGGGGAAAACAGCAATTGTCAGAATGTATAAGTTGTAAACAAACAAGTGGTAGCTTTTAAATTGTCACCAAATGTGAGCTACACACATTAATCAGTTCTGAAATTCTAAAGTCATTTGCATTAACTTACACAGTAAAATGTGTTAATCAACTGCATTAACAAACCCTCTATGCTAAGGGTAGGCTACCAGTTCACAGCAGGAGGCCACCTAATAGCTGAGCTTTGGAAACTGACATAACTATATGCATTGGCCAAATGTACAGATAAAAGGGCCATGGGAATTGCCCTACATCAAACCAAGCATCAGACATCTTTTGTACCATTTTGTACCATTATGACACAAATCAAGGAAAGTTCTAGATTGTATTTTGCCCCTTAGTTAGCATCTGTTAAGATGTGCTCCTATTGGAAATGCATCATTGTATGGAACCATTTGTCCATACCCAAAGTTCTGAAGTAAACTACGCTTATGTTTCTATTGAAACAGTATTCAATTAAATTTGAAATAAGAGTATTTAAAAAATGATGTTCTTTGTTGAATAAAGAGCTGCTACATCTGCAGTTCCCGATTCTATTTGGTTCTTTCAAAGTTATGTATTAGCTTATGTAAGAAGTCTTGTGAGGTTGATTGTCAGCTGTCAAAGGTTAACGGGACACACCAAGCAATTTTCCTGACAGTCGTACCAGCAGGCAATATCAAATTTACCTGATGTAGAGAAAGTCCTTTCACCGATTCTGCACCAGAAAACGACGTCAAAAGTTGTCATCTCCCTTAGAAAAAAAATACAACTAACATAAATCAAAAGCAGTCAGTTGTGTTCTGTTGTTTTCTAAGTGTTCGTTATGCCATACATTACAAATATTTTACAAACACCTATCACATTTTATATGGAACACTGCGCAATTGCTTAATTAAATTCTAACATATTTAATTTTATACCAATACTTTTATTGCGGGATTCCTGACATTCGGTTGTAATTTTCTCCCTTCGCGAAAGGGGGCTCCTTGCATGGGCGAGCTATATTAATAAAAACGTCCACATTTGTGCTCTGACTGGGTTCCTCGCCTTGAAAAGAACAAAATCGTAATGAGTTGCGTAATTCTGCATGCGGCAGAGGTAAAATATTGGCGTATGAACTGCTTACATACCTTAGGTATGCAAATGATTTATAATGCACCAGACACCCACATACATTTTGGATTATTACCTTTGGAAATGACAGTTCCACGACGTTAATTACTGGTGCACCCTAATAATCCATTTAAGGGTTGAAGTAAACACGGTAATTACAAGAAAATGCACTTTTAAAATGTAATCTAATTTTGAAAATTTACAATCATGTAAAAGTGGAATTATAGCATACAGTGGATTACGTGACTGGTGGCAACTAATTATATTTTGATTCGAACATGAGTTATCACTCCGTTTGAAGCTTTTATGTATCAAACTAATTCATGATCCGTTAGGTCGCCTTCTAGTGACCGGAATTACAAGATAGATCTTCCCTTCCCAAAAACGACTCGGGACAACCGTTTACGCCTCGAACGCTTGAAAACTATCTTATCTACGTGTTTAGCATTCACAACCCTTTCAAAACAGAAAATGATTATTTCAAAACACGTACAACGATACAAAAACAGATTTAATTGGACGAGTTTCGAAATTGACACAGGTATTGGAAACAGGGATATAGTTGAAACTATTCCCAGGATATTTAATTTGTACTAAATTTCTCGGAACCGAATATAAAGCAAAGGAGAGTTGTATTGCTGTGTTTTGAAAATTACAGTTCTTTGTGATTTAAATTAAATCCCGAATAAAAGCCGATAACAGGGATAGTGCGATTTTTATTTATTACTTTTCAAGGATACAGTTAATGGAATTGCACAGGGCATGAAAGACATTGATGGGGAAGACGACGCTTTTAAGATCACCATGTATGTCTTTTTCAGTAAATAGAATGACAATTTTTGCACTGTTAACTCGCTTTTTGAAATATTAATCCAGTCCCTTAACGGTGCTGCTGGTAATGTTTTAAAAAAAGCGTTTGCGGAGATTGTTGATTGGGTTTTATTTTTGGAACCGAGTGTGATCTGATAGCCTTGTTAGGTATGTTATAACATTCCGGTTGTATGCCGAGATGGAGAAGTGGGGTCAGCCACTCAGCTGCCTCCCGTTCCCCCAATGACGTCTGGTTGTTCGGTGGGGAGAGGCGCCGCACTCTCGGCTACCAGGTGCACGGAGCCCTCGTCCCCATCTCTCCTACCTTCAGAACTGAACACTCATCAGTTCGATCCGGATTCCTTTCCTTATATACATAGAGTAACCCCTTTCTGATTCTTTGCTGCTGGCGGCGGGCGGCATCCGTTTCATGCATGAGTGGAGGAAGATTTGATTTCGACGATGGTGGGGCGTACTGTGGAGGATGGGAAGGCGGCAAAGCGCACGGCCACGGCATCTGCACCGGCCCCAAGGGCCAGGGCGAGTACTCGGGCTCCTGGAACTACGGCTTCGAGGTGGTCGGCGTGTACACCTGGCCCAGCGGCAACACCTACGAGGGTTACTGGTCTCAGGGCAAAAGGCACGGCCTGGGCTTGGAAACTAAGGGGCGCTGGGTTTACAAAGGCGAGTGGACGCACGGTTTCAAAGGCAGGTACGGGGTCAGGCAGAGCCAGGCGAGCGGGGCCAGGTACGAGGGCACCTGGAACAACGGCCTCCAGGACGGCTACGGTACCGAGAAGTACGCGGATGGAGGTAAAATCAACTCCCCCACCCCCTTACTATGTGTCACCCGGCTCCAATTCTATCAAATTCCAGTTTACATTAAAAGAAGCAACACATCTATCGCTCATAACACGAATGCATTCGGTTCTGTTATCCTGATGTACGTGTTGCTCTGTATTCGGAGCTCTCCCGTTTGAATGTTTATTTCTATTTTTTTTTAATATTAAATCGTTTTATTTCTCTCTTCATTTGAAATCAGATATTTTCTTTTGAATTGCTTGCTGGCCTCCCGTCAACGTTATTTGTGATTTCTTGTCCGGTTGCCATGGTAACGGTATCAACACGTAACACGAGTTCAGCACTGAATGTAAACTAAATACTTTTCAACAAATTAACAGACCCAATAGAGTATTGCCTCTTACTCATTGCTGCATTGTTAAGTTATCCAGGGATCAACATTTAAAAAGAGATAACATTTTTGTATGGCCTATATATAACATATTTTGAGGAAATGGGAATTATCTGGGGAAAATTAATTCCTGTCACTTGTTGATTCTTAATCTCCGGTTGTGGGTGAATAGCTTTGATTTTTCGGCAACCAGTGTGATTTGCCCTTAAAGAAAAATAAAACCTATCATAGATGTAGATTTATCATCCATTTAATGCAGATATTTATAAAAGTGACGATGAAGAGTAAACAAGAAAAGTACCCACCTTACAGATACAATACTTGTATTTCATATTTCTAAACACAAGAGATTCTGTAATTGTGGGAAATCTTGTGTACCAAATGCTGCAGGAACTCAGAAGTTCAGGTAGCATCAATGGACCGGAATAAACAGCTGGCGTTTCTGCCTGAGACCCTTCATCAGGACTTGATGAAGGGTCTCAGCCTGAAACGTTGACTGTTTGTTCAATTTCATATTTCTTCTTGGCAGCATTAAAAGGAAAATAGGCAATTTGACCCATCCTTTGTCAGCATTTAACCTTCCTGATGGCAAATGAATAAGAACACAAGAAAATAGGAGAACTAGACCACCAGTGACCCAAGCCTGCCCTGCCGTTCAATATGACCTTCGGCTAATCTACCCCAGCTCTTAACTCTTCCTCTGCTTCAATTCTTTCTTCATACATATTTTCTCTTAAAACCACAAAGCAGATTTTTAAATCTGTGATATAGTCTTTCTAAAACCCCAACATATGAAGCACGGTATAGAGCTCAATAGTATTCCAACTATAATTTTACCGATATTTCAGTCAGGTTGAAAAATTTCTCTTAATATAAATGTTTTCTCTTTTATTACCAACTATAGTATATCTTTGTCAACTTCTTTTTCAACCTGGGGAACAGTTTTGAAAGTTCTTTACAAGAGCTCTCTGTTTGTCTATAAGGCATGTATATAGTTTAACCACTGTCATATATTTTCCAAAATGCATCATTCACACTTAGTGCTACAGAATTCCAATGGCCACTTTTTAGCCTTTTACATATTATTAATATCCTTTCATTGTATCCTTTAGTTTTCTAAATACTTACCGGTATCCCCACAATGGTAAAATACATGGGGACAGGTGGAGGGGTAAGTTGTGTTGAGGAAGCAATGCAACTGCAGCAGGATTTAGACAGATTGGAAGAATGGGCAAAAAATGGCAGATGTTATACATGTTGGGAAATATATGATAAGTGCATTTTGGTAGATCAAACAATAGTGCAGACTGTTATCTAAATGGTTAGAAGGTTCAAACATCAGAGGTGCAGAAGGACTTAGGAGTCCTCTTGCAAGACTCCCAGAAAGTTAATTTACAGGTTGAGTCTATGATAAGGAAGATAAATGCAATGTTGGCATTTATTTCAAGGGGAATTGAATATAAAAAACAGGGAGATAATGCTGATAATGATAATGCTAATAAGACACTAGTCAAGCCACACCTGGGGTATTGTCAACAGCTTTGGGCCCTAGAAAGGATGTATTATCTTTAGAGAGAGTTCAGAGGATGCTCATGAGGATGATTCTAGGAATGAAGGAGCTAACATATGAACAGTGTTTTACAGCTTTGGGCCTGTACTCACTGGAATTTAGAAGAATGCAGAGGGACCTATAGAATGTTGAAAGGACTAGATCGGAGATGATGTTTCTAATGATGGGGGTTTCCAGAACTAGAGGGCACAGCCTCAAAATTGAGAGGTGATCCTTTAGAACAGAGGTAAAAAGTCATTTTTTTTATCCAGAGAGTAGTAAATCTGTGGAATGCTCTGCCACAGACTGCGGTGGAGGTCAAGCCCATGGGTATATTTAAGGTGGAAGTTGATTGTTTCCTGATTGATCAGGGCATCAAATGATATGGTGAGAAGGCAGGTGGGAGGCTCTTAGTGGGATCTGGGATCAGCCATGAAAGAATGATGGAGCAGACTCAATGGGCTGAATGACCTAATCCTGCTCCTATGTTTTAATGGTCTTATATTCAAATTATAACACCACTTAGACTTGTATCCAAGACATTATGTTTACAGTCAAAATAATTCGCCCATAACTTAATCTTGTTAGATTTGATTCCTCACTATAAATCATTACAAAAATCTGTTTCTTTCCTCCCATTTTCCCTCCTGTTGCATTTTTCTTAATTTTCTCTCTGAAGTTCACCTTGTCAAATGTTTTCTATAGTCCATGTACACAATACACGGTTGTTTAAATATATAGCATCCAGATTATCTGTGAGTAATTTTCTTTTATGAGGAGTTATGCTTTAGCTATTCTCCTCCAATACCTGAAGGATCTCTTCTCTTCATCTATAAGTTGAATAGATTGACTAAATGTGTAATATTTTTTCAGCAAGAAGCAGTCTCAAAGTACATCAAAATTATTAAACAGTGCTATAGTAGAAGAAAAACACAATTCACTTTAATCCTTCATTCTCTCCTGACTTTCTTGTCCTAATCAGAAAAGTTATTACCCTAATAGGAGTTTTGATGCAGCTACAGTGGGCTGTCTTCCTGCCAAGTCTCTAGCTTGCTATTTTTATATTAAATAATTGTTTCCTCTTGGATTTTGACCTTTTGACATAACCGCCTAGGCTTTGCATGCATAAAGATGGTACATAAATACATCTATATTTTTCAGTGGTTAATTATATGTCAATGATTTTAATCTTATGAAATTATATAATTAAATAGATAGTGAAAAGGGGAAATTACAATTGATACTCTTACTTAGAACTTGAGTTATTTCTTAAAGTCATCATTGACAGCTTGCAAGATGAATACAAATCTTTCTGGAAACTAATGCACAATAGTAATCAGATGCAATAATGATTCAAGGTGGATCATTATGAAGTAAATTCTAATGTAGATACCTTGATTTATTTTTTTGACCAAATTATTCTCTAACCAACATTTCAAATAAAACATGTTAGAGGTAATGTTTGTAATTCAGATTTATAATTTAGACCTGGCATCAAAGAAATAACAATTAGTGAGCATCAGAGTTTATTAAACAGCTGGCGATCTCAATCTGAATTTACATATTGAGAATCAGATATTAGTTAAAGTAGTTAAATGAAATTATATTTTCCCCATTAACAAATCAGTAATTGAATCGGTAAATATTTTTCCCATTAATTGTGAATGCATAAACATTTGCTTTCATGTGATTGTAATAGCTAAACAATGCATCAAAATTTGTTAAATATTCCAACTTACATAACAGATTTGCCATTGTGTACTGTGTGCACTAAACAGTGATACTGCTAGAGGTGTTGGCCAGTTTCCATAGTAACTATCTAAACCACACTGCATCAACTCCAACTGCAATATTACACTGCAGTAAATGACTGTCTTTGAAAGAAATTACTAATTTATATTACAGCAAGACTGAAAATATTACAATGAATGATTCCTCAAGTTACTTCAAATATAACATTTTGAAATGTCAGTGTAAGTGCCTGTTTATAGAAGGGGACAATTTTGGTCATTTGAACCAGTTCAGCAGATGCTGGATGACACGTCCATTTTCATTTCAACAATATATCAAAAATCTGCATTCTGAAAATTCACAACTTAACCTGAAAACCACAATGAATAATGTATCAAATGAATTAGAATCTCATTCCAGATGTTGTTTAGTTTTCACACTTCATAATTAACATCACAGAAGTAACAAACTCTATTCATTATCTATTAAGTAGTTGTTAATAATATCCCTAATGTATTATGTACTGCTGGTAATACAAAATCAAGGCAATCAAGCATTAAGTAAGCATGTCTCATTGGCGGTAATATAATCAATTCATGGATGTATGGTTTTCCTACTACAGCATCATGGACAAGACCCAATCTTTATTTTTGCTTATATAGTATTCTCCAGTGTATTAAAATCAAACAACTGTCAGCCTTCATTATGGATATTACCCTGGCCTCTAGAATGTGGAATATAAAGATGCAAAATTTAGACCCTCACACATGCTCATTGCAATCATAGTTTATCTGTGCCTTAACACCACATGCCTACATTTCCCCAACATCTCTCAACATCTTTCGAATGAAAAATCTAACATTCTCAAGATTTAAATCATCAAGTAACTATACCTTGTTTACTGTTGGTCAGAGTTCCTAATTTATATTACCTGCTGACAGTAGAAATGTTTCCAATCTCACCTAGTGTTTAGTAATACTTTGAAAATGTATTAACTACTAATCAGCTTATTTCCTGGGAATACAGCCCGTTTGTATAATTTTTCCTATGAATTGAACTTTGAAGATCAATTATTTAGGCAAATTGTCACTGCTCAAACTTGTATTTCCTTCCTAAGGTATGGTTTAATTATCATTTTTCCTCTTTGTACTCCAGTCTTCTAGATATAAAGACTAGAATTCAATTAACCTTCTTAATTGCTCTCTGTATCTGTGGCATTTATTGATCTCAGTACATGAACAGCAAGTCTCTGAATCTCCACTACCTCTAACTGTTCACCATTTGTAAAATACCCTGTTCTACCCTTTTGGATATCAGGAGGATAATAGTACACTTGGCACAATAGTTTGTTAACTTCTTCTCTTATTTATTCAAAGCTTCCATCAATGCTTACAAAACCACCATTTTCGTGTTATCAACAAACTTGGGATATGTTACTTTCTATCCCATCATAAAATGATTTATACATATACTGAATAGTTGCTGTCCCTACACAGATCTGAGTTGGAAAATAGCAGTTTCAAGTCCCTATTTAGAAATTTTAGTGCATAGTTTGGATTGGCACATGTTGAAGTTGCAGTCTCTTAGATTGGTCTTTAATCATCTGCAGATTATAGATCTAATGCTACATCAATTATGCACAAAAAATAAGTGTCCATTTATACTGGACAATATTTATATTTAAATCAAAAGCACTAAAAATTATCTGGTCAACACACACAAAATGCTGGAGGAACTCAGCAGGCCAGGCAACATCTATAGAAAATAGTACAGTTGACGTTTTGGGCTGAGACCCTTCGGCAAGATTTTTCCATAGATGCTGCCTGGCCTGCTGAATTCCCCCAGCATTTTGTATGTGTTTCTTGGATTTCCAGCATCTACAGATTTCATCTTGTCTCCTAGCATCTTCTGTTTTTTTTTTGCTTTTAAATCAAAAAAGGTAGTAGGGATAGTCTGGGTAACTACAGACCACTGAGCCTTGTGTCTGTGGTGGGAAAGCTGTTAGAAAAGATTCCTAGAGATAGGATCTATGGGCGTATAGAGAATAATGGTCTGATCAGGGACAGTCAGCAAGGTTTTGTGAAGGGCAGATCATGTCTAACAAGCCTGTTAGAGTTCTTTGAGGAGGTGACCAGGCATATAGATGAGGGTAGTGCAGTGGATGTGATCTACATGGATTTTAGTAAGGCATTTAGGTAGGCTTAGTCAGAAAGTCAGAAGGCATCGGATCCAGGGAAGTTTGGCCAGGTGGATTCAGAATTGGCTTGCCTGCAGAAAGCAGAGGGTCGTGGTGGAGGGAGTACATTCAGATTGGAGGGTTGTGACTAGTGGTGTCCCACAAGGATTGGTTCTGGGACCTCTACTTTTCGTGATTTTTATTAACAACCTGGATGTGGGGGTAGAAGGGTGGGTTGGCAAGTTTGCAGGTGACACAGTGGTGTTGTGGATAGTGTAGAGGATTGTCAAAGATTGCAGAGAGACGTTGGTAGGTTGCAGAAGTGGGCTGAGAAGTGGCAGATGGAGTTCAACCCGGAGAAGTGTGAGGTGGTACACTTTGGAAGGACAAACTCCAAGGCAGAGTACAAAGTAAATGGCAGGATACTTGGTAGTGTGGAGGAGCAGAGGGATCTGGGGATACATGTCCACAGACCCCTGAAAGTTGCCTCACAGGTAGATAGAAAGCTTATGGGATGTTAGCTTTCATAAGTCGAGGGATACAGTTTAAGAGCCGTGAGGTAATGTTGCAGCTCTATAAAACTCTGGTTAGGCCTCACTTTGGAGTACTGTGTCCAGTTCTGGTCGCCTCACTATAGGAAGGATGTGGAAGCATTGGAAAGGGTACAGAGGAAATTTACCAGGATGCTGCCTGGTTTAGAGAGTATGCATTATGATGAGAGACTAAGGGAGCTAGGGCTTTATTCTTTGAAGAGAAGGAGGATGAGAGGAGACATGATAGAGGTATACAAGATATTAAGAGGAATAGATAGAGTGGACAGCCAGAGCCTCTTCCCCAGGGCACCACTGCTCAATTCAAGAGGATATGGCTTTAAGGTAAGGGGTGGGAAGTTCAAGGGGGATATTAGAGGAAAGTTTTTTACTCGGGGTGTGGTTGGTACGTGGAGTGCACTGCCTGAGTCAGTGGTGGAGGTAGATACACTAGTGAAATTTAAGAGACTGTTAGACAGGTATATGGAGAAATTTAAGGTGGGAGGGGGATATATGGGAGGCAGGGTTTAAGGGTTGGCACAACATTATGAGCTGAAGGGCCTGAACTGTGCTGTACTATTCTATGTTCTATAAACATCCAAACTTGAGCTGTGTTGTTATATGAAATGTGGTCACATGATTTTCCATAAATAAAAGTTATTATCATTGTTCATGATTTATCACTGACTGCCTTCATTCCTTTCTCAAGTGGACTATTTTAAATTTAAGTATTTCACACTTTCGCAATTTGTATAACTGTTATTAACCTTGTACTGAACAGCTTCATTTGTCACTAACTTCCAAATTAAAACTTACAGTATTTGCTTTGAAATATTTAGAATGGTTCCTTACTTGTAAAAGTCATAGATGACTGAACATATTGTAAAGGTTAAATTGGGAAATATTGGGAATAGTAAATGAATCATTGGTCACTATTTTAACCCCACTCAGGTCATGTAGAAATGAATGCATTTACGAGTTAGGAACTTGTATACTTTTTTTAAAACCTGTTCTAACTGCTTACAATTTTAAACTGCCGGCAGAAGGAGCATGTACCAAATCACAGAAATCTTATTAGATATGAGAGACCATCTGACTCTGATAAATCTAGGGATGTCTGTGTGCTTTACTTTGAGAAGAGTGACCAATTTTAGAAATTTGAATTAGGGATAATACTGTTTGCAGATGATGACTCCAGATGTATTAGGACATTTCTGATCTCTATTTCGATGTTCCATCAAGAAAAAGGTAGGATTTCCCTCACTTACGTCTGCCATTGGACAAACCTCCATATTCAATGGATTGTTTTCCATAACGTCAGCCACTTCTGACAAGATTCTACATCTTTCATCTTCAGCATTTCAAAGAACATTCTCTCTATAACTCCCGGATTTAGTCCCCTTCTCAAGGTATATGCACATACTATCACAGGAGATCCAATGCCTGTACATTTATCACTTCCGCTCCCAACATCTGAATGTCACAGCAATTCATTTGTATTTTTTCCAGTTTAATATATTGTATTCTTGGTTTAAAATATAAACTGGATAAAAATAAAAACAGGTTGGATGACTACCTCATAGAATATCCATTTTTTTGTTTGAAATGTTGACCCAGAGCTTTCAGTTTCATATCACTTTAATTCTGTGTTCCATTCCTGCTCTGATCTATTTTAGTTCTCATACACTTGTAAAAAACACTTAATTTTTTTTTTCTGAGGGGTACACTGCAGCCCTTGAAACTAATACTGAACTTAACATTTTCAGGTAACCTCCTATTTTTTTTCCCTTCTTACATCACAGATACAGCTGCATTCTTCTATTCCAAGTTTTTTTTTAATTCTAAATGTCTCAGATTGTTTTCTTTTATAAAATGATGTTACCTTCACATCTTTTCTTTGCTGCCTCTCTCTACTGTTCATTCCCTCATCCTGCTTCTTTTCTCACTTTCCTCATTCTGAAGCATTAGTGCTGTTTCACAATGCATTGACACTAGTGGATCTGCTGAATTCTCCCAATATTTTTAATTTTTAATTTTTTCCAGTTGCTGAATTGTATTTCATGCAAAAATCAATTTCTCCTTTTATAAGTTCAAAAACAATAAATGATGAAACCTATTAGGCTTTAAAATAATAATATGATTCCTGAATTATGTGATTCTGATATAATCGTGTTTCAATTTTTCTCCACCCTGTTCATTCATTTCCCTTTAAAGTAACTTCACATGGTTTGATTCAGCTAAGTTAATATATAATGTTAAGTAAAGTTAATAGCATATAAATCACAATAAGGACTAAACTCTAGAATTATATGAAAGTTATTGTACAGAATTTTAAAATAGACTTTTACCCAACTAGTCCAAGTAAATGTTGATGTTAACCACATGAATTACCTCATCCTATCACCATAAACTGTTTTTCTCTCTTATTTCCTTTATAACCTTGCCTAATCCTTAAGGGAAAATTTTGCCTGATGAACCTGTTGGCATTCTTTGAGGAAAATACAAGTAGAATAAATAAAGGGGATGCAATGGATGTTGTATATTTGGACTTTCAGAAGGGCTTTGACAAGGTTCCACACATGAAGTGGCTAACCAAGTTAAGTACCCATAGTATTACAGGAAAGTTACTGGCATGGTGAGAGCATTGGCTGATTGGTAGGAGGCAGCAAGTGGGGATAAAAGGATAAGAATCTTTTTCTGCTTGGCTGCTGATGACTAGTGGTGTTCCACAGGGTTTAGTGTTAGGACCACTTTTTATGCTGTATGTCAATGATTTAGATGATGGAATAGCTGGCTTTGTTACCAGGTTTGCAGATGATACAAAGATTGGTGGAAAAGCAAATAGTGTTGAGGAAACAGGTAGGTTGCAGAAGGATTTAGATTAGGAGAATGGGCAAGAAAGTGGCAAATGAAATACAAAGTTGGAAAGTGCATTGTCATGCACTTTGGTAGAAGAAATAAATGTGCAGACTATTTTCTAAATGAGGAGAAAATCCAAAAATCTGAGATGCGAAGATTAACTTGCAGGTTGAGTCAGTGGTGAGGAAGGCAAATGCAGTTTTAGCATTCGTTTCAAGAGGTCTAGAATACAAAATTAGATTTGTGATTTTGAGGCTTTATAAGGCACTTGTGAAGTCTCACCTTGAGAATAGTGAACAGTTTTGGGCTGCTCATCTAAGAAAACAAGTGCTGGCTTTGGAGAGGATACAGAAGAGGTCCACAACGACGATTCTGCGAATGAAAGGGTTATCATTTGGGGAACATTCAATGGTTCTGGATCTGTACTTGCTGGAGCTTAGAAGAGGGGGAGCATCTTATTGAAACCTTTCGAATGTTGAAAGGTCTAGACCACAGATGTGGAAAGGATGTTTCCCATGGTGGGGAAATCTAGGACAAGAGGGTACAGCCTCAGGATAGAAGGGCATCCATTTAAAACAGGTATGGACAGAGGGTGGTGAATTTGTGGAATTTGTTACCACAGGCTGCTGTGGAGGCTAGGTCGTTGGTTGTATTTAAGGTAGAGCTTGTTAGGTTCTTGATTGGTCATGACATCAAAGCTTACAGGGAGGTCAGGGAGTGTGGCTGAGGAGGGGCAAAATGATCAGGCATGATTGATTGGTGGAGAAGACTTGATGGGCCAAATGACCTAATTCTGCTCCTATGTCTTATAGTCTTATATTCTCTACATTTGAATATATCTATGTTCTATGCATCATCAACTTAAATAGTAAAGAAGCTCCACATTACAATTGAAAAGCAATCTCTTGAATTTAGTGACACCTTGACCTTGGCTGATCTTTAGTTTTGTATTCCCAAATGGAAATATTATCAATATATCTACTTTGCCAAATCCCTTTATCATTTTAAATAAAGTTTTTAAGTTAGCCTTCATCTATTTCTTAAAAAGAATTCCAACCTATTTAGTGTTTAGATAGTTAATGCCTGACTGCATCCATGTCAAGTCAATATCCTAGATTTTGTGAGCTACCTATACTTCACGGTGATTTATGTACATATTTTCCTAATTCTTATTTTGGTACTTAAGCTTGCTGAAAAAAAGTATCCAAATTCCCAGTAGTGTGACCCAAAGATGCAATAGAATTCATGATGTTTTTTGAAGTATCACGTGGAAAGCCTTGGATCAAACTATCAGTCAAAAAGCTGGTGTAAAAACATGTCATTTGGTTGCCAAGCTTTCTATCAAAATGATTTGAATTTTTTGTAAAATTTTTAAAATATTAAAACCAAACAAAATTTCAAGTACTAAAGCAATTGAAATATTTGACTTAAGTGCAGTAAAGTTGAAATGAATCTGATATCTTTTTAGTTGCTCTGTTCTCACTGCTTCAAGAAATTGGTGGCAAAGATCAACTAACAAACTTTAAATTTTACATTCATTCATAAATGTACTAAGATGCTGTGTGCTGTCACTTAGCCGGGGAAATGCTGGATGTCCACATTCATCCTCAGGCTTTTTACTATAGAACTTGGTTCACTGTTTTGTACCTACAGCAGTCAGCACACGTCCTTTAATAAATTGGAAACTAGTAAGAAGTGTGTCTTGATATTCCGCTATAGTTGTTAAAGAAATGCACTTCCAGAGTAAATTTCATCCCTCTGGTTGTTTCAAAGGATAATGGCAGGTAAATTGCCTGCAAGAATGCAGAATGAGGAAAACGCAGGATAATTCTGTTTTTGTTAGATGATAGCATCACCCATGGACGCCGACTATCTGATCAAGTGATTTTAAATGGTGTAGTGACCATAGTTGAGGCTTTTGAGTAATTAGTGTTGTTATCATGTGGTTGCATTTCCAGGTACATACCAAGGCCAGTTCACAGGAGGGATGCGGCATGGTTATGGAGTGCGCCAGAGTGTTCCATTTGGGATGGCCACCATGATACGTTCGCCCCTGCGGACCTCACTCACCTCGCTGCGCAGTGAGCATAGCAATGGCGCTGTGTTACAACACGAGCCTCCAGGCGACTCGCTGGCCACGGCCACATCTGCCACCCTGGGGCCGGCCCGCGGCGGCTTCGCACTCAGCCTCCACAGTGCTGGCGATGCTGAGCAGAAGCCCAAGAGGAAGGGGTTGTTCCGGCGGGCTTCGCTGCTTGGCAAGCTTAGAAAGAGTGAATCCAAGAGCTCACTGGCCAGCCAGAGGAGTAAGCTGAGCTTCCTGAAGAGTGAAACTGGCCTCAGTTCCGCTGCCAGTGATGCCAACTCCACCATCAGCCTGGGCGAAGGTGGTGGCGATGACTTCCCGCCTATCGAGGCTGACATTGATGCCACAACCACAGAGAGCTACATGGGCGAATGGAAGAGTGACAAGCGGTCAGGCTATGGAGTCAGTGAGCGGTCTAGTGGCCTCAAGTACGAGGGCGAGTGGCATGACAACTTGCGGCATGGCTACGGTTGCACCACCTTCCCAGACGGCCGTAAGGAGGAGGGCAAGTATAAGAACAACGTGCTGATCAAAGGCAAGAAGAAGCACCTCATCCCCCTGAGGACCAACAAGCTGCGGGAGAAGGTGGAGAGGAGTATGGAAGGAGCACAGAGGGCAGCGGCCATAGCCAGGCAGAAGTCGGAAATTGCACTGTCGAGGTAAGTCTTTCTAAGTTCTTATGTCATTCGTGAGAAGGGGAGAAAATTCCCCTTAGCAGTGGTTTGGAGCAGATAGCTCAAGTCTCAGAATGAGGATGAGGATGTTTCTTATCCAGGATGTGAGTGTCACGAACAAGTCGTCCATTTATTCTGCGTCCATAACTGAGAATTTGGTAATGAACAATTTCATTGAACAAGTGTAACTACTTTTGGGTGAAGATTCTCTCTCATATCTGTGCTATTTTTTGAATCCACTAATGTAAAAGATTGATAACATTACTCAGAATAACGTGGTGCGTAACTTGAAAGAAAACCTGTAAGTGTTGACATTCCCATTTATCAGGAATCTTAAATAAATTTAAGCTAATAAAAAATCCAGAAAGCCATATGCTCTTTAGTTTTTACTGTCTTCATGGCAAAAGCTTCAAATTAATTGGAAGGTTTTTTTAAGGATCCAGGTACATGAGTATAGACATGGACTGATTAAGGACAGTCAGCATGGCTTCATGAATGGTAGACTGTGTCTAACCAATCTTATAGAATTTTTTTGAGGAAGTTACCAGCAAAGTTGAAGGCAAGGTAGTGGATGTTGTCTACGTGGACTTTAGCAAGGCATTCGACAAGGGGTCATATGGAGTTTGTCAAGATGGTTCAATCACTCGGCATTCAAGATGAGGTAGTAAATTAGATTTGAGATTGGCTTTTTGGGAGAAGCCAGAGCATGGTAGTAGTTTTTTCCTGCTCTGAGTGGAGGCCTCAGACTGGTGGAGTACAACAGGGATTGGTGCTGGGCCTGTTGTTGTTTGTCATCTATATCAATGATCTAGATGATAATATGGTTAACTCAATCATCAAATTTGCAGGTGATACCAAAATTGGGAGTGTAATGGACAGCGAGGTTGACTACCATGGCTTGCAGGGGGATCTGGATCAGCTGGAAAAATGGGCTGAAAAATGGCAGATGAAATTTAATGTAGATAAGTGTTGCACTTTGGTAGGACCAGCCAGGGTTAGTCTTGCACAGTGAATGGTAGGACACTGAGGACAGAGGTAGAACAAAGGGATCTGGCAATCCAGGCCCATAATTCATTGAAAGTGGCATCACAGGTTGATAGAAACATAAACAAAGCTTTTGGCACATTGGCCTTCATAAATCCAAAGTATTAAGTACAGGAGACAGGATATTACGTTGAAGTTATGTAAGACATTGATGAGGCCTGGTTTGGAGTATTGTTTGTAGTTTTGGTTACCTACCTTACAGGAAAGATGTAAACAAGGTTGAAAGAGTACAGAGAAAGTTTATAAGGATGTTGCCAGTTTGGAGGACCTGAGTTATATGGAAAGATTGAATAGCTTTATTTTTTTTGGAATGTAAAAGATTGAGAGGAGATTTAATAGAGGTATACAAAATTATGAGGGTATAGATCGGGTCACCGTAAGCAGACCTTTTCAACTGTCTTTTTTAATATCTGAATTTTAGACAGAATTTTCTAAAAGGGAGAAATTTGAAATAAAACAAAATTCTGGAAATATTTTGCTGAACACTTAGAAATAGAAACAGTGTTAACATTTCTGGTTGATCTTCAGAACTAGGAAGAAAGTATAACACAAGTTTTGAGGTGCAGAAGGAAAGGGGGGAGTGGAGAAAACAAAAAAAAGGTCTGAACTAGTGTCTGGGAAAAGGAATGTTTGAAGAAAGTGATGATGTAATTGAGTAAGGAGGATGGTAAATGCATATATGAATTATCAGATGCAGGTCTAGAGGGGTAAGTGGAAGCAGAGAATTAGCTTTGAAATTACCAGATGATATTGGAAATGTGGCATACAAAGGTTGGAATTGCTGCTTATTTGAAATTGAATTCAATGCCAAATTTGAAAGAATGTATTGTGCGGATGGATGATGAGATTTTCATTGTAATAACAAAGGCTGATGTAGGCTCAATGTAGGAGGCATGTGTATGTACAATAATAGCCTTATGTACTGTAGATATAATTATCTTCACATTTGAATTGTTTCTAACTTGATGTCATACATGGAATATACAAAGTAAGAACTGTAGGATTAGAGACTAAGTTATGGATGTGATGTTTTTAAATGTTCTGTGATTGAACCTCAGTTTTGAGCAAAAGTCTTAAGACTTAGTTGTTATGCAAGAATTATCTATAGCCCTCACAGTGTTTTGTACAAAGCTAAGCAGAAAGTTGAAAACCTTCTGAAAAATCACCCAAACTAAAAGCTTTCTTCAGGGTTTTTAATGAGAAAACTTTGTGAAACTGCAAAAAGTTAAGTAAAGCACATATTAGATTTAATACAGAGTTGTGTGCTTGAAGATACTAATATTATCTATTATTCTCATGGTAGGCATTAAACAAGGTAATACATACATGCTGCATTCTACATCTAATCTGTGGACTAGAATAAACTTGTGGCGCAACTGTAGTTTAATGGAGATGAACAGTAAACATAATGTTTCCTTCAAAGTACATCTACTAGTTATTGACTAATATTAAGAAAGCTTAAGACTCACAGATATTTCTGTTGCACGAGCAAATGAAGAATGGATGGAGATCGTTGTCTTTCTACCATGTATACTGTATGTTGAAATCCAAATTAAACCACGCAGGAAATGATGTAAAAGGCAGATTGTATACAGGAAGTGATATTCGTTCAAAATGAATGGGAGGCAGAACACTTCACACTCGGTGTCCATAAGAAGTCAGATTTAACTGCTGAAACAAAAAGTCAAATGACCATTTTATTATGTCCTTGGCAAAAGAATGAAAAGTCTCAGAGACTAGTCTTGAAACAGTCTTACTGCACAGATTTTTGCTTTCTCACTTCGAAAGTAATGTTCTTGATGACATACTTGATCACAGTGATTTCTGAGGAGCAGACTGGTGACTTGCTGCTCATTCAGAAAGATGATTCGGTGGGGTACCTCTAAAGTGAGTTGTGCCCTATTAGTCAAGAAAGTGACTGGGTTCACAAAGGTAACTTTGGATTGGGAAAGGTTCCAGCTTTGTGGTGCACTGCACATCCTCTGCATTCACTGATCTTTGAATAGCAAGAACGATTCTAACTTTGTCCGATTTAGTGGCTGTGCACTGACATGTTGCTTACAAATGTGCCAACCACTGCAGAGGCTGTCTTTGGCTATTCCTACGATCTTCTCTTTCATATAAATACTACTCTCATAGGGTCTGAAATGACTTCGGCATCTAGTCTTTAGGATATTAGTCTTAAATGCATAGGTAGTGGGCTGATGAGCACCATCAAGACAGACTTCACCTTCCATGACCCAAGCCTGATCCAGTTGCTGGGCAAAAGGTGTGTTGTGCTGATCATTTGCACTGTTCACATACTTGTGTGCATTGATGGTGTTTCTGCCGAGCAACAGGAGAATCTCAGCAGAGGGGTCTAGTGGAGGGGGGCGGGGATCTTGTCAGCTGTATCTTCAAGATGTGAATGATCATGTGTAGCTTTAGGAGTGGAATTTCATCCCTGTTGGGAATACGGTCACTGTCAAAGAAACCTACGGAGCCTAAGACCTTTGCACAGTACTGTAGTAATTTTATGTGTTGCACTGTATTGCTGCTGTAAAAAAAAACAAATTTCATGATGTGAGTGTTGATAAGCCTGATTTTGATATGGGTCTCTCATGGGAAGGAAGAGGGGAGGGAGTGGGAAGCAGCAGAGACACATTCTGTAATGATCAATAAACCAATTGTTTGGAATTAAATGGCCTTGCCTGGTGTCTCAGGGGTGGTGTGTCTGCATTCATGCCACCCCCTGCCTCTGGCACTCCTCTGCTACTTGTCCCACATCCCTCCTGTGGCACACCAGTCTTGCCATTCCCAACATGCTTTGCTGTCTCCAGATTCACCAACTTGTTTACTGTGCCATGTCAACAAATACAATACTGTGCAAAAGTCTTATGCACCCTAGCTATATATAATATATGAGCCTAAGATTTTTGCATAGTGCTGTGCATCTCTCTGCCACACTTTGTTGTCAGTGTGGGAACCAGTAGCCCAAGGTGCTGGCTCAAAATTTATAGCCGTATCTCACATTGAAACTATGAGTGAGTGAGTTTTAGAATGAGGTTTATTATCACCAGCACATAACGTGAAATTTGTTAACTTAGCAGCAGCAATACATAATCTAGCATAATCAACGCAATACATAATCTAGCAGAGAGAAAAAAAATAAATAAGTAAATCAATTACGTATATTGAATAGATTTTAAAAAGTGCAAAAACAGAAATACTGTATATTTTTTTAAAAAGAGAGGCAGTGTCCAAAGATTCAATGTCCATTTAGGAATTGGATGGTGGAGAAGAAGAAGCTGTTCCTGAATCACTGAGTGTGTGCCTTCAGGGTTCTGTACCTCTTACCTGATGATAACAGTGTGAAAAGGTCATGTCCTGTGTGTTGGAGGTCCTTAATAATGGACACTGCCTTTCTGAGACACCACTCCCTAAAGATGTCCTGGGCACTTTGTAGGCTAGTACCCAAGATGGAGCTGACAAGATTTACAACCTTCTGCAGCTTCTTTTTGTCCTGTGTAGTAGACCTTCCATACCAGACAGTGATGCAACCTGTCAGAATGCTCTTCATGGTACAACTATATAAGTTTTTGTGTGTATTTGTTGACATGCCAAATCTCATCAAACTCCTAATAAAGTATAGCCACTGTCTTGCCTTCTTTATAACAATGTCAATGTGTTAGGACCAGGTTAGGTCTTCGGAGATCTTGACACCCAGGGACTTGGAGCTGCTCACTCTCTCCACTTCTGATCCCTCTATGAGGATTGGTATGGGTTCCTTAGTCTTACCCTTCCTGAAGTCCACAATCAGTGCCTTATAGTCTGTGTTGCTGGCCTTATTCCAGTTCCTGCACAATCAAGAAACTAGATCTTGGGAGATGATCCCCATCCCCTCTTTCCCTGGCTTCTGATTCCTGGGCCCAACACAATGATGTAATCAGGAAGAAGCTAGTTCCTCTACTTCGTTAGGAGTTTGAGGAGATTTGATATGCCACCAAAGACTCTTGGAAATTTCTATAGATGTACAGTGGAGGGTATTCTATTTTGTGCATCAAGGTCTAGTTCCGAAGTTCCAATGCATAGGATTGAAAGAGGCTCCAGATGGTTGTGGACTCAGCCGTCCCTCATGGGCACATCCATATCCACCATCTTCAAAAGGAAGCACCATCATTAAGAAAGCTCACTACCCAAGACATGCTCCCTCCTTGTTCTTTCCGACATGGTGAAGGTAGAGTAGCTGAATATACACACTCAACATTTTAGGAACAGCTTCTTCCCCTCCACCATCAGATTTTTGAACATGGTATGCACACCACCTCATCATTCCTTTTTTTGCGCTATTTATTATTTTAGTAGTTAATAGCAATTTTCTGTCTTTGTACGGTACTGCTGGTGCAAAATAACAAACTTCATGTCATTCAAGTGTTACGTACCCGGTAACTGGGTCACTTACCAGCAAAGATAGAGAGGTCTGTTGAAGTCTGATGGCACTATTTTTAACAGTATTTATTGATAAAAATACACAAAAATAATATCAATGCAAACATACAGATAATATACGTCGTCAATACTAAATCTAAAAGCATGGGTATAATAATAATCAATAAGAAATAGCTCTATCGTTGTCTAGGGGATAATGTATTGTCCGATGGAAATATAAAAGTCACTCAAGTTCAATCAAGCTGCAGCTTTTTGGTTGGAGAGAAAGACAGAGGTTTAACTTGCCCATTCTTTTTATGATGTCAATCCTTCGAGAGTTGTTGGGGACTGGTTTCCCTTTGTGGTTAACTAAAGCCGTGCTTCCGTGGTAAAGGCCCACCGATTCCGAGGCAAATGGAAAAGGACGCACGTGAGCTTTCCACCGGCTTTCGCTATTACGCTGTTACAGGAGTTCTAGCATTTCTTCTGGTGCGTCTGAAGGGGCTGTTCCCCAGACCTCTTTCATCCTGACTCACAGGGTCTCAGATGTCAATCAGGTTGGGATGATGCAATCCCTCCACCAACCCCCCCTCGGTTCATTGCCTGGGGGCTTCAATGCATCGTACAGTATTCAATACACAATTCCGTCTCCAAGAGACAATAGCCGGTATCAATGGTTCTGCCTTTCGGAGGCCAGGACATATTCCAAACTCTTTGTGGATTCTGCATGTCTTTCTCTCATTTCCTGGGTCTCCTGAACTGACTTAATAGTGATCTTGCAATTCTCAAAAAAGAAGGGGCCACGGACGTAACACAAGACAGTGATAACCATTCTGAATCTGATTCTGATTTCTATTCTGATTCTGCTCGTGCTCCAGTAAGTTCAACTAAATGGTATTTCAGTGAAGCCCAAGGTCCATAAAAACATAGCTAAGAAAGTCAGGGAGAAGATGGAATAGCAGATGATCTTGTTAGACAATAAAAGGATTCTATCTCAGAGTATATTTCCAGGACTACGTTGTTTACTCGCATTATGCTCTGAGAAACTCTCCCTTTGTTAGTTAATCAGATCATTTGTTAATTTTTAAGAACCCCCAGAGGAGCCTCATTTTACCAGCTTTAGTAGAAATGTTGGGTTACAGACACTTCACTTGTTTTTTTTGTATTTTATTGTCACGGACCCATGGGAAGAGATTACTGAGTTCTGCTCTGCATTTCAGCTGGTGGTTTCATCACCTTCTATTGGTTCTTAACCATTGTTACACTGAAACCTTCAAAATGCTTGATCAATAGGCATATTTCACCCAGCGTACATCCTCTACCTCTAATATGTCCTCCTCTACTATGTTAAGCAAATAGCAGGGATTTAAAAGCATTTTCAAGAAGATTCTCCACCTCAAGCAGCCTGTCATTTCTAATGTTCAGATTTACATATGTGGCTTCATCATTAGCATGTGTAATCAATTGAAGTATTTGTGAGAATACAAAGAGGAATCATTCATTGCAATAAAATGGAATTGTTAAAAAGTTTGTGACTTTTTAAAAAAATATGTGTAGCTGAGAAGACAATAATAGAAGTATAATTGGTGATTTTGCTTGTCATATCATTTCAAGGCTAAACAAGATTATATCACTGTGCCATTACTGGACTTGACAGCTGGACATCCATGTTATTTAACAAAGTATCAGGAATAGCAATGAGGCTTTAGGAAACTGTTATTTGAGAGACCAGCAAGAAACCATACGTTGTGCTCTTCAGTGCCCTTGGAAAATCAATATCTCTGCATGATTCATTGTTTTAGAAACATTGTGCTTTATGGAGCATGAGACCAAAATATTGATCATCAATGGTGCATGCAATGCTGATTAATGAATGGTTTTGAGGCATTGTCTATTGCCTTCGCAGTTTATATATGCAAAGGGGTGCAGTAAGTCAGACACCTTCTCAAAATTCACTGGAGACAGAAGCTTACTTCTGCGTTTTTAATAAGACCTTACTTCTGAAACTGTAGAAAGTTCAGTAAAAGACATAACAAATTCGATATAGAATTGTTGCATGCTCGAATATGCGTTTGTACTAATACTGGTGATTATTCTTGTAATTGGTATTAACCAAAATAATGCACACATGTGACACTCCATAACTGTGCCATGTAAGCAAGAGCAAATTTGTAGTGCAACATTAGGTAATAGCAACAAATGTAATACTTTTCTCAAAATACATCCATGAAATGTTTATTAATATTAATAAAAACTAAAAACTCACAGATATTGCTGTTTCAAGAGCAAATAAAGTGAGATGGAGATGCATGTCTTTCCACTGTGTGCTTCATATTGAATCCAAATTAACCCACACAGAAAATAGTACAAAAAGCAGCTTATGTATTGGAAATAATGTTTATATAAAATAAACTGTGTTTCTAGAGGCCAGAACACTCCCCACCTGGCAGCCATAGGATGTCAAACTTAACTACTGAAACTATAATTCAAATGATCATTTCACTGTCTTTGGCAAAAGAAGGTGAGTCTCAAAGACTGGCCTTGAAAACAGCCTTACTACCTTATAACACAGACTTTAACCATTCTCTTGAAAATGTTGGCCTTGATGATGTTCCTGGTGAAGATCAGCAAGAAATGCTGGGCCAGTTAACCATAAGGAGACGTTAAGTTGATCAATTTGGAACCCTCTTGTGGTATGATCAGCCAGGTTGATACCAGTAGGAAAATAGTTCCGTTAGCTCTTCTGGGTTGATCAACTGATACGTTGCATTCTGTTATGAACATAAACATAGAATCTCCTTGGTTCATTAAATATATAACAGAGCACGGCCTTCCTGTCGGAAAAGAACTTGGTATTATCCAGTTCTGTGTCCGGTTCTTCTGTTATCATCTCTGCCATCTCAACTGCTAGAACAGTAGCACTGAGTTCAAGTTTTGGTACTATGAGATTTGGTTTGGGTCAAGCTTTCCCTTACCCAGGATGAATCCAACTTCATTATATGATGCAGCACCTGTGGCCTTAAGGTATGTAACAGCAATAGGTTTGTTTGATGCACCCCTCTTTCTTTTGAACTATAGATAGAAGAACTGTTTTGGAATCTTCAAACTTTTAAGATCCTGAATGGAAGAGCACTACTGCTGCTACTGCTAATGTTTCTCTTTAGGGAGGGGCAAGTGTCTATGGTCAACCCTCTTAACATGAATTGCCCTGCATACTGACTGGAAATCCAAAAGGGTCAGATTGGCTGTTGATAGTCGATAGATAGTACGTCACTACATGCAAAGGGTCTTTCAGTATCAGCGACCTGGAAAGTAAGGCTGTCATTAACAAGGTCCCATCCAAAGCCCAGACTGTGCTATAAAGGAGGGAGGTCCTGTCCAAGATCAAGGTTCTGTAGACCTTTGGCCAGATCTTCAGATGGGAAACATTGCTTGACCTCAGCACTGTTGGATATGATCTTGTGCAGTCTGAGATTAGACAATGTCTTGTGCTGCTTTCAGTACACTCACTGTTTCTTCTGCATGAGAAAATGATTTAAGACCATCATTAACATAGAAATGTTGCTTCAGTGCTTCAGTCCCAATTCCTTTTTTCCTTAATAGCTGTCCTTTTAAGGCCATACATTGATACAGCTGGGGAGGGGCAGTTACTAACTGCATGAACTCTCATGCAGTACTCCAGAATTCGTTGTCCATCTAGTGGTCACGAAACCACAAAAACACGTGGTACTCCAGAATCTCATTGTCCAATTGGTGATCAGGAAATTACAAGAATCTGAAGTAGTCTCGATGATCCTCTCTCACTAGAAATCTGTGACGATCCATAACTATGCCTTGTAAACAAGAGTGAACTTGTGGCATGAAAATAACCACTACAAATGATAAACTTAATACTTCCTCCAAAATACATTTACCAAATATTTACCAGTATTAACAAAAACTTAGGACTTACAAATATTGCTGTTTCAAAGGCAAATAATGAGAGGGTGGAGGTAGGTGTGTTCCAAAATGAAATCTAAATTAACTTGTGTAGGAAATGATATATATAAATTAACAGCTTATGTACAGGAGGTGATGTTCATACAAAATGAACTGCACCTTTGGGGGCCAGAACACATTGGATATGCTTATTCATGTTTGGGGTGGACTTGGCATAAGCAGGGTAGTGAGTAATTTGTCAAGGTTCTTCTCATGATATGATAAATGTCTGAGCTAGGAGAATATAAGAGAGGCATATATTCTACTAAAACATTACATTTTATAGTTGAGAAATTCATGAAGTGATTTCTTTGAAATGAACAAAACAACCAATTGAACGTTATCTCACCAAAAAAACTTAAATAAATGTGCTTCTGACTATATTAGTGAATAAATTATATCTGTCTCAAGCTTTCATTTGAAGGCTGGACATTTGGCCACATCCAGCATCCAGGATGTTTTTATCTCTTAGGTATACATGGGACTATTGTTCATATTTTATTTCAGCAGAAACTGCATAAATGGATTAGCAACAAAGATGAACTTCCTTTGGTTGATATGCTGGAGTCTGTCATAACATGATGGGCAGCAGGAATTTCATCATCAGTGTTTGCCTTCATTTATTTCATAGTGCCCCTGAGGTATGGAAACTGGTTCACATTTTCCAGGGTCCTGTTGTAGATATGACTTGTAGAAGAGATAGTGTGGTGCAGCAGGCACATTACTCTGCAGCACATGTAGGTTTCTGGAGGATCTTTGATGTAAGCTTCATTCTCATGTTATTGAGGTGGTGATGTTCAAGTTTGTGTGTACACAAATGCTGCCTAAATATTACGGCTTGGTGATCACAATACTGGAGGAACTCAGCAAGTTAGGCAACATCTATGGAGAGGGATAAACAGTCAACATGTTGGCGTCATGAGTGTTGTCGTGAAGTCTTGTGCTCATCTCTTTGATGAAACATGGTAATGGTTATAACAAAGTTATGTATTGAGCACCTCACCCAGAAGATCCATAGTGCCAATATAACACTCCCATTGTTAAGTGGACAGTGGGCAATTTATCTGTAGTAACCCAGCTGTCATCAAGGCCTCCAAACCATACCAATTCTGTCTGCTCACTGATGACAAAAATATACTCCTGGTTGTTATTTGTCAGTTCTTGAAGAACAACAGTCTCCCAGCTAGCAAAAGTGGTCCTCTGAGATAGGTATTATATTCAAGTAGGGCTTGAAGAATTTTGCTATGTTTTGAGTCTTGATGGAAGCAGATAGTGAAAATGTCAATGACAGTTGGTGTTAAGCTTTGCAAAAGTTACCAATGGAGTCTGGTACAGGCTGCGTACCCCTTATTCGAAATTCCAAAATCCAAATGCCTCCAATATCTGAAGTCTTTTGAGTACTGACATAATGTCACAAATGGAAAATTCCACAAGTCGCTGGGAAGCTTCCAGGTCTTTGCGCAGCATAGACAGTTCTGAGAAGTGACCTCACGTGAACAGAAGTTAATGAAAAACAGAAAACAGCATAAAGTGAAAAATGAATATACTGATTATATATTTAAAATGATATACCAATCATTGAACAAGCAAAGATCTATCATGATGAACAGAAAATTGAATGTAGTTGCTTTGTGCACAAAATTATTTAAATTATTATGTAAAACTGCTCTCCCCTCTTGTAGTTGCTGTGGAATGGGTGGTTGTTTAAAATAGATGATGGGTATAAAGCGAATTGCAGCGCTGCAGCCCAGTAATAGATGCGGTTGTTCAAATCTGACAGTCTGTGGAGGACTTAGCTCCATCATACCAGACTGTGCTCTGACTGTGGACTGTTTTCTCTGAAGGAGAAACCCAGCTCCATTACACCAGCTGTGCATAGGCTGTATATGTGTTTAGACCTGGGTCCCATCCCCAAGGTATATCATTATATGGATGCAAAATTCCAAAATCTGAAAAAATCTGAAACACTAGTATGGTCAACCTGTATATAATTTCCCATATATGATCTGAGGCAGGAGATTCCATATAAACTTCTGCATACTCCATAAACTGACTTAAGTGTTCTCATTATTCCATAATAGCCTTCGTAAATATGATTCATTTTCATTATATTCATCAGAATCTTCTGGAAGAGTACGAAAGTGCATTTTCTTCACTTGTGGAATTGGTACTATACTCTGGCTGCGTTAGCACGACTCTATTATAGCACTGGGTATCACAGTTTGGAGTTCAATCCTGCCTTTCTCTGTAAGAAGATTGAACGTCCTTCCCGTGGAATGCATGTTTTTTCTCTGGGTGCTCCAGTTTCCAACAACAGTCCAAAGATGTACCGGTTTGTAGGTTAATTGGTAAATGATCCCGCGCTAGGTCCATGGGTCAAAGAGCCGGAACGGCCTGTTCTGCACTGTATTTCTAAACTAGGGTTTCCCAACCTTTTTAATGCCTTGGACCCCTACCATTAACTGAGGAGCTGTGGACCCAAGGTTGGGAACCCCTGCACTAAACTAAACCTAAACTAATTAATACCAGCTCTTACTCTATGCAAAATGTGTATTTCTGTACGAGCTAGTTCAACCTTCAGTATTATTAACAAGAGTTTGCATTTTATAGTAACACACACAAAATGCTGGAGAAGCTCAAAACTCAAGGACTTCCCACCTGCCCACCCACTCAGCCAACCCAACCATCTGGAAAGGGATATCATTTTGTAGAAGAGCAGGAAGATCTCCACATTTGACTCTATAAAGCACCATAAATTTAAGAGATTTTGCAAATGCTAGTAATCCAGAGCAACACTCACACAAAATGCTGGTGGAGCTCAGCAAGGCAGGCAGCATCTGTGATGAGGAATCAACAGTCAGTGTTTCAGGCCAACATCCTTTATTATCATGATGAAAAGTCTCGGTCAACATGTTAACTGTTCATTACTTTCCATAGATGCTGCCTGACCTACTGAGTTCCTTCTGCATTTTGTGAATGTGTTGCTCTAGAATCTAGCATTTACAGACTCTCTTGCATTTATGGTGTTTTGTGGTGACGAGATGCATTCATCTTCCTGCTCTTCTGCAAAGTGATACTCCTTTCCAGATGGTTGGGTTGGCTGGGTGGGGTACGAGGATGGGAACTCATTAACTTTTAAGTCAAGAGAGCATTGAAACAAAATATTATGTCTTGACTTTGTGAATGAATGGCCAGGACATATACATGTAAATATAAATAGAACACATTTTACATTTATGCAGTTCAAGATGTTTGTTTCATACCAAACTATCCAAAACATAATTAGCCGTGCCAAAGTCTAAGTTATTTTAATGTCTTCCTTCTGTCAGACGTTATTCTTTGACCTAGTGTGCTCCTATCTTTGGAAGTTTCTCCCTCTGTTTGATATTGGCGATGCATTTCTGAACTGTGTGTGTGTGTGTGTGTGTGTGTGTGTGTGTGTGTGTGTGTGTGTGTGTGTGTGTGTGTATGTATGTAGGAGGGATGATTTCAGCATTTACCTTTGTATATCTGCTCAATTTCCTCTGGCTGTGATCTGATACACCTTCAACTACCTGCTCTGTGTGGCCTCTTGCCATAGCAGACATACCTTATTAGCTTTTTCTGCTATTTTAAGTTATGTAGATCACTGTGAAACAGAAGCCAAAGTCCTATATCTCTAATGCCTGTTTTTATTTGCTTCTGTTGTGTTGAATGCAGAATGCTCTGTCAGAGATGGAGCTCTGCGACCAGTTAGCTGAGTTAATTTCAAACATTAATTGTAGATGTGTTTGTAGATTGTTGTTTCAGTTGTGATGGACAATCCAAACATTTATGTTAGGATTCAGATTGAATCTCGTGACCAGGCAGTGTTAGTCTGATGAGTCATGAGTGATTCAGGAAATACTGTCGGAGAGCTGAGGGGAGTCCCAGCCATGTCTTTCGGAGGCGGATGGAACTGGAAATCATTAATAAAACCGCCTTTTCTGTCTCTGCTAGTATTACAGCATGCCCAGTAATGTAGTTGTTAAAATGTATATTACAATCCTAATAATATAATAGGATATCGATTTGCACTTATCTATAAGTCATGCAGATGTATTGGTCGCTTAAAGATTAAAAAATAGCAAGGTGATGACATATTGATGAAGTGGGAACAGGACAGCAGGCACGACTGATTCTTGTTTGACTTCTTTCAACTTCTCTCACCTTGCTCCATGCTCTGTGTGTCATGGTCAGCTGCTGAACAGCAAATACTTTTTCAGGCTCACCCAATTATTTTGCTTTTTGTTCTTTATGATGTTATTAACTGGGTTGCTGTTTCTCTGGTACAACTTTCAATTTGTTTGCAGCTGTACAATTCAGAGAATTGTAGAATTGTGGAATGAAGTGAAGCTGTTTTGCTCGATTGGTTGGATTTCATAGAGCCACCAGATCAGTTTCATTTCTCTATTCTGTTCCTATGATCCTACAGACTATTTTCACTCAAAGTCCTATCCATTCCCTCTTGAATACCCTGATTATGTTTATTTCACCCTGACAGCAGTGAGTTTCAGATCATAATTAATTTTTGCAGAATAAAATAAAAACAATTTCCTTGTTTTTCCCCTTTTTATCTGTGGACCAAAATTTCAAATTTCTGCTCCTTAGTTCTCAATCTGTACCAAATCTTCTGCCTACTTTCTTAACCACGAGAACATTGCTAGCTTATCTGCTTTTATTTTGAAATTCCTTGTCCCTGCAACCATTCTAGTAAATCTTTTCTCATCTTCTCTATAACCTTTACATCCTTTTTTTAAAAAAAAAACATGGTGAGCATATTTGGATATGTTACTCCACTTGAGTCCTAACCATTATTTTATAAAAGTTAACCTTTCTTCTTTTGTACAGTAAGCTTTTCATTTATTCCATGATCTTGTACATTTTTGAACACATACACTCAGTGACCACTTTATTAGGAGCACTTGTATACCTGCTCATTAATGCAAATACCTAATTAGCCAATCATGTGGCAGCAACTCAGTAATTAAAACATGCAGACATAGTCCAGAGGTTCATTTGTTGTTCAAACCAAACATCAGAATGGGGAAGAAATCACAACAGGAATATGTCATGAAATGTATTGTTTTTCAGCAGCAGTACATTGTAATACATAATAATAAAAACTAAGAATCACATTAAGCACATATGAAGAAGAAGATTAAATTTATTTGTTTACCAATACAATGTAGATTAAGCCTTTCTGGTCCTTCGACCAATGCCACCTCACCACTGAAATATTGAATGTGAGTCTACAGGCTTCCATACCTCTTCCTTGATGGCAGGAATGAGAAGAGGGCATATCCTTGGTGATGGGGTTCCTTATTGATGAGTGCTACCTTTTTGAGGTATCAACTTTGGATGGTGTCCTGGATGCTGGGGAGGCTAGTGCCCATGATGAAGCTGGCTGAGTTTAGACCTTTCTAAAGCAACACACACAAAATGCTGGAGGAACTTGGAAGGTCAGATAACATCTTTGGAAGTCAACAGACAGTCGACGTTTCAGCCCAAGATCCATCTTCAGGACTGGGGGTGGGGTGGGGGTGTGGGGGGAACATCAGTTTAAAAAAAAAGGTGGGGGAGGGGATGAAAGATAGCTAGGAGGTGATACATGATGCCAAGGAATCAGATAGGAGAAGAGAGTGGACCATAGGAGAAAGGGAACCAAGAGAGTCACCAGGAGGAGGTGATAAGCGGGTGAGAAAAGGTAAGAGACCAGAGTGGGGAATGAAAGAAGAGTGGGGGAGGGAGTGATTTTTTTTACTGGAAGGAGATGTCAGTGTTCTTATCATCAGCTTGGAGACTACCCAGATGGAATATAAGATGTTCCTCCTTCTCACATGTATAGCAACTCCTTCCAGAATCCTCAAATTTTCTCATGTTAGTGGACCTTATAGAACAGCATTGGAAGTGAACTCAGAAGTCTGGAACACTCCAAGCTGTAATTGTATCCTGCTAGTCACTACTCTACTGCGACACCCAAATTGTACTGGGTGCAGGTCCTAGCTTAGGCAAGAGATGATCCTAACCATGACCTACCTTGCAAAGCGCTTCATTACAGAAGATATGAGATACATTGGTGATGGTCATTGAGGCAGCTTATCCAGGTCTTCTGGGACAATGATATGATTGTCACCTTTTTGAAGCAGAGATAACTTCTGACTGCCACAGTGAGGGATTGAAACTGTTCTTGAACACTCTCGCCATTTGGTTGACAGAGCCCTATCAGGTACACCATCAGTGCCTGATGCCTTGTGAGAGTTTACCCTCTTGAAAGAAGGTCTGACATCAACCTCTGAGACAGAATCACCAGATGCTGCAGTGACATGCACAGGTATAGTTCTCCTTTGACCACATCTTTGTACTTGCCATTGGTGCTGTGCTCTTTCGTCTCTGGTAGTAGAAGTACAAACAGGTGATAGTGCTTTCCGAAGTGTGAACGTGGGAAGGCACAGTAAGTGTTTGATGTAATCTAATCACAAGCGATTAATGTTGTCTAAGTGATTTTGACTGTGGAATAATTGTTGGTGCCAGATGGGGTGGTTTGAGTATCTCAGAAGTTGCTGATCTTCTGGGATTTTGACGCACAACAATCTCTAGAGTTTATAGAAAAGTATCCAGTGAGCAGCAGTCCCGTGGGCAAAAAAGCCTTGTTAATGAGAGTGGTCTGAACTGAATGCCCTGACTGCTCAGGCAGACAGGAAGGTGATAGTAACTCAAATAATCACATGTTACAGAGGCAGTGTGCAGAAGAGCATCTCTGAATTCACAACATGTTGAACCTTGAAGTGGATGGACTACAGCAGAAGAAGACCCCAAACATACACTCAGTGGTTACTTTATTAGGTGTAGGAAGTGTATATCTCTCATTCATTGTGCTGCAGTGTATAGTTTCAAATTTCTCTGAACTTGATATCAGAATTGGGTTTATTTTCAAGGTTCAAGTTTATATATCACACATAGGTCGAAACACAGTGAAAAGCATTTTCTGCATTAACAAACAACACAGCCAAGAGTGTGCTGGGGGCAGTTCACAAGTGTCATCACACACTTGGATGCCAGCATAGCGTACGCACTGTCCTAAGCTGAAAACAAGTAACCAAACAACAACGGCAAAACAAGCCTATTCCTCTCTCCCACCCACACACATACACAGTCCTCTAACTTCAAAACAGTATGTACTCTTCGGCCTCCAGTGGACTCGGATTTGGATGTGAACACTCAGACTTTGTGAGTGTTAGCCTACTCGGATATCCTACGACTATCCCAATAGATGTGCAGAAAATTGTAGACCACATGTCAATAAATTTGTTGTTTTGTGGCAGCAGTGCAAAGCATAAAAATTACTACAAGTTACAATGAAAAGTAAAAAAAAATTTTGCAAAAGAAGAATGGTGAGTGAGTGTTCATAGAACATTTGAAAATTTTATGGCAGAGGGAATACGCTGTCCCTGAGATGCTTAATGGGGATCTTGTACCTCGTCCTTGATGATTGTGATAAAAGGGCGTGTCCCGGATTGTGAGGGTCCTTAATGCTGTATGTTACCTACTTGAGGCACCTCTGTTTGAAGATATCCTTTATGATGGGGCAACACATTTGCCTATACAGTTAGTGTATCAATAATTACTGTCCTGCTCACGATCACACTAATACAATTTTGCATAAGAAAACATTTGTACTATTGGAGATTCCACTGTCCACCATCTTCCATTTTTAAAGTGCTGTCACTTTAATGTTATAAACTTTTCTAAGCCAATTTACTGTCCATGTTGTTACTGACCCTTTAGTTCCACGAGTCTCCATTTTCTGTGGAATTTTACTGGATGCATTTTCAAAACCCAAGTGGATGGTGTTTACTACATTGGCCTCATCAGCTTTCTCCATTATTCAATCAAAATCAATTCTTCCTAATTATTTTCCCACTTATTAGGACTGAGATAAAGGAATGTATTCTTATAACTTAAATAGTGGAATTCTCTTTTTAAGTGCTGATGTAATGGACTTTTTGATACCCGGGTTGGTGAAGAAAATGTACGCAGTACAGCATCAGCATTTGAATGGTAAAGGAGCTCCAGGAGCATTTACTTTCAGTTTGTATGCCTTTCTTTAATTCCTTAGATTTACATTATAGGACAGGTTTCAATGCACATGTTTACCAAAATCAAACTTGACTGATAGTAGAGAAGTTAGCAACATTTCCTATAAATTATAATGCTGCTTTTGGATAGGAACATCATAGAAAGTCCTTTCTGGACTTCACTCACCACTTTCTAATGGCAAATTAAAATTCTTTTGAAATATTGAAACATAGAAAATCTACAGCACAATGCAGGCCCTTCGGCCCACAATGTAGTTCTGAACATGTACTTACTTTGGAAATTACCTAGGCTTACCCATAGCCCTCTATTTTTCTAAGCTCAGGGGTTTCTAAGCTCTTAAAAGACCCTATTGTATCCACCTCCACCAAAGTTGCCAGCAGCCCATTCCATGCGCTCACCACTCTCTGTGTTTAAAAATAAAAGTAACCCTGAAATCTCCTCTGTACTTACTCGCAAGCACCTTAAAACTGTGCCTTCTTGTGTTAGCCATTTCAGCCCTGGGAAAAGGCCTCTGACTATCCACACGATCAATTCCTCTCAGCATCTTATACGTACACATCTATCAGGTCACCTCATCCTCTGCCGCTCCAAGGAGAAAAGGCCAAGTTCACTCGACCCTTTCTCATAAGGCATGCTCCCCAATCCAGGCAATATACTTGTAAATCTCCTCTGCACCCTTTCTATAGTTTCGACATCCTTCTTGTAGTGAGGTGACCAGAACTGAGTACGGTGCTCCAAGTGGGGTCTGAGCAGGGTCCTACATAGCTGTAGCATTACCTTTCGGCTCTTGAATTCAGTCCCATAGTTGATGAAAGCCAGTGTGCCGTCTACCTTCTTAACCATGCAGTCAAACTGTGGAGCAGCTTTGAATGTCCTCTGGACTCGGACCCGAAGATCCCTCTGATCCTCCACACTGCCAAGCATCTTACCATTAATACTATATTCTGTGTTCATATTTGACCTACCAAAATGAACTACCTCATTCACACTTATCTAGGTTGAACTCCATCTGCCACTTCTCAGCCCAGTTGACATCCTATCAATGTCCTGCTGTAACCTCTGACAGCTCTCCATACTATACACAACACTCCCAACCTTTGTATCATCAGCAAATTTACTAACCCATCCCACCACTTCTTCATCCAGGTCATTTATAAAAATCATGGAGAGAAGGGGTCCCGGAATAGTTTCCTCAGACACACCACTGGTCACTGACGTCCATGCAGAATATCTACAATCACCCTTTGCCTTCTGTGGGAAGCCAGTTCTGGATCCACAAAGCAAAGTCCCCTTGGATCCCTTGGCTCCTTACTCTCTTAATAAGTGTTACGGGGGTACCTTATCAAATGCCTTGCTGAAATCCATATAGAATACATCTACTGTGCTACCTTCATCAATGTGTTCAGTCACATCCTCAAAAAAGTCACTCAGGCTCATGAGGCATGACCTGCCTTTGACAAAGCCACGCTGACTATCCCCAATCATATTATGCCTCTCGTAATGTTCATAAATCCTGCCTCTCAGGATCTCCTCCATCAACTTACCAAACACTGAAGTAAAACTCACTGGTCTATAATCTCCTGGGCAATCTCTACTCCCTTTCTAGAATAAGGGAACAACATCTGCAACCCTCCAATCCTTCGGAACTTCTCCTGTCCCCACTGATGATGCAAAAATCAATGCCAGAGGCTCAGCAATCTCTTCCTTTGCCTCTCACAGTAGCCTGGGGTATATCTGTGACTTAGCCAATTTGATGCTTTCCAAAAGCTCCAGCACATCCTCTTCCTTAATATCTGCATGCTCAACCTTTTCAGTCTGCTGCAAGTCATCCCTACAATTGTCAAGGTCCTTTTCTGCAGTAAATGCTGAAACAAAGTACTCATTAAGTACTTCTGCTACATCCTCCAGTTGCATACACACTTTTCCACTGTCACATTTGATTGGTCCTATTCTCTCGCGTCTGATCCTCTTGCTCTTAACATGCTTGTAGAATGCCTTGGGGTTTTCCTTAATCCTGCTCACCAAGGCCTTCTCGTGGCTCCTTCTGGCTCTCCTAATTTCATTCTTAAGCTTCTTCCTGCTAGCCTTATAATTTTCTAGATCTCTATCATTACCTAGCTTTTCGAATCTTTCATATGCTTTTCTTTTCTTCTTGACTAGATTTTCAACAGCCTTTGTACACCATGGTTCCTGTACCCTACCATCCTTTCCCTGCCTCATTGAAATATACCTATGCAGAACGTCACGCTAATATCCCCTGAGCATTTGCCACATTTCTGCCGTACATTTCCCTGAGAACATCTGCTCCCATTTTTTTCTTCCAAGTTCCTGCTTGATAGCTTCATACTTCCCCTTACTCCAATTAAATGTTTTCCTAACTTGTCTGCTCCTATCCCTCTCCAGTGCTATGGTAAAGGAGACAAGAATTGTGATCACTATCTCCAAAATGCTGTCCCATTGAGAGACCTGACACCTGACCAGATTCATTTCCCAATACCAGATCAAGTACAGCCTCTCATCTTGTTGGCTTACAGTTGAAGTTAGAAGTTTACATACACCTTAGCCAAATACACTTAAACTCAGTTTTTCACAATTCCTGACATTTAATCCTAGATAACATACTCTGTCATAGGTGAGTTAGGATCACTACTTTATTTTAAGAATATGAAATGTCAGAATAATAGTAAAGAGAATGATTTATTTCTGCTTTTATTTCTTTCATCACATTCCCAGTGGGTTAGAAGTTTACATACACTTTGTTAATATTGGGTAGCATTGCCTTTAAATTGTTTAACTTGGGTCAAACATTTTGAGTAGCCTTCCACAAGCTTCCCACAGTAAGTTGCTGGAATTTTGTTCCATTCCTCCAGACAGAACTGGTGTAACTGAGTCAGGTATGTAGGCCTGCTTGCTCGCACATGCTTTTTCAGTTCTGCCCACAAATTTTCTACTGGATTGAGGTCAGCGCTTTGTGATGGCCGCTATAATACCTTGACTTTGTTGTCCTTAAGCAATTTTGTCACAACTCTGGGTGTATGCTTGGGGTCATTGTCCATTTGGAAGACCCATTTGCGACTGAGTTATAACTTCCTGGCTGATGTCTTGAGATTCACATAATTTTCCTTCCTCATGATGCTATCTAATTTGTGAAGTGCATCAGTCCCTCCTGCAGCAAAGCACCCCCACAACATGATGCTGCCACCCCCATGCTTCACACCTGGGATGGTGTTCTTTGGCTTGTAAGTCTCACCCTTTTTCCTTTAAACATAACGATGATCATTATGGCCAAACAGTTCATTTTTTGTTTCATCAGACCAGAGGACATTTCTCCAAGAAGGAAGATCTTTGTCCCCATGTGCACTTGCAAATTGTAGTCTGGCTTTTTTTATTGTGGTTTTGGAGCAGTGGCTCCTTCCTTGCTGAGCAGCCTTTCAGGTTATGTCGATATAGGACTCATTTTACTGTGCATATAGATACTTCTCTACCTGTTTCCTCCAGCATCTTCACAAGGTCCTTTGCTGTTGTTCTGGGATGATTTACACTTTTTGTGCCAAAGTACATTCATCTCTAGGAGACAGAATGCATCTCCTTCCTAAGCGATATGACGGCTGCGTGGTCCATAGTGTTTATACTTGCATACTATTGTTTGTATAGATGAACATGGTATCTTCAGGCATTTGGAAATTGCTCCCAAGGATGAACCAGACTTGTGGAGGTCCACAGTTTTTTTTTGAGGTCTTGGCTGATTTCTTTTCATTTTGTTTGTAAACTTCTGACCCACTGGAATTGTGATATAGTCAATTAAAAGTGAAATAATTTGTCTGTAAACAATAGTTGGAAAAATTACTCATGTCATGCACAATGTAGATGTCCTCAACATCTTGTCAAAACTATGGTTTGCTAATATGAAATCTGTCGAGTGGTTAAAGAATGAATTTTAATGACTTCAACCTAAGTGTATGTAAACTTCTGACTTAAACTGTATCTACATATTGTGTCAGAAAACCTTCCTGAACACAACTAACTAACTCCACCCTATCTAAACCCCTTGCTCTCAGGAGATGCCAATTAGTATTGGAGAAATTAAAATCTCCCATCACAACAACCCTGTTATTATTGTACTGTTCCAGAATCTGTCTCGCTACCTGCTCCTTGATGTCCCTGTTACTATTGGATAGTCGAGATAAAAAAATAACTCTACTAACCCAGTAGAGTTATTGATCCCATCCTGTTTCTGACTTCTATCCACAGAGACTCAGTGGACAATCCTTCCATGACTTCCTCCTTGTCCACAGCCATGACACTATCTCCGATCAGCAGTGCCACACCCCCATCTCTTTTGCCTCCCTTCCTGTCCTTTCTGAAACATCTAAAGCCTCCACTCTAAGTAGCCAATCCTGCTCCTGAGCCAACCAAGCCACAACATCATAGCTCCAAGTACTGATCTACACTCTAAGCTCATATGCTTTTGTGGTGAACTATGTGCCTGTCTGGACACGCCCCCCGCTGACTGCTCCTGGGCTCCTCCCACAGACCCCTGTATAAAGGCGATCTGAGGCCTGATCCTCAGCCTCAGTCTCCAGGACATAGTATGATGGTCACTCCCTTCTGGTTCCTTCTTCCAGTCAATAAAAGCCGATATCTCGCCTTACGTCTCAGAGTGAGTTATTGATGGTGCATCAGCTTTGTTCATGATACTCCTTTCATTAAAATAGACACATCTCAAACCATCAGTCTGAGTGCATTCCTTCTTTATTATCTGCCTATCCTCCCTCTCACACTACCTACAAGCTTTCTCTGTTTGTGAGCCAACCGCCCCTTCCCCCGTCTCTTCGATTCCGTTTCCATCCCCTAACAATTCTAGTTTAAACTTTCCCCACTAGCCTTAACAAAACTCCCTGCTGGGATATTGCCCCCCCCCCGATTCAAGTGCAACCCATCCTTATTGCACAGGTTACACCTGCCCCAAAAGAGATTGCAATGATCCTGAAATCTGAATCCCTGCCCCCTGCTCCAATCCCTCAGCCACACATTTATCATTCACCTCACTCTATTCCCATACTCATTCTCGCATGGTACAGGCAGTAATCCCGAGATTACTATCCTTGTGGTCCTGCTTTTCAGCTTCTTTCCTAACTCACGGTAGTCTGTTTTCAGGATCTCCTCCCTTTTCCTACCTATGTTGTTGGTATCACTAGGTACCACGACCCCCGGCTGTTCACCTTCTCACTTCAGGATATCACGGACGCGATCAGAACCATCCCGGACCCTGGCATCTGGGAGGCAAACTACCATCTGTTTTTCTTTCCTGCATCTACAGAATCGCCTGTCTGACCCCTTAACTATAGTGTCCCCTATCACAGCTACAATCCTCTTCCTTTCTCTACCCTTCTAAGTCACAGGGCCAGACTCTGTATCAGAGGTGCATCCACTGTTGCTTACCCCAGGTAGGTCATTTCCCCCCCCCCACAAACAGTACTCAGACAGGAGTACTTATTGTTCAGGGGGACAGCCACAAGGGTACACTCTAGTAACTGACTCTTGCCCTTCCCTTTCCTGATTGTTACCCACTTATCTGTCTCCCAAGGCCCTGGTGTGACTACATGCCTACAGCTCCTATCTGTCACCTCCTCACTCTCCTTGACCAGCCGAAGGTCATCGAGCTGTACCTCAAGTTCCCTAACCTGGTCCCTGAGGAGCTGCAGCTGAATGCACCTGGTGCAGATGTGGTCGTCCAGAAGGCTGGTAGTCTCCCGGACATCCCATATCCAACACCCAATACAGAACACCGGCCTCACAGAAATACTTCCTATTCCTATTCTTCACAAATAACTTACCTCGCCTTGATGCATTATCGCTGAAGCCCCATTGAGCCAAAGCACTCCTACTCTGGCACCCACATTATAAAGTTGTCTTCTTTTAAAATTTTTCCCACCAGTCTAAACTGCTGATGCCCACGCGCCTGCTCAGTTGTGCCTTGATTTTGGGAAAATGGTTTATTTACTTTACTCTCAATCAAGCTATTTAATAGACATAATTCTCATTTGTAGTTGTTAATATAGTTTATGGGAGAAATGGAAAGTATCAAGACTAAACTGACTTTTTTCACAACTGTTTGATCTGACATTTTGGTTATATATTTCTGGTGTGCAGATTTATAAAGTTCTTGATATTCCTTGGAACATTTGAACATTTTTAAAGTGTTGTTTTTGGCTTAAGTTCTGCTGTATATAGTGCAAGATTTAAGAGGTTTTGAATCTACCTCTGTATCATTGGATCCCTTCACAATATTTAGGTTTGCTTTCTCGGTTACTGCTACTCACTTGTACATCAACATGAAACAATTTTGCATAAAATTGGCAGAGTTTATACCTTGAATGCAAGTTAGAGCATTTTTTCTTGAACATAGTCACATTAAGAAAGTTACTGACAGACATTAAACAGTTGTACTATAGGTACTTGTTATTTCGCAGAATCAGGTGCACGAATTCTGTAAGTGGAACAGCAAACACTGTGAGTAACCATGTTAACTACTTACAAACAGCAAAATACTTAACCATGCATCTAAGTCTAACAAGTACCTAACTAAACTCCTCTAGTTACACAACTACGGCACTAAACATTCAGTAGCACTTCTGACTCATGTAGATACTTAATTAAGTCCCAAGATACACAGTTACAACACTAAATATTCAACAAACAGATACTTATCTAAATGTGCACATGAGCCCTTCTATCTTCAGCACACTTTCCCAGTGACCCAGTCTGAAGGCAGCCCCCCCCCCCATGGAAAAAGAGACAGTGTACGGCATGCACTATTCTTATACCCCTGGGTTACCCAGAACTGGAAGCTGATGCTGTGGTGTGAAAGCCAACCAATGGTAGAGAGCTGTCACATCCTTTAAACCGCCAATGAGCAACCCACACGGCGGAAGCAGATTTCGACTGGCAGTTAAATTAATCCTTTATGTTACACTTGTTAAAGCCAATTATTTTTCTCTTTGAAGACAGTTCCATGGGGAGCTTGCCATTTATGTGTTGAGGAATATTTATTATGTGAGTGCATATTGTTGATAGAATTGAATGGAAAAAAATTACAAGGAAAAGCCTTACAAAAAATAGTGGATACATTCCTCCTACACCATTGTTCACAGCTAAAAGGAGCACAGCCACAATTATGCAGCATTTGTCACAAAAATGACAAGACCATAAGATAGAGTAGAATTATCCACTTGGTCTCTTTGAGTTTGTTCTGCCATTTCATTATGGCTGATCCAATTTTCCTCTCAACCCCAATCTCCTGCTTTCTCCCCATATCCCTTTATGCCCTGACCAATCAGGAATCTATCAACCTCTCTGTTAAATATACACAAAGACTTGGCCTCCAAAGTTGCCTGTAGCAAAGAATTCCATAGACTCAAGCACTCTTTGGCTAAAAAAGATTTCTGCTCATCTCTATTCTAAAAGGACACCACTCTATTCTGAGGCTGTGTCCTCTGGTCTTAAATTGTTCTACCACAGGAAACATCCTCCTCTCCACATCAACTCTATCATGACCTTTCACCATTCAATAGGTTTCAATAAGGTCACCCTTCATTCTTCTGAATTCTAATGAATATAGGTCCAGAGCCATCAGATGCTCTTCATATGTCAAGCCATTCAATCCTGGAATAATTTTGGTGAATCTCCTTTGAACTCTCTAGTTTCAGCACATCCTTTCTAAGACGAGGGGCCCAAACCTGCTCACAATACTCCAAGTGAGGCCTCACCAGTGCTTTGTAAAGTTTCAACATTACAACCTTGCTTTTCTATTCTAGTCCTCTTGATATGAATGCGAACATTGCATTTGCCTTCCTCATCACACTCTCAACCTGCAAATTAACTTCCAGGGAATCTGGCACAAGGACTCACAAGTACATTTGCATCTCAGTTTTTTGTATTTTCATTCTATTTAGAAAATAGTCAACCATTTTATTTCTTCTGCTAAAGTGCATGACTATACACTGTATTCCATCTGCCATTTCTTAGCCCATTCTCTTTATCTAAGTACTTCTGATCTCCTTTACTTCTTTAAAACTACCTGCCTCTCCACCTATCTCTTCATATTGTCTGCAAACTTTGCCATCAATTCCGTCATCTAGATCATTGACATATGATGTAAAACATCTTCTTAACCTCTGAGATCAAACTGGCCTATAGCTCCTTTTTTTCTTCCTCTCTCCCGTCTTGAAGAGCTGAGTGATATTTGTAATTTCCCAGTCTTCCAGAACCATTCTAGAATATAGTGATTCTTGAAAAATCATTACTAATGCCTGCATGATCTCTTTAGCCATCTCTTTCAGAACCATGGGCTGCTCTTAAAAAGCCATCTCTTTTCTTTCTTTTTCAATCTTTTTATTGAGTTTCATATAAATATAAAAAAACATAACATAATAATGAATAGGTTATGAATACAATAGACTTAAGATTACATTAATAATAGGATAATGATATCCTATTAAACATCAACAACAAAAAAGTACATTAATCAATCAAGTCTATATAATTATATATGAAAAAAAACAAAACTAATCATCAAAAGAAAAAGAAAAAAAAATTAAAGATGTGTAAAAGAAAATATATATATGAAACAAACACTAAACTAAAACTAACATGGGCAATAATAACAGTTTATAAGTATATGATAGTGTCAAAGAACTCCGGAACTCCATACCTGAACAAGAATAAACAGAGAGAAGGTCTGGGAAAGGCCAAATTAATTCATATGAAAATGTCGGATGAACGGTCCCCAAGTTTCTTCAAATTTAATTGACGAGTCAAAAATAGTGCTTCTAATTTTTTCCAAACTCAGATAAGAAATAGTTTGAAAAAGCCACTGAGACGTGGTAGGAGGGTTTACTTCTTTCCAATTTTGTAATATAGACCTTCTGGCCATTAATGTTACAAAAGCAATCATTCGTCTGATTGAAGGAGAAAACTGATTACCATCCTCATTTGGTATACCAAAGATTGCAGTAATAAAGTTAGGTTGTAAATCGATGTTCCAAATTGAGGAAATGGTAACGAATATGTCCTTCCAATAGTTATGTAAAGTGGGACATGACCAAAACATATGGGTCAGTGAAGCCACTTCTGAATGACATCTATCACATTGAGGGTTAATATGAGAATAAAATCGAGCAAGTTTATCTTTAGACATATAAGCTCTATGTACAATTTTAAATTGTATTAAAGCATGCTTAGCACATATAGAAGAAGAATTAACCATTTGTAAAATTTTTTCCCATTTATCTGTTGGTATATTGTATCGAAGTTCTTTTTCCCATTGTTGTTTAATTCTATCAGACATCTCTGGTTGTATCTTCATAATCATGTTATAAATAAAAGCAACTAATCCCTTCTGACAAGGATTTAAGGTAAAAATCAAATCTGAGAAATCCGTTGAAGTTGAGTTGGGAAAAGATGGTAAAACTTTATGTAAAAAATTTCTGATTTGTAAATATCTGAAGAAATTAGATTTAGGTAATTTAAATTTATTGGAAAGTTGGTCAAAAGACATCAAAGTACCTTCAAAAAAAAGGTCACGAAAACATTTTATACCTTTCCTTTTCCATATGCTAAAGGCTTGATCTGTCAAGGAAGGTTTAAAGAAAAAATTAAATAAAATAGGGCTATCAAGCACAAAGTTTTTCAAAGTAAAAAATTTCCGAAATTGAAACCAAATTCGTAATGTGTGTTTAATAACAGGATTAGATATCTGTTTATTAAATTTAACTAAATCAGCAGGAAGAGAAGAACCAAGAACAGAGAATAAAGAATATCCCTTTACTTCATTGCATTCCAAATTTACCCACTGCGGACACAATAATGAGTCCAAATCTAATTTCCAATACGTTAGGTTACGAATATTATTCGCCCAATAATAAAATCTAAAGTTAGGCAAAGCTAAACCACCATCTTTTTTAGATTTTTGTAATTGCCTTTTACTTAACCTGGGGTTTTTGTTTTGCCACACAAATGAGGAAATTTTTGAATCAATGTTGTCAAAAAAGGATTTAGGAATAAAAATTGGTAAGGCTTGAAATAAATATAAAAATTTCGGTAAAATCATCATTTTAATAGCATTAATCCGACCAACTAATGATAGGAATAAGGGAGACCATCTTGTAGTAAGATGTTGTATTTGAAGAAGCATAGGTAAAAAATTCAGTCTAAATAAATCTTTATATTTCTTGGTAATTTTTATACCTAAATAGGTAAAATTATCAGTAACAAGTTTAAGTGGAATCCTGTCATTCAATGAAGTTTGCGCGTTTAAAGGGAATAATTCACTCTTATCTAAGTTTAATTTATAACCAGAAAAACTACCAAATTGAGCCAACAAGGATAAAATAGTGGGAATAGATCTATCAAGATCAGAAATATATAACAGCAAATCATCAGCATAAAGTGATAATTTATATAATTTCTCATTACGGGTAATACCAAAAATATTAGGAGATTCACGAATAGCAATGGCTAAAGGTTCTAACGCAATATTAAATAATAAAGGACTTAAAGGACAACCTTGTCTCGTACCACGAGATAATTGAAAAAAGGAGGATCTATAATTATTTGTAAGAACAGAAGCAACAGGTTTATAGTATATTAGTTTAATCCATGATATAAAATTAGGACTAAAATTAAAATTTCTCAATGCATTAAATAAATATGTCCATTCAACTCTATCAAAGGCTTTTTCAGCATCTAATGAAATAACACATTCTGGGACTGTGGGTGATGAAGTATGAATTATATTAATCAATTTTCTAACATTAAAAAAAGAATACCGATTCTTAATGAAACCAGTTTGATCTTCTGAAATAATCTGTGGTAGTACCTTTTCTAATCTAGTGGCTAAAATTTTTGTAAGAATCTTAGAATCTACATTTAATAGTGATATAGGGCGATAAGATGTACATAAAGTAGGATCTTTATCTTTTTTAAGAATTAGAGAGATAGTAGCTTCATAAAAAGACTTGAGGTAATCTCTTCTTAGCAAATGCATCGTTAAAGATTTCACATAACCATGGGGAAAGCAAAGAAGAAAAAGTTTTGAAAAATTCTACAATATAACCGCCAGGGCCAGAAGCTTTCCCTGAATTCATTGATGAGACAGCCTCACCTATTTCGGCCATAGAGATAGGAGCATCAAACAAGCTACGATCTTCACCAATCAGTTTAGGAATATTCAAATTGTTAAAAAAATTATCCATCATGGACAGATCACCATCAAATTCTGATTGATATAAAGATTTATAAAAATCTTGAAAAGTATTATTGATTTCTTTATGATCAGTGGTTAAATTACCGTCTTGTTTACGAATTTTAATAATTTGTCGCCTGGTCGAAATAGCTTTTAATTGATTAGCTAACAGTTTACCAGTTTGATCACTGTGAATATAGAATTGAGCTCTAGTCCTAATTAATTGATTTTCAATTGAAGAGGATAATAATAAACTATGTTCCATTTGAAGCTCAACTCTCTTCTTATAAAGTTCTATGGTAGGAGTCACGGAATAAATCTTATCAATTTCCTTAATTTTATCCACTAATAAAGCAATATCTAAATATCTTTGTTTCCTTTTACCAGCGGAATACGAAATAATTTGTCCACGGATAAAAGCCTTAAAAGAGTCCCAAAGTATTCCTCTGTCAATTTCTTCAGTATAGTTTGTTGAGAAAAACAAATCAATTTGCTGTTTTATATAGGTGACAAATTCTGGGTCTTGAAGCAGAGTAGCATTAAGTCTCCAAGATCTAACATTATTGGAAAAGTCTGGAATCTTAATAGATAACTTCAAAGGTGCATGATCCGAAATAGTAATAGAATCATATTTACAATCAATAACATCCGTTAATAACCGATGATCAATAAGAAAGTAATCAATTCTAGAATAACTATGATATACATGTGAAAAAAATGAAAATTCTTTATCTTTAGGGTTCAAAAACTGCCATATTTCTGTAATTCCTGAATCAACCATAAAAGAATTAATAAGTAAGGCTGATCTATTCGGAAGAGTTCGAATAGGTTTAGATCTATCCATCAAAGGATTCAAACAACAATTAAAATCTCCACCCATTATCAACATATATTCATTCAGATTAGGAAGGGAAGTAAATAAACGTTTAAAAAATTCAGGGCAGTCAAAATTTGGGGCATAAATATTAACTAGAACCACTTTCCGATTGAAAAGTGAACCAGTTATCAACACAAATCTGCCCTGTGGATCAGAAATAATTTCGTGATGTGTAAACAAAATTGAGGGGTCTATAAAAATAGACACACCAGTAATTTTAGCGGTACAATTCGAATGAAATTGTTGACCCTTCCAGAACCTAAACAAACGTTGATTATCCTCCCTCCTAATATGGGTTTCCTGTGCAAAAATAATATTAGCGTTCAATCTATGGAATACCTTAAATATTTTTTTATGTTTAATCGGATGATTTAAACCATTAGTATTCCAAGAGATAAAATTAATAGATTTATCCATCATGCCAATATTAGTTGTGTATATCATAATAGGTTAAAAAGACACATAACCCATAATTTAGGAAAAAGGAAAATAGATTCAGGAGCAACCGGAGAACATGACACCTCAACAATATTAATAATTTAAAGTTGGCCCATAAACTAAAAGCAGAAAAAAACGCAAAAGCGTGAAAAAAGATCCCCACCCCCTCCCCCCACCCTTCGAAGAAAAGCCAAGCGGCAAGCGCATAATCTAACACTAACCTTACCCCCATTTCAAGATGGCAGCTCCATAAAAAGCTTTTAAAAAAAACTGTAACACCCATATTTAAATATAGGGTTGCAAAAAGAAAATATATGTCAATCAGAATGAGAAAACTAATATAATAAAACAAACAATCTTTAACAAAAAAAATAAACATTAAAATTTAAGAGTGTAATATACCTTTAAAAAAATTTCATATATAAATGCAAGAAAGATGACGTTTTAAAAGCAAAGACTTATGGGAAGAAGAAACGACATTTTGAAAAAGCCATCTTACAAAATATAAATGTAGATTCAACAATCTATTAAAAAAGTTTAATAATAAAAAAAATACCAAAATAGGATCAAAAAAGATTCAATAAACACTACAATATATATAAAAGAAACTAAAAAAAATTCAAAACATTCGTCCCATTTCTAAGTACAGGCAAACAAATAAATGTTTATAAAAAGCAGAGTCTTATGGGAAGAAGAAACGACATCTTGAAAAAAAATAAATCATAGATGTATATATCTGAAACAGAAAAAAGAATAAAAAACAATATTATAAAAGTTAAAAAAGCATCCATAAAACAGTGATAATAGTGAAAAATAAGAGCCAGACCCGTAGAACGGGATAGAAAGTTATAACCCAACTTCGTAGGTTACTTAAAATGAGATGGCACCCTCTCTCCGAGGAATCTTCAACATGACACATAGTTCAAGTTGCACTAGAAGATCTATATTCTTCAACAAATTTCTTCGCTTCTTCCCGTGTTTTGAAAAATTGCTGACTGTTGTCGTTTAACGTAATTCTGAGCTTCGCTGGATACATTAAAGCTTGTTTAAGGCCAATCGAATAAATCTCTGCCATCACTGGTTTAAAAGCGATTCTTGATTTCATTACATCATAAGAATAATCTTCAACAATTCGGAATGAATTGGTGTTATAAGAAATCATGCCTTTTTTACGAGCTAATCGAATTAAAAGCTCTTTCTCCCGAGGATAATGAAGGCGAACAATCACCGCTCGTGGTTTATCAGACAGAGCCGAAAATCTCGCAACTCTGTGAACACAATCGATAACAGGTTTGGATTGTAAACCTTCAGCACTGAAAGTTTCCCATAGTAATTTAGAGAAAAATTCAGTTAAATCACCAGACTCAACTTTTTCGGGAAACCCAATGATACGCAAATTCTGTCTACGAGATCGATTTTCGAGATCAGTAATTTTAAACTTATACTGATCCATAGTTTTAGCATTCGACTCTACCTTCTTCTCCAACGCTTCAATTGTACGTACTTTTGCACAAATGGATTTTTCAAGAGTCGCGATCTTATCTTCATGCCGCTGAATGTCCGATGCCTGCGATTGAAGTTTAACTTCAAGCGATCTATCAGCTTCTTCAAGTTCGGATATTTTCCTGGTAAGTTTATTTTCCAAACTTGTCAGTCTGCTTCCCAATCTACCATCCAATCTGCCTTCCAGACTCGAAAGTTTAATATTCAGTTTAGTGTCCAAAAGAGTAGAGATTGCGTCGATGGATACAGGTTCCTTAGACGATTTCTTGCTTGTAGCCATTTTAAGTTTGTCGAGATTAGGTCAAATATTATTTTAGGAAGAAAAAGTTAATCAAAAGTATCAACCCATGTGATTAAATTCAAAAAGATTTAATTAAGGAGTGATTATAGTTGAAAAAATGAAGAGCGCCTAAAGGCAGATGTTTACGTCGCCATCTTGAAACTCCACCCCCAAGCCATCTCGTAGATACTCTAGAAATTCCTCCCGTAATCCAGCACCAACCTGATTTTCCCAATCTAGCTGCATATTGAAGTCCCCCATGACTATTGTAACATTGCCCTTTCAGAATCCATTTTCTTTCTCCCATTATAATTTGTTGGCTACATCTGTACTACTGTTTGGGGATCAGTATATAATTCCCATTTGGGTCTTTTTACTCTTGCTGTTCCTTAGCTCTATCCATGATGATTCAACACCTTGCGACCCTGTCACCTCTGGTTTGATTTCATTTTTTACCAATAGAACAGCGCCACCCCCTCTGCCTTCCTGCCTATCCTTTGAATACAATGTGCATCCTTGGACACCAAGCTCCTGGCCATGACTCTGTAATGCCTATAACATCATACCTGTCAATCTGAACTATGCTGCAAGTTCATCTACCTTACTCCATATACTGCGCGCATTCAGATACAACATCTTCAGTCCTGTATGCACCTTTTTGATTTTGTTGCACCATGCTCAGTCTTTTGATTCCTAAACTTGTCTGGTAACATCCACCTCCACAACCTCTCCATTGACTATTTTGACACTGCTTCCCGTCACCCTGCAACTCTGGTTTAAACCCCACTGTGCAGCATTAACAAATCTTACTGCTAGAATATTAGACCCCCACCAGTTCAGATGCAAACTGCCCCTTCTGTACAGGTCCCAGCTTCCCTGGAAGAGAATCCAATGATCCAAAAATGTTATGGCTTCCCACCTACACCAGCTCCTTAGCCACATGTTAAACTGTATAATCTTCCTAGTTCTAGCCACACGAGCACATGGCAATCTTGAGATCACAACACTGGACGTTCTGTCCTTTAACTTAGCACCTAACTCCCGAAGCTCCCTTTACAGAATCTCATCACTTGTCCTACCATGTCGTTGGTACCTATATAAACTTCTGGTTGTTCACCCTCCCACCTAAGAATGCTGAGGACTCGATCTGAGAAATCCTGGAGCTTGGCACATGGACCATCTGCAACTGTCATTGTTGCCCACTGAACCTTCTACCCGTTCCCCTAACTAATGAATCCCTTTTCAACACAATGTGCCTCTTCTTCCCCCTTGCCTTCTGAGTCACAGAGACAGACTCCGACTATAGACCAGAGTCCTGAACACTGTGACTTTCCTCTGTTAGGTCATTTTCCCCCCCACCCCAACAGAATCCAAAGTGATATACCTGTTGTTAAGAGGGGTATGGCCATGACCACAGGTGTACTCTGCATTGGCTCTTTAACCCCTTTCTTCTTCCTGACTGTCACCCAGTTTCCTGTGTACTGCACCTTGAGTGTAGTTACCTCTCTATATGTCCTATCGATCATCCCTTCAGCCTCCTGAATGATCCCAGAGTTCATCCAGTTGCACCTCCAACTCTTTAACATGGTTAGTTAGAAGCTGCAGTTGTAGTGGTGAGGGATACTGGAGGTCTCCCTGTCTTCCCACATCCCACAAGATGGGCATTGTACTTTCCTGCCTGTCATTTCTACCTAGCTGAGCAGATATAAAGAAGAGAAGTAAAAAATCTGAGCTTTTCTTTCATTTGCTTTCTCAAAGACCCCACTAATGTCTTTTCTCACTGATAACATCAGTAAGGAGGTAGAGGATCCTTAGGTCACACCACCAGGTTCAAGAACAGTTATTAACCTTCATCCTTCAAGTTCCTGAACCAGCGGGGACAACAACCCATGGATTCCCTTTTAAAGTCTCTACAAATGATGTTCACAATATTATTTATTTGTTTATTTATCATTATTATTATTACTTGTATTTGCACAATTTGTCTTTTGCATATTGTTTTTTGTCAGTCTTTGTGTGTAGTTTTTCATTGATTCTATTGTATTTCTTTGTTCTACCATGAAAATAATCTCAGTAGTATATGAGGCACATACGTACTTGATAAATTTACTTTGAATTTTGATGTTTGAAAAGAAAATAGAGTACTTTGGCTTCTAAGTCACTACAAGAAGCTTGTGTTCTGGCAAATATCACTCCAGTGTGTTTTGTTGAGGAATCGTGCTACAGTTCCCGAGGAGACATTGGATTGGGTAGAATTTGGCACTTGGCTAGGGCAAGGAAAAGAGGATAGCTTTAAGCAGAGTTGCCATTGTGGGAGTGGCCCTTGTATGAGTGGGAAGTTGAGGTTTGACTCATTGATGCTTCAGCGAGGAGAGGCGTAGGCTCTAGGTAGATATTTATATCGTTATTAATTCTTCCTTTCTTATTGCATATTTATGTCATTGGGGATGCCAGCCAGGATAGAGGAATGCTCCTTTTGCATATGTGAAGACTTATGGTAACCATGACAAGCACACTTGCAAGAATTGCATCCAGCTGAAGCTTCTAACAGACCATGTTGAGGAGTTGGAGCAGGAACCGGATGATCTCCTGATCAGTTAGAAGGCTAAGGGAGCTGGGTGACTGTCAGGAGTGGAAAGGTGTGGGCAGCCTGTGCAGAGTACCTCTGTAGCTGTTCCCCTCTACAACAGGTATACTGCTTTGGATACTGTTGGGGTGATGACCTAGCAGAGAAAATCATAGCAGTCAGGCAGTCAGGTCTCTGGCATAGAGTTTGCTTGTGTGGCTGAGAAGAGAAGTGGGGGTGGGGAGGGTGAGCTGTAGTGATAGGGATTCATTAGTTAGGGGAACAGAAAGGAGGTTCTGTGGACGAGAATGAGATTCACAGCTGGTAGTTTCCAGGGTCAGGAATATCTCAGATAAAGTGCACAGCATTTTTAAGAGGGAGGGTGAGCAGCCAGAGGCTATGGTCCACATCAGTACTAATGACATGGGTAGAATGGGTGATGAGTTCCAGCTAAGTGAGTTCATGGAGTTAGGTGCTAAGTTAAAGGACAGATCCTTCAGGATTGTTACTTGTGAACACGTATTGACCCAGAAGTAGGGAGATCATACTGTTTAGATGTGACTAAGGAGATAGTGCAGGAGGAAGAGATTTAGATGTTTGAATCATTGGGTTCTCTTAAAAAGCCCAAGGTGGGAAGGTGGACTTATACAGAAGGAATGGTAAACTAAAGAGGGACTGATGTTTTAGTGGGAAAATTTTCTCTTACTGAATGGGAGCATTTAAACTAGAGTTGTAGGGGGTTGGTGACCTGTGCACCAGAGCAGAAATTGGACTGGTTGTGGAGAAAGATGCTGTTAAGTCAGGAATCGAAATGTCGAGCATGGTGAGAGTAATGTTCTGAGATGCATTTATTTTAATGCAATGAGTGTTGTAGGAAAAGCAGATGAAAGTACAAAGTAAAATTTATTTTCAGAGTACATACATGTCACTACATACAACCCTGAGATTCCTTTTTCCCTATGGGCATACTTTGCAGCTCTATAGAACAGTAACTGTAAACAGGATCTATGAATAACAAACTATGCAAATATAGATATAAATAAATAGCAATAACTTATGAAAGCATGAAATAACAAGTCAAGTCAACTTTATTGCCATTTAACTATGTATATGCATTTAATGTATGTAACCATATAATGTATATAGAAACAAGACAATGTTTTTCTGAACCTGGGTGTAAAGCACAGTAGTACACATAACACAAGTTAACTTATGAAGGTAGGGATAAAACCTACAGATGAATCACACATAAATAAACTAAAGTGCATTAATATTAAATATTGTAAGAAATGAGATAAGATAAAAGGTCCTTAAATTAAGATATCGGTTGTAGGAACACCTGCAGTAGAATGAGTTATCTGCTTTTGCTCAAGAACCTGATGGCTGAGGGGTAGTAACCGTTCCTGAGGCTGGTGGTGCAAGTCCTGAGGCATTTGTACCTTCTACTTGATGGCAAAAGCGAGAAAAGAGCATGGCCTGGGTGGTGAGGATCTTTGATGATGGATACTGCTTTTCTGTGGCGGTTTCATGGAGATGTGCTTAATGGTTGAGAGGGCTTTACCCATGATGTACTGGGCCGAACACACTACCTTTTGTAGCTTAGGGCATGGATTAACACATGGAATTATGACATTGTAGCTGCTAATGAGACATGGTTGCAGGAGAGCAGGATAGTAGCTCAATATTCCAGGATTTTGTTGCTTGATAAAGTGGGAGGAATTAAAGGGGAAGGGGTGGCATTACTGGTATGGGACAATGTTACAGCAGTGCTCAATCAGGAGAATAGAAAGCTTGCTTAGGGTGGAACTAAAGAATAAGAAAGGCATGACCACGTTAATGGGCCTATATTATAGGCCTGATGAAGGGTCTTGGCCCAAAATGTTGACTGCTCGTTTGCTCAGATGCTGCCTGACCTGCTGAGTTCCTCCAGCGTGTTTGTACGTGTTGTTATAGACCACCCAACAGTCCACTGGATTTAGAGAAGCAAATTTATAGAGAATTTGCAGACTCTTTCAAGAAATACAAGGTTGTGTTAGTATGTGGTGCTAACACATATTGACTGGAACTCCCATAAAGTCTGATGGGAAAGAGTTTGTCAAGTGTATTCAGAAAAGTTTCCTTTATCAATACTTAGAAGTTCCAACTAGATACTGGATCTCCTGTTAGGGAGTGAGACCAGGCAGGTGACAGAAGTTTGTGTCGGGGAACACTCTACACCTAGTGATCATAATACCATTGGTTTCAAGATAATTAATGGGAAAGGTTAAGATTCTAATTTAGAGAAAGGCCAATTTTGATGTTGTCAAAAAGGATCTGCCAAGTGTGGACTGGGACGGGTTGTTTTTTAGCAAAGGTGTATTTGGTAGGTGGGAGGCCTTCAAAAGTGAAATTTTGAGAGTACAAAGTTTGTATGTTCCTGTCAGAATAAAGGTGAAGATAATAGGGTTTGGTTTCTGGGAGATATTGATACTTTGGTAAAGAAAAGGAGGAGGCAGATAACAGGGATATGTAATTAGAAACTAATGAAGTAATTGAGTATAAGAACTGCAAGAGAACTCTCAAGGAGGAAATCAGGAGGAGAAATAGAAGGCATGAAGTTGCTCTAGCAGACAAGGTGAAGGAGAATCCTAAGGGCTTTTAAAGATTTATTACAAGCAAAAGGTTGCTAAGGGGCAAAATTGGTCCTCTGGGAGATCAGAGTGGTAATCTATGTGTGGAGCCAAAAAAGATAGGGAAATCTTCAATGAATTTGTTGCATCTGTACTTACTTGTGAGATGGACACAGAGTGTATAGATGTGAGGCAATGCAGCAGAGAGGTCATGAGCTCTACACAGATTACAGAGGAGGAAGTGTTTGCTATCTTGAGGCAAAATAGTGTGAATAAAGTGCCAGGGCCTGACAAGGTGTTTCCATAGACCCCGTGGGAGGCTAGTGCAGAAATTGGCTTTAGCAGAGATATTTAAAACATCCTTAACCAAGGGTGAGGTACAGAAAACTGAAGGATAGCTAATGTTGTTGCATTGTTTAAGAAAGGCTCAAAGAATAAGTCAGGTAATTATAGGCCAGTAAACCTGACATCAGAAAAGTTGTTGGAAGGTATTCTAAGGGACTGAATACGTAAGTATTTGGATGGACAGGGACTGTTTAGGAATGGTCACTGTTTGTGCATGGTAAGTCATGTCTAACACATATTATTGTTTTTTGAGGAAGGTGATGAAGGCAAGGCAGTAGGTTTTGTCTGCATGGACTTTAGCAAGGCCTTTGACAGGGTCCTGCATTGGAGATCGACAAAGAAGGTTCAGTCACTTATCATTCGAGATGAGGCGTTGGATTAGGATTAGGCGTTGGCTTCGAGGGAGAAGGTGCTGGGTCAATTGTTTGTTTTCTATATCAATGATCTGGATGATAAATTGGAAAATTGGATTGGCGTATTTGCGGATGATACCAAGACTGGGAGAGTAGTGGACAGTGAGGAAGACTATCAAAGATTGAAGCGGGATCTGGAGCAGCTGGAAAAATGGGCTGAAAATGGCAGATGGAATTTAATGCAGACTAGTATGATGTGTTGCATTTGGGAGGACTAACCAGAGTAGGTCTTATGATGAGTGGTAGGGCAATAAGAAGTGTAGTAGAACAGGGATCTGGGAGTACAGATCTATAATTCCTTGAAAGTGGGGTCACAGATAGATAGGGTTGTAAAATAAAATAAAGCTTTTGCCACACTGGCCTTCATAAATCAGTGTATTGAGTACAGGAGTTGAGATGTTATGTTGAAATTGTACAAGTCATTGGTGAGGTTTAATTTGGAGTATTGTGTCTAGTTTTGTCAGCTTCCTACATGAAAGATGTAAATAAGTTTGAAAGAATGCAAAGAAAATTTACAAGGATGTTGCAGGAACTTGAAGATTTAAGTTCTAGGAAAGGTTAAATAGGGTAGGACTTTATTGCCTAGAATGTAGAAGATTGAGGGGAGATTTAATAGAAGTATATAAAATTAGTGGTATAGATGAAGTTAGTGCACGCAGGATTTTTCCACTGAGGTTGGTTGAGACTAACATTAGAGGTCATGGGTTAAAGTTGAAAGGTGAAGTGTTTAAGGGAATGTGTGGGGGAACTACTTCACTTAGAGTGTGGAATGCGCAAGTGGTGGGTGTGGGGTCAGTTTCAACATTTAAGGGAAATTTGGACAGGTACATAGATGGGGGATGTATGGAGGGCTATGGTCGATGAGACTAGGCAGATAATGGTTCAGCATGGACTGGATGGGCCAAAGGGGTGGCTGCTATGCTGTAGTGTTCTTTGACTCTATGACCGTCTGTTGAGATATATTAATAACAGTCCTGATGAAAGGTCTTGGTCATCGACTATACTTTTTTCCAAAGATACTGCCTGACCTGCTGAGTTCCTCCAGCATTTTGTGTGTATTGCTTGGATTTCCAACATCTGAAGATGTTCTCTTGCTTCTGTCAGAGGCAATGCTGTACTTAATTTTAAATGGTACTCTTGTGCTGGTCCCAGGACAGATCCTCTGATATGATAAAGCCCAGGAACTTATAGTTACTGCCCCTCTTCTCCTCTGATCCCCTAATGAGCACTAGCCCATGGACCCCCAATGCCTTCCTCCTGTAATCAATAATCAGCTTTTTTGTTATACTGACGTTGAATGAGAGGTTGGTTGTAGGTACGACTCAACCAGATTCTCTATTTCCCTCTATGAGCTGATTCATCACCATTTTTGCTTTGGTCAACAACAGCGATTTATCAGCAAACTTAAATATGACATTGGAGCTGTACTTAGCCTCAGTCATAAGTAGAAAGTGGGTAGAGCAATGGGCTAAGGCCCAACAAAATGCACAGGCCCAACAAAGGAATAATTTTAAAAGCTTCTTTTAAAGTTACTTTAATCAATGTAATGATCAAACCACTCCTATTAAGTACTGAAACTCATTAAAGAAATTTTTTTTAGCTCATCAATTTCCAGTTTAGTTAATAAAATTGCTTCACATAACCTCTTAAATATATTAAAGAACAATTATTATTGGCAATTTACAAAAAAAGAGACAAGATGTACATTGTTTAATCATTCTAGAATATGGAAGACTTTGCCTTATGTAAGTTTGAAGCTTAACCTTACTGACCCAATGTCCGATGTATTTTGCTTACAATTCCTGACTGTGCCCAATATGGAAACTACATTTCTGCATCCTGTTTCAACCTTCACCATGGATAGCAGATGTCCTTTGGGTGAAGATATTTGATTTTTCACTTTTTCGTTCAGACAAAATATATCTTTATTTGTTTCAGTCCTAGTGCAGGGCTTGGACTAAAAACATCAACAATTCTGTTCTCCCGACAGATGCCTCTTCCAGCAGATTGTTGCTCCATATATGAGCATCTGCAGTCTCTTTTCCTTCCTCATTGTTATTCATTTTAGCTTCTTGCTCTGGTATTTGGTGAATTTGGCAGCCTCTTTTCGAAGATGCACCTTTGTGTGTTTCTAGTAAAGTGTGGTGATTAAGATGGTTGCTTTCACCTTTTGTGATTTCCTACTTTTCTCCAGATGAGATTAAAATTACACCTAATACTCTTGGTCTCATAAGACTTAGTAACATGATACCCTTGCTCTTGTATTCAAATCCACTTTGTTATGAAGGTCAACTTATCATTTGTTCAGCTACATTAAAATCCTTTTTACTTATACAGTTTTCATTAGAAAGACTACTATGAAAAACCTGCTTGGTTTTCCCCAACAATTTCCTCCCCACTATATTCTCTCGCTGTTGGGAGGGAAGTACAAACATGGCTAGAGAGGTTATCATGACCACCATAGAATTTTCCTAATTTTTATTTGCACCACTAAGCTAGTTCATTGGCAGTGTCGAAATATTTTCCCTGTTTTGAACTTGCTTTTGTGTGTGAAATCCGATCTCTGCATTGTACATTGTATCTGGCAGAAGCTCCTTCTTATCCTCCTTCTCCTGGACAACCTGGAAAGATACTGCCAGATAGCTCTTTAAAATGCCAGTTATAATTAGCTGTGGAAGAATGTACTGAACATATGCCATTAAAAATAACAGCCATTTCCAGCTAGCTTCAACTTTTTTCCCTCAGTTTTACATTTGAGAAGATTATTAGAATTTCTGGTGATCCATGGAAGTCTAGTCAGTGGAGCAAAGCAGGTACATCAACATGAAAGTTTCTGAGCTATAAATCTTAACAAGTTGTTTTGTTGGCCAATAATGATATCAATACCTTGCAGCTTAGTTCTATTTGTCAGTAAATTTTGAGAATAAAATATGCACGAAAATGGTAAGCTTAAACAAATTAAAATGGTGAAACCAACAGTAAAATTCTGGGATTTTCTTTTCTAAACTTTGGCTTCCATACAGTTTAAAACAAAATGAATGGACATTTTAGTTTGAAGATTAAAAGTCTATAAATTAAGTCAATTAAGTCAGGAATCAAATTCTTCATCCAAGTCTGTGAAGGCATTGAGTTTTGAAGCAGGAGGGAATCTAAGATTAATAGATCAGACTTCTTTTGATAATATTGGGAAGTAATAGACAGGAAAGCTTGCAATTTCATGAAATGTGAAGGCTTTGATCAAAGGCTTGCGAGTGTACAAATAATTCTGTAATTGCACATTTTAGTAGAACTCCTGAAAACAGTTTAGGTTGAAGGTATTGTGGAAAGACATCTTTGTATGTGAATGGTGTTGTAGCTTTTTTTAATATTCAGGTCATTTCACGTTATGGCCATTTGGGCAATGGTATTTTCTCCTTACAGAGTTCACAAATCATTACCCACAAATTCCAGAAATGGAATATAATTAATTCTGATGGAAGTTATATGTGTAGAGAAAAGATACCTCTTATCAACTTGTGTTTCTTGACACATGCAGATGTTCAAGCTTCATTTAATGGACAGCATACCAGGAATGAAGGCCACCTCCCCCGTGATACTTACAAATTGTAAAGGAAGCCATATAAATGCATGTTATTGTTGAGTTCTATTCAAACTGTTTTAATTAAGACTTCACAAAGTGCAAAGTGGTAACTAAATTAACAAGACAGCCTGATGCAGAGTTCATGGGCAAAGAATGTACTGCATCCTACAAAGAAGGACTCCCTCAATCATACCCAGCAACACCTCCTTCCCTCCCCGGTGATTCTCATGCACTCGGTCTCGGACTGGACAAGCTAAATCTATTGAACAGAATTAACAACAAAATATCTTAATTATTTTTAGGATTTTAATTTGAACTTTGGGATAATGGGAAAAATAACTTCTGCATAATAAATATATAGATACTGAGGAGATTTTTTTCAGAAATTGGTATCTTAGCAGATGAAGACAAACATAATCTCCTCGGGACACCGAGGAACAGATAAGCAGGCAGATTTTAGAATGGTGCAGGAAATACAGGGTAGTAGTTATGGGTGATTTCAACTTCCCTCATATTGATTGGCACCTCCTGAATGCAAGGGGAATAGATGGGGCTGAATTTGTCAGGTGTGTTCAAGAAGGATTCCTGACACAGTATGTGGACTGGCTGATGAGAGAAGAGGCCACACTGGATCTAGTTCTGGGTAATGAACCTGGTCAGGTGACAGATCTCTTGGTGGGGGAGCATTTTAGTGAGAGTGACCACAACTCCCTTAGCTTCAGCATAGCTATGGAAAGGGATAAAATCAGATGAAATGTTAAAGTGCTTAACTGGGGAAGGGCTAACTTTGAAGGGATAAGGCAGGAACTAGCGAGAGTAAATTGGAAACAGATGTTCAAAGGGGAAAGCACAGAAGTAATATGGGAGAAGTTTAGGGTCCACTTGAGCTGGGTTCAGGATAGGTTCGTCCCACTGAGGCAAGGAAAAAATGGTAGGGAAAGGGAGCCGTGGCTGATGAAACATGTGAGGCAACTCGTCAATAGGAAAAAGGAAGCATATGCTAGATATAAGAAGCAGGAAGTAGGAGGGGCTCATGAGAAATATAGGGTAGCCAGGAAGGAGCTAAAGAAAGGACTTAGGAGAGCTCGAAGTGGGCATGAGAAGGCCTTAGCACGTAGGATTAAGGAGAACCCCAAGGCGTTTTATGCGTATGTAAAGAATAGGAGGATGATGAGAATGAAGGTGGGACCGCTAAAGGATAAAGAGGGCAACATGTGTCTGAAAGCAGAGGAGGTTGGGGAGGTCATAACTGAATACTTTGCTTCAGTATTCACAAGTGAAAAGGATCTTGATCAGGATGAGGTCAAAGTAGAGCAGGCCTGTGTGCTGGACAATGTGGAGATTAAGGAAGAAGAAGTGCTGAATCTTCCTAAAAGCATTAAGATTGATAAATCCCCAGGGCCGGATATGATACATCCCAGGTTGTTGTGGGAATTGAGAGAAGAGATCGCAGGAGCATTAGCTATGATCTTTGAATCCTCTTTGGCTGCAGAGGAAGTGCCGGAGGACTGGACAATGGCAAAAGTAGTTCCCTTGTTTAAAAAAAGGCAATAGAGGGAAACCTGGGAACTATAGACAGGTGAGTCTTACGTCGGTGGTCTGCAAACTACTGGAAAGGATTCTTAAGGATAGGATCTACGAGCATTTGGAGAAGTACAGCCTACTCATGGATAGTCAACATGGCTTTGTGAAGGGAAGATCGTGCTTCACGAGCCTGATTGAGTTTTCTGAAGAGGTAACAAAAGAAATTGATGAGGGTAGGGCAGTGGATGTGGTCTACATGGACTTTAGCAAAGCATTTGACAAGGTCCCTCATGAGAGACTCATCCAGAAAGTCATGAGGCATGAGATAAGTGGAACCTTAGCTGTTCAGATAAAAGATTGGCTTAAAGGAAGAAAGCAGAGGGTAGTTGTGGAAGGAAAGTGTTCTGCCTGGAGGTCGGTGACTAGTGGAGTGCAGCAGGGATCTGTCCTGGAACCCCTGCTATTTGTGATTTTTATAAATGACCTGGATGTAGAGGCGGAAGGATGGGTGAGTAAGTTTGCGGATGACAGGAAGATTGGAGGAGCTGTGGATGGAGCTGTAGGTTGTCAAAGGTTACAAGAAGATATAGACAGACTGCAGAGTTGGGCAAAAAAATGGCAGATGGAATTCAATCTGGACAAGTGTGAGGTGATGCATTTTGGAAGGACAAACCAGAAGACTGAGTACAGGATTAATGGTCAGTTACTTAATAGTGTGGATGAACAAAGGGACCTTGGGGTTCAAATCAATACATCCCTCAAGGTCGCTGTGCAGGTTGATAGGGTAGTTAAGAACTCCTATGGGATGCTAGGCTTCATTAACAGGGGATTGAGTTCAAGAGTAGAGAGGTCATATTGCAAACTCTACAAATCTCTGGTGAGACTGCACTTAGAGTATTGGGTTCAATTCTGGTCACCTCATTATAGGAAGGATGTGGAAGCTATGGAGAGGGTGCAAAGGAGATTTACCAGGATGTTGCCTGGTTTGAAGAACAAGTCATACGAAGCAAGGTTAGCAGAGCTGGGACTTTTCTCTTTGAAGTGTAGAAGGATGAGAGGGGACTTGATAGAGGTCTACAAGATTAACAGAGGCATAGATAGGGTTGACAGTCAGTACCTGTTTCCCAGGGCACCAATAGCAAACACCAGAGGGCATATGTACAACATTAAGGGAGGGATGTTTAGGGGTAAGTTTTTTTACACAGAGGGTTATGAGTGCCTGGAATGACTTGCCAGGGATGGTGGTGGAGGCTAAAACATTAGGGGTATTTAAGAGCCTCTTGGACAGGCACATGGATGAAAGAAAAATGGAGGGTGTTGGGGTAGTGTGGATTTAATACTTTTTTTAAAGGATTATATGGGTCAGCACAACATGGAGGGCTGAAGGGCCTGTACTGTGCTGCAGTGTTCTATGGTTCTATAATAAAAAGTATATTTGGTTGAATACCTTTGGTGCCTTTATAAACTTCATGTTCTGGATGATCTCTGTGGCAGTTTTTGGCTCTCAGCAGAAGTAAAGCTGAACTTTGGACTATCACATTGGTACTACATTGATTGATTCGCCAGTAAATTGACGGAGAGCTGCTGAAGGCTTCACTGCAACATATGGTCTAGCTGGCCTTTGTCAGTCAACAGTTCCATCTGTGGAAACATTCAGATAAAGGTTAACTTGACTTTTTTAACTTCTGTATTATCATACAATTTTTTTAATGGTGCAGATTGCCACTTACTGCTGTGACAGCTGCCATTTTACCACTAATTGTGTGAACGAACTGTTATAAGATATTTAGTTATACTTTTGTCTCCTTGGTCAGTGTATAATCAAAATTGGAAGATAATTTATGGAGATTTTCTGAAATGCTTCAAGAATGAATGGGAAACCTTGATGAAGAGAAGAAAAAAAAAATGAGTCTTACCGTTATTATATAGAACCAGAGGCAGATAAGAGTTCACACTCTCATTTTAGTATTATTTTGTGTGTCTACTAGCTAGTATCAGTTAAACTGGCCAGCTCTATTGAAGTTATTGGTAGTACCTTTAAGAGGGAAGAATTCTTTCCCCGCACTTGATGGTGGAAATGATTTGAGAGGTTTCTTCTCAGAATAGGATGAAGAGTTGGCATTCTTATTTTTAAATGACTTGTTGGTTAAGAAGAAAGGGAAGAGAAGCCTTCAGATGAACGGGATTCAGATTATTGATAAGAAAATTTTAGATTAAAACCCTTTTGAAACATTTGTTCTCCCTATTTGACCTTAATTGCTGCTGCATTGTAACTATTCAACATTGTCTTTCTTCCGGCTTATCATTATCTGGGCTGTAATACTACCCTCACCTGACCCCTTCCTTCCCACTATTTTGTTTAAAGCGTAATCTATTGCCTTAATGATTAATGAATTTACTTTCAATTGATAATTGAAGAATTAATGAGAAAAGTGGTCTATTGATGGGTATTTAAAGAAGTTCATGATAGTATTAGATTGAAGGAAAAGGTTTAGCAGTACAGCTGTATTGTGTTGTCACATTGTTACTGTATTGTCTGATTGATTCACCAATCAGACAATGCAGAGTTGTTGAAGGCCTGACTGCAGCATGTGGTCTAGCTGGCTTTTGTTAGTAATTTTTTGATTTTTAATTTAAAGTTCATGCAAATGAAAGAAAAAAATCTATATAGTTTTATACATTGTTCTTAACATTGTTCATTAAGACATAATTGTTCTTAACATTAAGAACAATATACATTGTTCTTAAATTCAATGGCTTGCAGATGGTGTTGGTAGGGTAACATTGACTGATCATCCTTAATTATTCATAAGGGTGTTTTAGTCATTTTTATTACTTGTGACTAGGCAATATGCGAGTCACTCCTCTTTCTTCAGAAATAAGTATCTTGTTAGATGAGTGTTGAGTACCTTTGTAGTAAGTGATCTGAACAATCTCAGTGGCAGTTTTGCCTTTCAGCAGGTGTAAAACTACTGTGAACTGCATTCTGATTCTTTCACCATTAAATAAGTGGAGAGATGCTTGATTGAAATATCATAGTAGTGCTGTAGTAGTAAAAGGCTGGAGGATTGGGAGAGTTTCAGCAAACAGCAAAGGATGATGAATGCTTGATAAGCAAGAAAATGGGTGTACCAACATGAAGGAGATTAATTGTCGGGTGACTGTTTAGTGGACATACAATTTTGGCCCTGACTAGATCATAAATGTTTCTGGAATGATTTTGTTTGGTCCGGTAGTAATGAATTGGTTGGCAGTAGTGAAAACGTAAATGAGACTCCAGTAGAATGAAAGACATTGTTAACATCAATGGCTTGTGGATGGTGCTGGTAGGGTAACATTGACTGATTGTCCTCAATTATTCATAAGGGTGTTTTAGTCATTTATATTTCTTGTGACTAGGCAATATGTGTGTACCGTTACTAGGCTTGGAAACTGCAGAGTTTTACCACAAAAAAGTACCCTTGGAGTTCTGACTGAAGTTAGGGGCCAAGTGCTTGTTCCCCAGCCACTGTCTATCTGTTTGTTATGATGGTAAGATTATTGCAGACACACCTGCCTCGTCAAATTTCTAAGAAAATCACATTCTTTTATACCTTGTATTGGCTTTGATGATTTTCTAGCTAATAGTATTTGTGCATTAAGGGAATGAAATCCCTGTTCCAGTTTTTCATTTAATGAATTGTTAGGTTTATTTGATGAAACTCCTAAGTGGGTCAAACTATCACTACTTTGCACCATAGTGAGGCTAGATTGTTCACAGGTCAGTAAACCTGTGCTGCCTGGTGCTTTACTTGAAGAAAGAGATATGAGTACTCCTCATCTTGAATCAGAAGTCTGTCATCTTCCTTGTGCAATAGCATGCAGACATAGATCCTGTCTGAAAAGTGCTGGATTCAAACATGTTAAGGAACACTGTCACCTTAACTGAGGCAGACGGGGTTGGAATTGTGGAGTTTTGGCTGCTGTAACTGGTAGATCTCCATAACCACCTCTTTGGGTCCCTTGCCATCTATGTCACTGGAATATTGTGGCAGGGTATATCTACATGGACAGGGCCATTCTGCTGCTGTTCTTCTTTCTGAGAGTTTTGTCTTTGAGCCCTCTGTTTACCCTGGCTTTAGAATTGCAGTGTATGATCTACTAAGCAAGTAAATTCCAGCTTTTGCCACATTTGCACCCACACACAAGAAGTTATTTGATAGAATCTTTTGTATAGAAGAGACAGGAAATAAATGTTTTATATATATTCTGGTGGGTCACTAGTGTTGGATACTTTCTGTGTTAGCCTTGTCCTTATCTGTAGCTTTAGCTTAAACACTGGAGGGAGAAAAGTGAGTGTGAACATCAAATTGGATAAAAATAGGCTTGCATTGAGAGCAGCTTCATGTTGTTTGCCCTGTTAAGTAGAGATTAGATATTGCAGCTTTGAGCAGAATGAATTTGAAGAGGCAGGATTGGATTTGAGGAAATTCAGACTATGTTGTAGTACTGTTAGTTCCTTTGCTTGTAATGCAATGCACACTGTAAATGCTTAACTAAAGTGTCACAGGGTATAACTCCAAATAAAGACAAGAAACAGACTGAGTGCAGCATCATGACAAATCACAGTCAGCCAGATAAACTTGAGGATACAAAGAAATTTGTATGGATTAGTAGAATATTTTTTTGTGATTTGGTTTTTGGTTATCACTAAACAGCATGTTAGAAACAGAATATTTCAAAGATCTAACTAACTTTTTCAAGTAGAGTTATTAAGGCCACCACCTCAGGATTACTCAGTGAATTGTAAACTGTGGGCTGATTGCCAAGTTCTTTTCTAGTAAGACTTAAAGCTTTTATTAATTTCACCTACTTTTGATTTGAAATCTAGCTTTATAAAAGGACTATTTTGAAAATAAGATAAATGCTAAACTGTAGTAAAGTAAAACACCAAAATAACATGATATACAATACTCCTGTCAGCTCCTTCAAACCACAGTAATCCCTTCTCAGTTGATTCTCTGGTTGCTATCAAATGCTCATACATGCTTTATACAGCTAGAAATGAGTGTCTCCTTGGGCTAGTCAAGCAGGGTGAAAATGACGCACAAAATTCCTAGAGTCAGCAGCAAGCCCTTACTAAATAAGGCAATGCGCAAGCTAGTTTATCATAGCAGAAGGAGAATGCAACAGCTGATAGTTGACATCTGCTCCTATTCCCATTTAGTACTTAGATCCGCACAGAGGCATTTCTCCTTTGTAGCTCTGGTGATCAGTCTGGGGAACACAGCAGAATGTGAAGCATTCAAAACTTAGAGCCAGAACAAGCTATCACATTGATTGTGTTTTATCTCAGTCCCCATTAGGTGGAGAGCAACATTTATAATTAAATTAGTATTTTAAAATGTTATTTGCCATATATTTTCATTTTGAAAAGGTTATAAACATGAGTAACTGTATTTACTCAGCAGATGTAAAAAGCTAAAACATTAAGCTGCCTGACCTGAGTATTTCTAGCATTTTCTGTTTTCATTTTCAATTTGTAGAAACTGCAGGGTTTTTTTTACATTTTAAAGTTTGAAATGTTTTTCTTGCTAATGGTGCGTTTGAAAAGTATGTTTGAAAATGTAGTTTCAGATTTGCAGCTGTGTTGCTTTGAGATATGGTAAGATCAACCAACAAAAACACTTCCTATTAATGAATTAATCAATATTCTACTGCATATCCTTGTATGGAAGAGATCATGAACCAGTTTACCATGTTGATGCTGTATCAGGTTTAGCTATATGTTACTTGGTAATTATGTATAGAGCAGCATATGGTTGAGTTTGTGGTTGAGTGTAAGTATAGTACTTGTGCAGCACAGCAGTTGATGAGAAAGAAGAAATACGGATCCCCTTGAAATGCAACTTATTAAATGACTGATACAACTCCAAGCTGAAAATCTAGTTGCAATAAGAAATGTAAGTGGTGTCTAATTTTTATAGCAGTGATGATCACACTCTTGCTCAGAATCAGCAGCTATACTATCTGCAGAGTCTGCAGCCAAGGCGCTTGAATTGCCACACGGTGCACAGCTCAAGTAGATCTAGTGCTAGTAGGTTCTCAGCAAACTATTACAGAGAGCCACTTGGAGTAACATATGATCTGAAGCAAAAGACATGTGTTACTCAAGCTCTTAACGTCATTTGTACCCCGCTGACTAGGTGATAAATGAGTCATGCACTGGACTGAAACACAGTTTATCATTGTTATCAATATATGTACTCTGCATAAAGTAATAATTGGTAATTTGTATAATCCTAAATGCTTTGGAGTCATGAATTTGAAACACTTGAGAAGTACCAGCAATTTAGTCTCTGGAAAATCTTCCAAACCTATGGTTAGGATAACTGAGTCAATAATAGCAAGCACTTGCAAGCCAGTATTCCAACTTCAAAGCTGCAAGTAGGCTCATACAACTTCCTTGGCTAGGTTGAATCAGAGATTCATAGATCACTATCTGCATGCCTAATGCCAAGCAATTTATTCTAAATTCCATTATGGCAAAAGATTTGCAGAACCCCAGAGGAAACTCTTCAAAGATGTTTTCAATAAATTTCAATATGAGAGAAAAAGAAGTAACATCCCGATGGACTGGTGGGAATCCATAGCCCACGATGGCTCAGAATAGAGAAATAGTGAGCTTCTAGAAGTCATTTTTATAAGGCACCAGAAAGAAGACAGTGGCCAAAGCAAAAGCAAGGAGACAGTAGTAAATCTCACAAGTGACCTACCTGCTTCTCCTGTGGCAGAGTGTAATAGATCCTGTCAGGACTTATCAACAACTTGCATCCTATAAAACTGAAGTGGAAGCAAATAACCCTTGTCTCTGAGGAAAGTCTGTGAAGATGGAAGTACAAATACCTATTAGTGTTATATATTATAAAATGGGCACAGCATACAGACATAAGATGATACTTATGTTTAAAGTCTGTATAGGGAAATATGGTAGACTGCAAAATTAAAGGTAGTTTAAATTAATTCACATCAGATTCATAGCTAGGTTGATGAAGTGATGGTCCAGGAAGAAATAAATGGATGTAATGGATGTGTAATGGATGTAATCACATGGATGTGATTACAAAGTCACGAAGACTGGGTGTTAATTTATTCCAGCTAATATGACAAAGGGAAAGGAGGTGGTGTAGTACAGTTGATAAAAGTGAGATTTATGAAAATTAACCTTGGCTTGAAAGATCAGAAAATGAAAGATCATGAGTAGAGAAGAAATAGAAGCCCACTCAAATGTTAGCTGTACAAAAGGACAGCATATATAACAAGAAGTAATGAGATTTCAGAAGAAATTATTTTCATTCAAGAAAAATGATTGCTATTCTTCAATACACGAAGAACAAAGGAGAACAGAATGATTGTTACTCTGGATCTGATACAGGATGAAAAAACACAGTAAGCATAAACACAATAAAAATGCAACAAATAAGCATATAAAAGCGATCCTTTAAAACACAAAGTACAAATAACTTAAATATATAAACTGATTGTACGTACATCAACATGCTAGATGATGCGTATGTGCTGAGGTTAATTTCACATTCAGCTTGAAAATGAGACTTCAGTCAAAAAATGTGCTTTAAACATAAAGAAAGGTAATTTTAAAGTTTGGAATGAAATAGGGGATTAGGAAAATAGATCAGAAAGTAAGATGAAGGGCAGTGATGAATATTTAAGAAAATATTTCATAATGTTTGTCCAAGTTTCAATTTGGGGAAAATTTAGTAAATGCAGAAAGATGAAAAATTTCTCTTTTTGCACATGTACTATGTGGTTTAAAACAACATTGAATTTAATGAAAGCATGAGTGTCAGTTGTTTTCTGAGTGCTCAGCTACTTCTGTGTAAGCTCACTGTTAACTCTTGTTATTAACCTCTTCGCACATTGTTCATCTACTACCATCTACACAATTTGAATTTGATACAGAATTGGAAAAAATTCTGCACATATGAGAGCTTGGATTTTATCTTCAGAATAAAGAAAACATAATTTATGGTGAAACATTGTTATGGTACAATAAAATCAGCAAAGGAAAGTGATGAATGATTAAAGAAATTTGGCATGTCTCTTTCAATCCTTATCAATTTTTGTTTTTACTTATATCAATGCACCACTGAATGCATCCTATTGGGATGCATTATAGCTTGGTTATGCAACTGCTTTGCATGCAACTACAAGAAATTGCAGTGAATTATGGCTGTAGCTCAGCACATCACAAAAACTAGCATCACCTCATGGACTACATACTTACCGCCTCAGTAAAGCAGCCAGTATAATCAAAGATCCTGCCCAACCCAGACGTTCTTTCTTCCCCCTTCCATTGAGCAGATACAGTAACCTGACAGCACATACCACCAGCCTCAAAGATATCTCTACCCCACTTTTATAAGACAATTAAATGATTCCCTAGTATGATAATACAGACTCTTGGCCTCATTATCTTCCTTGCTATGATCTTGCACCTGGTGGTCTACCTGCATTGCACTTCCTCTCTTGCAGTTATTCTCAATTTCTCTGACTTTTGGTAATTATTCCCATTCTCACCTTCCCCCCACCTACTAATCAACCAGCCTACCCCAGATCCACCTAACATCCACCATTTCGTACTGCACCCCTGCCCCCTTCCCTCCCCACCCTCTTTTGAGAGGTCATCTGCTCTCCTTCCAGTTTGATGAAGGGTCTTGACTCGAAATGTCAACTACACAATTCCCTCTGTAGATACTGCCTGAGGTGCTGAATCACACCAGTAGTTTGGATCATTCTTTCATGTTTTTAATTGCTGAGATTATGAAAATATGTAAGCATTTTCTTTTCTGTGCTTCTCCCCTCTTTGTCCTCTCTTGTTTATGGATTCGTTTTCTTCTGCTGTTAGGCAGATTACGCCGGATCTGCCGGTCCACACTACGCTGGATAAATCCGTAACTGAAGCTCTTTCTCTTAGTTTTTACGCTCCGGCCACCCTAAAATGGTGTTTTCGTCCCCTGAAACCGGAGCTTTTCAGAAATGCTTTCCAGGGTGTGTATTTTTGAAAACACCAGATTGGCCAGATCAGTGTGGACGGGGTAACCGGAGACTTCTGAAAAAGCTGTCAGACAGCAGTGTGCTATTTCATTGTTTTCTTGAACGCAGCCTAACAATTTCAGAACAGACGGCACCAAAACTGATGCCAGAAGAGTTAGAAATGTACTCACCAAATACTTTGACTCATAACTTACTGAATAAATAAGTATACTCATTTTGCCCTGTTTTCTGTCCTTGCTCGTATGAAGGTGGTTTACCTATTTATGAAAGTATTTCTCTGACAATAGATGTGTAACAGCCTAATGTAACATTGTATGGAAATACAAGATAACACTGATGCAGACGTGTGTTATACATTTAACAAGGTGCTTTATTAATGCAACAGAGTTAGTCAGTTTTTTAATGTTCATCATCAGCCGGGTCAATCTGTCCGTGAACTCCCTGTCGGTTGCTTCCGTACGCTCCAGTATTTTTTTTCTTTTAAGTTCTCCTGTGCAAAAGTCAACAGCTGTCCATCGTTTTAAGTTTTTCTAGTCTGTCACTATACAAATGTGCACTTTTACGGCGAGATTCGACACCAAACACGTCGCTTGTTTTCGGTAGATGTGTCCTGTGCATGAGCAGTAGGAGGAGATTCACTGAAATCTCCATTTCAATGTGGACAGAGATACTTTTAAAAACACATAGTGTGGATACCTATCATTTTTATGCAAAACCGGCATTTTCAAGGTTATCCAGTCTAGTGTGGATGTAGCCTTAGTTTTTATGTTCTGTGTGATTCTTTTGGTATTAAACAATTAATACCAAATTAATTTGGTATTAAACAATTAATAACAGATAAACAATTATCTGTTAATGTGTTGTTCATACCATAGTTTTTTTTTAAATCTCATTAATTACTGAGATGCATTTTTTTGCTTATTCATTCAGGTCCCAGTTGCCTTATTATCACCTAATGATGATATCAAGAATTTACTAAACAAACAATTGAAAAGTTATATTGTGGAACAGGATAGTTAACAAATGGCAAAGCGATCAGGAGCATTGCTCCCACAAAACCTGAACATTAGAGGCAAATACTGGTTTAATTCTAATTCCAGTGAGAAAAGAAGTTTTAGATGGGATTTGCAATGGTTACGTGAAGCAGCCATTGAGTGGTAAAATACTTGTCATATATCACTGATTAGTCCTGCTTGGTATTTTTATGGGTATAACCGAGCATATCCATATAATTGAAAGAAGGTATAAGAAATATGATAAGATAGCACTATTCCATATTATAAAGAAACACAATGCTGTTGTAGTGTAGCAAAGTCTGGAATTGAATGTTGTTCACAATTTGAACTTGAAATTTATCCTTGACTACAGTAGAAAATGAATAAATGTGAACTGGCTGCTAATTTTATACTCAGGCTAATATTCCTTTCTTGTAAAGTAAAATTAAAATCAACTGACCTATGGGCTGAACTTCGAATTTTCTAAATGTTCTGAGAATATGCTTAGTGTCATTCAGGGCTCCATAGAGTCCTTCCAGGTGAGGTGACACTTCACTTGTGATTTTGTTGAGGTCATCTACTGTATCTAGTGCTGTTGGTGTGGTCTCCGGTATATTGGTGAGACCGGATGTAGATTGGGAGACCACTTTGCCGAGCACCCACCAGAAAAATCGGCATCTCCCAGTGGCCACGCATTTTAATTCCACTTTCTGTTCCCATTCTGACATGTCAATCCATGCCCTCCTTTACTGCTGAAATGAGGCCACACCCAGGTTGGAGGAACAACACCTTATATTCCGCCTGAGTAGCCTCCAACCTGATGGCATGAACATCGATTTCTCGAACTTCCAATAATGCCCCCCTACCTCCTTCACCACTACTCATTCCCATTTCCCTGCCTTACTTTATCTACTTACCTGCCCATCACCTCCCTTTAGTGTTCTTCCCCTTTTCTTCCATAGCCTTTTGTCCTCTCCTATCAGATTCTCCCTTCTCCAGCCCTGTTTCTCTTTCACCAAAAAACTTCCCAGCTCTTTTCTTCACCCTCCTCCCCCCCCCCCTTCCCCTGGTTTTCACCCATTACTTTTGTTTTTCCTTCACTCCCCCCACCTTCTTACTCTGATTCCTAATTTTTTTCTCCAGTCCTGATGAAGGGTCTCGGCCCAAAATGTCGACTGTACTCTTTTCCAAAGATGCTGCCTGGTCTGCTGAGTTTTTCTAGCTTTTGGTGTGTGTCAGTTAGACTTCCAGCATCTGCAAATTTTCTCTAGTCTGAGAATATCAAGATTGAATTAATTTTAAATTCACTGATCTGAAGGATTGCCTTTCCAGGTTGTAGTTGACTTCTAAAACACTTAAGAAATAATTGACTATTTGCTAACCTTTTTGTTGGAAAAGTGTTTCACCGTTCAAGCGTATGCAAAATTTCAAACTAATTTGTATGATTTAAATTCAGATGGAATAATTTGAATTAACTTAACCTCAGTACAATATTAAAAATAAACAATAGCCAACTTGTACTGTTACTATATGTATGTCAGATGTCTAGTGTAAGAACATAATGTACCAAGTTTAGTCCCTGTGGACGTATTAGTAGATTCTTATGCCATTGCTGATACTATTTTTGCACCATGTGAATGCAAAGAAGATGCTTTTCAGTTTGATTCCCATAGACAAAAACATACATAAAGAATAGATAACCATAAACATATCAGATAAGCATTTATTTTGGAGTTTTTTTCAGCAATATGCTGTGTCTTTATGAGATGGGATGACTTCAAATTAATCTCTGATTTAAGTCAGTGTTATCTCACATGACATTGGGTCCCAGGTTAAGTGTGGGAAAATTTACTTGAATATTTTTTTCCCTCTTAAGCAGCAGTCACAACTAGAAGATAGCACGCAAAGATCAACTGAGGTTTGTAGATGACATGTTCTATGATAAGATGCGCACTGTCTCACATTTAAGATTGCAATTAACGTGGAGTTTCCACCTCATGCTATTATTTCCTGGAAGCTGTTTGAAACAATCACAATTCAGCATGCATTATGACTTTCATAATTGAATAATTAGAGGGCCAAGGTTAACTTTGTTCTCTTGGTTTACTGGTTCTTTTGGAGCTAACTTTTCTTCTGTGCCAAGGTCCCAAAACGAATATGGTTGGAGTAGAAGGGGGCTGTTAGGAGGGGGAAGACTGTGGACTACTAATGATCTAGAAATATAGAACAGGTATATTTTAATTTCAGAACCAATTACTAATGATTAAAATAGAATATAGAACAGCCTACGACATTGGCACAAAACATGATGCCAGATCGCTTTTCTTGCCATATCCCTCCAGTCCTGCATGTTCATGCTTTTCTGTAAAAGCCTTGAAATGCCACTATCATATCTTTTTCCACCACTATTCCTGGCAGACCATTCCAGGAGCCTACCACTTTCTATTTGGGGAGAAACTTAAAGTTATGTTTTGTAACTCCAAAACATAAAAACGAATTGAAAGGAAAACATGGAGCTGGTGCTAGCATCATGACATATACAATTCCTGTATTTTAAAAATATAATCTATAATGATTTATTTAAAGAAACAAGAATACATAATCAAACAATACATTTACAATATTACAGATATTACTGAAATGTTCATATAACTACAGTATGAACATCCACAGCATAGTAAATTTTAAATAGTCTCATTTAAGTCTAAAAATTCAATTGCTGTGGAGGCTTTCTTACATCTTTCCCAACAAAGATCACTCTGCTTGGCAGGTGAGACTTGTAGCTGTGAAACAATTTCAGGTTTTGGAGTCTGCTCTGTGCTGGTTGTAGGAGTTGATTCTGGGACTGCAGTAAGTGACTCTGAGAGCTCTAGCCACTTTTCCTCACTAACAATTGACTTTCCACTCCAACAACTGATCGCTATGTAGTCTACAGATGATATTGGATGCAATCTCCATTGTGTAATCTCCAGTTCTGTCCCTAATCTTCCCGAGTACCCACTTTTGAAAAGGCAACAGTTATACCAGTGCCTATGAAGAATGATGAGAACTGCCTTAATGACTATCCCCCGGTAGCACTCACATCTACAGTGATGAAATACTTTGAGAGGATGGTCATAACTAGACTGAACTCCTGCCTCATCAAAGACCTGGATCTATTGCAATTTACCTATCACCACAATAGATCAATAGTAGATGCAATCTCAGTGGCTCTGCACATGGCTTTAGACCACCTGGACAACACAACCACCTATGTCAGGATGTTATTCATTGACTATAGTTCAGCATTTAATGCTGTCCTGTCATACCACAATCCTGATTGAAAAGTTGCAGAACCTGGGCCTCTATACCTCCCTCTACAATTGGATCCTAGACTTCCTAACTGAAAGACCACAATCTGTGTGAATTAGTGGTAACATTTCCTCCTCACTGACAATCAATGCTGGTGCACCTCAGGGGTGTGTGCTCAGCCCACTGCTCTACTCTTTGTTATCCCATGACTGTGTGGCTAAGCATAGTTCAAATACCATCTATAAGTTTGCTGATGATACACCCAATTTTGGTAAAATCTTGGGTGGTGACTATAGGACATGCAGGAACAAGATATGTCAACTAGTGGAGTGGTGTCGCAGCAAAAACCTGGCACTCAACATCAGTAAGACAGAAGAGCTGATTGTGGACTTCCGGAAGGGTAAGATAAAGGAACACATACCAATCCTCACAGAGGGATCGAAGTGGAGAGAGTGAGCAGTTTCAAGATCCTGCGTGTCAAGATTGCTAAGGATCTATCCTGTTCCCAACATAGCGATATAGTTATAAAGAAGACAAGACAGCAGCTGTACTCCATTAGGAGTTTGAAGAGATTTGGCATCTCAACAAATAAACTCAAAAATTCTATAGATGTACCATGGAGATCATTCTGACAGGCTGCATCACTGTCACAGTGAAGCTACTGCACAGGACTGAAAGAAGCTGCAGAGGATTGTAAATCTAGTTGGCTCCATCTTGGGTACTAGCCTACAAGGTACCCAGGACATCTTCAAGAAGTGGTGTTTCAGAAAGGCAGCATCCATTATTAAGGACCTCCAGCACCCAGGGAATGCCCTTTTCTCACTGTTATCATCAGGTAGGAGGTACAGAAGCCTGAAGGCACACACTCAGCGGATCAGGAATAGCTTCTTCCCTTCCGCCATCCGATTCCTAAATGGATGTTGAACCCTTAGACACTACCTCACTTATTAAATATATATTATTTCTGTTTTTGCATGATTTTTAATCTTTTCAATATACATAAACTGTATAAAGTATACTGAATAAGATTTATTTATAATTATTATTATTTTGTTTTTTTTTTACTTCTGCATTATGTATTGCATTGAACTGCTGCTGCTAGGTTAACAAATTTCACGACACCTGCCTGTGATAATAACCCTGATTCTGATTCTGATCACCTCTTTAGCCCCTTGCCAGGATTACTTATCCAGGAGTGAAATATTGAACCTCCTTGCTTGAGGAGCCTTCAGTTTGTTTCAGCTGTTTGTCCTGCATACTCCTTCTGAGGTAGGGTTTGAGTAGATCCAAGTGTGAATGTGAGGGATGGCCCAGGAACAGCAAAGTTGGTAAATTGTTGGTTGTGGAGTGTGCTGCGTTGCAATTTGCAGGGAAGAAATTGGTGAGCTTCTGATTTAGTGTCAGTGGTGTATTCTGCTGTTATTGTTCACAGTGTGTTCTTTAAATTCCAGGCAAACCTTAGCTGGGTGTTACAGCGCAGGTGTAATATGTCTTATTTCATACATCTTCAGGAATAACTGAAACTGTTTTCCAACCAACTGTGGTTCATTGTCAATGAACACCAGTCCTTGAGATGAAGTTTCTCAACATATCAGCAGTGTGGAAGGCTGTACTGGAGGCTGTTGGGACCACTTCTAGCCACTTTGTAGAGGTATCCAGTACTATTAAAGGAATGTGTGCCTATGACAGAAGTGACAAAATCTACATGAATCCTCTGCCAGGGCAATGTGGGCCATTCCTGGGAATGAAAGGCACAGCTCTCGGCATCTTCCGGATGTGGTGGCATTCCGGACAGTGCATGGTGAGCTGATCAATATGCTGATATATTCCAAGTCACCAGGCAGAGTTTTGGCCCAATGCTTTCATTCTGACCTTGTGTAGATGACTGGCATGTAGTTGCTCCAGCACTTTAGCTTTAGCTTGGATGGTACATCAACTCTCAATCCCCACACAAGGCAACCTCCATCAAGAGCAAGTTCATCCAAACTGGGGGAACTGGAGTTTCTGCTGCGCATTCCAGCCACTTTGGGTTGCCATGTAGGCCTGAGACTGTGTGGGGTCTTTTCTGGTTTCCCTTTGGATCATTTCTGACGTAATAGGGAGACTTTTGATTTGCATTAGGGAGAATACATGGAGGAGTATCCTCCTTTGTAATTTTTTCAGATATTTCCTTTTCCTTTCTTATCCAATGTTTTTATTAATTTACATATAAGAGTACAAAGTACAAGAAAAAATGTATCAATACATTATACTAAATTGCATATAAAGACTCCTTACCCTATATTCATACAGATTAATTAATTTGTAACATTTATTACATAAAAAAATCTAAAACCCATTACCGAGACAAAAGCTGAATAGTAAAGAAAAAAAGGAAAAAAAAATCTTAGTCATCATCTGTGTTTTAACAGGAAATCAAAGGTTTTGAAAATAATTCAGAAAAGGTCCCCACAGTGTTTGAAAGTCGTGACTAGATTCAAAGATTGAACATCGAATCTTCTCCAAATTTAAACGTGACATCACATCACGTAACCATTGGGCGTGACTAGGAGGGGCTGCATCCTTCCATTTAAGAAAGTGTGTCCTTCTGGCCATAAGAGAAAGTGGTACATAGGGCCCATATGATCAAGGATAAGTTGTCTCATTTTTATTTAGATATATCTCCATATTGTGATAAATGTAATAATGGGGAAGTTTCACTCATTCATCTGTTTTAGACATGTCCGAGACTTGGAAAATTTTGGAAAGAAGTATTTCAAATTTTCTCGATACTTTTCAAAGTAAACTTTAAGCCTAATCCTTTGACCACTTTATTTGGTATTGTTGGAGGAAAGGATATTATTTTGGAGTCATCTGACTTGTGCATTTTGGTATTTCTTTTTCCAAGGATAAATGAGACAATCCATCAACATTTCCATGATTAGTCATCCTCTTGAATTTGATTTGTAATTGTGTCCTCCAAGAAACAGAACCCATCTCTGCTTTTGTGCTGCTGCTGTTAGTCGTCTGTGGATTGAAAATGGACATGTGATTGATGATCAATAACATGGATAAACTTTCTCCCATACAAGTACTGGTTGAAATGTTTTACATCCCACACCATACTCAAAGATTTCAAAGGTACATTTAATGTCAGAGAAATGTATACAATGTACATCCTGAAATTCTTTTTTCTTCTCAACCATCCACGAAAACAGAGTGCCCCTAAGAATGAATGACAGTTAAATGGTAGAACCCCAAAGCCCCCCCAGCTCCCCCCTCCCATGCATAAGCAACAGCAAAGAAAGCATCAGTGCCCCACACTGAGCACTCAAACGTGCAGCAAAGCATCAATAAAGACACAGACTTGCAGTACCCAGAGGACCACTCGTTCATCCGGTAATTCGTAATTCGACATACCACAGGCGCGCGCGCGTGCTCTCTCTCTCTCTCTCTCTCTCTCTCTCTCTCTCTCCCCTCTCCCTCTCCCTCTCCCTCTCCCTCCCTCCCTCCCTAATAAGGGAAAAGGAGGTGTGCCCGTTTCACAGTGAGAAAGGAGACATAACAAACAACTCACTGATTTATGATGTTAAAAGTCTGTTGGGTTGCTTTTTCCAAGCTCTGTGCCCAAAGAACTTGAGTGTCTGGTCACACAGCCAGCTGACAACTTGCTGCTTTCGATCTTTTGTCTTCCACACACACTAATTTTCTGCAGTGGCACTGACCTCAAGACTGCACTCCTTCAGAGCCACGAAATCCTGAAAACCTGAAGATGCGGTAGTCTTCAGGGCTGCGTCCTTGGTATATCGAATAGCTGCCAGTTGTGAGACCCCGAGAGTGGGACCCATTCCCACAAAGAACTGAAGTCAGCATGTAACTCCAGGTCAGGGTCTTCAAAATAACCCTGAAAGGGAAAGATAGAGATATTAAAGCTAGAAATGGAGCTGTTTCCAGAGATGCAAGCAAAGGTGTTGTTGTTAGGCACCATCATCCTCCTAGCTCCACCTCAAGGCCTCACTTTCAAACTGTGTGTAATATTTCTTTGCAGTTGTAAGGAAACATGATGCAAAGGCTATGGGGCGTTCACTTGAATCACTCACAATATATGACGTGATTGCACCTCTCCCATAAAGTGAGGCGTCACAGGCATGCTTCACTAGGTGATGTGGATTGCAATTTGTGTATACAATGTTTGGCACCACCATTTCTTTTACTTTTTTGAAAGCTACCTCACACTGCTTTGTCCATTGCCTTTTCTTCTCATCTGTAGTAGTGAGTTAAAGGGGTGGAGCACTGGAGCCAGATTTGGCAGGAATCTCTTCTAGTAATTGACAAATCCGAAGTTAGTTAGTTACTGCCTGTTCAGCCACTGACATTCAGGGCTGCAACTATGCCATGTCCTTTGGTCTTTGGGCATTCACCACTGTTAGAATTTTCTCTGCACACTTGTGTAATCCTTATGTATCAATGTTGTGATCACAGAAAGTGAAGCTTGGTTTAAAGAATTCATACTGATTACATCATGCTTTGAGCCCATAATCTTCTAATCTTTTTAACAGTGTCTTGAGATTTTTTTTGTTATCCATACCAGTAACAATGATGTCATCCAGACAACACGGAGTGCCTGGGCAGCCTTGTAGCACCTGATCCAGAGCTTTCTGCCTGAATGCAGGTGCAGATGCTACTCCAAAATTAAGCCAATTATAGCGATAAAGCCCTTTGTATGTGTATTGATGGTGAGAAACACTATGGAGCTATGAGGGAGGACCTGGCCAAAGTTCAATGGAACAATACCCTAGCAGGGAAGACAGTGGAACAACAATGGCAGGTATTTCTGGGAATAATGCAGAAGGTGCAAGATCGGTTCATTCCAAAGAGGAAGAAAGATCCTAAGGGGAGTAAGGGGCGGCCGTGGCTGATGAGGGAAGTAAAGGGCAGTATAAAAATAAAAGAGAAGAAGTATAACATAGCAAAGATGAGCGGGAAACTGGAGGACTGGGAAGTTTTAAAGAGCAACAGAAGATAACAAAAAAGGCAATACGCCAAGAAAAAATGAGGTACGAAGATAAACTAGACAGGAATATAAAGAGGATAGTAAAAGCTTCTTTAGGTATGTGAATAGCAGAAAAATAGTTAAGTCCAAAATTGGGCCATTGAAGACAGAAACGGGTGAACTTATTATGGGGAACAAGGAAATGGCAGATGAGTTGAACAGGTACTTTGGATCTGTCTTCACTAGGGAAGACACAAACAATCTCCCAGATGTAATAGTGGCCAAAGGAACTAGGGTAAAGGATGAACTGAAGGAAATTTATATTAGGCAAGAAACAGTGTTGAATAGACTGTTGAGTCTGAAGGCTGATAAGTCCCCGAGACCTGATGGTCTGCATCCAAGAGTACTTAAAGAGGTGGCTCTAGAAATCGTGGATGGATTGGTAATCATTTTCCAATGTTCTATAGATTCAGGAACAGTTCCTGCTGATTGGAGGATGGCTAATATTGTCCCACTTTTCAAGAAAGGAGGGAGAGAGAAAACAGGGAATTATAGACTGGTTAGCCTGACGTCAGTGGTGGGAAAGATGCTGGAGTCAATTATAAAAGAGGAAATTACAACACATTTGGATAGCAGTAAAAGGATCTGTCTGATTTATGAAGGGAAAATCATGCTTGACTAATCTTCTGGAGTTTTTTGAGGATGTAACTATGAAAATGGACAAGGGAGAGCCAGTGGATGTAGTGTACCTGGACTTCCAGAAGGCTTTTGATAAAGTCCCACATAGGAGATTAGTGGGCAAAATTAAGGCACATGGTATTGGGGGCAGAGTACTGACATGGATTGAAAATTGGCTGGCTGACAGGAAACAAAGAGTAGTGATAAACGGGTCACTTTCGGAATGGCAGACTGTGACCAGTGGGGTACCGCAAGGTTCAGTGCTGGGACCGCAGCTATTTACAATATATATTAATGATTAGATGAAGGGATTAAAAGTAACATTAGCAAATTTGCTGATGACACAAAGCTGCGTGGCAGTGTGAAATGTCAGGAGGATGTTATGAGAATGCAGGGTGACTTGGACAGGTTGGGTGAGTGGGCAAATGTATGGTAGATGCAGTTTAATGTAGATAAATGTGAGGTTATCCACTTTGGTGGCAAGGACAGGAAGGAGTCAAGTTAGGAAAAGGGGAAGTACGACGAGATCTAGGTGTTCTTGTACATCAGTCAATGAAAGCAAACATGCAGGTACAGCAGGCAGTGAAGAAAGCTAATGGCATGCTGTCTTTTATAGCAAGAGGAATTGAGTATAGGAGTAAAGAGGTCATTCTGCAGCTGTACAGGGCCCTGGTGAGACCCCACCTGGAGTATTGTGTGCAGTTTTGGTCTCCAAATTTGAGGAAGGACATTCTTGCTATTGAGGGAGTGCCGCGTACGTTCACAAGGTTAATTCCCGGAATGGCGGGACTGTCATAGGTTGAAAGATTGGAGCGACTAGGCTTCTATACACTGGAATTTAGAAGGATGAGAGGGGATCTGATTGAAACATACAAGATTATTAAGGGATTGGACATGCTGGAGGCAGGAAGCATGTTCCTGCTGATGGGTGAGTCCAGAACTAGAAGCCACAGTTTAAGAATAAGGAGTAGGCCATTTAGAACGGACATGTGGAAAAACTTTTTCACCCAGAGAGTGGTGGATATGTGGAATGCTCTGCCCCAGAAGACAGTGGAGGCCGTCTCTGGATGCATTCAAGAGAGAGTTAGATAGAGCTCTTATAGATAGCGGGGTCAAGGGATATGGGGAGAGGGCAGGAACGGGGTACTGATTGTGTATGATCAGCCATGATCACAATGAATGGCGGTGCTGGCTAGAAGGGCCGAAGGGCCTACTCCTGCACCTACTGTCTATTTCTATATTTCTCATTGTCTCAGTAAAGCAGTCAGTTTAATTAAGACCCCACCCAACCCAGACATTCTCTCTTCTCCTTGTCCCATCGGGCAGAATTAACAAAAGCATGAATGTACATATCAAAAGGTTCAAGGTCAGCTTTTATAAGACTATTGAATGGTCTGTAGTTTAATAAGTTGGACACTTGACCTCATAATCTACCTCATAATGATTTTGCACCCTTTTGTCTACCTGCACAAAATTTTCTCTGTACCTGTTGCACGTAATTCTGCATTTTGTTGGTGATTTACCCTGTATACCTGATCCACTGTTTGATTAATTGATCTGTCTGAACAGTATATAAGGCAAGCTTTTCACTGTACTTTATTACATGTGACAATAATAAATCAATTCCAACTCCAATTCCTTTTTATGCTTGTATGTGCTTCTATCAGGACTTTCCTCAGCCTCTGCCATTCCAGAGAAAACAACTCAAGTTTGTCCATTGCCCTAAAACATTTGAAATAATTTTTTTTTCCCTGGACTCGGCAACTTTTTAGATTTCTTGAGGTTTGTTTCATTTTGTTTTTTGCCTTTCCCTAGTGACCCCATGAAGGACAAATGGTTCAGTTGATCGAGATCCAGAAATGTCATTTAGAATATGTGGATTGCTGCAACTAGGGAAAAGTTATCTAGGAATCTTGAGATAACTTTGACATTTATCTGCTATGAATGATCTTATTTCAGTATTGAAATCAATGCATTAATTTCAATACAAAGTTATCAAATTAAAGACCCTGACTAATGTAGTATTGGCTGAACTACCACGAAGATTGGTTGCAGTTTGTAGCTCCGCCTATCTGGTTTACTTTGCTTTTCTCTCAAGATCTTCAAAGCAGGTGGAATGGAACATTTAGATTCTGACAGTACATGTGACAATAATAAACTAATTCCAATTCTAAAAATATCCATGAAGAAAAAGGGGAATGGATGAAATGTTTAAAGTTGTAGAAGATATAGAGAAAATACCGACTTTGAATTAAAATCTGTACTTGTGTTGAAAAATATCAATTTTATCAGTTATGGCCACCAATTCTCAAGTGTTAATATTGCTCTAGTTAGATCCAATCTTCCCAGGTATTTGTCCCAGGTGATAACATTGTGTAATTTATTAACTCTCATTATGATAGTGGTTTTGGGTGTCATATTTGGAATGTTGTATTTTTTTTGTTTCTTTAATTTTTTTTGCCGAAGTCTTAGGCACATTTACATAGCTTGTGTGCCTAAGAGTTTTTGCACAGTACTGTAGTAATTTTATGTATTGCACTGTACTGCTGCAAAAAAAGATTCATGACATATGTGAGTGTTTATAAACCTGATTCTCATATTGGCCTCTATTGTTGACTGAGAGCAGGAAGGGAGCAAGGAGAGGAGAATCATGGTTAGGGAAAGAGGCAGGGAGAGGGGAGGAAGCCGGAAGTACCAGGGAGACATTCTGTAATGATCTCAATAAGCCAATTGTTTGAAATCACATAACCCTGCCTAGTGAATCAGGGCTGGGTGTATCTGCTTCCGTTCCAAGCCCCTGTCCCTGGCACTCATCTGCCACCTGTTCCATACCCCTGCTGTTGTGCACCATTCTCGCAATTCCCAACATCCTTTGTTCCCACCAGATTTATAAATTTGCCCTCTGCTCCACGTTGACAAATACAGATCTATGCAAAAACCTTAGGCAGCCTAGCTATATATATGTGCTTAATACTTTTGCACAGAACTGTAGCTTTTCTAGTCCACATATTAAGAAAATCAAGATCACATTCTATCAGACCACGGATGCAAGACCTTTGGGTTTATTTATTTCTGATAATATGATGTCAAAACATCATCATAGGATTTTAGGTGATTCTAACTGAAGATTCCAGTCCATTTTCTTTCTAAAACTGTGAAGATGCTTAATGATTTATGGTTTGAAAAATATTGACACAGTACCAGTCAAGAAATCATACGAGTAAAAATTGTTAGAAACAAAAATAAACTGCTTATGGAGTCAGAACACATTGGTACATTTCTAAATGAATGTCTGTCGGTTATTTTTTTACAGAAGTTTGATAAAAAAAAGAAGCTGCACTCAAGTTAAAACTGAATATTAAATAGAGTTAAAAAATAAGCGTTTTGTTGCTTATTAATATGTATACAAATCATCAGAGCCTGCTAAAGATGGAATGGAGAAGAGCAGGAGGAAACTGTGGAAGCTCTGCCCATCAATCTCTGGCTGTGGCATTGTACCAGAGGAATGGGAAGATTGATAGTCAGAATATGTTGTTTAAAAAGGAAAGGAATAAATATAGAGTTGTTACTAGTTTGTCTGCTGAACATTTGATGTAAATCATCATTCAGAAAGGGGTAGACTAATTATGGGCAGTCCATGTTAATTGTTAAGGGAAGGATGTGCTAAGTATGGAGGGCCAATGAGGTCAGCACACTTGACAAGTCAGTGTGGATCTGAACAATGTGTTTAATTAGGTCCACATAACAGACTGATCAGAGAAATAAAAACCTTGGAGATCCAAGAGGCGTTGGCAGAATCTGTTGCAAGATCTTGATCTGAAACATTGACAGTTACTTTTCCCCCACTGAGTTCCTCCAGCAGTTTAATTGAACAGATTGCTTGAACTATTTGCTTAAGAGCTTGACGTGGTGCATACTGTAGCTAATCCACTCATTATTGTTGTTCTTGTTCCTTTTGCACCCATGTTTTTGCAAGGCCAAGTTGCTAGTTCAGTGATCAACCCAGCACAGATGGAAAGCGTGCAAGGAGCTGGCCAGATTTGAACCTGTCACCACTTGTCTTGAAGTTCGGTGCGGATGCCACTATACCACCGGCTGGCAATCCACCCACAGTATCTGCATTAAAATCAGCATCTTTAATAAATGCCATGTGCTTTGGTGCACAGACTACAAACATTTGATGTGCATTTAAAGTTCAGAGAAATTAATACATAGCTCATACTAGGGAGGCTTGACTCATGCAGTATGTGTTTGCAATCCATAGTGCTTTCTTCCTACTCAGTTGTTACTTGGATCTCACACAGACAGTAGAACCTCTTCAAGTGTTCCTTTCCACTGCCATTTCACCCATTCCCTTTCTCAGATGAAAATCAGAGAAAGAACTGGCATTCTACTATCCTGTGGCAACTAAGCAGGGCATGATTGGATGTTTGTGTGTTTTGTTGTCTAAAACACAGATGGCATTGAATTTATATAATGCATCAATTGCAGTTTGAAACTCTTCATAATACATATGTTTAGGGTGCCAATAAACATTCAGTAAGACCGATTTCTTCAAACCTGTGTTTATATTACACTCTATTTAGACTACTGCTGGGAGTCTCACACTTAAGGGCTTTACTACACTCAATCTACATTTGAGTTATAAGAAATTTTCTAATTTTGCACTCTCAATTGGGGGTCTCAGCCACTAGTAGCATGCAAGTACGTTTGTAGAAGATAGAATTTTTGTACATTTTGACAAAGTATAGCTCTGTACTGGAGGCAAAGGATTGAAGAGCACCATTCTGTATTTTCACCTTTCTCTTGCAAATGCTTATAATAATGAAAAAAATGGTAATGTTATACGGCCTTCTGTTTTAATTATGCCATCAGCCATCTTTGTTCAATGATTCAGTCATGTTTTGGCATGCAATGAGATCTGAATTTACTTTCTCTCTACAACAATTTAAATAAACATCATTTTGGCATCTTGCTCGGGTTTCATTTACCTAGGTGGACGTGTTTTCATCTTATTACTACTGACCCATCTCTAATTGTTTATTTTTACTTTGGAGTCTACATTCTTTTGCATAGCTGCTCTATGCATATAATGTCTCTGTTTTGAAGATGTTTTGCCATGCTGTATTAGTATCTGTAAAAATGAGCTAAATCAAGTCCAGAAATGGCCTTTCCTCTATTTGGCCAATGGGGTACTGATCAGAAAAGTTCTGCTGCTGCCTAATGAGCTTAAGGAAGTCCTCCCCCTCTTTATCTCTTATACTATTGATTTCCCAATCTTATCGGGAAATTGAAATTCCCTCCTGTTGCTTCTGTATGGCTGTGGCACATCTCTACAATTTCTGGAACACTTCTGAAATATTATTATACCATGGTTAACTTTTTATTCTAGACTGGTAAATTGTCCTTCATTGTCACATAAGATCCATCCTCCCTAGCACAGCAGCATTGTTCTGAATCTTACTTTACCTTCCGTAAACAGCTTATTTTCAGAAATTTTTAGAGCTTTTTCTCACTGTCACCATCAGGTAGGAGATACAGAAGCCTGAAGGCACACACCCAACGATTCACCCTCTGCCATCTGATTCCTAAATGGACATTGAATCTTTGGACCCTACCTCACTTCTTTTAATGTACAGTATTTCTGTTTTTACATGTTTTATAATCTATTCAATATAAGTAATTGATTCACTGGTTTATTTATTTTATTGTTTTCTCTCTGCAAGATTATGTATTGCGTTGCACTGCTACTGCTAAGTTAACAAATTTCATGTCACACGTGGGTAATAACAAACCTGATTTTAATTCTAATGAATTACTTTTGTTTCTTGTACCCCGTGAACAATTCAATAAAAACATTCATGGATCCATTCCATCTGTATCTGCTGGTGTCTTTGAAACCCAGAATTTCAAGCCTTTATGTCTTTCAGTTAATGCAATGCACCATAGCTTACTTAAAATGTTTGATTTTAATCACTGGTTCTGATCCAGATACTTTCCTGGAGAGTAAGTTACTCAGTTGCATTCTGGATACCTTTGGACTGTAATGGGCACAATGAGAATGTCTCACATTTTCCATACACACCACTTATACATGTGGGTATGTGATAGTCGTTGCTACTTCAGCAAAAACCAGCCCAGGAAAGTCCATTTTTGCTGCAGCTGGCAAACATTGAGATTGTGTGCATTTGTCATATGTACATTGCTCAGGTTAGTCTTGTGCCATTTTGAGATTGACATTTCATTTCCTTAGTAACTCACTTTCTCTTGCCCGTGTTAAAACTTTTTGAAATAAAATGTTTTGAAATTGCATCATATACCTATTATTCTGCCATAAAATTTAACAATCATTTCCTCCTCCTCCTGTCAGACAATGTTAAGACTGCAGTTTTTATAGTTGAGATAATGGATGCATGACACAGTTTTCCAACTATTCTATTAGAAAAACAGACAAGAGAAATAAACAGCCAAGTGACTTCATACAAATACAAATTCTATCAGTGCTCTCTTGTATAAGACCCACAGGTGAATTTTTACATGATCTTTCAAATTTAGGTTTGCTATTTTCCACAACAATTTTATAATTGCTGTGACAATGACTCGAAAAGTACTTGCCCTTTGTAATAACTGTTGAAAATACACTTGCCAAAAGACCCTGTTGCACATTTTAATCACAAATTGTGTACATTGCTTCAATATATTGTAGTTAGTCAGTAACATTGTGTATAAATTAATTTGTGTAATTTTAAGTGCTACTATAATCTTGTGATATTAGTGATATAATGAGCAAGTATATTGACTCTTCAGAAATGTACACATAGAAATAAAATCAACATAATAATATAATACTCAATTTTCTAAATTTCTTTTGTATATCAATACTAAAAGTTTTGAATTTAACTTTTGAATTTATTGGATTTTCTTTTTCAATCATAAAGTAAAGTTTAAAGGGGGAGATGTATAAAGTACCAAAATTATTTTAACTTTACAATTAACTTAATTTTCTTTGTAATGTATCTGCCACAATTATAGCCTTCAAACGAAACAAGATTTCAGGGAAGAAGTAGATAATAGAACCAGGACATACAAAAGATCATCTGGAAAAGCGTGAAATGATTCACTTTGGAAGATCAAACTTGATGGCCAAATACAAGGTTAATGGCAGGTTTATTAACAGTGTGGATGAAGAGAGGGATCTTGAAGTTCATGTCCATAGATCCCTTGAAGTTGCAGTGCAATCTATAGGGTAGTTAATGTTTATGGTATGCTGGCCTTCATTAGTCATGGATTGAGTTCAAGACCACAAGATAATGTTGCAACACACATAAAATGCTGGAGGAACTCAGCAGGCCAGGCAATATCTATGGAAAAGAGTAAAAAGTTGATGTTTCAGGGTGAGGCCCTTCACCCAGTGCAAATAAAAATAGAATAATTTCAACATCAGTATTATTTTGGACAAATTAAACTCACTGAGCCTTTGGAACTGTTGATGTTAGCCACTTACTGGTAGGAAAATGTGATAGTGCTAAATGACAAACAATAGTGTCGTTATTGCATCTCTTGACTCCAGATTTGAGGAGGATCGGTCCCCAACCATCTGTGGAATAGATAAAGAAAATTAACTTAATATTTTTTTAAAACTTTTTTTTCTGCTAATGTCTTTATTTTTATTGAGTTGTGTTTTTCTGTCTTTCAAAAGAATTTTGTAAAAAAAAACTTTAATTGCAAATCAGGATTAATAGTTTACAGATATCAGAGACACTAAAAATCTTTTGCAAAATCTTGGCAACTTTGCCAATAGGTCCTGCCCTCTACCTGGTCAGCTGTTAGGGTCATAGAGTCAGACAACACAGATGCCCTTGAATCTGTACTACCATCAAGCTCCACTTTACACTAATCCTGCCCTCTTTGCAACATTCCCAACATTCCCCTCACCCGCTACACACAATAGGCCATTTTGAGTGTCCATACATGTTTTGGATCTGGGAGAAGCTGGAGAGAAAATTCTCGCGGTGATAAAGAAAATGTGCAAAACCACGCAGACAACGCTGGAGGTCAGAATTGAACTTAGTTTATTTTGTACCCTGATATTTTCCCATATTCTTCCAATCTAGAAGATAACTTACACAACAAATGCAATGGGTTAGATAGATAAATCAGAACATCATCAGCAAATAAGTTAATCTTATATTCCTCCTGATTAACTCTGAAACCCATAATATCTGTGTCAGTTCTAATTAATTCAGCTAATGGTTCTATCGCCAACACAAATAAAGAAGGTGATAATGGACAACCTTGTCTAGTTGACCTTGTTAACTGAAATTATGTTGAAATTTGGCCATTTGTCACCACTTTAGCTTTTGGGTTAGTATTTAAGGTTTTAATCCATTTTATAAAAGATACTCCTAATCCATATTTTTTCAATACCTTAAATAAAAAATCCCATTCCAATCTGTCAAATGCTTTTTCTGCATCTAAAGCAACTACCACACTCACTTCTTCCCTCTTTTGTGCCAATTGAATTATGCTAAGTAACCGAGTTACGTTACCTGCCGATTGTCTATTTTTAATAAATCCTGTTTGGTCCATGTGTATTAATTTTGGTAAGAATTTAGATAATCTATTAGATAAAATCTTTGCTATTATTTTAAAGTCCATGTTCAACAAAGAAATAGGTCTATATGATGTTGGCTTTAAAAGATCTGTCTTTTTTTGGCAATACTATTAAAATAGCTGTCAAAAAAGATTCTGGAAGTTTATGCGTTCTTTCCGCATGGTGTATTAGCGCCATAAAAGGAGGAATTAATAAATCTTTAAACTTTTTGTAAAATTCAGCTGGAAAACCATCTTCTCCTGGAGAATTATTACTCTGAAGTGATCCTAGAACTTCTTTGACCTCTTTTAATGTAAAAGGCACATCTAATCCCTTCTGTTCTTCCGAATTCAATTTTGGGAGAGTTATTTGTGATAAAAACCTTTCTATCTCAACAATATCATTTTGTGATTCTGGTTGATACAGTTCAGAATAAAAAATTTTAAAAGTTTCATTGATTTCTAAAGGTTTAAAAGTAATTTTATTTACACTTGTTCTAATTGCATTTATCGTTTTGGAAGCCTGGTCTGTTTTTAACAGCCAAGCAAGAATCTTGTGTGATCTTTCGCCTAGTTCATAATATCTCTGTTTAGTTCTCATAATTGCTTTTTCTGTTTGGTTTGTCTGAAGTGTATTATATTGTAGTTTCTTATTAACAAGTTGCCTTTGTTTTTCTTCTGTCATATATCTTTGAGATTCTTTTTCTAATTTTGTAATCTCTTTTCCCAATTGATCTATTTCTACCATATATTCCTTCTTAATTTTAGAAGTATAACTTGTTATCTGGCCTCTCAAATATGTCTTCATCGCTTCCCATAATATAAATTTATCATCAACTGAGTGTGAGTTTGTATCTAAAAAAAAACTGAATATGTTTTTTCATAAAATCACAAAAATCTTGATGTTTTAATAATACTGAATTAAATCTCCATCTGTAAATTGATTCCTCCTTATCCATCATTATCATTGTCATTATCAAGGGGGAATGATCTGACAATATTCTTGCTTTATATTCCATATTTTTCACTGTCTTGAATATTCGCTGATAGTAGGAAAAAATCTATCCTTGAATAAGTTTTATGTCTATTTGAATAAAATGAATAATCTCTTTCTCTTGGGTTAATTCTTCTCCATATATCGATCAAATTTAAATCTTTCATCAATGATAAAGTTAATTTTGCTACTTTTGGTTTTGTAACAACCTTTGTTGACCTATCTAAAACTGGGTCTAGACAAAAGTTAAAGTCTCCACCTATTAATATTTTATCGTGTACATCAGCCAAATTCAAAAAAGCCTCTTGTGTAAATTTTACATCGTTTTCATTTGGTGCATAAATATTCATAAGAGTCCATAGTTCTGAAAAGATTTGACAATGTGTAATTACATATCTTCCCACAGAATCAATTAATACATTTTGTATTTTAATTGGTAAAATTTTGTTAACCGAAATTGCAGCTCCCCTCGCTTTTAAATTAAATGAAGCTGCAATAATATTTCCGGCCCAACCTCTCTTTAATTTCTGATGTTCTATCTCTCTTAAATGTGTTTCTTGTATAAAAGCTATATCTATTTTCATTTTCTTAATGTATTTTAAAATTCTTTTTCTTTTCACCGGTCCATTAAGCCCATTAACATTAAAACTTTAAAAATTCAGTAAATTAGTCATTATTTTTAACGGGGTTACTCCAATCTGTAATAATACATAATATTTCAACTCTCGTAGTACCTTGAGTAATTATTTTAAAATTCTCCATGTTGCTATGTGTCTCCCCTCCGATCATCCAGGCAAAGAAAGAAAGATAAAAGAAAAATAGATTATAAAGAAAAAACAACAACCCTCCCCCCCGCTAATGTGAATAAAAAAAAACACAACATTACCTCCCTCCGTTGTGTGGGTCATGGCAAACGCCATGATTACACACGTGAATCCCGTAGCTATCGATCTGAAGTTCCCCCAGCTGCCTCGTAGCATGAAAAAAGTATATGTAAGAGAAGAAAAAATAATATCACTAGTCTCGATTAATATTTCTCAAATTTTTACCTTTCTCCCCCTGTATCATGTAATTTAAAGTATATTTAAATATTCTTCTGTCCTTAATGTCCATCAACATCAAGGAAAAATTATGAGAAATAAGTTCAGTTAACATACTGTAATAAATGAGGGTAATGTTAGTACTGCCAGTTGGTGATTAGAAGGCATGAAGGCCATTAAAACTGAACAGATCTGTTATCCCTTTCATTTGCAATACTGCGCTGAGAATGTGGATTACAATATTAAAGAACACATCAATCTTAAGGTATTATTGTCAACAAATTCCACGGATTTACCACCTTCTGACTGAAGTAATTTCTGTTCTAAATGGATGTCCTTTAATCCTGAAGTCATGCCCTCTAGTCCTAGACTCCCCTACTGTGGGAAATAACTTTTCCATATCTAATCTGTTTAGGCCTTTTAACATTCGGAATGTTTCTGTGAGATTTCCCTTCCTTCCCCTGAACTCCAGGGAATACAGCCCAAGAGCTGCCAGGCATTCCTCATATGGTAACCCTTTCATTCCTGGAATCATTCTCATGAATCTTCTCTGAACTCTCTCCGATGACAGTATATCCTTTTTAATTGTCGAATACACCTTCTGGTGCTACTTGGACATGTCTTCAGTGATGAACCCAGGGTCGTAGGTTGTTTCGGGTCTAAGTGGTCATGGATTCCCCACTCCGGATCCACAGCCACCAGGAGGCCTTTTCAGCAGCCCCCAGAATGTTATTGGTGGCTCTTCTGCACTGTAGTCCTTTAACTGCAAGGAGTTTAAGAGTCCGCTGTAATGAATGGCCAGCAAAGTCCCGGCACCCAGCTTCGACTGGCTCACAGCGAGCTCTCCAGCAAATGCTCCAGCATTCTGCAACAAGATCTGAGCCCAAAACTGCACACAGTACTCCAAGTGTGGTCTCACAAGTGCCTTATAGAGCCTCAACATCACAACCCTGCTCTTATATTCTATACCTCTGGAAATGAATGCCAACAATGCAATCACCTTCTTCACCACCAACTCAAACTGGAGGGTAACCTTTAGGATATCCTGCACGAGGACTCCCAAGTCCCTTTGCATCTCTGCAATTTGAATTATCTCCCCATCTAAGTAATAGTCTGCCTGTTTATTTCTTCCACCAAAGTGCATGACCATACACTTTCCAACATTGTATTTCCTTTGCCACTTCTTTATCCTAAACTATCTTAAGTCTCTCTGCAGGCTCTCTGTTTCCTCAAGACTACCTACTCCTCTACTTTGTATACCCAAAGTCCAAATCATTGACAAACATCATAAAAAGCAGCGGTCCCAACACTGACCCCTGTGGAACTCCAATGGTAACTGTGAGCCAGACAGAATAGGATCCTTTTATTCCCACTCTCTGCTTTCTGCTGATCAGCCAATGCTCCACCCATGCTAGTAACTTCCCTGTAATTCCATGGGCTCTCATCTTGCTAAGCAGCCTCACGTGTGGCACCTTGTCAAAGGCCCTCTGAAAATCCAAGTACACCACATCTACTACATCTCCTTTGTCTACCCTGTTTGTAATTTCCCCAAAAAATTGCAGTAGGTTAGTCAGGCAGGATTTTCCTTTCAGGAAACCATGCTGGTTTTGGCCTATCTTGTCATGTACCTCCAGGTACTCTGTAATCTCATCCCTAACAATCGATTCCAACAACTTCCCAACCATTGATATCAGGCTAACAGGTCTATAGTTTCCTTTTTGCTGCCTCCCACCCTTCTTAAATAGCGGAGTAACAGTTGCAATTTTCCGGTCATCCAGTACAACGCCAGAATCTATCAATTCTTGAAAGATCATCTTTAATGCCTCCACAGTCTTTCCAGTTCCTTCCTTCAGAACCCGAGGGTGCATTCCATCAGGTCTAGGAGATTTATCCACCCTCAGACCATTAAGTTTCCTGATCACCTTCTCAGTCGTAATTTTCACTGCACATACTTCACTTCCCTGACAGAGAGGCGAAAGTATGGCAGACAGGAAGAAGCTGTTCCTGAATCGCTGAGTGTGTACCTCCTTCTTGACGCTAACAATGAGAAGAGGGCATGTCCTGGGTGATGGGAGTCCTTAATAATAGATGTTGCCTTTCTGAGACTCCGTTCCTTGAAGATGTCTTGGATACTAAGGAGGCTAGTACCCAAGAGGGAGCTGACTGATCTTACAACTTTTTGTAGCTTCTGTTGGTCCTGTGTAGTAGCCCTTCCCCCATACAGAATGGTGGATGCAGCCTGTCAGAATGCTCCCCACAATACATCTATAGAAGTTTGTATGTGTCTTAGCTGTGTTATGAATGTACCACAGCTCTGAGGGGCCGAAGGGGCGGGAGCAGCTCCCTCCTTCCGGAGAATCGCAAAATCACTATTAATTCGGGTCCTGGACCCAGGAAGTGAGAGACAATGCAACGGTTTTGGCCATTGTTCTTAGAGGCAACTGTGTGACGTGCATGTCCCTGCTACGTGACAGCTACCATGGATATGGACACCCTCGGGCAATGTGGGGGTGGGGATTGCATCACCCTACTTTAATGGACATCTACAACTCTGCAAGTCAAGATAAAAGGGGACTGCAGGAGGCAGTACCCCAGTGACGCACCAGAAGGACACCCTCACTCAGTGCTCCCGTAATAGCTGGAAGCCACTCAACGCCACGTGAGCTCCTAACTCCTTTGCCTGGGGAGCAGGTGGCTGATGATACCGAGAAGGACTTTGAACTAACAACGGGGAAACAACGTTCCCCTGATTTTTCGGAGTGGCTTCATAAAGGCCCGGGCAAGTTTTTTTCGTTTTTCACCGATCCCTCTAAAACACGTGAAACCCAGCGATTCCCCGAAAGGCTAACGTCTGCAGACTTCTGAGTGACTTTTATATTTCCAGCGGACAATATATTATCCCCTAGACAACAGTCGAGATTACTTCTTAATGATGATTATTACTATACCCGCGATTTAGATTGAGTATTGCCGATGTGCATTATCTGAATGTTTGTATTAACCTTACTTTTGTGCCCTTTTATAAATAAAAACGTTTGAAAATAGTGACATCAGACTTCAACGGACCTCTCTATCTTTGCTGGTAAGTTACCCAGTTACGGGATACGTAACAACTTGGGGTTTCTCGTCTCGGGATTTGACACCAAATTGGGAGGCCAGTGAATTGGGCTTGTAAGTCCAAAACTTGAATCTGGTTACGTGGGTAGCCAGACGGGAAACCAGCAAAGATGGACGTGGGTGAGTTTATGAAAAACCCGACTGTGGGGGGCTCTAGAGGCGGCCACCAATTCAGACTTGTTAAATTTAGCGAAGGGCTGAACCTCGCAGAAGTGAGGTTGTCCATGAAAAAGCGGGAGGTGCGAAGGGCCATAACTCAGTATTACTTTGGGAAGAATGTGTTTGGAGCTGAGGTATTGGACGATATCCCTGAAAAGGTACCATCAAGTGGGACGGTTCAGTTAGAGGTGGAAAAATTAAGGTTGGAACATGAAATTAAGTTAAAAGAGCTGGAAGCGGCTGAGAGGCAAAGACGGCATGAAATTCAGCTAAAGGAGCTAGAAGCAGTCGAGAAAGAGAAAGAACGGGCCAAGAAAGAGAGGGAACAGGCCGAGAAAGAGAAACAGAGGCAACATGACCGGGAAATTGAGAAGATGAGGAATGAGCAAAGAGATCCAGGGTTAGACCGAGCGGAGCGGTTTAATGTTAGTAGGGAGTTGAGATTGGTGCCCCTGTTTGAGGAGACAGATGTCGATAGTTATTTCTTGCTTTTTGAAAAGGTGGCAGTAAATCAGAAGTGGCCAAAAGAGCAGTGGGTGGCGTTGTTACAAAGTGTGTTAAAGGGGAAGGCCCAACGAGCATATGCGGCGTTGTCCCTGGGGGAGGGAGACACGGAGAATTATGCTGAAGTAAAGGAGGCCATTCTCCGGACTTATGAATTGGTACCTGAGGCCTATAGACAAAAGTTTCGAAATTTAAGGAAAGGGTGGAATCAAACATATACCGAGCTAGCCCATGAGAAGGTGTGCCGTTGGTGCACCGCGGAAAGGGTGGATGAGGATTATGGGCGTCTCAGGGATTTATTTTTGATTGAGGAATTTAAAAGTTGTGTTCCGGAGGAGATCCGGATGTATTTGAATGAGAAGCCGGATAAGTCCATTTCAGAATTTGCTAGGTTTGCGGACGAATATGTCCTAACCCACAAGACAAAGACTTCCTCAAATAAAGGTCCCCAGAGAGACTGTGGGAACGATCGAGAAAGTCCGAGGAGTGAGGCAGAGGTCCCACCGGGAGCTAGCGGTAAGGTTGCGGGGGAAAGGCAAGACGGCCAGAGGGTTCTGGGTTTGACCTGTTTTAATTGTGGAAAGGAGGGGCACATTGCATCTCGATGCTTTGCTCCGAGAAAGGAGATAGGAAGAGGGAAAGGCGCAGTCCCTATCGGGTGTGCCGTGGTAATCAGCAAATCGACCAGAGAGCCGAGGGTAGACAGAGTACGAGAAGGCTCTGAGAGTTGTCTGTCACACGGAACCGTGTCTGTGACGGAGGGAGACACACCAGTTCCCGTACGAATCTGGAGGGATACGGGAGCTGAACTGTCTCTGGTTAGCCGTAAGGTACTAGAATTTGGTCAGAAAATGGGCATGGTAAAGGTGGAAGGAATAAATAAAAGGATAGAAATGGTGCCCTTATATAAGGTCATTCTGGATTGTCAGCTGGTGTATGGATCAGTTGAAATAGGGGTGCCCTCAGAATTCCCGAGAGCTGACGTGGACATCCTGCTGGGAAACGACTTAGCAGGGGGTAAGGTTTGGTCAGCAATGCTGCCGACCTGTCGACCGGCGAGTATGGTGGCCCCGGCCCTAGCACCCAAGGACTATCTCGCAGGCGCGGTCACTCGCAGCATGTCAAGAGAGACAACTGAGAACGAGAGCAGTTTAAATCTGGCCAATTTTGATTTGGCCAAGACGTCTTTGCCGACCCTGTGCCACAAGGGTTTAGAGGGTGGTAAGACGAAGAGTAGTAAAGTGAAAGGGGGTAAGGGAGAGGAGATAAATCTGCCCTTAGCGAAGAGAAAGGTCCTAAAGGTAGGAAATAAAGATGAGAAACAGATAAAGCTGTTAAAAGGTCCAGAGTTGGACATGGATGATCTGTCTGGTTTGGCAGAATTGTTTGAAGAACTTGAGAGTTCTAAAGGTGTTCCCGATAATGAGGTGAGGGCAGTCCTAGATGTAAAGGGTACCCTTGCCTCGAAAGAGTCTGCTGAAAAGGCTGAGGAGGTTGTTCCAGCTCGCAGGGTTGCGCCTTCCCCGGGTGGGAGCTGCCCAGAGAGTAACTGGGAGGATCGGGGGAAGTTAGAATTTAAAAAAGGTACAGGTGTTGAAAGCCTGGAAGAGGCAAATGTCCCGTTTGAGTGTGTCCGAGATGGGGATGCACGTGGTGCTGAACCTGGAGCTCAGAAGAAGCCTGAGGTATCTGATTCAGTGGAACGGGGCGGCCGTCCTTGTGGGTCAGATAGACTTGGTTCAGTGGGAAAAGGGTTAACCTTGGTAACTGGGGGAAGTGTGAGTTCCCCGGTGTTTGTACTCGAAGGTGGGTTCAAAGTTAATGCAGAATTTAAGAATGGGGGGATGAGGATTGTTATTGAAGGAAACGGAAAGTCTGTAGTTTCCAAATCGAAGGAAGAAATCTTAAACCTGGCAGATCGCTCACAGAGTGAGCCGGGGGATAGCGGGGCACCCCACTCTATTGTTATGCCAGGATGGGGTGTGAAGAGGCCGCCTTCGAAATGCTACTTGAGTGAAGAGTTCGAATCAAACACCAGTAGCCTGAAGGGGACTGATAAAAGGGCCAGCCACCTGGGTAAAATCAAAGAATTGGGTGGAAATGGTCTAAGTTTGGGGCATGGTGTTGCTAAAATAACCCCGATGAACGAGGCTGGCGGGAGTTCACCACGAAAAATTACTCAAGTTCCCCACGGGGAGCTCGCCGTAAAAGAGGCGACGGTTAATGGGGATGCCATTGTTAAACAGCCAAGCAGGTTGAACGGGTTTGCGCCAAAGCCTGTGAATAATAAAGACAGCCCCTTTGGAGACCTGCCGGTTAAGTAAAATGACTGAAACGATTAGTATTTGCATAAACTTTTGTAAATACACCTAAGCTAAGGTCACACCTCCTTAGTTTTGTTGCTTAAGAAAAAAAATAATAAATAGGTGGTTATTGAATTGAAGTCTGATGCTACAAGACTTTAGTACGGTAGGCGATGTTAAGATATTAAAGAAAGGGACACTGTAATGTAATCGTTAACGATTTAGATACTGACTTGAATGTATAACGGTAGTATTCTGTGAAGAGAAAAAGCTTGGGTATTGTGTTAGATTAAAAATCCTGTAAGACACTGTACAACTCCGTTTTTAACAGCTGGTAAAAAAACGCTGTTTTTAGAGGGGAGGTGTTATGAATGTACCACAGCTCTGAGGGGCCGAAGGGGCGGGAGCAGCCCCCTCCTTCTGGAGAATCGCAAGATCGCTATTAATTCGGGTCTTGGACCCAGGAAGTGAGAGACAATGCAACGCTTTTGGCCATTGTTCTTAGAGGCACCTGTGTGATGTGCATGTCCCTGTTACGTGACAGCTACCATGGATATGGACACCCTTGGGCAATGTGGGGGTAGGGATTACATCACCCTACTTTGATGGACATCTACAACTCTGCAAGTCAAGATAAAAGGGGACTGCAGGAGGCAGTACCCCAGTGACGCACCAGAAGGACATCCTCGCTCAGTGCTCCTGTAATAGCTGGAAGCCACTCAATGCCACGTGAGCTCCTAACTCCTTTGCCTGGGGAGCAGGTGGCTGATGATACCGAGAAGGACTTTGAACTAACAACGGGGAAACATCGTTCCCCTGATTTTACAGAGTGGCTTCATAAAGACCCGGGCAAGTTTTTATCGTTTTTCACCGATCCCTCTAAAACACGTGAAACCCAGCGATTCCTCGAAAGGCTAAAGTCTGCAGACTTCTGAGTGACTTTTATATTTCCAACGGACAATATATTATCCCCTAGACAACAGTAGAGCTCACTTCTTAATGATGATTATTACTATACCCGCGCTTTAGATTGAGTATTGACGACGTGCATTATCTGAATGTTTGTATTAACCTTACTTTTGTGCCCCTTTATAAATAAAAACGTTTGAAAATAGTGACATTAGACTTCAACGGACCTCTCTATCTTTGCTAGTAAGTTATCCAGTTACGGGATAAGTAACAGCTGATAAACTAAACCTGTTCTAATGAAATATAGCTGCTGTCTTGCCTTCTTTACAGCTATATCGATATGTTGTGACCAGGTTAGATCCTCAGAGATCTTGACATTCAGGAACTTGAAATTGCTCACTGTATCTACTTCTGTGAGGTTTGGTTCGTGTTCCCTTGTTTCACCTTCTCTGAAGTCCACAATCAGTTCTTTCATTTTATTGACATTGAGGGCAAGGTTGTTTCTTCGACACCGCTCAACTAGCTGGAGTCTTGCTCCTGTATGCTCTCTTGTCTCCATCTGAGATTCTGCAAACAATGGTATCATCAGCAAATTTAGAGATGGTATTTGAGCTATACCTAACCACACAGTCATGGATATATAGGGAGTACACTAGTGGGCTAAGCACACACCCTTTAGATGAACCAGCACTGATCATCAGTGGGAAGGAGATATTATCACCAATCCTCACAGATTATGGTCTTCCAGTTAGAAAGTCAAGGATCCAATTGCAGAGGGATGTACAGAGGCCCAGTTTCTGTAACTTATCGATCAGGACTGAGGGAATGATGATGTTAAATGCTGAGCTATAGTCGATGGACAGCATCCTGACATAGGTGTTTATATTGTCCAGGTGGTCTAAAGCTGTGTGAAGAGCCATTGAGATTGCGTCTGCTGTAGACCTATTGTGGCGATAGGCAGATTCCAATGGGTTCAGGTCCTTGCTGAGGCAGGCTAGCTGATTCTAGCTATGAAAAACCTCTCAAAGTATTTCATCACTGTAGATGTGAGTGCTAATGGCGATAATCATTAAGACAGCTCACACTACTCTTCTTAGGCACTTTTATAATATTGCCTTTTTGAAGCAGGGGGGAACTTCTGACCGTGTCTGAGGGGTTGAAAATGTCCTTGGATACTCCCACCAGTTGGTTGGCATGAATTTTCAGAGCCTTACCAGTTACTCCATCAGGGCCTGCTACCTTGCGAGGGTTCACCCTCCTTAAATAGAGACTAACATCAGCCGCTGAGACAGAGATCACAGGGTCACTGGGTGCAGCAGGGAACTTCAGAGCTGTGGTTATATTCTTCCTTTCAAAGCAGGCATAGAAAATGTTGAGCTCATCTGGTACAAAGAACAAAGAACAATACAGCACAGTACAGGCCATTCGGCCCACAATGTTGTGCTGAAACTTAAACCCTGCACCCCCATATAACCCTCCACCTTAAATTCCTCCATATGGTAGTGAAGCATTGCTCCCATTCATGCTATTGGGTTTCTCTTTGTAAGAGGTAATATCTTGTAAACCCTGCCAGAGTTGACGTACATCTGCTGTTGCCTCCAACCTCATTTGGAATTGCCTCTTTGCTCTTGAAATATCCCTCTGCAAGTCATGACTGGCCTCCTTGTACAGACCTGGGTCACCAGATTTAAATGCCACAGATCTAGCCCTCAGCAGATGGCATGCCTCCTCGTTCATCCATGGTTTTTGGTTTGGGAATATACAGCAAAATTTCCTATCCACATAAGTTTTAATGAAGTTGTGAACAGCTGCAGCATAATTAACTGGATTTGAAGATGAATCCCTGAATATAATCCACTCCATGGATTCAGAGCAATCCTGTAAGTGCTGTTGTGCTTCCCTTGTCCATACTTCTTGGTCCTTATTAGTGGTGGAGCAGTCTTCAGTTTCTGCCTATACTCGGAGAGTAGAAGTACCGCCAGGTGATCAGACTTTCCCAAGTGCGGGTGTAGAATAGTATTTGGTACAGGAGGGGTATAATATAAATATAAAGGATATACTGCAATTAATATTATAATGTGGAATATGTGACGAGATTGAATTATCATTCATACAGGTCCATTAACTTTCTGACAGTTTACATAATGTTGCTTCACATTACATCAGAGATGGTAATTATTGGTGTCAGCTGTGCCTTTTTTGGATCAGAAGGTTGTATATTTAAATACAATTTCAGAAATTTGAAAACAAATATCTCGGCTTCCATTCTGGTGTAATTCCAGAGGACCTCACATAATGCTCAAGACTAGCTCTCAGAAATGAGAATGCTAATAGAACACTAAAAGGAGTCAACACACACAAAATGCTGGAGGAACTCAGCAGGCCAAGCAGTATCTATGGAAAAGTGTCTGGTCGATGTTTTGGACTGAGATCCTTCAGCAGGACTGGAGAAAAAAAGACGAGGAGTAGAGTTAAAAGGTGGGGAGAGGGGAGGGAGAAACACAAAGTGATAAGTGAAATCAGGAGGGGGAAAGGTGAAGTAAAGAGCTGGGATGTTGATAGGTGAAAGAGATATAGGGCTGGAGAAGTGGGTATCTAATTGGAGAGGACAGAAGGCCATGGAAGAAAGAGAAAGGGGAGGTAATGGGCACACAAGGAGATAAGGTGAGAAAGGGAAAAGGGGAGAGGGTGCCATTACTAGGTTTAAGAAATTGATGTTCATGCCATCAGGTTGGAGGCTACCCAGATGGAATATAAGGTGTTGTTCCTCCAACCTGAGTGTGGCCTCATCATGACAGTTGACTGTACTCTTTTCCATAGACGCTGCCCGGCCTGCTGAGTTCCTACTGCATTTTGTGTGTGTTGCCTGGATTTCCAGCATCTGCAAATGTTCTCTTGTCTGTGACTAAAGGGAGTCATATAACATTAATCTGTGTATTAAAAAATGGGTTGGAAACCTCTGTTAGCACGCTTAAAATAATGGGTTGCTGATACCTCAGTCTGGTGAGGTTGCCTGTGAGGGATGGTATTGGGCAGACTGGGATGAAACTGAGCATCTCTTTCATTAGTCTGTCAAAATATAGAGCAAGTGCTGTTAGCTCCCAGCAAAGGCCCATACTTAGCATGCTGATCAGAGTGCAATGCTGAGCCCTGTATGAATCACAGTACCAAGCAACCACACTGCTAATCTCCTCCTGCCCAACACCAACCCTCATTCACTGGCTTTGTCACTGAAGTACCAGAATTCCAGGCATAGCAGTATGCATCACACAGCTTAAGCTGAAAGCATTTTATAGCTTTTAGTGGAGTAAATACCAACGATTATTTGAACTTAGGACTGAGAGAACCATAATTAATCAATGCCATGTGGCCAACACCAAGAGATGCACCATTGTAATGAGGAATTGTTGCATCATTAGATAATTATAACACTTTCAAATTCTGCAAAGAACCAGAGATGATCATTGTTAACTTATGTTGTTTATTTAAATAAAGACAGCAACATCTTTTTTTGGGTGAAGCCAATGTTTGCATTTGTACTAAGATTTGCACCTCAAATCTCCATTAATTTTGGTAACAGTTGAGATTTTGCTGTTTTCTGTTTGCTGAGTGTCACTTCAACAATATGTTATTGCAGTCATTAATTAATTAGACATTATACTTGGCTCAATGGTAGGATGTTCATTTTGGAGTCAGAAAATTGTGGGTTTAAATCAGTCATTAGGCTCTCATCTAGGGAGTGCTACACTGTTGGAGGTGCCATCTTTTGGATGTGATGTTAAACTGAGGCCCCCATTATCCTGTTCAAATTCTCCGCATGTTCTGGTCATTGTTTATACAATTTGTCCCCTATTCATGCTAGGAACTGATTAGCATGTATAATAAGGCTAACAGTTAATTTCTAATCATAACATTTCTTTCTAGTGAATATATATACAAGTCATTTGTTTCAGCAACATACAGCTGAGAAAGATGGAGAGATTCTTGATAAGTATTGCTATATCAGTAAGAATCCACTCCCCACACCATTCCTCTAAACTCCAGCTAGTACAGGCCCAGAGCCATCAAACAATCATCATACACTGACCCTTTTGTTCTCAGAATAATTTTTGTGAACCTCCTCTGGACTCTCTCCAATGCCAGTACATCTTTTCTGAGATAAGAGGCTTACAACTGCTCACAGTACTTCATGTGGTGTGACCAATGCCTTATAAATCCTCAGCATTACATCCTTGCTCTTATATTCTCATCTTCTCAAAATGAATGCTATTATTTCACTTGCCTTCTTTACCACTGGCTCAACTGGCAAACTTACCTGTCAAGTCCGCTTGCACCTCTGATTTTTGAAGTTTCTCCCAGTTTAGAAAATAGTCTATACCTTTATTCTTTCTAGATTATATTCCATCTGCCACTGTTATTCCCATCCTTTCCAGCTCTCTTAAGTTCTTTTGCAGACTCCCTGCTTCGTCCTATCCTCTTCCTATCTTGGTATCATCCTCATACTTGGACATAAATCCATCAACTCCATCATCCAACTCATTGATATATAATATGAAAAGAAGCGGTCCCAACACAGACCCTTGTGCAACTCTGGTAGTCACCTGCAACCAATCTGAAAAGACTCCCTTTATTCCCACTCTGCATCTGCCAGTCAGCCAATCTTCTATCCATGCTAGTATATTCCTTGTAATACCATGGGCTCTTATATTGTTAAGCAGCCTTGTGTGTGGCATCTTGTCAAAGGCCTTCTGAAAATCCAAGTTAACAACATCCACTGATTCTCCCTTGTCTATCCTACCTGTTATTTCCTCAAAGAATTCCAACAGATTTGTCAGGCAAGATTTCCTTAATGGAAAGCATGCTGCCTTTGGCCTGTTTTATCATGTGTCTCCAAGCACCCCAAAGCCTCATCCTTAATAATGGACTACAACTTTTTCCTAACCACTGAAGTCAGGTTAACTGGACTATAAATTCCTTTTTCCTGCCTCTCTCCCTTCTTTAAGTTTGGAGTTATATTTGCAATTTTCCAGTCTTCTGGAACCATTCCAAAATCTAGGGATTCTTGAAAGATCATTACTAATGCTTCCACAATCTTTTCAGCTACTTCTTTCAGAACCCTGGGCTGTAGTTCATCTGATCCAGATGGCTTATCAATGTTCAAACCTTTCAGCTTCCCAAGCACCTTCTCATTAGTAATAGCATCAACATTCACTTCTATCCCCTGACACTTCCAAATTTCTGGTATACTGTTAGTGTCTTCTGCAGTAAACACTGATGTAAAATACTTAGTAAGATCATCCACAATTTCTTCATCTTCCATTACTACCTCTCCACCAGTCCAATATCCACCCTCACTTCTCTTACTCTATATATTTGAAAAACTTTTGGTGTCCTCTTTTATATTATTGGCTAGCCTACTTTCATATTTCATCTTTTCTCTCCTTAAGACTTTTTTTAGTTGCCTTCTGTTGGTTTCTAAAAGCTTCCCAATATTCTAAACTCCCACTACTTTTTGCTTTATTATTTGCCTTGTCTTTTGCTTTTATGCTGTCTTCGACTTCCCTTGTCAGCCATGATTGTGTCATCCTCCCTTTAGAATACTTCCTCATCTTTAGGATGTATCCATCTTGTGCCTTCTGAATTGCTCCCAGAAACTCCAGACATTGCTGTTCTGTGTTCATCCCTGCTAATATCAATTAACTTCTGCCAGCTCCTTTCTTATACTTTAGTAATTCACTTTACTCAACCGTAATACTGATACATCTGACTTTAAATTAACCTGTCAAACTGTAGGGCAAATTTTATCATATTATGATCACTATTTCCTGATGGCTCCTTTACCTTAACCTCCCTACTCAAATCAGATTCATTTCACAGCACCCAGTCCAGAAGTCACTAGGGACTCAACCATAAGCTGATCTAAAAAGCCATTTCATAGGCATTCTACAAATTCCCTCTCATGCGATCCAACCTGATTTCCCCAGTCTGCATATTGAAATCTCCCATGATTATTGTAACATCCCCATTTTTACATGCCTTTTCTATCTCCTGCTGTAATCCCACATCTTGGCTGCTGTTCAGAGGCTTATATATCACTCCCATTAGGGTTATTTTACCCTTGCAGTTTCTTAATTGTACCAACAAGGATTCTACATTTTCTGATCCTATGTCACTTCTTTCTAAAGATTTGATTTCATTTTTACCAACAGAACCACCCCACACCATCTGCATACCTGCCTGTCCTTTCAATATAATGTGTATCCTTGGATGTTAAACTCCTGACCATGACATTCTTTCACCCACGACTCAGTGATGCTCACAACGTCATACCTGCCTATCTCTAGCTATGCAACAAGAACGTCTTCCTTATTCTGTATGCTGTGTATATTCAAATATAACACCCTCAGTCCTGTGTTTACCATGCTTTTCAATTCTCCCCCCATGTCATACTTAAACTCACCCCACCGATTGCAATTTTGCCCTTCATCTGCCTGTCCTTCCACAGTCTCTATAGGCTGCATCTACTTATATGCCAACTACCGTAACAATCTGGTTCCTATCTCCCTGCAAAGGTAGTTTAAATCCTTCCTAAATAGCCCCAGCAAAACTGTCCGCAAGGATATTGGTCCCCCTCGGATTCAGTAGTAATGTGTCCTCTTTGTACAGATCATATCTTCTCCAGCAGGAATCCCGATGATCCAGAAATCTGAAACCCTGCTCCCTGCACCAGTTCCTCAGCCAAGCATTCAACTGCCAAGCAATCTTATTCTTACCTTCACTGGCACGTGGCACAGGCAGCAATCCAGTGATTACTAACCTGGAGGTTCTGCTTTAAAACTTTTTATTTAATTCCTTATATTCTTTCTCCAGGACCTCCTCCCTTTTCCCACCTTTATTGTTAGTCCCAGTACCATGATTTTTGGCTGCTCACCCTCCCCCTTTAGAGTGCTGTGAACATGCTGACCCTGGCATTTGGGAGGAAACAAACCATACAGGCATCACTTTCATGTCCACAAAATCTCCTTTCTGCTCCTTTAACTATGGAATCCCCTATCACTACTGCATTCCTCTTCTCCTTCCCTTCTGAACCACAGAGACAGACTTAGAGCCAGAGGTCTAGTTGTTGCAGCTGCCCCCCCCCCCCCGCCACCCCGCAACAGTAACCAAAGCAGTAAAGTAATATATTTATGATTGTGAGAAACACCCACAGGAGTATTCTGTGTTTGCTGCCTGTTCCCTTTCCTTCTTCTGACAGTCACTCAGGGCCTACCTCCTGCAACTTAGGAGCTACAGGGAGGAAGTTACCCTTATTTATCACCTCCTTATTCTTCCATATGATCTGAAAGTCATCAAAGTGCAGCTCCAGTTCTTTAACATGGTGCTTAATGTTCCTTAACAAACATTATATATAATATGTTTGTTACCTGCGATTGTGTCTTTCTTTATTCATGAAAGCTTATATATTGAGCTTGTTCTTTTATTTTAATAGGATAGTAATGAGTATAATTCTTATGTGCTTCGCATTCTTATCTGCCAACAATGCAGTATGCCAGCCTTGCAATTGAACCACTGCCTCTGAAGTATCACCTTCTGTGAGCTTCAGAGCACCTTTTCAGAGCATCGGTTTATTCAAGAAACAAGTCATAGAGAAAAAGCAGACAGAAACAGACCTTTCAGCCCACCAAATCAATGCTTATCAGCCTCCTATTTACCCCTTTCTAACTGGATAACTTTACCAAAATAAAGTATTGCTCACAGCTACAATGAGCTGGGTTTGATCTTGAGACAAATGCTGCCTGTGTGAAGTTTGTTCTCCATGACCATCTGGATTTTCCTTGATACTTCAGTTTCCTCCAATGTTCTAAGGAATCATTAGTTGGTAAGTCAATTGACTACTGCAAGTCGCCCTTTGTATAGGTGGATGATAGGAGAATCGGGGAGAGTTACTGGTTAATGTCAGTAAACAAATGAATAATATCCTCTTTTAAAATAGTCTGAAACACAAATAGCAATTACTGACCTGATTTTCTTTTTTTACAAACAGCAGGGTTCTTGGCTAAAGCCAGCTTGCCTTTTCAATAGGTCTTGGAAGATTTTGTGTAACATAGAAACATAGAAAACCTACAGCACAATACAGGCTCTTCATCCCACAAGGTTGTGCCGAACAAGTCACTACCCTAGAAATTACTAGTATTACCCATAGCCCTCTATTTTTCTAAGCTTCATGTACCTAACTAAAAGTCTCTTAAAAGACCCTCTCGTATCCATCTCCACCACATTTGCCGGCAACCCATTCCATGCACTCACCACTCTCTGAGTAAAACACTTACCCCTGACATCTCCTCTGTAACTACTCCTCAACACCTTAAACCTGTGTCCTTTTGTGGCAACCATTTGAGCCCTGGGAAAAAGCCTCTGACTATACACACGATCAATGCCTCTCATCATCTTGTACACCTCTATCAGATCACCTTTCATCCTCCGTCACTACAAGAAGCAAAAGCTGAGTTCACTCAACTTGTTTTCATAAGGCATGCTCCCTAATCCAGGCAACATCCTTGTAAATCTCCTCTGCATCCTTTCTATGGCTTCCACATCCTTCCTGTAGGGAGGTGACCAAAACTGAGCATAGTACTCCAAGTGGGGTCTGATCAGGTTCCTATATAGCTGCAACATTACCTCTTGGCTCCTAAATTCAATTCCATGATTGATGAAGGCCAGTACACCCTATGCCTTCTTAACCACAGAGTCAACCTGCGCAGCTGCTTTGAGCGTCCCATGGATTCGAACCCCAAGATCCTCTTGATCCTCCACACTGTCAAGAGTCTTACCATTAATACTATATTCTGCCATCATATTTGACCTACCAAAATGAACCACTTCACACTTATCTGAGTTGAACTCCATTTGTTACTTCTCAACCCAGTTTTACATCCTATCAATGTCCCGCTGTAACCTCTGACAGCCTTCAACACTATCCACAACACCCCCAACCTTTGCATCATCAGCAAACTTACTAACCCATCCCTTCACTTCCTCATCCAGGTCATTATAAAAATCACGAAGAGTAAGGGTCCCAGAACAGATTCCTGAGGCACTCCACTGGTGACCGACTTCCATACAGAATATAACCCGTGTACCACCACTTTTTGCCTTCTGTGGCCCAGCCAGTTCTGGATCAATAAAACAGTGTCCCCTTGGGTCTCATGCCTCCTTACTTTCTCAATAAGCTTTGCATGGGGTACCTTGAATGGGGTAGTGTTGTAGATATACACTACATCTACTGCTCTTCCTTCATCAATATGTTTAGTCACATCCTCAAAAAATTCAATTAGGCTGATAAGGCATGACCTGCCCTTGACAAAGCCATGCTGACTATTCCATATCATATTATACCTCTCCAAATGTTCATAAATCCTGCCTCTCAGGATCCTCTCTATCAGCTTACCAACCACTGAAGTAAGACTCACTGGTCTATAATTTCTTGGTCTATCTCTACTCCCTTTCTTGAATAAAGGAACAACATTTGCAACCCTCCAATCCTCTGGAACCTCTCCTGCCCCTATTGATGATGCAAAGATCACTGCCAGAGGCTCAGCAATCTCCTCCCTCACCTCCCACAGTAGCCTGGGGTGTAGATGATGCATGTTCAAATGCACTTAGAGAAGCCAGTTGATTTGGCTAGAACTATGTATCCACTGTATTCTGTTCAAGTTAACAAACCAATTTGGAGTTTTAACCATTGTTAGCACTTCATTGTTGAATAGATTTTCTTTTTGTATTTCAAAGGGATTAAGTCTTTTATAATAGTTTTTCCTAATAAATAACAATTTTCATAAGATTCAACTGGATCACTACTTTTTCATCTACAGATGAAATATACTGCATCATTAATCAAAGAAACTGTAATGTTCCTAATTCAACATAGTATGTCAGATCCTGGGGAAAGAGGGACAGAATAGATTTGATTTGCATTGTAGGTAATTAAAAATAACTGTATGACATGTAATCTGAATATTTGTTATTTCTGAGATTTTCATGTGTATCTTTCAACAGTTTGTTTAATGGTGGATACAAAGGGCTGGAAAAGTTTATTTTGTCCTCTCAAGATAAAGGAAAAGATCAAAAATATCTTATCTAGAATCAATCCGTCTCAAAAGTGGATGCTACTATTTATCAGGGGCATGAGGTGCTGCATCGTTCCTCACACTGATTCCTGGTCCATAGATGTGAATGTTTTCCCTGATATTTTATTTTGAAGATGATCAAAAGAAATGGTTTTCAGACTGTGTTCCTAAATGGGAACATAATATCCATAGTCCTGGTGCTGGATATTCAGCTGCATTGTTCAATGTTTCAAAGGTTCATTTGTTATCAAAGTATACAACTCTTGTGTTGGCGCATGGCCTAGTGGATAAGGCCTCAGACTAGTAACTGGTCACTGGTTCGAGATTCAGCCGAGGCAGCGTGTTTGTATCCTTGAGCAAGGCACTTAACAACACATTGCTCTGTGTCCGGTGACAAGCTGCTTGGATCCTAGTGCCCTTCCCTTGGACAACATCGGTGGCATGCAACCCTGCCCAGACCTGCGCCCTGGAAACCTTCCAAGGCTCAAATCCATGGTCTCACAAGACTAACAGATGCCTAAAAAAAAATACAACTCTGAAATTCTTTTTCTCCAGATAGTCACGAAAAGAATGTCATTTCTCAGACAAAATTTATAACAAAAACAGAGCAGCCACATCTACCCCCAAATCCCCTTCTCCCACACACAAAATATGATAATACTGAAAAAAATTCCACAGTTCAAATCAAATCCCCATCCTAAGTGCAGAAAACCTGGATAATGTTCTCCCTCTCTGTAGCAGAGTGATTTCACTCATGATTAAAAAGGCAGGCCACTGGCATTCCAAGCTCCCTTGTCACTTTAATCAGCAAACAATGGAAACTTTAATTGGCCAAGTGAAGTCAAACATTGACATGCAGCCTTCTGATCACGAAGTTCCCACACATGCCCCCTCTGCCTCCCAGAATCCCCTCAGAGACTGCAGAGAGCTGAAATGCCCAAAAGATCTCCAACTGCATGTTACAGGTTCCAGAATCACATCCAAGATGGAAAACAAGCGTAAAAGACATAAGAGAAGTGAAGTATATGTTTTCATGATTTATTCAGAAGACGTTGATTGAAGTTGTATTGTACGCAGCAGTTCCTCTTTTGTGAACAACTTTCTGGTGTCTTAATCAAGCTGCTCATCAAACAATAAACACTGTACATCTAATTTTCTGGAGAGGTGGATTTCCTGCTAAAATCAGCAAAATCTGCCCATAGCTATTTCTATTATGTTAAAGAGCAGTGTGTGCAGTTTAGTCTCTAATCTCCAGTATTATTGTGACTTAATGATAAAGTGTAATGTTTACTATTATTGTGTTTTTGATTGTGTCATTGAAAAATCCAAATCTGATAACACTATCAGTAATCAAATGTTAACTCTTCAATGGCAATAATGCAGGGCTCTTTCATAAAATTCCAAAATAATTTCAAGAAGTATTTCACACAAAATATTTCTTCTCTTGCAGAGGATTTTTAAAAAACAGCCATGATTTTTTTTAAATTGAGAACATGGATGATTAGAATGAAATATGCTTGTATTTTTGATTTTACCTCTCCCACCTGAACATTAAAGCAAGTTGCTCTTTAAATCAATATACCTTCTGTGAAATACAATGTGGTGCAGGTTTAAGCTTACTACTAGTAAGTAGGATAGCTCCTGCAGACGATAGCGGAACCACTTTGGATTAATGACTTCTCACTTATTTATTTTTCGCTGTCCAATGTAAGTTAAAATGTACTTCCATTTATTGTACACACAATACAATTACAAATCTAAATAAAGATACTTGTAATCATCAACAGTTAGCAATTTTATATACAGGCGTCCCCTGTTTTTCAAATGTTTGCTTTACGACACCTTGCTGTTACGAAAGACCTACATTAGTTACCTGTTTTTGCTAACAGAAGGTGTTTTCACTGTTATGAAAAAAGACAGCGTGCGAAAAAAGGCACTGCCTCTCCAGGAACTGCATTCTAGCTGGCATTGCTTAAACACATGCCTGTGAGCATCTCTGCTTTATGTCGATTTATTTTGTCCATCTATTAACAAGATGAGTTCTAAGGTACAGTATCAGAAAAACCTAAGACAGCTCGTAAGGGTGTTACACTTAGCGTAGAACTAGACATAATTAATCATTTCAATCATGGTGAACCAAGTAAGGACATAGTGAGTTTGGCTAAGGAGGCTGGCTTTGTAGAAGTTGACTAAGATGACACTGAAGAGGTTTTGGCATTCCATGATCAAGAACTGACAGATGAAGAGCTGATACAATTGCAAGAGGAAAGGATAACAATCGAAACTGAATGCAGTGGTGAACGGACTGAAAATGAAGTCATCCAGGAACTGAACGTGAAGCAATTGTGTGAGATTTTCACTGTGATTGACAACACTGTAATGATTGCAGGTAAGTATGACTTTAAATTTGAAAGGGTATGTAGGTTTAGGGCATATTTGGAGGATGGTTTGAGTGCTTACAAAGAACTGTGTGATAGCAAAATGCACGAGGCTAAGCAGTCAAGTATACTGTGGTGTTTTCAAGACTTCCGCATCAGCCACAGCAGACAACAAATCTCGACCTTCGACATCGAGGCAGGCAGACATAGAAGAAGGTGACCTGCCTGCCCTGATGGAAACAGACGGCAATGAGATGACACCCCAGTGTCCAACCACCCCAACCTCCGACAACTCAGCCGAACACACCATCATCAGTGTGCTCGCTGTCTTCGCGATTCCGGTAGGTGAAACTACACTGTACATACATTATTTCTACTTTATATAGGCTGTGTATTTATATATATCATTTGGCATGATTTGGCAACTTCATAGCTTAAAGGTTACTGGAGAGAGCGTTTCTGCCGAGAGCCCTTGCTCCATGTGTTTCTGCCGAGAGCCCTTGTGTCGAGTGTTTCTGCCGAGAGACCTTGCGTCGGGTGTTTCTGCCGAGAGCCCTTGTGTCGAGTGTTTCTGCCGAGAGACCTTGTGTCGAGTGTTTCTGCCGAGAGCCCTTGTGCCCGGTGTTTCTGCCGAGAGCCCTTGCGTCGGGTGTTTCTGCCGAGAGTCCTTGCGTCGGGTGTTTCTGCCGAGACCCCTTGTGCCCGGTGTTTCTGCCGAGAGCCCTTGTGTCGAGTGTTTCTGCCGAGAGCCCTTGTGTCGAGTGTTTCTGCCGAGAGCCCTTGTGCCCAGTGTTTCTGCCGAGAGCCCTTGTGTCGAGTGTTTCTGCCGAGAGCCCTTGCGTCGAGTGTTTCTGCCGAGAGCCCTTGCTCCATGTGTTTCTGCCGAGACCCCTTGCGTCGAGTGTTTCTGCCGAGAGTCCTTGTGTCGAGTGTTTCTGGAGAGAGCCCTTGTGCCCAGTGTTTCTGCCGAGAGCCCTTGCGTCGAGTGTTTCTGCCGAGAGCCCTTGTGTCGAGTGTTTCTGCCATGAGCCCTTGTGTCGAGTGTTTCTGCCGAGAGCCCTTGCGTCGGGTGTTTCTGCCGAGACCCCTTGTGTCCAGTGTTTCTGCCGAGAGCCCTTGTGTCGAGTGTTTCTGCCGAGAGACCTTGTGTCGAGTGTTTCTGCCGAGAGTCCTTGTGCCCAGTGTTTCTGCCGAGAGACCTTGTGCCCAGTGTTTCTGCCGAGAGACCTTGCGTCGAGTGTTTCTGCCGAGAGCCCTTGCGTCGAATGTTTCTGCCGAGAGCCCTTGCGTCGGGTGTTTCTGCCGAGAGCCCTTGTGTCGAGTGTTTCTGCCGAGAGACCTTGCGTCGAGTGTTTCTGCCGAGAGACCTTGTGTCGAGTGTTTCTGGCGAGAGCCCTTGTGCCCAGTGTTTCTGCCGAGAGCCCTTGCGTCGAGTGTTTCTGCCGACAGCCCTTGTGTCGAGTGTTTCTGCCGAGAGCCCTTGCGTCCAGTGTTTCTGCCGAGACCCCTTGCGTCCAGTGTTTCTGCCGAGAGCCCTTGCGTCCAGTGTTTCTGCCGAGAGACCTTGCGTCGAGTGTTTCTGCCGAGACCCCTTGTGTCGAGTGTTTCTGCCGAGAGACCTTGTGTCCAGTGTTTCTGCCGAGAGCCCTTGCGTCGAGTGTTTCTGCCGAGAGCCCTTGTGTCGAGTGTTTCTGCCGAGAGCCCTTGTGTCGAGTGTTTCTGCCGAGAGACCTTGTGTCGAGTGTTTCTGCCGAGAGCCCTTGTGTCCAGTGTTTCTGCCGAGAGCCCTTGTGCCCAGTGTTTCTGCCGAGAGCCCTTGTGTCCAGTGTTTCTGCCGAGAGACCTTGTGTCGGGTGTTTCTGCCGAGAGACCTTGCGTCGGGTGTTTCTGCCGAGACCCCTTGCGTTGAGTGTTTCTGCCGAGAGCCCTTGCGTTGAGTGTTTCTGCCGAGAGCCCTTGCGTCGAGTGTTTCTGCCGAGAGCCCTTGCGTCGAGTGTTTCTGCCGAGAGCCCTTGCGTCGAGTGTTTCTGCCGAGAGCCCTTGCGTCGAGTGTTTCTGCCGAGAGCCCTTGCGTCGAGTGTTTCTGCCGAGAGCCCTTGTGTCGAGTGTTTCTGCCGAGAGACCTTGCGTCCAGTGTTTCTGCCGAGAGCCCTTGTGTCGAGTGTTTCTGCCGAGAGACCTTGCGTCGAGTGTTTCTGCCGAGAGACCTTGCGTCGAGTGTTTCTGCCGAGAGCCCTTGTGTCGAGTGTTTCTGCTGAGAGCTCTTGCGTCGAGTGTTTCTGCCGAGAGACCTTGCGTCGGGTGTTTCTGCCGAGACCCCTTGTGTCGAGTGTTTCTGCTGAGAGCTCTTGTGTCCAGTGTTTCTGCCGAGAGACCTTGTGTCGAGTGTTTCTGCCGAGAGCCCTTGTGCCCAGTGTTTCTGCCGAGAGCCCTTGCGTCGAGTGTTTCTGCCGAGAGCCCTTGTGTCGAGTGTTTCTGCTGAGAGCTCTTGTGTCCAGTGTTTCTGCCGAGAGACCTTGTGTCGAGTGTTTCTGCCGAGAGCCCTTGTGCCCAGTGTTTCTGCCGAGAGCCCTTGCGTCGGGTGTTTCTGCCGAGACCCCTTGCGTCGGGTGTTTCTGCCGAGAGCCCTTGTGTCGAGTGTTTCTGCCGAGAGCCCTTGCGTCGGGTGTTTCTGCCGAGAGCCCTTGCGTCGAGTGTTTCTGCCGAGAGACCTTGCGTCGGGTGTTTCTGCCGAGAGCCCTTGTGTCGGGTGTTTCTGCCGAGAGCCCTTGCGTCGAGTGTTTCTGCCGAGAGCCCTTGCGTCGGGTGTTTCTGCCGAGAGCCCTTGCGTCGAGTGTTTCTGCCGAGAGACCTTGCGTCGAGTGTTTCTGCCGAGACCCCTTGCGTCGGGTGTTTCTGCCGAGAGCCCTTGCGTCGAGTGTTTCTGCCGAGACCCCTTGCGTCGGGTGTTTCTGCCGAGAGCCCTTGTGTCGAGTGTTTCTGCCGAGAGCCCTTGCGTCCAGTGTTTCTGCCGAGAGCCCTTGTGTCCAGTGTTTCTGCCGAGAGCCCTTGCGTCCAGTGTTTCTGCCGAGAGCCCTTGCGTCCAGTGTTTCTGCCGAGAGCCCTTGCGTCGAGTGTTTCTGCCGAGAGACCTTGCGTCGAGTGTTTCTGCCGAGAGCCCTTGTGCCCAGTGTTTCTGCCGAGAGTCCTTGCGTCCAGTGTTTCTGCCGAGAGCCCTTGCGTCGAGTGTTTCTGCCGAGAGACCTTGCGTCGAGTGTTTCTGCCGAGAGTCCTTGTGTCGAGTGTTTCTGCCGAGAGCCCTTGTGTCGAGTGTTTCTGCCGAGAGCCCTTGTGTCGAGTGTTTCTGCCGAGAGCCCTTGCGTCGAGTGTTTCTGCCGAGACCCCTTGTGTCGAGTGTTTCTGCCGAGAGACCTTGAGTCGAGTGTTTCTGCCGAGAGACCTTGTGTCGAGTGTTTCTGCCGAGAGCCCTTGTGCCGAGTGTTTCTGCCGAGAGACCTTGTGTCGAGTGTTTCTGCCGAGAGCCCTTGTGCCCAGTGTTTCTGCCGAGAGACCTTGTGTCCAGTGTTTCTGCCGAGAGCCCTTGTGTCAAGTGTTTCTGCCGAGAGCCCTTGTGCCCAATGTTTCTGCCGAGAGACCTTGCGTCGAGTGTTTCTGCCGAGAGCCCTTGCGTCGAGTGTTTCTGCCGAGAGCCCTTGTGTCGAGTGTTTCTGCCGAGAGCCCTTGCGTCGAGTGTTTCTGCCGAGAGTCCTTGTGCCCAGTGTTTCTGCCGAGAGTCCTTGTGCCCAGTGTTTCTGCCGAGACCCCTTGCGTCGAGTGTTTCTGCCGAGAGCCCTTGCGTCGAGTGTTTCTGCCGAGAGACCTTGCGTCGAGTGTTTCTGCCGAGACCCCTTGCGTCGAGTGTTTCTGCCGAGACCCCTTGCGTCGAGTGTTTCTGCCGAGAGCCCTTGCTCCATGTGTTTCTGCCGAGACCCCTTGCGTCGAGTGTTTCTGCCGAGAGACCTTGCTCCATGTGTTTCTGCCGAGACCCCTTGCGTCGAGTGTTTCTGCCGAGAGACCTTGCGTCGAGTGTTTCTGCCGAGAGCCCTTGCTCCATGTGTTTCTGCCGAGACCCCTTGTGTCGAGTGTTTCTGCCGAGAGCCTTTGTGTTGAGTGTTTCTGCCGAGAGCCCTTGCGTCCAGTGTTTCTGCCGAGAGCCCTTGCGTCGAGTGTTTCTGCCGAGAGCCCTTGCGTCCAGTGTTTCTGCCGAGACCCCTTGCGTCGGGTGTTTCTGCCGAGAGCCCTTGTGTCGGGTGTTTCTGCCGAGACCCCTTGCGTCGGGTGTTTCTGCCGAGACCCCTTGCGTCGGGTGTTTCTGCCGAGAGCCCTTGCGTCGGGTGTTTCTGCCGAGACCCCTTGCGTCGGGTGTTTCTGCCGAGAGCCCTTGCGTCGGGTGTTTCTGCCGAGACCCCTTGCGTCGGGTGTTTCTGCCGAGAGCCCTTGCGTCGGGTGTTTCTGCCGAGACCCCTTGCGTCGGGTGTTTCTGCCGAGAGCCCTTGTGCCCAGTGTTTCTGCCGAGAGCCCTTGCGTCGAGTGTTTCTGCCGAGACCCCTTGCGTCGAGTGTTTCTGCCGAGAGCCCTTGCGTCCAGTGTTTCTGCCGAGAGCCCTTGTGCCCAGTGTTTCTGCCGAGAGACCTTGTGCCCAGTGTTTCTGCCGAGACCCCTTGCGTCGAGTGTTTCTGCCGAGAGCCCTTGCGTCCAGTGTTTCTGCCGAGAGCCCTTGTGCCCAGTGTTTCTGCCGAGAGACCTTGCGTCGAGTGTTTCTGCCGAGAGCCCTTGTGCCCAGTGTTTCTGCCGAGAGTCCTTGCGTCGAGTGTTTCTGCCGAGACCCCTTGTGCCCAGTGTTTCTGCCGAGAGCCCTTGCGTCCAGTGTTTCTGCCGAGAGCCCTTGCGTCGAGTGTTTCTGCCGAGAGCCCTTGTGTCGAGTGTTTCTGCCGAGACCCCTTGTGTCGAGTGTTTCTGCCGAGAGCCCTTGTGCCCAGTGTTTCTGCCGAGAGCCCTTGCGTCGAGTGTTTCTGCCGAGAGACCTTGTGTCGAGTGTTTCTGCCGAGAGCCCTTGCGTCGAGTGTTTCTGCCGAGACCCCTTGTGTCGAGTGTTTCTGCCGAGAGTCCTTGCGTCGAGTGTTTCTGCCGAGACCCCTTGTGCCCAGTGTTTCTGCCGAGAGTCCTTGCGTTGAGTGTTTCTGCAGAGAGCCCTTGTGCCCAGTGTTTCTGCCGAGAGTCCTTGCGTTGAGTGTTTCTGCCGAGAGCCCTTGTGCCCAGTGTTTCTGCCGAGAGCCCTTGTGTCGAGTGTTTCTGCCGAGAGCCCTTGCGTCCAGTGTTTCTGCCGAGACCCCTTGTGTCGAGTGTTTCTGCCGAGAGTCCTTGTGTCGAGTGTTTCTGCCGAGAGCCCTTGTGCCCAGTGTTTCTGCCGAGAGACCTTGCGTCGAGTGTTTCTGCCGAGAGACCTTGCGTCGAGTGTTTCTGCCGAGAGACCTTGTGCCCAGTGTTTCTGCCGAGAGCCCTTGTGTCGAGTGTTTCTGCCGAGAGCCCTTGCGTCGGGTGTTTCTGCCGAGAGCCCTTGCGTCGAGTGTTTCTGCCGAGAGCCCTTGCGTCGAGTGTTTCTGCCGAGAGCCCTTGTGTCCAGTGTTTCTGCCGAGAGCCCTTGCGTCGGGTGTTTCTGCCGAGACCCCTTGCGTCGAGTGTTTCTGCCGAGAGCCCTTGCGTCCAGTGTTTCTGCCGAGAGCCCTTGTGCCCAGTGTTTCTGCCGAGAGCCCTTGCGTCGAGTGTTTCTGCCGAGAGCCCTTGTGTCGAGTGTTTCTGCCGAGAGACCTTGCGTCCAGTGTTTCTGCCGAGAGACCTTGCGTCCAGTGTTTCTGCCGAGAGCCCTTGCGTCGAGTGTTTCTGCCGAGAGCCCTTGCGTCGAGTGTTTCTGCCGAGAGACCTTGCGTCCAGTGTTTCTGCGGAGAGCCCTTGTGCCCAGTGTTTCTGCCGAGAGCCCTTGTGTCGAGTGTTTCTGCCGAGAGCCCTTGCGTCGAGTGTTTCTGCCGAGAGCCCTTGCGTCGAGTGTTTCTGCCGAGAGCCCTTGCGTCGGGTGTTTCTGCCGAGACCCCTTGCGTCGAGTGTTTCTGCCGAGAGCCCTTGCGTCGGGTGTTTCTGCCGAGAGCCCTTGTGTCCAGTGTTTCTGCCGAGAGCCCTTGTGTCGAGTGTTTCTGCCGAGAGACCTTGTGTCGAGTGTTTCTGCCGAGAGCCCTTGCGTCGAGTGTTTCTGCCGAGAGACCTTGTGTCGAGTGTTTCTGCCGAGAGACCTTGCGTCGAGTGTTTCTGCCGAGAGCCCTTGTGTCGAGTGTTTCTGCTGAGACCCCTTGCGTCGAGTGTTTCTGCCGAGAGACCTTGTGTCGAGTGTTTCTGCCGAGACCCCTTGCGCCCAGTGTTTCTGCCGAGAGCCCTTGTGTCCAGTGTTTCTGCCGAGAGACCTTGTGTCGAGTGTTTCTGCCGAGAGACCTTGCGTTGAGTGTTTCTGCCGAGAGCCCTTGCGTCGAGTGTTTCTGCCGAGAGACCTTGTGTCGAGTGTTTCTGCCGAGAGACCTTGTGTCGAGTGTTTCTGCCGAGAGCCCTTGTGTCGAGTGTTTCTGCCGAGAGCCCTTGCGTCCAGTGTTTCTGCCGAGAGCCCTTGCGTCGGGTGTTTCTGCCGAGACCCCTTGCGTCGAGTGTTTCTGCCGAGAGCCCTTGTGTCGAGTGTTTCTGCCGAGAGCCCTTGCGTCGAGTGTTTCTGCCGAGAGCCCTTGTGTCGAGTGTTTCTGCCGAGAGCCCTTGCGTCGAGTGTTTCTGCCGAGAGCCCTTGTGTCGAGTGTTTCTGCCGAGAGACCTTGCGTCGAGTGTTTCTGCCGAGAGCCCTTGCGTCGAGTGTTTCTGCCGAGAGACCTTGCGTCCAGTGTTTCTGCCGAGACCCCTTGTACCCAGTGTTTCTGCCGAGAGCCCTTGTGTTGGGTGTTTCTGCCGAGAGACCTTGCGTCGAGTGTTTCTGCCGAGAGCCCTTGTGTCGGGTGTTTCTGCCGAGAGCCCTTGTGCCCAGTGTTTCTGCCGAGAGCCCTTGTGTCGAGTGTTTCTGCCGAGAGACCTTGTGTCGAGTGTTTCTGCCGAGAGCCCTTGTGTTGGGTGTTTCTGCCGAGAGACCTTGTGTCGGGTGTTTCTGCCGAGAGCCCTTGCGTCGAGTGTTTCTGCCGAGAGCCCTTGTGCCCAGTGTTTCTGCCGAGAGACCTTGCGTCCAGTGTTTCTGCCGAGAGCTCTTGTGCCCAGTGTTTCTGCCGAGAGACCTTGTGTCGAGTGTTTCTGCCGAGAGACCTTGCGTCGAGTGTTTCTGCCGAGAGCCCTTGTGTCGGGTGTTTCTGCCGAGAGCCCTTGTGTCGGGTGTTTCTGCCGAGAGCCCTTGTGTCCAGTGTTTCTGCTGAGAGACCTTGTGTCGGGTGTTTCTGCCGAGAGCCCTTGTGTCCAGTGTTTCTGCCGAGAGCCCTTGTGTCGAGTGTTTCTGCCGAGAGCCCTTGTGTCGAGTGTTTCTGCCGAGAGCCCTTGTGTCGGGTGTTTCTGCTGAGAGCCCTTGCGTCGAGTGTTTCTGCCGAGAGACCTTGTGTCGAGTGTTTCTGCCGAGAGCTCTTGTGTCCAGTGTTTCTGCCGAGACCCCTTGCGTCGAGTGTTTCTGCCGAGACCCCTTGCGTCGGGTGTTTCTGCCGAGAGACCTTGCGTCGGGTGTTTCTGCCGAGAGCCCTTGCGTCGAGTGTTTCTGCCGAGACCCCTTGCGTCCAGTGTTTCTGCCGAGAGCCCTTGCGTCGAGTGTTTCTGCCGAGAGCCCTTGCGTCGGGTGTTTCTGCCGAGACCCCTTGCGTCCAGTGTTTCTGCCGAGACCCCTTGCGTCGAGTGTTTCTGCCGAGACCCCTTGCGTCCAGTGTTTCTGCCGAGAGCCCTTGCGTCGAGTGTTTCTGCCGAGAGCCCTTGCGTCGGGTGTTTCTGCCGAGACCCCTTGCGTCGAGTGTTTCTGCCGAGAGCCCTTGCGTCGGGTGTTTCTGCCAAGAGCCCTTGTGTCCAGTGTTTCTGCCGAGAGCCCTTGTGTCGAGTGTTTCTGCCGAGAGACCTTGTGTCGAGTGTTTCTGCCGAGAGCCCTTGCGTCGAGTGTTTCTGCCGAGAGACCTTGTGTCGAGTGTTTCTGCCGAGAGACCTTGCGTCGAGTGTTTCTGCCGAGAGCCCTTGTGTCGAGTGTTTCTGCTGAGACCCCTTGCGTCGAGTGTTTCTGCCGAGAGACCTTGTGTCGAGTGTTTCTGCCGAGACCCCTTGCGCCCAGTGTTTCTGCCGAGAGCCCTTGTGTCCAGTGTTTCTGCCGAGAGACCTTGTGTCGAGTGTTTCTGCCGAGAGACCTTGCGTTGAGTGTTTCTGCCGAGAGCCCTTGCGTCGAGTGTTTCTGCCGAGAGACCTTGTGTCGAGTGTTTCTGCCGAGAGCCCTTGTGTCGAGTGTTTCTGCCGAGAGCCCTTGCGTCCAGTGTTTCTGCCGAGAGCCCTTGCGTCGGGTGTTTCTGCCGAGACCCCTTGCGTCGAGTGTTTCTGCCGAGAGCCCTTGCGTCCAGTGTTTCTGCCGAGAGACCTTGTGTCGGGTGTTTCTGCCGAGAGACCTTGTGTCGGGTGTTTCTGCCGAGAGCCCTTGCGTCGGGTGTTTCTGCCGAGAGCCCTTGCGTCCAGTGTTTCTGCCGAGAGACCTTGTGTCGAGTGTTTCTGCCGAGAGCCCTTGTGTCGAGTGTTTCTGCCGAGAGCCCTTGCGTCCAGTGTTTCTGCCGAGAGCCCTTGTGTCGGGTGTTTCTGCCGAGAGCCCTTGCGTCGGGTGTTTCTGCCGAGAGCCCTTGCGTCCAGTGTTTCTGCCGAGAGACCCCTTGCGTCGAGTGTTTCTGCCGAGAGCCCTTGCGTCGAGTGTTTCTGCCGAGAGACCCCTTGTGTCGAGTGTTTCTGCCGAGAGACCTTGCGTCGAGTGTTTCTGCCGAGAGCCCTTGTGTCGAGTGTTTCTGCTGAGACCCCTTGCGTCGAGTGTTTCTGCCGAGAGACCTTGTGTCGAGTGTTTCTGCCGAGACCCCTTGCGCCCAGTGTTTCTGCCGAGAGCCCTTGTGTCCAGTGTTTCTGCCGAGAGACCTTGTGTCGAGTGTTTCTGCCGAGAGACCTTGCGTTGAGTGTTTCTGCCGAGAGCCCTTGCGTCGAGTGTTTCTGCCGAGAGACCTTGTGTCGAGTGTTTCTGCCGAGAGCCCTTGTGTCGAGTGTTTCTGCCGAGAGCCCTTGCGTCCAGTGTTTCTGCCGAGAGCCCTTGCGTCGGGTGTTTCTGCCGAGACCCCTTGCGTCGAGTGTTTCTGCCGAGAGCCCTTGCGTCCAGTGTTTCTGCCGAGAGACCTTGTGTCGGGTGTTTCTGCCGAGAGACCTTGTGTCGGGTGTTTCTGCCGAGAGCCCTTGCGTCGGGTGTTTCTGCCGAGAGCCCTTGCGTCCAGTGTTTCTGCCGAGAGACCTTGTGTCGAGTGTTTCTGCCGAGAGCCCTTGCGTCGGGTGTTTCTGCCGAGAGCCCTTGTGTCGGGTGTTTCTGCTGAGAGCCCTTGCGTCGAGTGTTTCTGCCGAGAGACCTTGTGTCGAGTGTTTCTGCCGAGAGCCCTTGTGTCGGGTGTTTCTGCCGAGAGCCCTTGCGTCGAGTGTTTCTGCCGAGAGCCCTTGTGCCCAGTGTTTCTGCCGAGAGCCCTTGCGTCGAGTGTTTCTGCCGAGAGCCCTTGCGTCGGGTGTTTCTGCCGAGAGCCCTTGCGTCGGGTGTTTCTGCCGAGACCCCTTGCGTCGAGTGTTTCTGCCGAGACCCCTTGCGTCGGGTGTTTCTGCCGAGAGCCCTTGCGTCGAGTGTTTCTGCCGAGAGACCTTGCGTCGAGTGTTTCTGCCGAGAGACCTTGCGTCCAGTGTTTCTGCCGAGAGACCTTGCGTCGAGTGTTTCTGCCGAGAGACCTTGCGTCGAGTGTTTCTGCCGAGAGCCCTTGCGTCGAGTGTTTCTGCCGAGAGCCCTTGCGTCGAGTGTTTCTGCCGAGAGCCCTTGCGTCGGGTGTTTCTGCCGAGAGCCCTTGCGTCGGGTGTTTCTGCCGAGAGCCCTTGCGTCCAGTGTTTCTGCCGAGAGCCCTTGCGTCGGGTGTTTCTGCCGAGAGCCCTTGTGTCGAGTGTTTCTGCCGAGAGCCCTTGCGTCGGGTGTTTCTGCCGAGAGCCCTTGCGTCGGGTGTTTCTGCCGAGAGACCTTGCGTCGGGTGTTTCTGCCGAGAGCCCTTGTGTCGAGTGTTTCTGCCGAGAGCCCTTGTGTCGAGTGTTTCTGCCGAGAGCCCTTGTGTCCAGTGTTTCTGCCGAGAGCCCTTGTGTCGAGTGTTTCTGCCGAGAGCCCTTGCGTCGAGTGTTTCTGCCGAGACCCCTTGTGTCGGGTGTTTCTGCTGAGAGTCCTTGTGCCCAGTGTTTCTGCCGAGAGACCTTGTGTCGAGTGTTTCTGCCGAGAAACCTTGCGTCGGGTGTTTCTGCCGAGAGCCCTTGCGTCGAGTGTTTCTGCCGAGACCCCTTGTGCCCAGTGTTTCTGCCGAGAGCCCTTGCGTCGAGTGTTTCTGCCGAGAGACCTTGTGTCGAGTGTTTCTGCCGAGAGCCCTTGCGTTGGGTGTTTCTGCCGAGAGCCCTTGTGTCGAGTGTTTCTGCCGAGAGCCCTTGCGTTGGGTGTTTCTGCCGAGAGACCTTGTGTCGAGTGTTTCTGCCGAGAGCCCTTGCGTCGGGTGTTTCTGCCGAGAGCCCTTGTGTCCAGTGTTTCTGCAGAGAGCCCTTGTGTCCAGTGTTTCTGCCGAGAGACCTTGTGTCCAGTGTTTCTGCCGAGAGACCTTGTGTCCAGTGTTTCTGCCGAGAGACCTTGTGTCGAGTGTTTCTGCCGAGAGCCCTTGCGTCGGGTGTTTCTGCCGAGAGCCCTTGTGTCGAGTGTTTCTGCCGAGAGCCCTTGTGTCCAGTGTTTCTGCCGAGAGACCTTGTGTCCAGTGTTTCTGCCGAGAGACCTTGTGTCGAGTGTTTCTGCCGAGAGCCCTTGCGTCGTGTGTTTCTGCCGAGAGCCCTTGCGTCGAGTGTTTCTGCCGAGAGCCCTTGTGTCGAGTGTTTCTGCCGAGAGCCCTTGCGTCGAGTGTTTCTGCCGAGAGCCCTTGTGTCGAGTGTTTCTGCCGAGACCCCTTGTGTCGAGTGTTTCTGCCGAGAGCCCTTGTGTCGAGTGTTTCTGCCGAGAGCCCTTGTGTCGAGTGTTTCTGCCGAGAGCCCTTGTGTCGGGTGTTTCTGCCGAGAGCCCTTGTGTCAAGTGTTTCTGCCGAGAGCCCTTGTGCCCAGTGTTTCTGCCGAGAGCCCTTGTGCCCAGTGTTTCTGCCGAGAGCCCTTGCGTCGAGTGTTTCTGCCGAGAGTCCTTGTGTCCAGTGTTTCTGCCGAGAGTCCTTGTGTCCAGTGTTTCTGCCGAGAGCCCTTGCGTCGAGTGTTTCTGCCGAGAGTCCTTGTGTCCAGTGTTTCTGCCGAGAGCCCTTGCGTCGAGTGTTTCTGCCGAGAGCCCTTGCGTCGAGTGTTTCTGCCGAGAGTCCTTGTGTCCAGTGTTTCTGCCGAGAGCCCTTGCGTCGAGTGTTTCTGCTGAGAGCCCTTGTGTCGAGTGTTTCTGCCGAGAGCCCTTGCGTCGGGTGTTTCTGCCGAGAGCCCTTGCGTCCAGTGTTTCTGCCGAGAGACCCCTTGCGTCGAGTGTTTCTGCCGAGAGCCCTTGCGTCGAGTGTTTCTGCCGAGAGACCCCTTGTGTCGAGTGTTTCTGCCGAGAGACCTTGCGTCGAGTGTTTCTGCCGAGAGCCCTTGTGTCGAGTGTTTCTGCTGAGACCCCTTGCGTCGAGTGTTTCTGCCGAGAGACCTTGTGTCGAGTGTTTCTGCCGAGACCCCTTGCGCCCAGTGTTTCTGCCGAGAGCCCTTGTGTCCAGTGTTTCTGCCGAGAGACCTTGTGTCGAGTGTTTCTGCCGAGAGACCTTGCGTTGAGTGTTTCTGCCGAGAGCCCTTGCGTCGAGTGTTTCTGCCGAGAGACCTTGTGTCGAGTGTTTCTGCCGAGAGCCCTTGTGTCGAGTGTTTCTGCCGAGAGCCCTTGCGTCCAGTGTTTCTGCCGAGAGCCCTTGCGTCGGGTGTTTCTGCCGAGACCCCTTGCGTCGAGTGTTTCTGCCGAGAGCCCTTGCGTCCAGTGTTTCTGCCGAGAGACCTTGTGTCGGGTGTTTCTGCCGAGAGACCTTGTGTCGGGTGTTTCTGCCGAGAGCCCTTGCGTCGGGTGTTTCTGCCGAGAGCCCTTGCGTCCAGTGTTTCTGCCGAGAGACCTTGTGTCGAGTGTTTCTGCCGAGAGCCCTTGCGTCGGGTGTTTCTGCCGAGAGCCCTTGTGTCGGGTGTTTCTGCTGAGAGCCCTTGCGTCGAGTGTTTCTGCCGAGAGACCTTGTGTCGAGTGTTTCTGCCGAGAGCCCTTGTGTCGGGTGTTTCTGCCGAGAGCCCTTGCGTCGAGTGTTTCTGCCGAGAGCCCTTGTGCCCAGTGTTTCTGCCGAGAGCCCTTGCGTCGAGTGTTTCTGCCGAGAGCCCTTGCGTCGGGTGTTTCTGCCGAGAGCCCTTGCGTCGGGTGTTTCTGCCGAGACCCCTTGCGTCGAGTGTTTCTGCCGAGACCCCTTGCGTCGGGTGTTTCTGCCGAGAGCCCTTGCGTCGAGTGTTTCTGCCGAGAGACCTTGCGTCGAGTGTTTCTGCCGAGAGACCTTGCGTCCAGTGTTTCTGCCGAGAGACCTTGCGTCGAGTGTTTCTGCCGAGAGACCTTGCGTCGAGTGTTTCTGCCGAGAGCCCTTGCGTCGAGTGTTTCTGCCGAGAGCCCTTGCGTCGAGTGTTTCTGCCGAGAGCCCTTGCGTCGGGTGTTTCTGCCGAGAGCCCTTGCGTCGGGTGTTTCTGCCGAGAGCCCTTGCGTCCAGTGTTTCTGCCGAGAGCCCTTGCGTCGGGTGTTTCTGCCGAGAGCCCTTGTGTCGAGTGTTTCTGCCGAGAGCCCTTGCGTCGGGTGTTTCTGCCGAGAGCCCTTGCGTCGGGTGTTTCTGCCGAGAGACCTTGCGTCGGGTGTTTCTGCCGAGAGCCCTTGTGTCGAGTGTTTCTGCCGAGAGCCCTTGTGTCGAGTGTTTCTGCCGAGAGCCCTTGTGTCCAGTGTTTCTGCCGAGAGCCCTTGTGTCGAGTGTTTCTGCCGAGAGCCCTTGCGTCGAGTGTTTCTGCCGAGACCCCTTGTGTCGGGTGTTTCTGCTGAGAGTCCTTGTGCCCAGTGTTTCTGCCGAGAGACCTTGTGTCGAGTGTTTCTGCCGAGAAACCTTGCGTCGGGTGTTTCTGCCGAGAGCCCTTGCGTCGAGTGTTTCTGCCGAGACCCCTTGTGCCCAGTGTTTCTGCCGAGAGCCCTTGCGTCGAGTGTTTCTGCCGAGAGACCTTGTGTCGAGTGTTTCTGCCGAGAGCCCTTGCGTTGGGTGTTTCTGCCGAGAGCCCTTGTGTCGAGTGTTTCTGCCGAGAGCCCTTGCGTTGGGTGTTTCTGCCGAGAGACCTTGTGTCGAGTGTTTCTGCCGAGAGCCCTTGCGTCGGGTGTTTCTGCCGAGAGCCCTTGTGTCCAGTGTTTCTGCAGAGAGCCCTTGTGTCCAGTGTTTCTGCCGAGAGACCTTGTGTCCAGTGTTTCTGCCGAGAGACCTTGTGTCCAGTGTTTCTGCCGAGAGACCTTGTGTCGAGTGTTTCTGCCGAGAGCCCTTGCGTCGGGTGTTTCTGCCGAGAGCCCTTGTGTCGAGTGTTTCTGCCGAGAGCCCTTGTGTCCAGTGTTTCTGCCGAGAGACCTTGTGTCCAGTGTTTCTGCCGAGAGACCTTGTGTCGAGTGTTTCTGCCGAGAGCCCTTGCGTCGTGTGTTTCTGCCGAGAGCCCTTGCGTCGAGTGTTTCTGCCGAGAGCCCTTGTGTCGAGTGTTTCTGCCGAGAGCCCTTGCGTCGAGTGTTTCTGCCGAGAGCCCTTGTGTCGAGTGTTTCTGCCGAGACCCCTTGTGTCGAGTGTTTCTGCCGAGAGCCCTTGTGTCGAGTGTTTCTGCCGAGAGCCCTTGTGTCGAGTGTTTCTGCCGAGAGCCCTTGTGTCGGGTGTTTCTGCCGAGAGCCCTTGTGTCAAGTGTTTCTGCCGAGAGCCCTTGTGCCCAGTGTTTCTGCCGAGAGCCCTTGTGCCCAGTGTTTCTGCCGAGAGCCCTTGCGTCGAGTGTTTCTGCCGAGAGTCCTTGTGTCCAGTGTTTCTGCCGAGAGTCCTTGTGTCCAGTGTTTCTGCCGAGAGCCCTTGCGTCGAGTGTTTCTGCCGAGAGTCCTTGTGTCCAGTGTTTCTGCCGAGAGCCCTTGCGTCGAGTGTTTCTGCCGAGAGCCCTTGCGTCGAGTGTTTCTGCCGAGAGTCCTTGTGTCCAGTGTTTCTGCCGAGAGCCCTTGCGTCGAGTGTTTCTGCTGAGAGCCCTTGTGTCGAGTGTTTCTGCCGAGAGTCCTTGTGTCCAGTGTTTCTGCCGAGAGCCCTTGTGTCCAGTGTTTCTGCCGAGAGCCCTTGTGTCCAGTGTTTCTGCTGAGAGACCTTGCGTCGGGTGTTTCTGCCATGAGCCCTTGCGTCGGGTGTTTCTGCCGAGAGCCCTTGCGTCGAGTGTTTCTGCCGAGACCCCTTGCGTCGAGTGTTTCTGCCGAGAGCCCTTGCGTCGAGTGTTTCTGCCGAGAGACCTTGTGTCCAGTGTTTCTGCCGAGAGACCTTGTGTCCAGTGTTTCTGCCGAGACCCCTTGCGTCGGGTGTTTCTGCCGAGAGCCCTTGTGTCGAGTGTTTCTGCCGAGAGCCCTTGTGTCGAGTGTTTCTGCCGAGAGACCTTGTGTCGAGTGTTTCTGCCGAGAGACCTTGTGCCCAGTGTTTCTGCCGAGAGACCTTGTGTCGAGTGTTTCTGCCGAGAGCCCTTGTGTCGAGTGTTTCTGCTGAGAGACCTTGCGTCCAGTGTTTCTGCCGAGAGCCCTTGCGTCGAGTGTTTCTGCCGAGAGCCCTTGCGTCGAGTGTTTCTGCCGAGAGCCCTTGTGTCGGGTGTTTCTGCCGAGAGCCCTTGTGTCCAGTGTTTCTGCCGAGAGCCCTTGTGTCGAGTGTTTCTGCCGAGAGCCCTTGTGTCGAGTGTTTCTGCCGAGAGACCTTGCGTCGGGTGTTTCTGCCGAGAGCCCTTGTGTCGGGTGTTTCTGCCGAGAGACCTTGTGTCGAGTGTTTCTGCCGAGAGCCCTTGTGTCCAGTGTTTCTGCCGAGAGTCCTTGCGTCGAGTGTTTCTGCCGAGAGCCCTTGCGTCGGGTGTTTCTGCCGAGAGCCCTTGTGTCGAGTGTTTCTGCCGAGAGCCCTTGCGTCCAGTGTTTCTGCCGAGAGCCCTTGCGTCGGGTGTTTCTGCCGAGAGACCTTGCGTCGGGTGTTTCTGCCGAGAGCCCTTGTGTCGGGTGTTTCTGCCGAGAGCCCTTGCGTCGAGTGTTTCTGCCGAGAGACCTTGCGTCGAGTGTTTCTGCCGAGAGCCCTTGCGTCGAGTGTTTCTGCCGAGAGCCCTTGTGTCGGGTGTTTCTGCCGAGAGACCTTGCGTCGGGTGTTTCTGCCGAGAGCCCTTGCGTCGAGTGTTTCTGCCGAGAGACCTTGCGTCGAGTGTTTCTGCCGAGAGCCCTTGCGTCGAGTGTTTCTGCCGAGACCCCTTGCGTCGAGTGTTTCTGCCGAGAGACCTTGTGCCCAGTGTTTCTGCCGAGAGCCCTTGCGTCCAGTGTTTCTGCCGAGAGCTCTTGTGTCCAGTGTTTCTGCCGAGAGACCTTGTGTCCAGTGTTTCTGCCGAGAGCCCTTGCGTCGAGTGTTTCTGCCGAGAGCCCTTGCGTCCAGTGTTTCTGCCGAGAGCTCTTGTGTCCAGTGTTTCTGCCGAGAGACCTTGTGTCCAGTGTTTCTGCCGAGAGCCCTTGCGTCGGGTGTTTCTGCCGAGAGCCCTTGTGTCGAGTGTTTCTGCCGAGAGACCTTGCGTCGAGTGTTTCTGCCGAGAGACCTTGCGTCGAGTGTTTCTGCCGAGAGCCCTTGTGTCGGGTGTTTCTGCCGAGAGACCTTGCGTCGAGTGTTTCTGCCGAGAGCCCTTGTGTCGGGTGTTTCTGCCGAGAGACCTTGCGTCGAGTGTTTCTGCCGAGAGCCCTTGTGTCGGGTGTTTCTGCCGAGAGACCTTGCGTCGAGTGTTTCTGCCGAGAGCCCTTGCGTCCAGTGTTTCTGCCGAGAGCCCTTGCGTCGAGTGTTTCTGCCGAGAGACCTTGCGTCCAGTGTTTCTGCCGAGAGACCTTGCGTCGAGTGTTTCTGCCGAGAGCCCTTGTGTCGAGTGTTTCTGCCGAGAGCCCTTGCGTCGAGTGTTTCTGCCGAGAGCCCTTGTGTCGGGTGTTTCTGCCGAGAGCCCTTGTGTCGAGTGTTTCTGCCGAGAGCCCTTGCGTCGAGTGTTTCTGCCGAGAGCCCTTGTGTCGGGTGTTTCTGCCGAGAGCCCTTGCGTCGAGTGTTTCTGCCGAGAGCCCTTGTGTCGAGTGTTTCTGCCGAGACCCCTTGCGTCGAGTGTTTCTGCCGAGAGACCTTGTGTCCAGTGTTTCTGCCGAGACCCCTTGAGTCGGGTGTTTCTGCCGAGAGACCTTGTGTCGAGTGTTTCTGCCGAGAGCCCTTGTGTCGAGTGTTTCTGCCGAGAGCCCTTGCGTCGAGTGTTTCTGCCGAGAGCCCTTGCGTCGAGTGTTTCTGCCGAGAGCCCTTGTGTCGGGTGTTTCTGCCGAGAGCCCTTGCGTCGAGTGTTTCTGCCGAGAGACCTTGTGTCGGGTGTTTCTGCCGAGAGCCCTTGTGTCGAGTGTTTCTGCCGAGAGCCCTTGCGTCCAGTGTTTCTGCTGAGAGCCCTTGTGTCGAGTGTTTCTGCCGAGAGCCCTTGTGTCGAGTGTTTCTGCCGAGAGCCCTTGCGTCGAGTGTTTCTGCCGAGAGCCCTTGCGTCGGGTGTTTCTGCCGAGAGACCTTGCGTCGAGTGTTTCTGCCGAGAGCCCTTGTGTCCAGTGTTTCTGCCGAGAGACCTTGTGTCGAGTGTTTCTGCCGAGAGCCCTTGTGTCGAGTGTTTCTGCCGAGAGCCCTTGTGTCCAGTGTTTCTGCCGAGAGCCCTTGCGTCGAGTGTTTCTGCCGAGAGACCTTGTGCCCAGTGTTTCTGCCGAGACCCCTTGCGTCGAGTGTTTCTGCCGAGAGCCCTTGCGTCGGGTGTTTCTGCCGAGACCCCTTGCGTCGGGTGTTTCTGCCGAGAGACCTTGCGTCGAGTGTTTCTACCGAGAGCCCTTGCGTCGAGTGTTTCTGCCGAGAGCCCTTGTGTCGGGTGTTTCTGCCGAGAGCCCTTGCGTCGAGTGTTTCTGCCGAGAGACCTTGTGTCGAGTGTTTCTGCCGAGAGACCTTGCGTCGAGTGTTTCTGCCGAGAGACCTTGTGTCGAGTGTTTCTGCTGAGAGACCTTGCGTCGGGTGTTTCTGCCGAGAGACCTTGTGCCCAGTGTTTCTGCCGAGAGCCCTTGTGTCGAGTGTTTCTGCCGAGAGACCTTGTGTCGAGTGTTTCTGCCGAGAGACCTTGCGTCGAGTGTTTCTGCTGAGAGACCTTGCGTCGGGTGTTTCTGCCGAGAGCCCTTGTGTCGGGTGTTTCTGCCGAGAGCCCTTGTGTCGAGTGTTTCTGCCGAGAGTCCTTGCTTTGAGTGTTTCTGCCGAGAGCCCTTGCGTCGAGTGTTTCTGCCGAGAGCCCTTGCGTCGGGTGCTTCTGCTGAGAGACCTTGTGTCGAGTGTTTCTGCCGAGACCCCTTGTGTCGAGTGTTTCTGCCGAGAGACCTTGTGTCCAGTGTTTCTGCCGAGAGCCCTTGTGTCGAGTGTTTCTGCCGAGAGCCCTTGTGTCCAGTGTTTCTGCCGAGAGACCTTGCGTCCAGTGTTTCTGCCGAGAGACCTTGCGTCGAGTGTTTCTGCCGAGAGACCTTGTGTCGGGTGTTTCTGCCGAGAGCTCTTGTGTCGAGTGTTTCTGCCGAGAGACCTTGTGTCGAGTGTTTCTGCCGAGAGCCCTTGTGTCCAGTGTTTCTGCCGAGAGCCCTTGCGTCGAGTGTTTCTGCCGAGAGCCCTTGTGTCGAGTGTTTCTGCCGAGAGCCCTTGTGTCAGGTGTTTCTGCCGAGAGACCTTGTGTCGAGTGTTTCTGCCGAGAGCCCTTGTGTCCAGTGTTTCTGCCGAGAGCTCTTGTGTCCAGTGTTTCTGCCGAGAGCCCTTGCGTCGAGTGTTTCTGCCGAGACCCCTTGCGTTGAGTGTTTCTGCCGAGAGCCCTTGTGTCGAGTGTTTCTGCCGAGAGTCCTTGTGTCGAGTGTTTCTGCCGAGAGCCCTTGCGTCGGGTGTTTCTGCCGAGAGACCTTGCGTCGAGTGTTTCTGCCGAGAGTCCTTGCGTCGAGTGTTTCTGCCGAGAGACCTTGCGTCGAGTGTTTCTGCCGAGAGACCTTGTGTCGAGTGTTTCTGCCGAGACCCCTTGTGCCCAGTGTTTCTGCCGAGAGACCTTGCGTCCAGTGTTTCTGCCGAGAGCCCTTGTGTCGAGTGTTTCTGCTGAGAGACCGTGCGTCGAGTGTTTCTGCCGAGAGACCTTGCGTCGGGTGTTTCTGCCAAGAGACCTTGCGTCGGGTGTTTCTGCCGAGAGCCCTTGTGTCGGGTGTTTCTGCCGAGAGCCCTTGCGTCGGGTGTTTCTGCCGAGAGCCCTTGCGTCGGGTGTTTCTGCCGAGAGACCTTGTGTCCGGTGTTTCTGCCGAGAGCCCTTGTGTCGGGTGTTTCTGCCGAGAGCCCTTGTGTCGGGTGTTTCTGCCGAGAGCCCTTGCGTCGAGTGTTTCTGCCGAGAGCCCTTGTGTCCAGTGTTTCTGCCGAGACCCCTTGCGTCGAGTGTTTCTGCCGAGAGCCCTTGTGTCCAGTGTTTCTGCCGAGACCCCTTGTGTCGAGTGTTTCTGCCGAGAGCCTTTGCATGGAGTGTTTCTGCCGAGAGCCCTTGCGTCGAGTGTTTCTGCTGAGAGACCTTGCGTTGTGTGTTTCTGCCGAGACCCCTTGCGTCGAGTGTTTCTACTGAGAGACCTTGCGTCGAGTGTTTCTGCCGAGAGCCCTTGTGTCGAGTGTTTCTGCCGAGAGCCCTTGTGTCGAGTGTTTCTGCCGAGAGCCCTTGTGTCGAGTGTTTCTGCCGAGACCCCTTGCGTCGAGTGTTTCTGCCGAGAGCCCTTGTGTCGAGTGTTTCTGCCGAGACCCCTTGTGTCGAGTGTTTCTGCCGAGAGCCCTTGCGTCGAGTGTTTCTGCCGAGAGACCTTGTGTCGAGTGTTTCTGCCGAGAGACCTTGCGTCGAGTGTTTCTGTCGAGAGACCTTGTGTCGAGTGTTTCTGCCGAGAGACCTTGCGTCGAGTGTTTCTGCCGAGAGCCCTTGCGTCGAGTGTTTCTGTCGAGAGACCTTGTGTCGAGTGTTTCTGCCGAGAGCCCTTGTGTCGGGTGTTTCTGCCGAGAGCCCTTGTGTCGAGTGTTTCTGCCGAGAGACCTTGTGTCGAGTGTTTCTGCCGAGAGCCCTTGCGTCGGGTGTTTCTGCCGAGAGACCTTGTGTCGAGTGTTTCTGCCGAGAGACCTTGCGTCGAGTGTTTCTACCGAGACCCCTTTCGTCGAGTGTTTCTGCCGAGACCCCTTGCGTCGGGTGTTTCTGCCGAGAGCCCTTGCGTCGGGTGTTTCTGCCGAGAGTCCTTGCTTTGAGTGTTTCTGCCGAGACCCCTTGTGTCCAGTGTTTCTGCCGAGAGCCCTTGTGCCCAGTGTTTCTGCCGAGAGCCCTTGTGTCGAGTGTTTCTGCCGAGAGCCCTTGCGTCCAGTGTTTCTGCCGAGAGCCCTTGCGTCGAGTGTTTCTGCCGAGAGACCTTGCGTCCAGTGTTTCTGCCGAGAGCCCTTGCGTCGAGTGTTTCTGCCGAGAGCCCTTGTGCCCAGTGTTTCTGCCGAGAGCCCTTGTGCCCAGTGTTTCTGCCGAGAGCCCTTGCGTCGAGTGTTTCTGCCGAGAGCCCTTGCGTCGGGTGTTTCTGCCGAGAGCCCTTGTGTCGAGTGTTTCTGCCGAGAGCCCTTGTGTCGGGTGTTTCTGCCGAGAGACCTTGTGTCGAGTGTTTCTGCCGAGAGCCCTTGCGTCGGGTGTTTCTGCCGAGAGACCTTGTGTCGAGTGTTTCTGCCGAGAGCCCTTGTGCCCGGTGTTTCTGCCGAGAGCCCTTGTGTCGAGTGTTTCTGCCGAGAGACCTTGTGCCCAGTGTTTCTGCCGAGAGCCCTTGCGTCCAGTGTTTCTGCCGAGAGCCCTTGTGCCCAGTGTTTCTGCCGAGAGCCCTTGCGTCGAGTGTTTCTGCCGAGAGACCTTGCGTCGGGTGTTTCTGCTGAGAGACCTTGCGTCGGGTGTTTCTGCCGAGACCCCTTGCGTCGGGTGTTTCTGCCGAGAGCCCTTGCGTCGAGTGTTCCTGCCGAGAGACCTTGTGTCCAGTGTTTCTGCCGAGAGCCCTTGTGTCGAGTGTTTCTGCCGAGAGCCCTTGCGTCCACTGTTTCTGCCGAGACCCCTTGTGTCGGGTGTTTCTGCCGAGAGACCTTGCGTCGAGTGTTTCTGCCGAGAGACCTTGCGTCGAGTGTTTCTGCCGAGAGACCTTGCGTCCAGTGTTTCTGCCGAGACCCCTTGCGTCGGGTGTTTCTGCCGAGAGACCTTGCGTCTTGTGTTTCTGCCGAGAGCCCTTGCGTCGGGTGTTTCTGCCGAGAGACCTTGCGTCCAGTGTTTCTGCCGAGACCCCTTGCGTCGGGTGTTTCTGCCGAGAGACCTTGCGTCGAGTGTTTCTGCCGAGAGCCCTTGCGTCGGGTGTTTCTGCCGAGACCCCTTGCGTCGAGTGTTTCTGCCGAGAGCCCTTGCGTCGGGTGTTTCTGCCGAGAGCCCTTGTGTCGGGTGTTTCTGCCGAGAGCCCTTGTGCCCAGTGTTTCTGCCGAGAGCCCTTGTGTCCAGTGTTTCTGCCGAGAGTCCTTGTGTCGAATGTTTCTGCCGAGAGCCCTTGCGTCGGGTGTTTCTGCTGAGAGCCCTTGCGTCCAGTGTTTCTGCCGAGAGACCTTGTGTCCAGTGTTTCTGCCGAGAGACCTTGCGTCGGGTGTTTCTGCCGAGAGACCTTGTGTCGGGTGTTTCTGCCGAGACCCCTTGCGTCGGGTGTTTCTGCCGAGAGCCCTTGCGTCCAGTGTTTCTGCCGAGAGCCCTTGCGTCGGGTGTTTCTGCCGAGACCCCTTGCGTCGGGTGTTTCTGCCGAGAGCCCTTGCGTCGAGTGTTTCTGCCGAGAGCCCTTGTGTCGAGTGTTTCTGCCGAGACCCCTTGTGTCGGGTGTTTCTGCCGAGAGCCCTTGTGTCGAGTGTTTCTGCCGAGAGACCTTGTGTCGAGTGTTTCTGCCGAGAGCCCTTGTGTCGGGTGTTTCTGCCGAGAGCCCTTGTGTCGAGTGTTTCTGCCGAGAGACCTTGTGTCGAGTGTTTCTGCCGAGAGCCCTTGCGTCGGGTGTTTCTGCCGAGAGCCCTTGCGTCGAGTGTTTCTGCCGAGAGCCCTTGTGCCCAGTGTTTCTGCCGAGAGCCCTTGTGTCCAGTGTTTCTGCCGAGAGACCTTGTGTCGAGTGTTTCTGCCGAGAGCCCTTGCGTCGAGTGTTTCTGCCGAGAGCCCTTGTGTCGAGTGTTTCTGCCGAGAGACCTTGTGTCGAGTGTTTCTGCCGAGAGCCCTTGTGTCCAGTGTTTCTGCCGAGAGCCCTTGCGTCCAGTGTTTCTGCCGAGAGCCCTTGTGTCGAGTGTTTCTGCCGAGAGCCCTTGCGTCCAGTGTTTCTGCCGAGAGCCCTTGTGTCCAGTGTTTCTGCCGAGAGCCCTTGCGTCCAGTGTTTCTGCCGAGAGCCCTTGTGTCGAGTGTTTCTGCCGAGAGCCCTTGTGTCCAGTGTTTCTGCCATGAGCCCTTGCGTCGAGTGTTTCTGCCGAGAGCCCTTGTGTCGAGTGTTTCTGCCGAGAGCCCTTGCGTCGAGTGTTTCTGCCGAGAGCCCTTGTGTCGAGTGTTTCTGCCAAGAGACCTTGCGTCGAGTGTTTCTGCCGAGAGCCCTTGTGTCCAGTGTTTCTGCCGAGAGACCTTGTGTCGAGTGTTTCTGCCGAGAGCCCTTGTGTCGAGTGTTTCTGCCGAGAGCCCTTGCGTCGGGTGTTTCTGCCGAGAGACCTTGTGTCGAGTGTTTCTGCCGAGAGCCCTTGTGCCCAGTGTTTCTGCCGAGAGCCCTTGCGTCGAGTGTTTCTGCCGAGAGACCTTGTGTCGAGTGTTTCTGCCGAGAGACCTTGTGTCGAGTGTTTCTGCCGAGAGCCCTTGCGTCGAGTGTTTCTGCCGAGAGACCTTGCGTCGAGTGTTTCTGCCGAGAGACCTTGTGCCCAATGTTTCTGCCGAGAGCCCTTGTGTCGAGTGTTTCTGCCGAGAGCCCTTGCGTCGAGTGTTTCTGCCGAGAGACCTTGCGTCGAGTGTTTCTGCCGAGAGACCTTGTGCCCAGTGTTTCTGCCGAGAGACCTTGTGTCGAGTGTTTCTGCCGAGAGCCCTTGCGTCGAGTGTTTCTGCCGAGAGACCTTGCGTCGAGTGTTTCTGCCGAGAGACCTTGTGCCCAGTGTTTCTGCCGAGAGACCTTGTGTCGAGTGTTTCTGCCGAGAGCCCTTGCGTCGGGTGTTTCTGCCGAGAGACCTTGCGTCGGGTGTTTCTGCCGAGAGACCTTGCGTCGAGTGTTTCTGCCGAGAGACCTTGCGTCGTGTGTTTCTGCCGAGAGCCCTTGTGTCGAGTGTTTCTGCCGAGAGCCCTTGTGTCGGGTGTTTCTGCTGAGAGCCCTTGTGTCCAGTGTTTCTGCCGAGAGCCCTTGTGTCGAGTGTTTCTGCCGAGAGCCCTTGTGTCCAGTGTTTCTGCCGAGAGCCCTTGTGTCGGGTGTTTCTGCCGAGAGACCTTGTGTCGAGTGTTTCTGCCGAGAGCCCTTGTGTCGAGTGTTTCTGCCGAGAGACCTTGCGTCGAGTGTTTCTGCCGAGAGACCTTGTGTCGAGTGTTTCTGCCGAGAGACCTTGTGTCGAGTGTTTCTGCCGAGAGACCTTGTGTCGAGTGTTTCTGCCGAGAGACCTTGTGTCGAGTGTTTCTGCCGAGAGCCCTTGTGTCCAGTGTTTCTGCCGAGAGCCCTTGTGTCGGGTGTTTCTGCCGAGAGACCTTGTGTCGAGTGTTTCTGCCGAGAGCCCTTGTGTCGAGTGTTTCTGCCGAGAGACCTTGCGTCGAGTGTTTCTGCCGAGAGACCTTGTGTCGAGTGTTTCTGCCGAGAGACCTTGTGTCGAGTGTTTCTGCCGAGAGACCTTGTGTCGAGTGTTTCTGCCGAGAGACCTTGCGTCGAGTGTTTCTGCCGAGAGACCTTGCGTCGAGTGTTTCTGCCGAGAGCCCTTGCGTCGGGTGTTTCTGCCGAGAGCCCTTGCGTCGAGTGTTTCTGCCGAGAGCCCTTGTGTCGAGTGTTTCTGCCGAGAGACCTTGCGTCGAGTGTTTCTGCCGAGAGACCTTGCGTTGAGTGTTTCTGCCGAGAGCCCTTGCGTCGGGTGTTTCTGCCATGAGCCCTTGTGTCGAGTGTTTCTGCCGAGAGCCCTTGCACTTTTTTTCTGCCGAGAGCCCTTGTGTGAGATTTTCGCTATGGTGGACAGTGCTGCAATGATTGCAGAAAAATATTTCTATTTTATATAGGCTGTGTATTTATCATATATTCTTGCTTTTACTATACTGTTTTACTATATTGTACTGTTATTTTATGTTTTATGTGTTATTCGGCAAGATTTGGTAGGTTATTTTTTGGGTCTGCGAACGCTCACAAATTTTTCCCATATAAATAAATAGTAATTGTTTCTTCACTTTACGACATTTTGGCCTATGAACCGTATTGTAAGAATGCTCTACTTTCAGGTAGTGGAGCAAACCTGTAGGTAAGAAGTTTTCCTGTTTCTGGTCATATGTGAAAATTTTGGTGAAGTAATTTTAATCATCAGCCCAAGAAGTGTATCAATAAAATTGAAATTCTTATATGAACTGTAAATCATTATAATTTCTTTTAAATGATCTGCAATTCTAATGTGTGTAAATATATGTACAAAGACGGTCTGAATGTAGATTAAAGTTGTAGTATAATGACTACTTCTAATCTTTTACGATCTATAGCCTGGAATACTGATTTATTACTTTGATGTATTCGGTGTAAAATAAATAATACTGAGCCAGGTGGCCCTTGTCTTTAGCTAGTGAGTGATATTATGGGAAACCGCAGGTTGTTTGCTATTTGCTGATACTTGATTTATTCTGTTCAGAGATACAACGTGAAATAGGCCCTTCTGGCTCTTTGAGCTGCTCCACCAGCAACCCCTGACAACCCTGATTTAACCCTAACCTACCTGCAGGACCTTTGACAATGAGCAATTAAACCAGCTGATACATCTTTGGACTGTGTAAGGCAATCAGCGTACCTGGAGAAAACCTGGAGAAAACCCATTTATTCCATGGGGCAAATATACATACAGAGGACACCAAGGTTGAACTCCAAACTCCAACTCCCCAAACTGTAACAACGTTGCACTATTCTCTACGCTACCATGGTGCCCCATTAAAATAGTGCAAATGTAGGTGTTAAATGTAGTAACAATTCCCATAACTAAGTCCCTCTTCCAACACCAGCTGTACAACTGTGTCATTGACCTCTTGTGCAAATGCACCTCAAGAAAACCCATGCATTCCTTGGGGAATGCCCTGACAGAATGGCGCTGGAATTGAACTCTGAACTCCAGAAAATCCTGAGCTGTAAAAGACCATTAAACAGTGTTTTCAGACTGAAAACAAACCTGTGCTGCAGCAGTGAAAGCACCAAGTCCTACCAGGGAAAACACTTCTGCCTGTGTATGGTCAAACATGATAGTCAGAATAGCTGGAAGTTGAATGGTGGTCCTCCTCCACCTTCTAACTTGCCATTTGAGTTCCATACCGAGGGATGGGCTGGAGAGACTTTACTTGCAGCCCATCTGCTTTTCTCTAGGGCTGGCTGGCATAAGAACCAGAAATCAATCCATTTAAAAAGGAGTTAAACTTAAACAAGGCTTGCGTGGGTAGCTAGTTTATTTAATTTTAAAGTTTTAATTATTTACTGGTATATTGAAGTATTTAATTAACATTAGTTAAATACTTCTGTTGAACAGTGTTTGATTGCATTGCTATTAGTAATCTAAAAACAAATACAAAATTCATTAATAATGGGGTACAATCAAAGATGTTAAAGTCTTCTGGGGAAGCACTTTTGTATTTAATGCTTGAAGCCTTCTTGTGCCTTGCATTGGTCTCCCAGGTATTGGGGCTGTATCTGCTCTGTGTATCCTGAAATATTTAGTGCAGGCAGGTACTTATATCAAGCTGAGATTTTGGTCAACAAATTATCTGACCCTTTATTTAAAGATCATGGTATTTTTGTAGGCCAGCCAAAGGGAGCAGAACAGTTAATATATTGTACCTGGTTGGTGATGTTTTAGCAGACCTGACAAAGTTGGTCAGTCTTTGAAGTACATGGTGAGCAGGGAGAGAGGAGGTAAAAAGAAATCTAAAGTAGGTAGGAAGACACATGAAGTGTTAAAGAGGAGTGATAGTGGTCATAATGGCAAAGGTAAAGAAGCGAGAGACTGGTTTGATTACGTTTCTGAGAGGCAGGATTTTAACCAGAAATTACCAAAGGAGTATTACTGTGAATGCTGAAAACATTAATTATTCCCCATTTCTCTATTCCCAAAGATGCTACCTGACATAGAATATAGAACAGTACAGCACAGGACAGGCCCTTCAGCCCACAATTTTTGTGCCGAATCAGCTAAAAAGTAAATCAAAAACCCCAAAAATAAATCCCTCTTATTACACAAAGTCCATATCCCTCCATCTTCCTCATATTCATGTGCCTAGCTAAACGTCTCTTAAAAGCTTCTAATATATTTTGCCTCTACTACCATACCAGGCGTGTATTCCAGCCATTCACTACTCTCTGAGTAGAAAAACCTTGCCCCCATATCCCAGTTGAACCTAACCCCCCCCCCACCTTTAATGCATGCCCTCTAGTATTAGACACTTCTCCCTGGGGGAAAAAGATATTCACTGTCTACTCTATGCCTCTCATAACCTTAAACCTCTATTAGATCGCCCTTCAGTCTCTGCTGCTCTGAAGAAAACAAACTAAGTTTGTCCAGTTTTGCATGATAGCACATGCCCTCTAAACCAGGCAGCATCCTGGTAAACCTCTTTTGCACCCTCTCCAAAGCCTCAACATCCATCCTATAGTGGGGCGACCAGAACTGTATGCAATACTCCAGATCTGGCCTGATTAGAGTTTTATAAAGTTGCAATATAACCTCTTGACTTTTGCACTCAGTGACTGTACTAATAAAAACAAACATTCCATGAGCTTTTTTTTTAACCATTTTATTGACTTGTGTAGTCACTTTCATGGATTGATGAACTTGGATCCCAAGATCTCTCTGTTCAGCAACACTGTGAAGGGTCTTGCCCTTAACAGTGTACTGTATCCTTGCATTTGCCCTACCGAGGTGCAACACCTCACATTTATCTGGGTTAAACTCCATCTGCCAGCTCTCTACTCATATCTCCAAGTGATCTATATCATGCTGTATTCTTTGTCTGCCTTCCATGCTATCCACAAACTTGCTAAACTTACTAAGACCTAGAAAGTATCTATGACATTTTCTATTTAATTTCAGATTTCAGAATCGATATTATTATCTTAATTTTGTACGTTTCATTTTACTAAATATCCACTACATTGATTCTTTATAAATACCTTCAAGATGCCTTGTTAACTACTTCTTTCTGATGTATAAACTCTGAAATATGCCAGGCTTAGTCTGATGTTTTAAAATTTGGATCTGAGCTCAAACAGACAATGCAAATATAGTACTCTGGGCAGTGGGTTTGTGGTTCTAATGTCAGTCATCCCTGGTGCAGAGCTGAAGAGTGGCTGTGTGTAAAAGTACATCCAATATTAGTAGGCTCGTAGCAGCAACTTATTTCAAAAAAACATTAAAACTATGTGAAAGAAAATATAGCAAACTTCTACCCATGAAAGAAGAACAATTCAGGCTTTAATGACCTACAAGTTGATATTTTATATCTGTTAGAAAATACTTTTCCTACTGTCTTGACATGGATAAATCTTGTAAGTGTTACTTCTCCACAGAAACCTACTGGAAGTTAGCTACTAAGGTTAATATTGACTTTGATGCCACACAACATTTTTATTAAGGAAACAGTTTTTCACAATAAGTTCCCTGTGCACTATAAATTGTTTGTTTTCTCATATAGTTCCTCACATGGTTCCGCCTCAAATAGAATTGGAAAAATGACAGTTAAACTTTTTCCGGGAATACCTTTTGGGTGGCAAGGTAGTGTAACAGTTAGCATAATGTAATTATAGTGCCAGCGGCCCGAGTTTAATTCTGCTGCTAGTTGTAAAGAGTTTGTACATTTTCTGTATGACAACGTGGCTTTCCTCCTGGTGCTCTGTATTTCTCCTAAATTCTAAAGGTATACAGGATAGGAGGTTAATTGATCATGTGGGTGTAGTTCACGGCACAGGCTTGTGAGGAAAGCCCTTTTACCATGTTGTATCTCATAGAAAGGATAAAATAAGTGTTACTCACATGGAAGTCTATTGAAGTTTTGGAGAAATCAACATCTGCATCCTGGGACTAATATTGTATACTTTATAAGTGTCAGTGGATTTTGTATGCAGTTTGTGTTTTGAAGTCTTAATTTATAAGGACCTTTAACTCTTCCCTTCAGGTCTTCACATGCTAAAACAAAGGCTGAAGCAGCAGATCACGCTTCCCTTGCTGCAAACAATGAATCCAGTATTGCAAGGGCAATTGCCAGGGAGCTCTCTCCAACATTTTACCAACCAGGTACATTTTACTATTCATAATTATGTGAAATTTTCAGTTAAAAACTAGTACATTCTTTAATAAGGGGATAGTTAAATCAGCACATTGAGTAACTTTGCTGTAATTTGGAGGATCGAATGTCCTGTTCTCAGACCATGGCAACTTAAATTCCTTTACAAAGAACATGCAGTATTTATATAAAAGTTGATCTAACAAAACACCTTCTCCCAGTGAAATATCAGTTACATTAAATTAGAAGAGGAATTGTAGTTCTGTGTCAAATAAAATTTACAATTAAAAGGTCTGCTCAGAATAAACCTGTCTCTACAATATCTTAATGAATTTTTATGGAGTAATTCACTTAGAGTAAGTGTATGTGTGCATGGGGTAGGTATGGGAAGTGTGGTACTGGTGACAGGATCAGTGGAGGGAGAAGAACAGATGCGTAGATTTTCTCTGGGACATCACAAAGTATGAGTTTCCAGTCAAAAGTTATATGTTGTGATTTTCTGCTGTTTTTTTGCACAATAGCTTATCACGTATAAAGAGATATATTTTTAGTGTGAGAAGAAATCTGCTGAATGTATTTGACTCTGGGGTTGGGGAAAGATAGAAAGTTGGCTAAAAGTGAGGGTCTGGTTTCATGCAGGTAAGTTTCTTGGATTTTGAAAATATGTTATCTACTAGCTTATAATCATCTCAAAAGCATTTACTTCACTGATCAATAACTGGTTGTCTAAAATTCCTAAGGCTCTGGAATCATGGCCTGTTATAATATATAAATACAAATATTAAAATGAAGGCACCATTGAGCACATCTATATGGATTACTGTCGCAGGAAAGCATCATCCATCATCAGGGTTCTCCCACCACCCAGGTCATGCTCCCTTCTCGCTGTTGTTCTCAGGAAAAAGGACCAGGAAACTCAGGACTCACACCACCAGGTTCAAGAACAGTTATTACCCCTCAACTGTTAGGCTCTTGAACCAGTGGGGCAACTGCACTCAACTTCATGTGTCCCATCACTGAATTGTTCCCATAACCTATGGAACACACACAAAACACTGGAGGAACTCAGCTGGCCATACAGCGCCTATGGAAAAGAGTAAGCAGGTGCTGCTGAAGGATCTCAGCCTGAAACATTGACTGTACTCTTTTCAATAGATGCTACCTAGACTGAATTTTATATGTGTTGTTTGGATTTCCAGCATCAGCAGATTTTCTATAGATTCACTTTCAAAGGCTCAAGGACAGTTTTTGATATATATAGCTTGCTTGCTTGCTTATTTATTTATTTATTTATCTATCTATCTATCTATCTATCTATCTATCTATCTATCTATCTATCTATCTATCTATCTATTTCTGTATGTATGTATGTATTTATGTATTTAGCCAGTCAGTCAGTCAGTCAGTCATTTTTTTCTTCTTTGATATTTGTAGTTTGTTGTCTTTTACTGGTTACTTGTCCATCCTGTTGGGTTTTGTCTTTCATTGATTCTATTACGGTTCTTGGATTTACTGAGTATGTCTTCAAGAAAACAGATCTCAGGTTTGCATTTGGTGACAGAGATATACTATGTTTATAAATTTACTTTGAACTTTGAAGCCTTTTTCAGAAAAAGATTTCTATGACAAATCCTCATTGAAAAATGTTGCTTGCTCTCACAGTAACTCTTCTGCCCATACCCAACTCACCTTTATCCAGTAAAATCAAAAATTGATAGTTGTTTTATAATGTTGCAGCTTTTGACAATAGACATCTTTAGACATGGGTGTGGGTAGTCTGGCATACATCACATAAAAGCAAGGATGTAATGTTGTGGTTTTATAAGGCATTGATGAGATTGCAGTTCCATCAGCTGGGTGTGAGCAGTTGTGGGCCCCTTATCTAAAAAAGGTTATGTTGGCATTGGAGAGAGTCCAGAAGAGTTCATGAGAGTTATCCCGAGAATGAAAGGGTTAGCATATGAGGAGTGTTTGATGGATCTGGGCCTGTACTCACTGGAGTTTAGAAGAATGAGGAAATATCATTGAAATGTATCAAATATTGAAAAGTATCAACTTTTGAAAGGCCTAGAGTAGACATTGAGAGAATGCTTCCTATATTAATGAGTCTAGGACCAGAGCGCACAGCCTTAGAATACAAGAATATCCCTTTAGAACATAATATTCCTTTAGCCAAAAGCTGGTGAAACTGTGGCATTCATTGGCGCAGACAGCTGTGGAGGCTATATATTTAAAGTGAAGATTGATAGGTTCTGATTAGTAAGGGCATCACAGAATATGGGGATAACGTAGGAGAATAGGTTTGAGAGAAATAATATATCAGCCATATTGGACTAGTGGAGCAAACTCTATGGGCCAATTGGCCTAATTCTGCCAGTGTGTCTTAAGGTCTTATGTTGAGTCTAAAATCTGATATCCCTGGCTACATAAACTTACTGCAACCGCACAACTCAGGTTCAGCTAGAATACTTGCCGCCTTATTTTATAAAATTAAACCCTGTACTTTTATTTAATTTTTCCATTCAGATCTACAACCCTAAGAGCACTATCCATTGTTGAATACCCATTGAATTGTGCAAGCACACAAGTATCACAAAATGATTTGTATTAAAGAAGACCAATTGTCCTTTTAAGTGTGTACCAATTCATGTAAGAGCTTACCAGCAAGTACCAGAACACTGACTTTCCCATGCGTCTGCAGCTTCGTTCCTATGCAGTTCCCTTTTGAATCCTACAATTGGCTCTGCTGTACTATTACTCCTGGCAAAATGTTCTAGATCATATCTATTTTGTTGCAAGACAAGGGTTAGTTACTGGCTTACTTATTTCTGGTTGCTGCTATAATTTTAGAATGTTCCATCAGGATAATTCTGCAATGATTAAATACTTCCCTTACTGATGTCTTCTAACATTCATGAGGGAGGTCATCACTGGAATCATTTTGGTTTGAAGTCTCTTTGTCTGAGCTGGTGAATAGTTTAAAATCTGCTCTAAATCTGTACTCTTTCGAATAATGCCGCTGGTTGCTGAGTTTTCTCAGCATGTTCTGTTTCTGCTCAGCCTGCATCAATTCAGAGCTATTCTGATACAATAGAGAAATCATATTTATTTGCTGACTGATTCTGATATCGGCCAACCATGGAGACACACCATTGTGTACAGCTGAATGTGTCTCAGGATTTGCCATGATATACCGCAAGCTACTGGTTATAAGAGAAATAGACCTATTACCATAATCACCACAGGTGAGATAAGGAAGGAAGCCTGTATCCTAGGCTTCTGTGCTGGCTGTATGTGAAGATTTGATTCAAGTAGCATACTTTATTAAATAAACAACAAACACAGATACAAATACTCCAATCCATTTCAATACATTGAAAGATGTGCAGCAATTAAAGTTGACAGTGAATGACAATCTCTAGCCAACTTGTTCCATTTTCAGTAAGTTAGCAGCTGTTGTAATGAGGTTAGATTGTTTAATCCAATTTGGATAACTCTCACATTGACTGCGTTATGTATTTATGACTGGCAAATGTGAATCCTGGGCACGCAGCCATTTGAAATAGAGCTGCCTTTGCACTCTGTGCCAGTTTTGGTTTCCATGTCAGTTGATGGGGAAACCTGACCAGACCAAAGATTTGTGATTAACATCTCAGCTTAGCCAGTAAAAACAATCACATATTCAAGAGAATCCTTCATACCACATGCTTCTGCCTGCCATTCATGATAAGAGTAATGCTCTTTCATTTCAAGACGTACAAAAAAGCTGGATGAACTCAGCAGGTTGGGCAGCATCCATTGAAAGAAGCAGTCAACGTTTCGGGTCGAGACCCTTCATCAGGACTAAAGAAGGATGGGGCAGGGGCCCTATAAAGATGGTGGGGGGAGGGTGGAAAACCAGTCAGAGGAAAGATCAAGGGGTGTGGGAGGGGAAGCAGGGAGGGGAGAGGCAGGAGAGGCGAAGAAGGAATTAAGCGGAAAGCACAATGGGTAGTAGAAGAAGGCAGAGTCATGAGAGGTAGTAGGCAGCTAGAAAAGGAGACAGAGTGAAAGTGGGATGGGGAAGGGAGAGGGAAGGAATTATCGGAAGTTGGAGAATTCGATGTTCATACCAAGGGGCTGGAGACTACCCAGACGTAATATGAGATGTTGCTCCTCCAACTGAAGTTTGGCCTCATCATGGCAGTAGAGGAGGCCATGTATGGACATATCCGAATGGGAATGTGAAGGAGAGTTGAAGTGAGAGGCAACCGGGAGATCCTGTCTGTTGTGACGGACGGTGTAGGTGCTCGACGAAGCGGTCCCCTAATCTGCATCAGGTCTCACCGATGGAGGGGAAGCCACACCGGGAGCACCAGATGCAATAGATGACCGTAACAGACTCACAAGTGAAGTATCTGCAGTGAACTTTGTGTATGCTGTTTCATTTGGTTCTAATGCATCAGTATTCTTGTATGGTTGAATGACAATTAAACTTGAACTTGATATAACATGTGATTATATAAATCTTGTTACTCTAATTTTGTTTGTTAAAATGGACGAGTATTTTACTGTGTTTACATGTTGAAGCAGTACACTGAGAGATGCAATTATGTATGATTTTGTGCAATAGAACTGGCCTTGTCTTCACATGAGTGCTGAGGATCAGGTGGAAAACACCTCCCTCTGATGACAGTGGAGTATTTTGACCGGAGGCAGCTTGGGTCTAGACTCTTTAAAGGTCCTAGTGAAAAGGCATGCAATTTCTCTAGAGCAGTAAAGTTGATGCTTGCCATTGGGAACTGTGTGTCATTCTGAAGGCCATGAGGATGCTCTATGTACAGCTACGACTGTGGGATCCAAAAGCAGAGAGGTCCCAGCTGGGTACAGATATACATTGGAACTGACAACCTTCCACAGTGGGGTACATGAACCACGGTAGAGTCCTAGTGCTTCTGCTTACCCCAGAAGAAATTTGCAAGTTTCCTTCAAACATTGGCAGCAAAAGTAGAGTCTGGGACCATAATGAACATAGCACAGCATGGAGGTCACCAATTGGTTGATAAGTAGTAGTTGGCTTCTTCAGGGAAGCTCTCTGAGCACCCCTTATCAGTGTGGTGCAGTGCAATGTTAAAGTTACCTCAGAACAACTAGCTGGCACTACTCATTGGGAGTCAACAGTCAGCTTGACAAACACAAACAATAGAGATCCTGAAAAACATTAATTAAAAATTAAACCAGGTAACTAAATACAATTTTGGATACTTAAATCAATTTATATCAAATATAAAGCTCTGCTTGCCTTTTTCCAGGCAGCTGATTTCTTCCATTAATTTTCATTGGCATCACACTAATACACCAGATTTAAATCAGCGCAGGCTCTGTGGATTGCTGTCAGCCAGAAACTTGAGAATTCTGAAAGTTCACAATGTCTCACTGGATACCAGGAGGATGCACTCATGCAGCACAACAGCAGTAAAAAGTACCAACACCAGTCTAAACCCACATTCCTGCTGAATTTCAAAAATCTAGTTCAGTCCCAACAATCGTCTACTCGAAGACCTCAGCAGTTTGAGCAGCATTGGTGGGAAGAAAGAAGTTGTTCTCATTCTCCCCTTGTTTATTTATCTGAATCCAGCTATGGTAGCACTTAAGGTTCTTACGTATTTCCCTCCAGTCCATCTCTATCATTTTCCCCTCGCAATTTGCTCCATCCATTATTGTTTTTTCTTTATCCTCTCCCTCTCTCTCTCCCCTCTCTCCTCTATCTATCAATCACCTGTCGCAATCATCCAACTCCACCCCTGCAAAGACAAAGGAGATGGTTATTGACTTTAGGAGAACTTGCACCACTCGCAGTCCCTTTTACATCGGCTGCACATTAGTGGAAATTGCAAGCAGTTTCGAACTCCTGACTGAACACATCACACACAACCTCTCATAATCCCAGAACACATCCAACACAGTCAAGAAAACTCAGCAGTGCCTCTAGTTTTTTGAGGAGGCTGAAGAGAGCTGGACTTTACACATCCAAACTCACTTCATAAAGAAGGCAAAAATGGAACACAAAGGTAAGTTAGCCAGTAATATCAAAGAGAATACCAAAAGTTTTTTCAGATATATAAAGAGAAAAAGAGAGATTATAGTAGGTATCAGACCATCGGAAAATGGTGTTGGAGAGGTAGTAATGTGCGACAAGGAAATGGCAGATGAACTGATGAAGTATTATTGCATCAGCCTTCACTGTGGAAGACACTAGCAGTATGTCAGAAGCATGAGAGTGTCAGGAGACAGAAATGAGTGAAGTTGCCATTACTAGTGTGAAGGTGCTGGGAAACTGAAATGTTTGAAGTTAGATAAATCACCTGGACCAGATGGTCTACACCCCAGGATTTTGAAATGGGTGGCTGAGTTAGGTGGTGAAAGCATTAGTAATAACCTTTCAAGAATCAAAAGATTCTGTCATAGTTTCAGAAGAGGACTGGAAAATTGCAAATGGCACTTCACTCTTCAAGAAGGGCAGAGGAAAGGAAATTATAGTTCAAGAAGTCTAACCTCAGTGGTTAGGAAGATCTTGGAGTCACGATAGATAGATAACTTTATTGATAGGAAAGGAAATTACAGCATCACTGTGGTATTACATGTGCATAGATATACCAATATTAGAAGAGAAGAAATAAGAATAATAAATAAGTTACCTTACTTTTGCTTAATTCATACACTGGGGTGCTCTGTTCATTTACCTGATGAAATAACTGTAGCCTTTGACTTGGAACTTTTGTACATCTTATTTTGCACTTGGCCAAAGATTACAAGATTTACAACCTCACACTAATAAGATGGCAGTGCATGAATTACCATAATATTATACAGTAAAGGTACACATTCACACCATCCAGATAAGAAGTGATGGTAGTTTTGCGCAGTATTACACGGGATGTCTGTGATAACAGGGTGTGATATCAGAACTAAACAGAGTTTAAACAGAGGTTAAAACAATCTAACGGGGGGGGGGGGTGTCATCACTTCCCTGACTATAGGTTGACTTATAAAGTCTACTGACTGAGGGTAAGAATGATCTCACAAAGAGCTCTTTGGAGCAGCACAACTGTCTTAGTTTATCACTGAAACCTCTTCTCTGTTCAGCCAAGGTGGCATGCAGAGTGTGTGAGACATTGTCCAGAATTCCCAGGATTTTTTGAAGGGTTCTTTGTTCTACCACAACCTCCAGTATGTCCATTTTGACTCCTATAACAGAGACAGCATTTCTAATCAGATTATTGAGGATGTTGGCATTATCCATGTTGATGCCATTGCCCCAGCACACCACTGCATAGAAAATTGTACTGGTGACAACAGACTGGTAGAATATTTGAAGGAGAGGTCTGCATACTACGATGGATCTCAGTCTCCTCAGGAAGTAGATGTGACTCTAGCCCTTCTTGTACACGGTCTCTGTGTTGTTGTTCCACTCAAGCCTGTGTCCAATTGCACCCCCAGGCATTTGTAGGACCTTACCACATTGACGTCTTCACCATCAATAGTAATCAATATCATCCTTAACAGGAGTTAATTTTAAGGATGATGTTTCAGAGTACTTGGAGGCACATGATAAAATAGGCCAAGATTTTCCTTAAGGGAAAATCTTGTCTGACAAATCTATTGCAATTCTTGAAGAAATAACAAGCGGGGTAGACAAAGGAGAATTGGTGGATGCTATATACTTGGATTTTTAGAAGGCCTTTGACAAAGTGCACACATGAGGCTGCTAAACAAGATCAGAGCTCATGGTATTACAGGAAAAATACTGGAAAAAGAAAAAAAAAGAAAAAAAATTTTGAAATTGATGGCTCTGTGGCCAAGTTTATGGACAATATACAAATAGGAGAAGGGGCAAATATTGTTAAAGAAGCAGAGAGGCAACAGAAGGATTTAGACAGATGAGGGGAGTGGGCAAAGAAGTGGCAGATGGAATACAGTGTTGGGAAGTGTAGCATCATGCAGTTTGGAAGAAGAAATAAAGGCATAAACTATTTTCTAAATGGATAGAATGTTCAAAAATGTGAGGTGCAGAGGGACTTGGGAATCCTCATGCAGGATTCATTAAAGGTTAATTTGCAGGTTGTGTTGGTGATGAGGAAAGCAAATATGATGTTAGCATTCATTTTGAGAGGACCAAAATATAAAAGTAAGGATGTCATGTTGAAACTTTATAAAGCACCATTGAGGCCTCATTTAGAGCATTATGAGCAGTGTTTGGTCCTTTATTAAAGGGTATCTGATATTGGAGAGGGTTCAAAGGATATTTGCAAAAATTATTTCAGGATTGAAAGGCTTGTCATATGAGGAGTGTTTGATTGCTCTCAGCCTGTACTCACTGGAATTCAGAAGAATGAGGGTGGGTATCTCATTGAAACCTATTAGATATTGAAAGGCCTTGATAGAGTGGATGTGGAGAGGATCTCCATGTGTGTAGGACCCGAGGGCACAGCCTCAGAATAGAGGGACGACCTTTCTGTACAGGGATGAGGAGGGATTTCTTTAGCCAGAGAGTGACGAATCTGTGGAATTCATTACCACAGGTGACTGACATCAAGTCATTGGACATACTTAAGGCAGAGGTTGATAGGTTCTTGATTAGTCAGGGCATGGAGAAGGCAAGAGATTGGAGCTTAGAGGGAAATAGATCAGCCATGATGAAATGGTGGAGCAGACTCGATGGGCCAAATGGCCTAATTCTTTTCCTATATCTTGTGGTCTTATGGTCATTCTACAAATGTGCAGTGGAGAGCATTCTAACAAGCTGCATCACTATTTGGTAGAGAAACTGCACTGCTGCATACAGAAAGGCTCTACAACGGACAGTCAAAACTGCCGAACGCATCACTGGCACCAGCCTCCCTGCCATTAAGGACATATGTACAGAAAATGCTGAAAAAAGGCCAGTAGCACACATGATCCCACACATCCTGCTCAGTGACTGCATGTCCCGCTCCCTTCAGGGAGGAGGCTATGTATCATCCACACCGGGACCACCAAACTCAAAAACAGTTATGTTTCCCAAGCAGTAAAGCTGATCGACATCTCCATCTGTTAACTCCACCAATACTTTATTACTTCCCTTCAGTCACCTTATGTACAGCCTAATGTCACTTACGGACATACAATTAATCTATGTACATGAATTACTTTAAGTATTTATATTTATTGTGTCTTTATTATAATAATTATTGTGTTCTTTATTTTTGTTGGTTTTTTGTGATGCTTCAGATCTGGAGTAACAATTATTTTGTACAGGAAACTCTTGTGTACAGGAAATGACATTAAACAATTGTGAATCTGGAATCTTCTTTGCAGCTTGAATCAGTCTGGCCACTCTCACTTGACCTCTCTCATTAACAAGGCCTTTTTACCTACAGAAATGTCACTCACTGGAATTTCTGTTTTGTTTTTCGCACTACTCTCTATAAACTCTAGAGACTGATGTGCCTGAAAATCCCAAGAGATCAGCAATTTCTGAGATACTCAAACCACCCTGTTTGGCACTGACAATCATTCCACAATCTGTCACTTAGATCATATTTCTTCCCATTTCTGATGTTTGTCTGAAAAACAACTGAAGCTCTTGACCATGGCTGCATGCTTTTTATGCATTGAGCCAACCACATAATTGGCTGATTAGGTATCCGCATTAACGAGCGGGTCTACATAATGAAGTGGCCAATGACTGTATCCGTGAACTTTTGTGTTGGTATTTGTGTTCTTCTCTTTGTTTTCCAGCTACCTATAACGAGATGAATCACAAGGTTATATAGTGTATACATACTTTGATAATAAATGTACTTTGAACTTTGTAAGAAGGGTTGATTTTACTGAGAAGTATTTAATATTTTTCATAGGAACAACATACTTCACCCTTGATGAATTCAGAGTTTTCAAGTTTGGGTGATAAATAAAAGCTGGCATGCTGGCCATATTGCAAAAATTAATAATGTGTGTAATTTTCTATATGTGCACATGTGACTATCTTATACTTAAAATCTGTACACACTGTCAGCAAAATTTGGTCTAAGGAAGATAATAGTTCTATTAATATGAGCTAGTAGTGGCTGAAAGTCAAGTGATGTAGCTCATTGTCAAGGATAGAGTCATTCGGGATTATTTGAGAGCTCATTGCAATATAGTTCTATTTTTACATAATTATATTTGATTATTTTTTGTTATGGGTGATATTGAGTTTCTGTGCAAAATATATTGGAATTATCATTTACACTTTGAAATTATTGTGAATAGCTTGCAATAATTTCTTTTTCAGGTCCAGAATATCAAAAGAGAAAACTGCTACAGGAACTGATAGAAAATGGGGTTAATGTAGAAAATACAGACCAAGAGCCCCCGTCAATAGAAGAACCTCCGCCAACCCCACCAGAGAGTCCTGGAATCCATGATAAAGCTGCAACTCCACTTGAATCTTCTCCTGCTGTTACTCCTTTGCCGAGCCCCATAGAGACACCGCCAGAAGTCAGAAAAGTTAGAGAATCAAATCTCAAGGTAGAGGACTCCAACTTCCTGAGCCCAGGCAGCTGGAATGGGGAGCAAAATAAAAACAGAAGCCTCACCTCCCGATCTAGCAATCATCCTGGAGCATCTTCTGATTTATTGACAGTTCAGATTGAGAACAGGTCAACTGCCAACAGCCGGAATCTATCGAGGAGCTCTAGCCATCAAAGTAACAGAAGGACGCCAATAAAAATGGAGGAACAGTTGCAAAATAGCTGTGACTTGGACATAAAACCTTTAGAAAGGTTTGAAGGTAAACCTCGCACAGCTCAAAAGAGCAAACCAAGAGAAACAACGCCACCTCATCATAAGGCTGATGCACAGTTCCATGAAAGTTATCACAGCTATGCTGTACGGCCACAGGTAGGACCTCCTCCACTGGATTTATTGGATGATGAAGTTTCTGTCCCATCATTTTCCTTCAAGAAAGAAGCAACCCCAAAAGGTCCTTCAGGACAAGAATCAAAAGCAGAGGTTAAAGTGAAGAAGGCAGTACCGGAATTGGAACCAAAGCCAGCACCTCGGGTGCAAGAAGCTGCACCTCGTCCCAAACAGGAAAAACAGCTACAGGCCCTGCCAGAACACAGACCTCAGTCCAAGCCAGAACCCAAACCTGCACCAAAATCAGCACCTAAAGTGGTAACACCGTCTAGTACGGAAGGAAGGGAGGTAGAATCATTTGATCAGGTGAGTTTATAATTTTACAAATGAATGAACCATGGACTTACGAACAGACTTTTCATATAGAGAATTATACTCTGACATGGTATAGACTATAGGGCAGCTTAACTAATTTATGACTTCATTGATCCTCTTTGTATATTCCTTTATTTTAAGATCCTGAATTGTTAAATAGATACATTTTCATTTGGATGTAATCAGCAGAAGGTGTATAATTACCTTCCCCCTCAGAGCACCATGTCAAAGGATCATGAGAAGTGAGACTAAATCAATTTTATTATTATATGTTTTTTTCAATGCAACTCCAACTTTTATTACATTTATGGCAGAGTCCTTTCCAGTGATCTTTTGTGTTCTAAGTCTAAGTACTAAGTCTAAAATAAGCCTTTTTTAAGAATGACCATATAATGCATTGTAAGTTTTATTTTTGTCCAAAGAACACAGCTATTCATTTTAGTCTCTGCTGATCAGTAGCAACTTGACAAACCAGCCTATAATAATTTTTAAAATCCCATTTGATTTTCTGTTTTGAGTCAAAGTGCTCAGTGCCTATCAGTTGTGTGAGTCATTTATGTAACCTGAAAACCAACTCATCAATTCCACACTAAAAAAGAATTAATTTTATTTCCATGGAGCAAGGATGCAGGCAGTTTGAATTTACAATGGAGTGCATAATGACATCCCAGTGTTTCATAACCAACAATAAAGTAGAATTAGAATAATTAAATAATACTATTCTATTGGCAGCCCTCATATTTCATCAGCCCTGGTATCAAAGGGAACAAGAAATATCTTTTGCACAAAATAAATCCTGACATGCCTGTCTCTTTTTCCAACTGCCTATTGGGTGAAGTCTGCCTAGTTTTGCTTCCTTGGAATTTGGCATCTGGAGGAGGCAGCAAAATAAATATGAAAATAAAAGTGATTTTCAGCACACAAATGATGCAGGTTTCTTATGAGCAACCATGGACTTCTGTGGGAAGGCACTGCAATCCATTCTTCAAAAGTAATTTTTAAAGCTATTTCATCAACCAACATTAACCACTTTTAATATCATTTAGCAATCTTACAACAAATTACATGTCTAATCTAATAGGTATTTTGTTTTGAAAATTCTGAATACAAGTTAACAAAACTGTGCCCAAGTTGAGACTGGGATTCTGTGGTTCTCTGCTTATTTTATTTAACAATCTACCCATTTCCATGGTAGCCATGCCATTATTTTCGAGCATTTTGGTTCTTCAGTGGAAATGTTGTAGGAGAACAACCACGGCCTAACACTTAGATTGCATAACACTAATTATTTCAGTGCTACACAATTAACCATTTATTGAACTGCAATGAGCGTAGCTATCTCACTCAGTCACCTCACACCAGTCAATCATAGTGATCAACTTTTATAACAAAAATGATCACAGCACAAACATAATAAGATACTGCACTATGCAAGAATGGGAACTGTAAACTCCACGTTTCCCGACCAAGACTCCTTACTCCAGATACAGTTCTATACCAGATAAGTTCAGGACCAATGTTGATTGACAGATTTTTCCAGGACTTCACTAGGACTTCACAATCCAGTGTCAGAATGGAACCCTCTTACCTCTCTTTCCCTTGATTCCTCCTCCCCCATACACCTATCTCACAGGGCTCTATTCTCTAGTTTAATACATCTTGTCTCCTGATGAACCCAGACTAGGCCACATGTGACTCCAAACCCACTAGTGTGGTTGACTTTCAGATGTCTTGGGAGTAGACAATAAATGCCAGCCTTTCAGAAAAATTTACATGCGTAACTAAATAAAGCTCAGCTGACCAATTACTTAAACAACAAACTGAGCCACAGGCTTGGCTGGCTCTGCAGGCACAGGCCCTCTCTTTCCCTTCGTCATTGCCAGACTTGACTATTTAGTAGAGAGCATCTTAAGGACAGGTGGGGACTACACGGTTCCGGAATATTAAGTGTGTAGTAAAGAAAGGTGAGGCGGAACAAGTAATAAGGAGGACACATGTACAGAGGGATGGTCTGACGAAACATGGAGTTAAATGTGCAGAAAGAATAAGTAAATTTAGGAAGGACAACAAAATTTTAGGGGCGTATAGACCGATGGGAGTTCAGGGAGCTGGGTTAAGAACAATAGGCAGCAATTCAAACAGAGAGGAGAAATGGGCTAAAAATTCTATATCTGAATGCACGAAGTGTCAGAAATAAGGCGGATGAGCTTGAAGCTCAGGTGCGAATGGGTAACTATGATGTTGTTGGGATAACGGAGACATGGCTGCAGGGAGATCAGACCTGGGAGATGAATGTGCAAGGGTATACGTGCTATCGTAGGGACAGAAATGTGGGCAGAGGGGGTGGGGTGACCCTGTTGGCGAGGTATGAGATTCAGTCCTTTGCAAGGGGGGACATAGGATCAGGAGAAGTGGAGTCTGTGTGGATAGAACTGAGGAACAGTAAGGGCAAAAGGACCCTAATGGGTGTTATCTACAGGCCACCAAACAGTAGCATGGATATTGGGTGCAAGTTGAATAGGGAGTTAACACTGGCATGTGGCAAAGGTAATGTCGCAGTAGTTATGGGGGATTTCAACATGCAGGTGAACTGGGAGAATCAGGTTGGTGCTGGACCACAGGATAGGGAGTTTGTAGAGTGCCTACAGGATGCATTCTTGGAACAGCTTGTACGAGAGCCAACCAGGGACAAGACTATTCTGGATTTAGTGTTACGTAATGAACAGGATTTGATAAGCGATCTTGAAGTAAAGGAGCCATTAGGAGGTAGTGATCATAATATGATAAGTTTTTATCTGCAATTTGAGAAGGATAAGGGCAGCTCGGAGGTGTCAGTGTTGCAGTTGAACAAAGGAGACTATGCAGCCATGAGGGAGTAGCTGGCCAAAGTTAACTGGACGGATATCCTAGCAGAAAAGACAGTGGAACAGCAATGGCAGGTATTCTTGGGAATAATGCACAAGGTGCAAAATCAGTTCATCCCCCGGAGAAGGAAGGATTCAAAGGGGGGAAAGGGGCCACAGTTGACAAAGGAAATCAGAGATTGCATAGCATTAAAAAAAAAGGAAGTATGACAGAGCTAAGGTGAGTGGGAGGACAGATGATTGGGAATTTTTTAAGGAACAACAGAACTTAACTAAAAAGGCAATACAGGGAGAAAAAATGAGGTACGAACGCAAGCTAGCCAGAAATATAAAGGATAGCAAAAGCTTTTTTAGGTATGTGAAGAGAAAAAAGATAGTTAAAAACAATGTTGGGCCCTTGAAGAATGAATTGGGTGAAATTGTTGTGGGAAACAGAGAAATAGCAGAAGAAATTAATAAGTACTTTAGATCTGTCTTCTCCAAGGAAGACACAAGCAATCTCCCAGATGTATGGATGGGCCAAGGACATAGGGTAACAGAGGAAATGAAACAGATTGACATTAGGAAGGAAACGGTGATGAGTAGACTGATGGGACTGAAGGCTGACAAATCCCCAGGTCCAGATGGTCTGCATCCTAGGGTACTAAAGGAGGTGCCCTGGAAATTGTGGATGCATTGGTAATCATTTTCCAATGTTCCTTAGATTCAGGATCAGTTCCTGAGGATTGGAGAATGGCTAATGTTATCCCACTTTTTAAGAAAGGAGGGAGGGAGAAAACAGAGAACTATCGACCTGTCAGCCTAACATCAGTAGTGGGGAAGATGCTAGAGTCCATTATTAAAGATGAAATAATGGCATATCTAGATAGCAGTGATAGGATTGGGCCAAGCCAGCAAGAGTAAATCATGCTTGACTAATCTATTGGAGATTTTTGAGGATGTAACCAGGAAGTTAGACAAGGGAGATCTAGTGGATGTAGTGTACCTCGATTTTCAGAAGGCATTTGATAAGGTCCCACATAGGAGATTGGTGGGTAAAATCAAAGCTCATGGCATTGGGGGGAAGACATTGACATGGATAGAAAACTGGTTGGCAGATAGAAAGCAAAGGGTAGCGGTGAATGGGTGTTTCTCTGAATGGCAGGTGGTGACTAGTGGAGTGCCACAGGGCTCGGTATTGGGACCACAGCTGTTATGATTTACGTCAATGATTTAGATGATGACATTGAGAATAACATCAGCAAGTTTGCTGATGATACTAAGCTGGGTGGCAGTGTGACGTGATGAGGATGTTAGGAGACTTCAGGGTGACTTGGATAGGCTGGGTGAGTGGGCAGATACTTGGCAGATGACATTTAATGTGAATAAATGTGAGGTTATCCACTTTGGGAGTAAGAACAAGAAGGCAGATTATTATCTGAACTGTGTAAAGTTAGGTAAGGGAGAAATACAAAGAGATATAGGAGTCCTTGTTCATCAGTCAATGAAGGTGAATGAGCAAGTGCAGCAGGCAGTGAAGAAGGCTAATGGAATGTTGGCCTTTATTACAAAGAGAATTGAGTACAAGAGCAAGGAAATCCTTTTGCATTTGTACAGGGCCCTGGTGAGACCACACCTGGAGTATTGTGTACAGTTTTGGTCTCCAGGGTTAAGGAATGACATCCTGGCTGTAGAGGAAGTGCAGCGTAGATTCACGAGGTTAATTCCTGGGATGTCCGGACTGTCTTACGCAGAGAGTTTAGAGAGACTGGGCTTGTACACACTGGAATTAAGGAGACTGAGAGGGGATCTGATTGCAACATATAAGATTATTAAGGGATTGGACAAGATAGAGGCAGGAAATATGTTCCAGATGCTGGGAGAGTCCAGTACCAGAGGGCATGGTTTGAGAATAAGGGGTAGGTCATTTAGGACAGAGTTAAGGAAAATCTTCTTCTCCCAGAGAGTTGTCGGGGTCTGGAATGCACTGCCTTGGAAGGCAGTGGAGGGCAATTCTCTGGATGCTTTCAAGAAGGAGCTTTATAGGTATCTTATGGATAGGGGAATCAAGGGATATGGGGTCAAGGCAGCAACCGGGTATTGATAGTAGATGATCAGCCATGATCTCAAAATGGCGGTGCAGGTTCGAAGGGCCAACTTGTCTACTTCTGCACCTATTGTCTATTGTAATCAACAGGCATGAAACAGCGCATACTCCTTTTGCTTTCCTTCTCATTTTGGGGAATTTTAACCAGGCCAGCATGATAAGTCTCTAAATAATTATCACCAACATACTACTTGTGGAACCAGTGGAGCAAACACACAGGACCACTGTTACACTACCATCAAAAGTGCTTACCGTTCCATCCCGCACTTATACTTGGAAAATCTGGCTGTACTTCTGCTCCCTGAGTGTAGGCGGAGACTGAAGGCTGCAGCAGCAGTAGAGAGGACCAAGAATGTATGAACAATGGAGGTGGAGGAGTGCTTACCGGACTGCTTTGAGTCGGAGGACTGGACAATATTCAGCGATTCATCTTCGAGTCTGAATGAATACGCCACAGTTGTCACGGACTTCATTAAAACCTATGTGGATGAGTGTGTGCCCATGAGAAAGTACCATACATACCCGAATAAAAAGCCATGGTGGAACCAGGAGATTTTTAGTCTGCTGAGGACTAGATCTGTAGCATTAAAGTCTCATGATCCAGCACTAAACAAGAAGGCCAGGTACGACTTATGGAACTAAAGAACAATTTCGATTCAGGTTAGAGACATAATCAGATGCATGTCAACTCTGGTAGGGTTTACAAGCCGTTAGTTCCTACAGAGTAAAACCTCACTCCAAGATCAATGCTTTCTATGCACACTTTGAAAGGAAGAATAAAACCACATCTATGAGGATACCTGCAGTATCCGGTGACCCTGTGATCTCTATTTCAGAGACCAACATCAGAATCAGGTTTATTTTCACCGCATGTGATGTGAAATTTGTTAACTTAGCAGCAGCAGTTCAATACATCATCTAGCATCATCTAGAGAGAAAAGAATAATAAATAAACAAGTAAATCAATTATGTATATTGAACAGATTATTTTAAAATGTGCAAAAACAGAAATACTGTATATTTAAAAAAAAGTGAGGTAGCGTCCAAAGCTTCAAAGTCCATTCAGGAATTGAATGACAGAGGGGAAGAAGCTGTTGCTGAATCACTGAATGTGTGTCTTCAGGCTTCTGTATCTACTACCTGATGGTTACCATGAGAAAAGTGCATGCCCTGGGTGCTGGAGGTCTTTAATAATGGATGTTGCCTTTCTGAGACACAGCTCCCTAAATATGTCCTGAGTACTTGGTAGGCTAGTGCCCAAGATGGAGCTGCCTAGATTTACAACCTTTTGCAGCTTCTTTCGGTCCTGTGCAATAGCCCCTCCATACCAGACAGTGATGCAGCCTGTCAGAATGCTCTCCACAGTACAACTATAGAAGTTTTTGAGTGTATTTGTTGACATGACAAATCGCTTCAGACTCCTAATAAAGTATAGCCACTGTCTTGCCTTCTTTATGACTACATCAATGTGTTGGGACCAGGTTAGATCCTCAGAGATCTTGACACCTAGGAACTTGAAGCTGTTCACTCTCTCCACTTCTGACCCCTGTATGAGGATTGGTATATGTTCCTTTGTCTTACCCTTCCTGAAGTCCACAATCAACTCTTTTGTCTTACTGACATTGAGTGCCAGGTGGTTGCTGCAGCACCATTCCACTAGTTGGCATATCTCACTCAAGGCCCTCTCATCACCACCTGAAATTCTACCAACAATGATTGTATCATCAGCAAATTTGTAGATGGTATTTGAGCTATGCCTAGCCATACAGACGTGTGTATACAGAGAGTAGAGCAGTGGGCTAAGCACACACCTCTGAAGTGTGCCAGTGTTGATTGTCAGTGAAGAAGATATGTTATCACCAATCCATGCAGACTGTGGTCTTCCAGTTAGGAAGTCGAGGATCCAATTACAAAGGGAGGTATAGAGGTCCAGGTTCTGCAACTTCTCAGGATTGTGGGAATGATTGTATTAAATGCTGAGCTGTAGTCGATGAACAGCATCCTGACGTAGTATCAAAATGTCTTTCAAGAGGATGAACTCTTGCAAAGTGGCAGGTTCCGATGATGTACCTGGTAGGGCTCTGAAAACCTGGGCCAACCAACTAGTGGGTGTGTTCAAAGACTTTTTCATCTCATTGTTACAGTCAGATGTTCCCACCTGCTTCAAAAGGGCAACAATAATGTCAGTGCCCAAGAAGAGCAGGATGAGCTGCCTTAACAACTATCATCCAGTGGCACTCACATCTATGGTGATACAGTGCTTTGAGAGGTTGGTTATGGTTAGAATCAACCCCTGCCTCAGCAAGGATCTGGATCCACTGCTGTTTATGTATCATCACAATAGGTCTACAGTGGATGCAATTTCATTGGCTCTTCACACAGTCTTAGATCACCTGGACAATCACATGCGTCAGGCTGCTGTTTATTGACTACATTTCTAATCAAAAAAACACCAAAGCCTGGGTCTCCATACATCCCTCTGCAACTGGATCCTTGACTTCAGCACTGAAAGGCCACAGTCTGCATGGATTGGAAATAACATCTCCACCTCACTGCTAGTCAATACTGGCGCACCTCAAAGATAAGTACTTGGCCCATTGCTCTGTCCTCTCTACACTGTGTAGACTGTGTGGCTGGGCAAAGCTCAAATACTATCTATAAGTAATTTTGACAATTTATATTGTTAGCAGAATTTCAGATAGTGATGAGAAGATGCATAGGAGTGAGATAGAACAGCTATCTATCTGTCACAGCAACAACCTTGCACTCGTTGTCAGTAAGATCAAAGAATTGATTGTGAACTTCAGGAAGGGGAAGACACACCAGTCCTCATCAAGGGGATGAAAATGGAAAGAGTGTCAATATCGCTGAGAATCTATCCTGGGTCCAGCATATCAATGCAGTTTCAAAGAAGGCACACCTGTTGCTATATTTCAATAGGACTTTGAAGAGATTTTTTATGTCACTAAGAACACTTGCAAATATCTATAGAAGTACTGTGGAGAGCATTCTAATTGGCTGCATCATTCTCTGGTGTAGGGAACACTGTACATGATCAAAATAAACTGCAGAAAGTTGTAAATTCAGTCATCTCCATCATCGGCACTAGCCTCCCCAGTGTTCAGGACATCTTCAAGGAGCAAGGTCTTACAAATGTAGCACCCATCGTTAATGACCCAGGACATGCCTCCTTCTTATTGGTGCCATTAGAGAGGAAGTACAGGTGCCCGAAGACACCCACTCGGTGATTCAGGAATAGCTTCTTCCTCTCTATTAAAATTTCTGAATGAATATTGAACCCATGAACACTACCTCACTGATTTGTTTCTCTTTTTGCACTACTTATTTAATTTAACCTTTTCAAATATAATTTACAATTTTTATTATTATTTTTTGCAATGTATTGCTACCACATAATAACAAATTTTCCAACATACGCCAGTGGTATATTAATCTCTAAGAGTTGTTGGTGTGCCATTGTTACCACCAGTGTATCAATAGTACATATTTGAATTTTGATTGCTCTCCTAAGTACAAAGGGTCATCATATATCAACTGACCTGTAAATTATGTTAATAAAGCCACGTATGAAAAATCACTTGGAAGGGGTGTTAGTGGATTTGTGACAATGAATGATCAGTTCTTAGAACCTTATGACTGTTACTGCAGCATTGTTACTCATTGTTTCTTAAACATTTATATTCAAATGAAAGAGAAAACTCATAAAAAGTAAACAAGTGAACCAGGTGCATGAGACCAATAGGTCACTATGCGAATCAAACTGCAGTATCAGACCTAAATTACATTAACAATAATTCAGGCAGAAATTAAAAAGGAACATGGGACGTAACATTTACTGCATGAGAATATAAAAGAACTGCTTGTACATAGGGCAATATTATCTAATCCTTTAGCTATTAATAACATGCAGTGAATTCGGAATGTGTATTGAGCAAGTTGCATTTGCCCAACACACATTGGTCATATTGGTCTCAACCCTCACTAGTATGACACACTTGTAATTTCTCACCCTTTTATGGATATGTTTGAAACTTGACAAGAAATAAAGTAAAATTACTAACTCTTTGATGATTAAATGAGATTCATTTGTTTAAAATCTTTAGGTTATTTATTAAAATGGTAAGAATATGTAAAATTATTGATAAAATATCATATTGAAAAGGTGATGCCCAGTAGTTAATTAAATATTTTGGTTGAACATGATTGTTCTAAGAAGAAATTACTTCAAATTTGTTCTCAATATACTATTTAAGTCAGTGGATTGCTATTCTTTCGTGCCACAGAGTTTATCATTTAGTCTCTTTTCAATATGTTATTGCTCTCAGAAAATTTACTAGTGGTATAATAATATGTAGGTATAGGTAGAAAAAGGGAGGAGGTCCTAAAGAGAGAATTTAGGGATTTAGGGAGTTAGGTAGAAGGCTGAAAATCAGGACCTCCGGGATAGTAATCTCTGGATTTTTGTCTGTGCCATGTGCCAATGAGAGTAAGAATAGAGTGATTTGGCAGATGACTGTGTGGCTAAGGAATTGGTGCAGGGGGTAGGGTTTCAGATTTGTGGATTATTTGGAACTCTCTAGGGGAGGTACAAACTGTACAGAAAGGATGGGTTGCACCTGAACTCGAGAGGGACTAAAATCCTTGCAGGCAGGTTTGCTAGAGCTTTTGGGGAGGGTCTAAACTAACTTGTCAAGGGGATGGGAATCTGAGTGAGAGGGTAGAGGATGGGGCAGTTAGTATACAAGTAGATGGAGTGTGTGTGGAAGGACAGACAGATAATAGAGCAAAATTGAACTCACTGGGATGAATTGAAGTGTAACATGGGAGAAAAATTGCAAAGCATGATGAATACAGGATTGAAGGTGTTATACTTGGATACACGGTATACGGAATAAGGTAAATGATGTAGCACAGTTAGAGTTTGGCAGGTACCATGTTGTGGGCATCACTGAGTTGGGGCTATAAGAAGATGATAGCTGGGAGCTTACATCCAGGGATACACATTGTTTAGAAAGGACAGGCAGATAGACTGAGGGGGCAGGTGGTTCTGTTGGTAAATAAAGTCAAAAGTATCAGTATTACAGAAGAGTAAAAGGAGTTTATAGGGGCATGAGATGGGAGCTGGACAACAGTGATTGGAAAGGACACTAGCAAGGATGACAACAGAACAGCAAAAGTTGGAGTTTCTGGGTGCAATTTGTTAGGTGCAGGAAAGATATATATCAGAGGTTAAGAAGCATTCTAAAGGAGAATAATGCAACTGTAGTTGACAAGGGAAGTCAAAGACATCATAAAAACAAAAAAAATATTGGGTTGTTAGATGATTAGTAAGCGTTTAAAAACCATCAAAAGCAACTACAGGTGAAATATGAAGGTAAACTAGCCAATAATATTAAAGAGGATACCAAATTTTTTTCAGATATATAAAGAGTAAAAGAGAGGCAATAGTAGATATTGGACTTCTGGAAAATGATGCTTGAGAGCTGATGGAGGAGAACAAAATGGCCGATTAACTCAATAAGTATTTTGTGTCAGTTTTTACTGTGGAAGACACTAACAGAATGCCAGAAATTCAAGTGTTAGGGTGCTGAGGTGAGTGCAGTCACTATTACTAAGGAGAAGGTGGTTGGGAAGCTGAAAGGTCTGAAGTTAGATGAGTTATCTGGACGAAATGGACAATATCCCAGGGTTCTGAAAGAAGTAGCTGAAGAGATTGTGGAGGCATTAGTAATGATCTTTCAAGATCACTAGATTCTGGAATGATTCTGGAGAACAGAAAAATTTTAATGTCTCTCCACTCTTTAAGAAGGGAGGAAGATGCAGCTGAATGGAAATTAGCCTAATTTCAGTGGTTAGCAAGATCTTGTTATCCATTATTAAGGATGAAGTTTTGGGATACTTAGAGGCACATGATAAAGGACAAAGTCAACATGGTTTCCTTAAGGGGAAGACTTGCCTGGACATTTCTGTTGGAATTCTTTGAGGAAATAACAGGCAGAAAGACAAAGAAGAGTCAGTGGATGTTGTTTTCTTGGATTTTCAGAAGGCATTTGACAAGGTACCGCACATGAGGCTGTTTAATAAAATATGTAAGAGCCCATGATATTACAAGAAAGATACTAGCATGGATGGAAGACTGGCTGACTGGCGGGAAGAAAAGAGAGAATAAAAAGAGCATCTTGGGTTGTCTGCCAGTGACTAGTGGTATTCCACAGGGGTCTGTGTGGAACCGCTGCTTTTCATGTTATATGTCAATGATTTGGATGACAGAATTTATGGATTTGTGGCCTCGTTTGCAGATGATATGAAAATAGGTGCAGGGGCAGATAGTATTGAGGAAGTAGGGAGTCTGCAGAAGGACTTAGGGATAATGCGCAAAGACATGGCTGATGGAATAAACTGCAGGGAAGGGTGTGGTCATAGTAGAAGAAATAAAGATGTAGATTATTTTCTAACTGGGGTGAAATTTCAAAAATTAAAGGTACAAAAGGGTTTGGGAGTACTTGTGCAGGATTTCCTAAAGGTTAACTTGCAGGTCGAATTAAGACCATAAGGTATAGGAGCAGAATTAGGCCATTTGGCCCATCAAGTCAGCTCCACCATTCAATCATGGCTGAACCTATTTTCCCCTCCTCAGTCCCACTCCCCAGTCTTCTCCCTGTGATATCTGATGCCGTGTCCAATCAAGAACTAATCAAGCTCTGCCTTAAATATACCCAAAATGATCTGGCTTCCATAGCTGCCTATGGTAATAAATTCCACAAGTTCTCCAACCTTTGGGTAAAGAAGTTTCTCCTTATCTCTGTTTTAAATGGACTCCCCTCTATTCCGAGACTGCCCTCTTGTCTTAGACTCCCCTACCATGGGAAACATCCTTTTCACATCTACTCTGTCTAGGCCTTTCAACATTTAAAAGGTTTCAATGAGATCCCCTCTCATCCTTCTGTCCCAGCGAGTACAGACCCAGAGCTATAAAAGTTCCTCGCATGATAACCCTTTTATTCCTGGAATCATCCTTGAGTACCTCCTCTGAACCCTCTCCAATGCCAGCATGCCTTTTTTTAGATGAGGAACCCAAAACTGTTCCCAATACTCAAGGTGAGGCTTCAACAGTGTCTTATAAAGTCTCAGCATCACATCTCTTTACTTTAATTTATTGTCGCCAAACAATTGATACTAGAGCGTACAATTATCACAGCGATATTTGATTCTGCACTTCACACGCCCTAGAGTACAAATCAATAGTAAATCTCTGCTCCTGTATTCTAGACCTCTTGAATTATGTGCTAATATTGCATTTGCCTTCCTCACCACCAACATTACCTGCAATTTAATCTTTAGGGTGCTCAGCACAAAAACTCCCAAGTCCCATTGTATCTCAGATTTTTGAATTTTCTACCCATTTAGAAAATAGTCTGCATTTTTATTTCTTCTACCAAAGTACATGATCGTGTATTTTTCAACATTGTATTTCATTTGCCACTCTGTTGCCTATTCTCCTAATTTGTCTAAGTCCTTCTGAAACCTACCTGTTTTCTCAACATTACCTACCCCTCTACCAATCTTAGTATCATCTGAAAACTTGGCAACAAAGCCATATATACCATCATCTAAATCATATATATTCAGCATAAAAAGAAGTGGTCCCAACAGCGACATCTGTGGAACACTACTAGTCACTGGCAGCCAACCAGACAAGGATGCTTTTATTCCCATTCGCTGTTTCCTTCCAATCAGGCTCTAGCCATGTTAGTAACTTTCCTTGTAGTACCATGGGCTTTTAACTTGTTAAGCAGCCTCATGTGTGACATCCTGTTAAAGGTCTTCTGACAGACCAAATATACAACATACATTGCATCCTCTTTATCTATCCTACTTGTAATATCCTCAAATAATTTGAACAGATTTGTCAAATAAGTTTTTCCTGAAGGAAACCATGCTGACTTTCTTCTGTCTTGTCTGTATCACCAAGTATTCCATAATTTCATCCTTAACAATAAACTTCAACATCTTCCCAACCACTGGGTTCAGGCTAACTGGTCTATAATTTCTGGTGCCTTCCTCCTTTCTTAAAAAGTGGAGTGATATTTGCAATTTTCCAGTCCTCTGGCACCATATCCAATAGTTATTGAAAGATCATTATTAATGTCTTGAAAGTCTCTACCATTACCTCTTTCAGAACCCAATTGTGCATTTCATCTGCCCTGGGTGACTTAAGTACCCTTAGGTCTTTCAGCTTTTTGAGCATCTTCTTCCTTGTAAATGGTAGTAAAGAACACAAATGTAATAATAGCATTCATTTTGCAGACACTAGAATGTGAGATGTAATGTTGAGGCTTTATAAGACGTTGGTCAGAATGCACTTGGAGAATTGTGAGAAGTTTTGGGCCCCTTGTCTCAAAAAAGATGTCGTGGCATTGGAGAGAGTCCAGAGGAGGGTCAGGAAAATGTTTCTGGGAATGAACGGGTTAACATATGAGGCACATTTGAAAGGAGATCTCATGGAAATCTATTGAATATTGAAAAGTGTAGATAGAGTGGATTTGGAGGGGTTGTTTCCTTTACTGAGTGTCCAGAATCAGAGAGCACAGCCTCAGAATAGAGGAACCTCCATTTAGAACTGAGATGAGGAATTTCTTTAGCAACTGGTGGTGACTCTGGAATTCATTGCACAGACTCATGTGGAGACCAAGTTCCTTCTCACAGAAGCTTATTTAAGGAAGTGCTCTCACTCCCCATACTTGGGCTACTTTATTTCTTCACACTGAATCCTCTTGAATCAAAGCCTCAGCTCCCCACCTTACACTGGCCCCCTCTCATAGTGGCCACTGTACTTGACTGTAACTTCTTGGTAGTCTCTTGAGCTGCAGCTGGCTGGTGTTAGCTAATTATCCAATAAAGTATTAACTAACAGTTTGCCAATGTGTCTCTTATAGAGTGCTGTTTAAGGAAACTCACCAGCAAGTCCTGAGATTGATTTATTTTAATCTTTTGCACCTCTCACTCCAAGTTTTGGTCTCTGTTAAGATACTGGATGGATTTTGATGAGCATTGCTTTGAATCCTATCTAGATCAAGTAAGGGTACAGAGAATTGAAGACACTTGGAGACTTGTAATATGTGGCACAACAATATAAGACGTGATTGCATAGTGTCAGTTATGGGCTAATGGACAAAAACATGGGGGTGTGGGGACTGGCAGTCTTGTGTTTCCTATGAATTTTAGAAACACAAAACTAAAAATTATAGTGAAGTAATTAAACATATATAAACTTGCCCTTCATGTACCATCTCATCTGCAGGCCTGGAATCTCAATAAAAGCACTGAACTTGTCATAGACTTTGTGACTTCCTCACGGTAATTCTGTAGAAACCCAGAGAGACCAGCTCTGCTGTCAGATTCCATGTGGTGTGCAGCAGCAAAACATAGTGATAAAAAATGTTTTTTACTCTGTTTAGTAGTTAAGCTACTGGATCACCAACCAAGAGTGTGGACCATTGGTGCCCATTGGCAGGGGAATTTAAGTTCTAATAACTAAATACTGATGAAGTTATTAAAACAAACAATGCCAGCCCTTGTAACAATAATACAAAGGTTGTGCACTGTTATTGAAAACAAATCAGTCTCATTATTGCTCAGTGGTGTAGGAAATTTGTCATCTTTTGGCACTTTGACCTATATGTGACTCCAGACCTAGCAATGAGATAGTGGTATTTCATTTCCGTTATATGGAGGGCAGAGTATTTTCAAAAATACCTTATAATTTTCTGTATGGACAGAGAGTACCATATAGTCAAAAGTATCTGAATATTGTTAGTCATGTCAAGAATATATGATACAGAAGACATCCATTCCAGATCACTGGAATGTCTTTCTTATATCATTTATGCCAAAATGAAAAAAAAATACTTAAATATAGTACTTAAAATGAGGCTTAGAAATTAAAACTGTACTGTTTGCACTTCTTTGGAACAACATGTTATGAAGAATATTTCAGTTTAGACCATTGATGTTGACATTTTGTTATTTATTGCAGGGACCTAATACCATTATGATTGCCATGGTCATTTTACTGAACATTGGCTTGGCCATCTTGTTTGTGCATTTCCTGACATGATTTGTTTTTGAGGTATGAAGCACATTTTACTACATTTATTATTTATAAAAAAAATGTTTATAGTAGCACTCTTAAAAGTCCAATATTTTCTTGCAACAGTGCTTTTAGAAAATTAAAAATAAACTTATGTTAATGCTGTATGAATTCTTTGCAGTCATTGCAGACGTCTGTGTTCTGTCTATTGTTGAGAATAAGGAAGATGAATTTTGGAAAATTGTACATTCTGCAAGACTTAGCATTCAAGATACTGCAGAAACTGATTACAATGGCCCTTCTTGAAGGATTCTCTGATCTGTTTTCCATCACCAGTTTGTGCCCTAAAGTTTTGGAAATGAGACACATTGGAAGAGATACATCTGAGCTGAATTTATTTGTAGAAACTAACAGCTGCCTTACCTTTTTGCCTATGTTTATATTACACAGTATTAGCTGCCAAGGTTTGTGCTCGACTGCTTGAATTATTCTATTGTATAAAGGGAGCTGGGGACTCAGATGGGAGAGGAGTAGAGTAAAACAGATTCTTATGGTTCTATTTCATAAACAAGAAAGTTGAGTTAGTTCAGGGAGATCTTGCTCATGTATTTTTGTAGCTTGATGAACTTTTTTGGTTAAAATGAGTAAAGCAAAATGATTTTCAATATGAATTTTACTATACTTATTTGGCATACTTAACTGAAAGATTTAGGGCTATATTTCTCTCTTCACTATTTCTGGTTTAAAACAAAAGTAATGTGGTGTTCCCTAGTTTAGAATCCTCATTTACCACTAAAAAGACCTTCAGATGAAAATACTCCCTTTAGAGCTTGACTTTTGGAAATGCAAATGTGGATGCTGTGCACTGCATTCATGGGACTTTTTATATGTTATGAAGGGAAATATTGGTCTACTGTGAATTTTTAATTAATTTTTCTCACTATATGATTATTTTAATCAAATGAGTACAAGAACAATAACTCGTGTTTGTTGCATGTTTTAACAATGAAATGTTTTTAAATTACATTTTTAAACTAATTATGCAGTCCTGCCATAAGTAGCATGCATTTTTGAATAACTAATCAACTAAAGTGAATGCACAGATTAGTTCTTAACATCACTTTGCTTTAAGATTTAAATTGATTAAAAACTCATAGAAGACCAAAACTATTTTGCAACAAATTTAACACTTCACATTTTGAATGCCATTGTTAGTTTGAGATTGTGCACCTACAGTTTGTAACCATATATTTTTGAGAAGAAATTTTGGCATTAAGTTTTAAGTCACAGACATTCAAAACAAATGCCTAACAGTACTTTTGCCAGTATATTCAAAGTGGGAAAAATCAGATTAAACCAGAAATTTCACACAGTACTTGGTAATTAATTGCTTGCAGTTTAGTATTTTCCTTCTTTTGGCTAAAATACAAATGTTACGAGCTGTCTTTCTTCCTTTTCTCTGCATGTAGCGCACTTTGTAGAATGTTAGCACAGATGATTCTAAACCTTGTTTCACATGTAGCAAGGTATAAATGCTTTTGTGTTGATATACATTCAGGACTGTTTTTTGCTTTGTAAGATTTATATATATAAAAAAAGTATAAAATTACCTCAGAGACGCATGCTTCTCCAAAATTTTGATTGAAATGCTTATTTGGTATTTTCAGGTCTTACTATAATATGAATAACTTCACCAGCCACGTTGAACATTTATCTTCCAGATATTTATTCATTTCTACAAATGTTATTAAATACTGTCTTGTTAGCTATTTCTACATGAAGTACTTTGTGGAATGTGCTTATGTAAATCAGGATGTATTTTTAATTTACGGCTTTGATGGTTAAGAAAAATTCCTACATGAGTTGAGTGTCCAAAGCATTCTATGGTATTATTCTTGTGAAGCTGTATTCTTTCACTGCCATATGATATGATGTGATAATTAATTGAAGTGAAGTGAGTTAAAGGTATCTTAATTGATCCATAAGGCATTTATTACAATGATATTATAAACAAAGGAGGGATTAGTGCCTTATACAGCAAATATTTCCTATCACAAAATAGTTCTGATGTTAAAATTTCATTTAAAATAGCCATTTTTAATTATCAGTGCTACTGATATAAAAAGCTCTATTTTGAATGAAATGTATTATAATCTTATGACAAATTGTAGTATTTTAGAAGTGTTATAAATTATAATGATCTCTAAGATTTTGTCATTCACCAAAGCTCTGCTTTGAATGCTTCTTTCTAGAATGTTTTGACAAGTTAAAACATTAAGACCTATTTGAAATTCTTTTGGTATTGTTGAAAATGGACATTAACAGGTTATCCATCCCAACACACTCCTTCCCTCCCCTCTCTGGAGAACACCCTCAACTTTTTCTTAACATTGTTAGTGATTTTGATTTGGGCTGTTATAATTTAAAACAAACTATTTTCTTAACTGTGTCATATTTGAGGAACTTGCAAAGAATGGGACTGATATTATCTAACTGAGCTTTGCATTAATGATGAGATGATAAGTACATTAGATTTTATAGCTGAGTAGCACTGATATGCTGACTACAGCTTTTAACAACGTCCTTCAAAGACACCTAAGCATGGGTCTATTATGCAAATCAGAAATAGGGTTTGGTACCCAATCACAGTTTGAGAAGACTTATGGAGCAATCATTCACTGTCCACAGTTCAGTCATTGGGCTTTTTAATGTAGGACTACAGAAGGAGATCACTTGCACAGGCAAAGTGTCTAAGGATTTTTCTGTCATATTTTTGTATGCTAGGAGGAGTATTAGTACTATTCACTGGTTTGTTTCTGTCCTGGACCTATCTTCTCCCCAACCCATTCCCAATTTCCTGTGCACAAAAAAAAGCATTAAACTCCTGAAAGCTGCAGTTTGAATCTGTTCTGTTTCCAGGCCTCAAAATCCATTCTGGCCTCTGCCAAGCATGAGCAGGTTTAAGGTGGGTGGAGGTGGTTGTCCTAGGTTCTCCTGGAAACTGTTTTCTTGTTAGAAGAAATCTTTAATTAATATAAACTTTACACTCAATGCATTTTAAGGCCAACTGATTATTCCATGCCAGGCACTATTGGAAATTACTCTTAGGATTGTTGCACAGTGTCAAGTCATGGAGACCTTTGCCAAATCATCCTAAAACTGTTGCAATGGTTGATATGTATTGGTCTTTTCTATATATGGAATCTAAATTTTAAATTATTTTAAAATTTGTACTTGAATGTACAGTATAATATGTTTTTTTGGGAGGGGAGTACTTTTTTCAAAGATCGTTTATAACCTTTATGTTAAGTAATATGCAAAAGTAAAACAGTCTTAAAAGAGTTAAGATTTTTTTTAAAAATTAATTTTAAACCATAATTCTATCTCTATGAAAATGTCAACATAGTTTTAATGACATATTCAAAAATTATACAATTGCTTCTCTTTTGTAGGATCCACACTGAAATGATTCTGATTGAAAGTGTAAATTATTTTGGCAGGTTAACCAAATTTTTCTGACTTTGAACTAGTAAGTGATTATAAGAGAAGATGGGCCATATTTACCAGTATCTTGCCATCTACATGTCTACAATAGGTTGTAAATATTTTTAGAGCAAGTTACTGAAAGTGTGAGCTGATAATAAAACAATGTAAAAAAAAGACAAGCAGCTGGAACCCAAGTGAAATGGGCAAGAAGTTGTGTCCTTAACAAATCTGTTTGATGGTTTATAAAGTGAACATTTCATGATGATTGAGGGAGAAGTGCATGTCAGAGTAAGTGAATTCAATGTCAAAAAGATTCAGAAAGTGAAATATACAAAAGGGAAAGGAAGATATGATTATGTGCAACCAAAGCAATTAAACAAAGGAATTTGCCTCTTCTAAAATCTCCAACAATTTAAATCTTGAATGAAGGAGATTCCTTATTTATAATGCTTAATTTTAGTGGTCAGATAAGTACTTACCCTGATTATTCTAACAAATGGGTACTTGGACTGAAATTGACATGATTTATTTTTTGTGGTGAGTTTAATATTTATCTTCAGTAAAAGTGCAGAAACTGTATGTACTTTCAAATTATTTCAGTGGATAACAAAGCTGCAAGATGCAAACCTGATGCATCAAAGTGGAAAGATAATCTTCATAATAAAATTGATCACTTTTATTGTAGTAAAATACTTCAATTTCATCAACTCAACCAGCTTAGTACACCAAAGTAGGCAATTGTAAATCTGATACTTTGGTACAGACTCAGATAAACTTTAATTCTGACATACTGCATTTATTGTAATCAATATTTGTCACATTGATAAAGTAACTAGAGCACTATGTTGTAAAAGAGAATCTTAATTTAAAATAGCTAAATCATACCATTGGCAAAAGTGGGTTCGTATAGTTTTTAATTTTGATAGCATTCAGCACAGTTGATTCCATATTCATTTGTTGTCCTATTTTTGTGTGCTTCAATGGATACATGACCCTTGAAATTCCAATTACTTAATATCAATAGGTTTCTGGAATGGTGCTGAGGCCTGGAGAAGATTTTGAATTTACTTTTGGAGGGGCATGTTAAGAACTCATATGCATATATCCTTAATACAATTAATGATTATGCTGGAGCAGGACTGGCTAAATTTGCCAAAGAAATGCTGCATTATTTTAAATCTATCATTGTTTACAGATAAAATACAACAACTGTTAAGATACTTTTATTTTAATACAAAAGCTGACAAATTAAATGTTGCTTCCTCGACTTAGTTACTGAATTAGTATTAAGCAAAATGGCACTTGGTTCACATTCTACTGATACTCGAATTTGACGTCAGCTTTAGTTGTACTTTAGGTCCATTTTCTCCTAGGCTTTTGTCACATGTACAGGAACCATGAGAGACTTTCAGTGCAACAGCAAGATCAGTCTGTTGTAGGAATAAAGCAATTAAGATATAGAAACAGGTCCATGCTCTTCCTCTCAGTAACATCAAGGCTAATCATTTATCTTAATGTCACTTTCCTGAATCAACTCCAGGCTCTTTGCTTCCCATAATATCCTCTAGTCTCTATCTTGATTATACCCAGTATTTTACCTACCACGGCCCTTTGTGTTACAGAATTCTGAAGGTTCATCATACTCCATGTGACACGTTTCTTCTCGTGTCTGAATGACTAACTCCTAATTTTGGGGATTGTGATCTTTGGTCTAGGTATGCCAGCTGGACAAAAATCATTCCTACATTTACCCTGACAAACCCACAATGTTTGTATATTTCAATGATTTTAACTCTCATTATTCCAAAAGCTGAAGGGTATGCATTGTATTTTATTTACTCGGCCAATATCTGCAAAGACATGAATTACTACTTGTGGAAATTTATGGCCACTAAACATGGATTTACCATCAATAATGTTTTGTTTCTGACTCTTTTGAAGTTGTATTCCTTAAATCCCTTATTTCAGCTGTTGCTTAGCATGAATCACTGCATGCATAATGACATTGAACAGAATTTGCATACAGGGTCCTAAAAGAAATTAATTTTATCACCAGTTTTGATGAAGGTTCTCAGCCCAAGATGTTGACTGTTTATCTTTTCCATGGATGATGCGTAGTCTGCATTTTGTGTATGTTATTTGATTTCCGGCGTCTGCAGATTTTCTCTTGATTTTCACGTGATCATATTGGGTTTTCTCCTAAATGGAGTGATAGTGAAATCGTAAAGTTTGTAATAAGTGTAACCTGTTCAAAAAATATATCATGCTTGGACTCAGAACAGATTAAATAGATTTTCCTTTGGTTTAATAGAAATATAGAACTAATTTATTTTGCTGCATCTCTGAAATGAAAAGCTAAGCATGATGATGTCAGATTGTTTATACATTTTATAAACAGTTATTACATTTATAAAACAATCTGATGTAATAAAATTATGTTGGATGGTTTATAATTTGTTCATAAATTTTGTTGAAGAAAACTAATGAACTGTGATTTTTACAAGATTGGCATTGCCTAGGACTGATTAAATGGTGGTTGATCAGTTTGAAACAATATTTTTTACTGCAATTGGTGGGGTTTAATTGAATAAGATTTTAATCAGTCTGAGAAAGAGGTAATTGAAAATTGTGTACACACAGTGGAAACAATAGAGGTCACTTCCTAGAAGTGTCTCCTATGAAGAAATGAAACTGGTGAATAGCACAAATTCCTGGTAACCTCACATCTCAAACATATATTGACAAAGTAAATTGGTAAAAAGTAAATAAGTATTTGAAACAAATAAAAATTTTGAATGTCGCATTACAGTGTTTCATCATATTCCATTGCCAGACCTTCCAAGAGAAACCAAAAATGCCTCAGAAGTTCCTGCAGGCAATAAATTTGGTATGAGCCCTCTAAACACTATTCAAAACAAAAGTCTTGTCAGTTTATTTTATGGAGATATTAATGTTTTATTATTTCTTAATCATACTGATTTTTCTTTTCGCATACTCTATTAAATAAACATTTCATTCTTTTGATTCTTTGTAGTAATCCTTTATTCAAAATCTTCAAATGATTCATTTTAAAAGTTGACCTTGCGTATCTGTTAATTATGAGAGTTCTAAAGTAGCCGAAGAATTCCTGAGGGTTTCAAAGCTTTTCAATTAATATTGCTGTTAAATGGCAACCACCAAACATATGCTTCCCCAATTAGTATTGGCTCATCTTTGGACACTTCCACAGTCTAGTGTCCTGTCACTGTTTACTGCCAAAGTGCCCACCTGCCTGTTGGCTACTAATGAGCAAGAATGCAGGTCCACCAGCATTTAGATCATGCATTCCACTTTAGTAAAACTGCCAGAAACAATATAGTTAAATTTGACAACAATCTGTGCAGAAAGACCGTATGACAGGTGACCAGAAATCTGGATAAGAGAAATTTTAAGAACTCTTTTAAACAGAGAAAAGTAGAGGTTCAGCAGGTTATTACACAGGTCAGCTAAGGCAGTATTATCAATGATAGTGTCATACAGATTTGAAAATTGAATGCAGTATTCCAGATTTCTTAAATGGAAATCATCTTCAGACTAATAAAGTATGATTGATAAGATGTATTTCATTTATCAATTGGTCTGAATCATGGAATTCCCTTGAGGGAACTCCAGCCTACAATACTACAGTATAGGTTGTGGTCCCACCATTGCCTCTGTCCAACAAGGCTGCTCTGCTGGGACCTGGCATAGACCCAGTGAGCTGAATAGTTTTGCATGCTCTAATAAATTAGTAGAGCATTGGAATTAACATTAGATCCCATTGTATTGAGTGCTGATGCGTGAGACTGCAGTTCTACTTCCAATGTATTTCTTTTAGTATAGATTTCCACTTGGAGCACAAAACAATTCTCAAGGCTTCACACTGTCCTTTACCAGAGGGTGGATGAAATAAATTGGGATTAATTCTGTAGGGAAAAGCTGCGAACTGAATGGGGTAATAACACTGAGGCTAGGCAAAATGAATGATTGCTCCAGTAAGCTACCAACTAGCCCTTATTTTCTTCAAAATTCTCAGCAGAGGTTTTGAAGCAATGCCACTAAATTCATATTAATTAAATAATGGATTTAGCTGACAGCTCAGTCAAGCTGTGCACTTATGTAAAATGCTATATGAGAGCCAACACTCATAAAATGCTGGAGGAACTCAGTAGGTCAGGCAGCAGCTATGGAAATGAATAAGCAGTTGATGTTTTAGGCTGAGCCACTTCATCAGGACTGAAAGGAAGCAGAAAGAAGTCAAGCTTGGTGAAGGCACCATAGTAAGTGATTGATACTGATTTCATGCACATGATTTTTATGTAACTATACGCCATTAACTATAATTTCCAGGGGATATTATAGCAACTTAACAAACGTTAGGGTAGAATCATTAATTTTTGGTCTCTCTTTTAAATAGATTGAGTACCTTGACTGCCATTGAATTGAATGTTTGCTAGCAAAGCAGATCACATGACACACAACTCACTGGGTGACACTGTCAAAATGCACATTACATTAAAATCACTTGAAAATGATTGGAGAAGGATTTAGTAGTTGGTATGTGGTAACAACATTAACTTTCAACAATGCTCCCTTTGTATTAATTAAAAACAAAACATTCTTGGGATGGCATGTGAAATAGATCTTTAATAACAATTACAAATAAGGGAGATAAAATTGATTTATCCTGTATTTCTCATCATGAAAGCATGGAGCAATTATAATTTTTTGTGTATAATATTCTCACCACAGTTGAGCTGCCTGCACTGTTCAAACACTAGTTCTTCATCTCATGAGAAACAGAACAAAATAAATAAACCCACTGTAGATCTTAAAGGGAGAAGCTGTAATTAATGGAAATAGTAAATTTCAAATGGAAAGGGTCAAAATGAGAGCTGGTGTTGCAAGGTTCTCATAATATCTGGTACTGTATTCTGGATCTGAGTCTTGAAATATTAAGGATGTACTTTCCTATTAGGTTCTAAATGCAACACGACAACCACTTATCAATCACAGAGCAGAACAATGCTGAGGAATGTATTGTCAGGTTCTGGCCCCAGTTCAGAAATTAAATCATTGCCTCAGGATTTCTGCTGAGATCCAATCCCTCAAGCCTTCCTTCCATTGCTATCTTCTTACAAAATTCATTTCATAGGGCCTTCTTTTCTTACTCTTTTCACCACATTTCTCCAAACCTCTGTCATCTCCTATTATGTTATGATCTTAATCATCTCATCCCTCGTTACCACAGAAATACATTTTCGCTTTGCCCTAGGACCCTAAAAGGATAAAGCAGGAAGAAGGAGCAAACACAAAAAGACGAAATATCAATTAGGTTCAGCTAAAGATCATTTGCTCAGTATCTAATGCCTTGCACAATCCAAGCACAAGAGACAGCTGTACTAGTGTACTCAGAGGAAAAACGAGGCAGTAAGAGGGAGCACCCACAAAAAAAAAAACAAAAACAATAGTCAGCAAGAGCTTTGTTGTAAGGAGAGTTGATATCACAGGTTGGTCATAGAACACAGATGATATTACTGCTGTATCCTCAGCACTTTTTGTAAGCACACTGTAGTGCTTTGCCAGCAACCAATACTCAATAACAGTCAACACAAAATCCACCTCCAGATTAGGCATCATTGAATTCTGATGTTTTTTTTTAATATTAATATACAGATAGACTCCATTTGTTCATTTAAGCTGGGCTTATTGACCTTCTCTCGATATCAAGGTCTTTGAAGAAAACATAATTGTTAGTTGGTGCCTTACTGGAACATCCCCTCTGGCTCCAGAATTGGAACAGGCAGCTACTCTTACATAAGGAATCACAAGAGGTCAGGCTACCACCTGCTGGCATCTGTCACAAGAGTTGTCTGCTGGGAAACTGACACTTGGCAAATGGGAAAGCGATGATCCTGAAATAACCAGTGGTATTACTAAATGCCAAGATTAAATAGCAGACAGTGGCAGCTAGAAAGACATTGACATCTGATGATATACAATCAAACCCAGCTCAGGTTCTGAATATACTCATTTGCATTTACCTATTTAACATAAGACAGTTTCACTTCAACAGGGACTTCCTTTTAAATGTCCAATCATTAAACAGAAAAGTAACACTGTATTTTTAACACACAGTTGCTTTGCATGTTCACTACCACACTGGAATTTTGTGCATTCCAGATCAGATGATAAGGTTGAACAACTTTTGTATCCTCTTTTCATGCTAGACCATTACTTGCAGTATGTAATCTGAGTAGTCTTAAGATCTCAGCAATATTCGTGCAGTTCAAAATTTTACAAAAAGCAATACAAAATTTTAATTCTATCTGTTTAATAGTTTAAAGAATTCTAAACCAGATGTGTGGTTTTATGGCCAGTACACAGTGAACAAAATCTAAATAAAGTTTAGATTGTTAATATTTCAAACAGCTACTAATCTCATTTTGCAAATGCAATAACAATGTTCAAAGAAATAATCTTATCACTGAGATTTATTAGAAAACTGTTAGGAGTCTTTGAACAATGAGACTTTTTTTGCTTTCTTTTATTTTTTTCTTAAACTTTTAATTAAATATTGATTTTGATGGTAGAGAATTGACAGCAGTACTGATCTCAGACAATAAATTAAACTTAAATTTAATTGTGGATTAGTTACTATACTGCTCATGTTAATTTGCTTCTTACATTCAATAAATTTTGACGAGTTTTCACAGGCTCTTTAAAAGTTTCACCATCTATAGCCATTGCTAATGGGAAGACAAATGCTCTCTTCAGGTAAGTGGGGAGTATTCTAACACTGTTTCTGATTGGCTGCCCGTGACGAGTGGTGTTCCGCGGGGGTCCATGTTGGGACCACTTCTTTTTAATGCTGTATATAAATGAATTAGATGAAGGAATAGATGGCTTTGTTGCCAAGTTTGCAGATGATACAAAGATTTCTAGAGGGGCAGGTAGTGTTGAGGAAACAGGTAGGGTGCAGAAGGACATAGATTACGAGAATGAGTAAGATAGTGGCAGATGAAATACAATGTTGGAAAATGCTTGGTAATGCACTTTGGTAGCAGAAGTAAATGTGCAAACTATTTTCTAAATGGGGAGAAAATTCAGAAATATGAAATGCAGAGGGACTTGGGAATCCTTGTGCAGAACACCCTGAAGGTTAACTTGCAGGTTGATTCATTGGTGAGGAAGGGAAATGCCATGTTAGCTCTCATTTCAAGAGTTCTAGAATACAAGAGCAAGGATGTGATGCTGAGGCTTTATGAGACACTGGTGAGGCCCACCTTGAGTAATGTGAACAGTTTTGGACCCCTCATTTTAGAAAAGATGTGCTGGCATTGGTGAGGGTCTGGAGGAAGTTCACAATGATGATTCCAGGAATAAAAAGGTTATCAGACAAGGAACATTTGATGGCTCTGGGTCTGTACTCTCTGGAATTCAGAAGGATGACGGGGGATCTCATTGAAACATTTCGATTGTTGAAAGGCTTAGATAGAGTAGATGTGGAAAGGATGTTTCCCATGGTGGCAGAGTCTAGGACAAGAGGGCACAGCCTCAGGATAAAGAGGCACCCTTTCAAAACAGATGCGAAGATACTTCTTTTGCCAAAGGGTGGTGAATTTGTGGAACTTGTTACCACATGCAGCTGTGGAGGCCAGGTCGTTGGGTGTACTTAAGGCATAGATTGCTATGTTCTTGATTGGACATGGCATCAAAGGTTACAGAGAGAAGGCCAGCAACTGAGGTTGAGGAGGAGAAAAAAAAAGGATCAGCCATGATTGAATGGCGGAGCAGACTCAATGGGCCAGGTGGCCTAATTCTGCTCCTATGTCTTATGGTCTAAACTAGTGTCCTGAATATGGAATGACTTTGTGGTATCAGGAAGTGAATGACTTCCATGAGGATACCTTTTGTACCTTTTGAAATGCTCTTACAAAACAGTATTTATGTAGCTGTTCCAGTTGAGGTTCTTGTCAATGGTGATCTCCAGCATGCTGATAGTGGAAGATCTGATGATGCCAATGTCATTGAATGTCAAGAATAGATGGTTAGATTTTTCTTGTTGGAGATTGTCATTGTTTGGCACTTTTGCATTGTGAGTGTTACTTGCCTCTTATCATCCATGCCTTCATGTTGTCTATGTTTTGTTTCATGCAGTCATGTATTTTTTCACTTGCTGAAGACTTGAGGATTGTGCAATTTCAGAAACCATCTTTATTTCTGGCTTTATGATAGCAGAAAGGTCATTGATAAGATAGCTAAAGATGGTAGAGTCTCAGACATACCTTGAAGAACTCTTACATGGAAGTCTCGGGCTGGGATGAATGATAATGAACAACCACACCAGCTTCCTTCATGTGTGATTATAAATACAACTATTGTGATGATCTCCTGCTGAATCCAGACAACTTTATGCTACAGTTTTTATGCAATAAAGCAATATAAAATATGAAGAGAAGTAAGTCTTGCAAGATTATATAATTTAGGATTCAGTTAATTTACACAGTCAGTCAAAAGCTCAGATGCTTTTTCTATGTGGGTTTCTACAAAATACTTTGCAGAATGTTTCATTATCAAGAAGGAACTTGGACATGCAGCCACATTTACTAGTATCACTTAAACACATTGCTGTTTATGGATAAGAATTGCTAATTGCTGTCAGTTAACAGTAGATGATTTTAAATTCCCAATTTGACATGAATTGAACATCATCTTCCTAATATTTGGTGAATAGATTTTCAGTAATAAAATGTGACCTAAAAATATCTTTAGCTCCACTTCAATAATTTTACCTTCCTTCAGGTTGGAATAATTTTCTATGCTTGTGTAGATCATTACATAATTAAGCCAATTTAATCACAGGATGAAATAGGGAAACTGGCAAAAAGATGCGGTGTGTGAGGTAATTTACCTAATTATTTTAAATGACTCAATACTTGTACTGATTTGTCTGATTCAGCAGTCTGTTGGTATGAAGCTGCAACTCAAGGATGGCTTGCCTCTAGCTGGTCACATACTGCAGGTTCTGGTCTTAAATTTAAAAAAAAGCAGATTTCAATGAAGCAAACAGCACCAGCTATATTTGCACTCAGAAACAAATGGGAGACAGAAGGTGGTATTATATGAGTGGAAACCTTAGTCATAGAGTTACCTAGCATAGAAACAGTCCTATTGGACCTACACACCCATAATGTCCCACTATGCTAGTCCCATTTCTCTACATTAGAACTTTATTCCTCTGGTCCTTCTTTTTCCCAAATACCTGTCCAAATACATTTTAAACACTAGTTGTACCTGCACCTACCACTTTCTTTGGGAGCTCATTCTAAGTAACCACCACTATCTGTGTGAAAAACTTGCCTCTAAGGCCTTCTTTAAATATTTCCCCTCTCACCTTAAACCTATGTCCCCCAAATTTATACTACCCATAATCAGAAAAATATTATCATAATTTCAGAAGTTGCTCCTCAGCCTCCTACCTTCATTGAGAATAAAACTAGCTATCATTACCAGTAAAGCCTTCTCTTCACTCAACATCCTGGTGAATCTCTTTTGCACATCCATCCTGAACTTTGATGACCAGAACTATACACAATACTCAATACCTGGCCATCTTTTGTACAGCTCTAATAAGACATACCAACTCTTATACTGAGTGCCTCAGCCTATGAAAGCATGCATGTTAAATGCTTTCTTCACTGTCACTATCTCCATTATCAGGGAGCTATGAACTTGCATCTCAGTCAATCATCAACATTCTTGAGTCCTTACTACTTACTGTACATGTTTTGTTAGTACTTGATATCCCAATATATATTGGCTAGCATCTGTTACATTTTAATCCAGTTCCTAATTGCACTCTGAGAGCCTAATTTTAAAAGAAGTGTCAATACGATGCCTTACTTTTCAATTGAAAATATACCTGGGAGTTTTTACATTTTTAACTCGCACCTATAGTCTGCAGATTCTGGTGATGATGGTGGGGTGGGTTTTGCCTCAATTGTTGGATTCTATGCTGGATATTTTTTCATGGGGGTGTCTTGAAATCCAAGTGCAACTTTTCCTGGTGGATATATGATCCAACTGTGACATGATACTGACTTTTCCTTGATAAGTAAAAATCTACAGATGCTAGAAATCTGTAATAAAAATGATAAATCACAGTGAATCAGTCAACTTACTTTCGTTAGTACAGATTTTCTATTCCCACTGCACAGCTTTTTTTAATATATTAAGCACTTCTATAAAAATACACCCACAGAGAATCCATCTTCAAATCATTAACCACTGTATTTACATTAATATGAAAAGACATTATGTCTGACTCAATAATTGCATGTTTTTCTCCTAGATTATCTGGTTGTTTTTTTTAAATAAGCCTCAATTTGTTTTTTTTTCAATAACATTCTGTATTGTAGGGAAAGACTTTTAAACTATCTCTTTCAAACCTGACTAGCATCATACTTAAAATTGGAGTCAAACATTTCTACTGACCACAAAATTGCACACAAATATGTCTGTGAGATGTATTTTCCAGAGAATACTGTCTCGAGATAACAGATTTATCTTCTGTTTGCTAAGCCACTAATTACAAACCTCAGCATGGTTAGAATCTATAACCTTAATAAAGATGTAACATTACAGTATAATGTAATCCTGTTTTGATATGGGACAGTCAGGCATAATGAATAAAAGGTTATTTGCATCAACAGAAGAAGAAATGAACTGTACACAAACTAAGGAGCCCTTGGCAGTTAGGTTCTCTGACAAGCCTGGACCAGGTTTTTATGGAAGTAAGATGGTGACTGCTGAAGCAGATTGCCATCTGCTGGAATAAAATCTTTTTGAACTACAAAATAATTAAAGAATGCTACTGAGATTACAGAAGTATTTTCCTCTTCAAAGTAATGGAAAATATTGGCAAATAGACTGAACAGAGCTGCCAGATTTTAGTACCTAAGATTTTACATTAGAGCTGGAAGAAATTGATTACTTGAAATGCTTCCAGTTGGTGATGTAGGACGTAAACTGTTTATTCATGTCACTGCAAGTGATCCAATTCAGAAACATGTATGAGTTTGATGAAGAGCAGAGAAACAGAGCATGAGAAGAATGAATATGCAGTATATTCATATATGGACCCTGAAGAAGAGTCTTGGCCCAAAACATCAACTGCTGCCTGACCTGCTAGGTTACTTCAGCATTTTGCATTTTTTGCTCGATTTTCAGAATCTCTTGTGTTTATGTATATACAGTAAGTGGGTTTTAAAGTCTTCCTCAGGTATGTAAAAAGTAGAAGATTTGTGAAGACAAATGTAGATCCCTTACAGTCTGAAACAAGGGACATTAAAATAAGGAACAGAGAAATGACAGAGAAATTTAATACTTTGGTTCTGTTTCTATGAAATACTACCAAATAAAAAGTCTAATGACAAAGAGAAAAGAAATTAAATTAATATCAGCAAAAAAAGGTGTTGGAGATGCTAATGGGATTGACAGTTGATAAGTCCCCAAGGTCTAGTATTCTGCATCCTAAAGGGCGAATCAATGGAAATAATAGATGTATTGGTTGACAATTTCCAAAATTTTATCAATTATGGAACAGTTGCTACAGGTGAGGGAGTAACAAATGTAACTCCTCTATTTAAAAAATGTGTGTGAGAGAAGAACAGTGAAAAACAAGCGACTTTGAAAACACTGGAGTGTCCTGGCAACAAAAAGTTTAGAACATATCAATGGAATTATGCAAAATCAACATGGATTCATGAAAGTGATATAGTGTTTGACAAACATACTTGAAAGTTTAATGGAAATAATAGGATAGGCCAGTGAACCAATGAAATTTCAGATGAAGTCTCACAGAAGAAGACAGCGTGCCAAATTAAAGTACATGCTATTTAAAGTAATATACTGGCATAGGTTGGAAATTAATTGGCAGTGAAGAAGAAAAGAAATGAACTTTTCTCAGGAGGGCATTTGGTGACTAGTGGGGAACTACAGGGGTAAGTGTGTGGACCAGTGCTATTCATAACAGTAATGATTTGGATGAGAAAACTGAAAGTTATCTTTCTGGGTTTGTTAAAACAGTATTAAACTGTGATGAATGATAAATTAATAAAACACAAAAGAAGCTTCAAGGGATTTTAGACAATTTGAGTTAGTGGACAAATACATGGCAACTACAATAAAACAAGGCTGAATGTGACAGCAAAAACAGGTGATAGATTGGGAAATATTGATGTACAAAAGGACCTGGATGTGCTCATATGCCCATCACTGAAAATGAACAAGTTAGTGCAGTAAGCAACTAGTCTGAGTGGTAGAGTATAGAAAATGACCTTTGCTCCAACTTATCCCTGCTGATCAAGATGTCCATTGAAGCCACTCTCACTTGCTCACATTTGACCCAACTTTGTTCAAATGTTTCCAATCCATGGACCTGTCCAACTGTCTTTTAAAAGTGTTATTGTATCTACTTTAACCATTTCATTTGGCAGTTCTTTCCATACACGGATAATTCTGTGTATGTAAAAAGGTTACCTTTCAAGTTCCTAATAAATATTCTCCCTCTCACCTTAAGCCTATACGCTCTAGTTTTTGATTTCCCAATCCTCGGAAGAAGACGAAGTGCACTCATCCTATCTTTGCCCTTCATGATTATATGCATTTCCATAAGATCACCTCTCAGTTTCCTATGCCCCAAGGAAAAAAAAGATGAATTGGTAAATTACTGACACATTTATATATATATATATATTTTTTTTTTTTTTTGTACCAGGGTACAGTGAAAAACTTAGGTATGCCACTCATAATTTCAGTGCATTGAGGTAGCATAAGGGACAGCAATTACAGAATGTAGAATAAAGATTTGCAGTTACAAAGTGCAGTGCAAGCAGACAATAAGGTAAAAGGCCATAACAAGGTAGGTTACCATACCAGTCTATAGTCTGTAGCAGCTGCCCTAGAGCTTGATGGTACTGTCATGTACCCCATGACCGGGTTACCAAACCAGCAGAGATGGAATGATATGTTGGAGTCTGGTGGAACTGTAACTAAAGGTGTTTATTAGTAAACTAAGTAATACAGTATCAAAAATGCAAATATACATATAAAACAGGTTAGCAATGATAAATACAGAAGTGTAGGAATAAGAATCAAAACCAAGCTGTATCGTAGTCTAGGGGTAAGTGAATAGTCTTAAGATAATGCAGAGTTCAGTTCAGTTTGGGTTGAGGTAGTTGCTGTCGTGACGTTGGAGAGAGAGAGAGTGTGAGTGAGTGAGAAATGAGCAGCTGCAGCAGGCAAACCTTCTGTTGTACTGTTGTGATCATTGATTATGACCCTTTCATTCCAAGCCAGAGCGTTCTTCAGTGGTGGGCTCATCAGCCCAGGCATGGGTGGACACACACACAAGCCCCCACCGGCCTGGTTTCACACACTATGAGCTTCGGACAGATTCATCCGAATCGATCCTCCAAGCCCCCACCTTCCTGTGGGTGCACAACACTTTTCCAGTATCCAGTAGTAGCGTTTCTGCCTGTATCTCAGCAGACTCGTCTTTCATCTCCCCAGCCAGGGTACCAGTCATCCATCAACTGACCATGTCCACCAAACTGGCCACTCCCTCCTGTCTCAGCAGGCACCTGGCATCACTCTGCTGTGTCAGCAAGTATTCACACAAGCAGGCAGAGTCCTTGAAAGTAAAGTCAACAATCAGCAAAGCAGCCATAATTTTAAATCCTTGTGTCCCTCTCATTATGAGCATGTTTAGCATGGCGCCTCTCCCCCTCTTTATTGCTCTCTCTCTCGTTAGCAGCATAGTTCACAGGGATCAACTCTGGACCCCATCTCCCCATGGTTTTCTCATCACACATAACAGTACAAGATTTCAAACTTTTGTATCTGCTGGGTGATGGGAGGGAGGAGAAAAGTGGATGTTCAGGGTGGGTGAAATTTTTGCAGAGCTTCACAAAATCCATCACAGGGACTGTGTCAGACAGGTACCTCTTAATCAGATGGTGATCAAGATTTTAAATGCAGGTTTCACAGCAATTTATGAAAAGAACTTTGACCAGTGACCAATTGGTGTTTGGAAATGATTACAGGAAGGCAGTGGCAAATGCAATGACTGTTGGCAGAGTGGACAGAGTCAAAGTGGTCATCTTGAGGCCTTAGCTACTCGAGGTTTCAGTTAGAGAAAGCAAAGAAAAGAAAAGCTCAAGTTTCAGTTTTTTTTCCTTCACTTCATTAAATCTGCTCAGCTAGGACAGCAGCAATGCCAGGCAGAATAGGTGAGTGCTTCTCTTACAGGATGTGGGAAGGTAAGGAGACATCCAGCGTCTCTGACGACATCCAGCGTCTCTGACGACATCCAGCGTCTCTGACGACATCCAGCTGCAGCCTCTAACAATCCATGTTAAGGTGTCAGAGCAAGACTGAATATACTTTGGATCATTCAGGAGACTAAAGGGGTGATAGATAGGACATATATGGAGGTAGTTACACCCAAGGTGTAGGATACAGGAAACTGGGTGACAGGAAGGGGAAAGAGATTAAGAATCCAGTTCAGAGTAGCCCTGTGGCCATTCCCCCCAACAACAGGTATATCACTATTAGCAGGGGCAGGGGGAGTAGTTGACCTAACAGAGATCACAGTGGTCACATTTCTAGCTCAGAATGGAAAGTGGGAGGAGAGGCATGCTGTGGTGATAGAGGATTTGTTAGGGGAATAGGCAGGAGATTCTGTGGGTGAGAAAGAGATGCCCAGATGGCATGTTGCCTCCCGGGTGCCAGTGTCTAGGATATATTGGATCAAGTCCACAGCATTCTTAAGTGGAAGGGTGAACTGCCAGTGTTGAAATTGCAGAGGCCCTGGCAGATATATTTAAAATTCTGGTATCCACAGGTGAGGTGCCAGAGGATTGGAGGATAGCTCATTTTGTTACATTGTTTAAAAAGGCTCTAAAAGTAATCTGGAAAATTATAGGCCGGTAAATTTGATGTCAGTAGTAGGTAAATCATTGGAAGGAGTTCTAAGAGATAGGTTCTACAAGCATTTAGATAGACAGGGATTTATTAGGGAGCGTCAACATGGCTTTGTGCATGGTAGGTCATATTTATCTAATCTATTAGAGTTTTTCGAGGAGGCTACCAGGGAAGTGGATAAGGGGAAGTTTGTGGATGTTATCTATATGGACTTCAGTAAGGCCTTTGACAAGGTCCCACATGGGAGGTTAGTTAGGAAGATTCAGTCACTAGGTATACATGGTGAGGTAGTAAATTGGATTAGACATTGGCTCAATGGGAGAAGTCAGAGAGTGGTAGCGGAGGATTGCTTCTGAGTGGAGGCCTGTGACTAGTTGTGCGCCACAGGGATCAGTGTTGGGTCCATTGTTATTTGTCATCTATATCAATGATCTGGATGATAATGTGTTAAATTGGATCAGCAAATTTGCTGATGATACAAAGTTTGGAGGTGTAGTGGACAGTGAGGAAGGTTTTCAAGGCTTGCAGAGGGATTTGGATCAGTTGGAAAAATGGGCTGAAAAATGGCAGATGGAGTTTAATGCAGACAAGTGTGAGGTATTGCACTTTGGAAGGACAAACCAAGGTAGAACATACAAGGTAAATGGTAGGACACTGAGGAGTGTAGTAGAACAGAGGGATCTGGGAATACAGATACATAATTCCCTAGAAGTGGTGTCACAGGTAGATAGGGCCGTAAAGAGAGGTTTTGGCACATTGGCCTTTATAAATCAAACTATTGAGTATAAGAGTTGGAATGTTATGGTGGGGTTGTATAAGATATTGGTGAGGCCAAATTTGGAGTATTATGTGCCATTTTGGTTACCTGATTACAGGAAGGATATTAATAAGGTTGAAAGAGTGCAGAGGTTTAAAAGGATGTTGCTGGGACTTGAGAAACTGTGTTAGAGAGAAAGGTTGAATAGGTTAGGACTTTATTCCATGGAGTGTAGAAGAATGAGGGGTGATTTGATAGAGGTGTATAAAATTATGATGGGTATAGATAGAGTGAATGCAAGCAAGCTTTTTCCACTGAGGCCAGGGGAGAAAAAAACAGAGGACATGGATTAAGGATGAAAAGGGAAAAGTTTAAAGGGAACATTAGGAGGAGCTTCTTCACACACAGAGTAGTGGGAGTGTGGAATGAGCTGCCAGTTGAAGTGGTGAATGCCGGCTCACTTATAACATTTAAGAAAAACTTGGACAGGTACCTGGATGAGAGGTGTATGGAGGGATGTGGTCTAGGTGCAGGTCAGTGGGACTAGGCAGAAAAATGGTTTGGAACAGTCAAGAAAGGCCAAGAGGCCTTTTTCTGTGCTGTAATGTTCTATGTTTGTGTAGTAAGGGGTGGCATAAGATTTTTGGATCATTGGGCTCTCTTCCAGGGAAGGGGGGATTTGAACAAAAGGGACAGTTTGCACCCGAACTAAAGGGGTCTAATATCCTAGCGGGAAGATTTGTTAATGCTGCACAGTGAAGTTTAACAGTGAGTTGCAGTGGGGTGGGAACCAGTATGTCAGAACAGTTAATGAAAAAGTTGTAGATGCAGAAGTTGGTGAGACCTCAGAAAAGGCCTAGGAATAGAAAGGTTGAGCATGGTGTGACTAATGTCCTGAGCTGCCTATATTTCAATGCAGGAAGTATTGTAGGAAAGGCAGATGATAGTGCTGAAGATGAGGTAGCTGGTTTACAAACTAAAATTACATTCAAAATTATATTCTTGCTTTTATACTCTGATCCTCCTGAAATGAATGTTGTCTAAGTCCTTCTGTAGCCTCTCTACTTCCTCAAAACTACCTGCCCCTTTACCTATCTTCACATAATCTGCAAACTTTGTAACAAAGCCATCAATTCCATCATCCAAATCATTGACATATAATGTAAGAAGAATCAGTCCCAACATAAACAAACCCCTGTGGAACACCACTAGTCACCGGCAACTTTCTTCACTCAATGCATGGTGAACTTATGGAATTATCTACTGCAGAAGACAGTGGAGGTCAGGTCCCTGAAAATAGTTGAAGAGAAAATTGATTTTCAGATACAAAAGGCACAAATGTTGTATGAGTAGGAACCAGGAATAAGATATGAATATAAATAATGAGACAAGATTTTGTGTGATGGTAGAGAACATGAAGGACTGAATGGCCTATCCTTGCTCCTACTTTGTTTTTCTGTTCTCCTGCTCAGTGCAAATGCTCGTTAAAGGCATTTAAATGACTCTACTCTGATTTTCAAAGTGAATTTACCACACAAAAAGCAGTACTATACAAAAGCAGTAACTTGTGATCTTAATGCAAGGTTTGCCTTGAAAATCAACAGTTTCTTTTCTTCTACTGATATTGCTCTACCCACTAAGTTCTTCAGGCAGATTTTGTGTTTGACTTGTATCAGTTGTGTTAAGTTAAAAGCCAACCTCAGGTCCTTATTCAACACATATTATCATGAAAGCTCATGCTTACAAAGTTGTTTCTATTTGCCAGGGAAAACCAAAAAATCTGAGTGGGAGCTATACATTTCAAAATGTGCTATTTTGTTCAACACATTGAAGTTTGACAGTATAGGAACTTTTACTTCAATACAATATTGTTCTCTAAGCTGTGGACAGAGTTAGTGCTGGCCTTTCTGCATAACATGGCTGTGATCTGTAATTATTAATTTAAATGTCCTCTCAAGGTAAGATTAAGCACAATCCTAGGTAATTCTATAATAGTAGCAAGAAGGGAACTAGAGAAATAGTAGGTCCTTTTGGGGAACAAGACAGTAGAATCTGTGTGAAGATCAAGAGGATGTGAACAAGGTCTTATCTGAATAGCTATCATCTGCATTCACTTAGGAGCAACACATGGAGAATAGTGAGTTTAGGGAGGGATAATTTATTGTCTAGACCAAATAGGTATTAAGAAGGTGGACGTGTTACATATTTTGAAACATGTAAAGGTGAATAAATCCGCAGGGTCACATGATCTATCCCAGAATGCCATGGGAAACAAGGGCGGAGATAGCTGGGGTCTTGATGGAGATTTTTGAATTTTCAGTAGCCATACATGAGGTCCCAGAAAACTGGAGGAGAGCTAATGTTGCTCCTTTGTTTAAGAAAGGGAGCATGATAAGACAAGTAACTACAGGCCTTCAAGCCTTAAGGAAGAGGTGGAAAATAACTGGAGAAAAATCTAAGGGATGGGATTTACGTTCATTTGTTAAGGAAGAAGGCAGAATATAGTGTTAATGGCTGGATTTCTGACTGTGGAGGAACAAAGGTGTTCACATACATAGACCTCTCAAAGTTATAGTGCAAGTTGATAGGGTACTTAAGAAGGTGTGTCAGCCTTCAATTGTTAGAGAACGAGTTCAAGAGCCGCAAGATAATATTTCAGCCCTATAAAACTTTGTTTAGACCACACTTGGAGTATTATGTTCAGTCTGGTCACTTCGTTATAGAAGGGCTTGCAGAGGAGATTAATCTGCCTAGATTAGAGAGCATGATTTATGAGGATCGGTTGAGCGAGCTAGGGTTTACCTCTTTGGAAAGATGGAGGATGAGAGTTGGTTTGTTAGAAGTGTAGAAGCTGATAAGACACAAAATTAGAGCTGACAACCTGCTCCTTATTCCCGGAGCAGAAATGGCTAATACAAGAGGGCATAATTTTAAAGTGTTTTGAGGAAAGTATAGGGAGATGTCAGAGGAACACACACTGCGGAGTTGATGGTAGAGGAAGACATTTAAAAGAGTTATATAGGCACATAGATGAAAGAAAAATAGAGGTCTGTGGAGGAGAGAAGGGTTAGAGTAAACTTGGAGAAGGGTAAAGGGTTGGCACAATATCGTGAGCTAAATGGCCTGTACTGTACTGTTCAGTGTTCTAAGAAACTGATTATTAATAATCAGCATGACTTTGTGAGAAGTGAAATCCTGAAACATTGATTTTTTTTTCTGAGGAAGTAACAAAGGAGATTGATCCATTTAGCAGTCATCCAATTTTCTTTGATTTCTCCTTCCTAGAAGACTTCACTTCATGAACACTTTGGATTGGAAGAAGTAATAGTGATTTACTCCTTCATCTGGAAGGACTGTTTGGGTTTCCAGTTTGGTGGAAAGAGATGAAACGTGTTGCATCTCCAGTAGCTGCATGGGATGCTGCCATAGTAAAATTTGTCAGAGATATGGTGTGGTTATTGAACATGGAGGAGCAAATCATCTTATCAACACAGGACCACCTCAAGGTGCCCAATACTCTATTCTCTCTACACTCTTGATTGTGTGCTAGGCACAGTTCAAATGCCACCTATAAATTTGCTGATGCCACCACTATTGTTGGTAGATTTTCAGGTGGCAATGAGAAAGCTTAGAGGAGTGAGATAGATTAGCTGGTTTGAGTTTGATAAAATTCAGTATGTCACCAAAGACCCTTGCAAATGTGTACAGATGAGGCTGAGCATGTAGACTGGTTGTATCACAGGTTCATATGGAGGTTTTAATGAACAGAATTGCAAGAGACTCAATCAGTTCAACACAATCCTCCTACCATTGAGGACTCTTGAAGAAGTAGTGCTTCAGGAAGGTGGTATCTATCATTAATGATGCTCACCATCCAGGATATGTCCTATTTTAACTCCTACCACTAAGGAGGAGATAGAGAAGTCAGTAGTCCCACAACCATTTAGTCTCCTCACTACTATAACTATAGTACACAAATTTACTCATCCAGTTTACCTTAACAATACCTCCCAAACATGTAACCTCCACTGGGAAAGGAAAAGTTAACGTGCACAATGTAATACTATCATCCTTCATGCATCTTTCCAAATCACACATCACCCTGCCTTGGACAGAATCTTACATTCCCATTGGACCTAAATCACAATTATGTGGTTATAAAGTAATTCAGTGTTTCAACACGGTAGCTCACCACCATCATCACCAAAGATAGGCAATAAATGTCAACGTTCTAACTAATGAATGAAAGGAAATAAAATATGGTGCAATAAAGCCACTTTCTGTTCAGTGAAGTCATTAATATGAATTGTGCCAATTCTGTAGCTATTCAACTCAGACTGAAAAACAAACTCTAAATAATCATAAGCTTTCTAAGCATCTCTTCTGTGTCAGTTAAATGGCCATCACACAAAACTTCACTCAGTTAATATTTAATTTCAAGTAGATTTTTTTATATTTCAATGAACATTTTAAGAGTTCACCAGTATTGTATGTGAATTAATTAGTTTTGATAAATTCAGTATTTCCCTTTATTTCACACTCATGGTTATTTAAACAAATTCTCCACTTTCAGAAAAAAATCATGGGAGCGATTATTTTATGACTGGTATTCAAATTTATTAATGTGGATAAGGTCGCCCTCTCAGGAGGCAGATGGATTACCCAGATAATGTTAATAGAATGTAATTAAAGACTGCAACATTGATTGATGAGCTGCAAATATTTATCACAATAACATTCAATCTCAAGAGTTCAGCAGAAGTGAAGACTAGTGAAAAAGAAAAATTTTCATTTTGACAAGTGATGACAATGTTCAGCAACTAATCGCAACTGTTCAATGTACCAAAAGTAATTACATTGTATCATTACTATTTCCTCAATACTGTATCCCAAGAATTTTTTGGGACCAGCTCTATTAATTGATTGTTAATAATGGTGCTCTTTGACAACTTTACCAAAGTGGGGGAATCAAGATTTAACAATGACCTAGAACCGAATATTCAGAATATTTCCATGAAGTTTTACCCTACCCAAAGAAAGTTAAATGAGTAACTTCTCCCATCCTCCTCAGCTGACTAGTCTACAAGACCAAGAAGGTAAGTATCTGACAATTGAAACCCCATAACAGGTCAATGTCTCCCAATTTCAGTGCAGAGTGGGTATAATATTGAATTTTGAAAGATTTGCTGTACGGTTATCGAAGTGTGGAATGATAGATGTAAGTGATAGATCAATGGCCACATTTCATTTTAGTAGAGAGTGATAATGCTAGCTATTATTTTAGCTGGCTTCCTGGGACTCTTCAAGAACAATGTGTTTTTCTGGCTTCAGTCAAAACCACTTCACATTAATTTTCCAATACAGGCCTTCCTCAGGTTACCCAAGGTTCTGTTTCTGTGAATAATTCACAGGATGGAAATGTGGCCACCCAGCAATATATTTAAAATAAAAATCATAGGACATCCAAGGACAATCTTCAATGAAACCATTCAGATTTCTCTGCAAGATGCAAATAGTATTCCCACATAAGATGCCTGCATTTCCACAGCAGCAGCAAATCCATCCTGTGGGATTCCAAACACTTGTTTGTAACCTGGGGAGGACATCTAGAGGAGAAAATATGCTAGAAATAATTTTTAATAGGAAAGATCCTTCCAGCATGTGAAAACTTTAGAAGACAGCTTCAGGAGATTGAAATGTTGATAGACATTAGTGTGCAGAGAGAAAGAAATTAAAATTATGCTTTGAAAAATAGTTATTCAAATATCTGCAATGGACTTAGGGTGAAAATAAAGAACTGTGCCTTCACCTCACTATGGACCATGAACACCCTCACTCCAACACCAACCGTGAACTAACACATACCAACGAAATTCACCTCTTAGAAGTATTGCCTCACTGCTGTTGCTAGGTTCAAAATGTGCTGCACACTGAGCACACGTGACAAAAGATTCAAGATTCTGGGCTGTTAAGAGTATAAGACTAAAAGACATAGTAGTAGTAGTAGAATTAAAACACAAAGTACACTGCAGATGCTATGGTCAGATCAACACGTACAAACAAGCTGGATAAACTCAGCAGGTTGGGCAGCATCCATTGAAATGAGCAGTCAACGTTTCAGGCTGAGACCCTTCGTCAGTAGAATTAAGCCATTTGGCCCATCGAGTCTGCTTCACCATTCAATCCTGGTTGATTAATATTTCCTCTCAACCCTATTCTCCTGCCTTCTCCCTTTAACCTTTGATGCCATTACTAATCAAGAACCTATCAGCCTCTGTGTTAAATATTTCCAATGATCTAGCCTCCCCAGCTATATGAGACAATGAATATGAGGAACCAATATTCTCGTGGGCAGGTTTGTTAGAGCTGTTGGGGAGCGCTAAATTGGCAGGGGCGTGGGAACCAGAGTGAAGGGATTCAGGATAGGAAGGATGGTAAAAAAGCAAAGATGGTGTGCAATCAGACTGTCAGGAAGGGTAGGCAAATGATAGGACAAAATTGCACCAACAAGGTGAGTATCAATGTATTAGGGATGCAGAATCAAAAAGAGTAGCAAATACAGTACTCAAAGAGTTATATCTCAATGCACCAAGTGTAAGAAATACAGTGGATGATCTTGTTGTACAGATTGTCAGGTATGACGTTGTGGGTATCGCTGAATCATGGCTGAAGGATGGTTATAGTTGGGAGCTGGATGTTCAAGGTTACACTTTGTTTTGGATAGATAGGAAGGTTGGCAGAAGAGGTGGCATGGCTCTGCCGGTAAAGAATGGCATCAACATGTGACATAGGATCAGAAGATGTTGAATCCTTGTTGGTTGAACTTAGAAACTACAAGGGTTAAAGGACCCTGATGGCAGTTATATACAGGCCTCTCAACAGTAACTGGGATGTAGACCACAGATTACAACGGGATGTAGAAAATGTGTGTCAAAAGGGCAATGTTATGATAGTCATGGGAGGTTTCAAAGTGCGCTTCGATTACAAAAATAATGTTGGTAATTAATCTGAAGAGAGTGAGTTTGTTGAATGCCTACAAGATGGCTTTTTAGAGCAGTTTGTTGTTGATCCTACTAGTATTACGAATGCAGCAGCAATGAATATGAAACTGAGACAGGGTTTAAAACAAATCCCAAGATTTATTAACCTCTGCTCAAAACTTAAAAAAGTAAATACACGACTAACTTAACTGGGAGATAACAGTTTGGCGGCAGTATCTAACAAACAGTCAAACTTAGAAACTGTTCTTAATGAGTTCTCATCCAAGTGCAGACTTAAAGTGATAAATTCAAAAGTCCATGTGAGAGACTTCCCCGAAACAATGATTCCTTCGACATAGCGATGAACCTGCCGATCCCACAGCCAAGAGGTGCCTTTTTCAAAGAAATCATGAGGAAATAATAGGAACTGACATTTTGATTGGAGGGTAGTCACTGCTCAAACTTTCCCGACCTTGCAGGGTTTGATTAAAAAGTGCTTGCCGCAATTCCTGAACGAAGTCACGAAGGTCTATCATTCCCCAAAACGCTGAATGACGTTAACCTTATCCAATCCTTTGAACTCGGATAACTCCGGTAATGCCTTCTCTCTCCGATACTGGACTGTAAGGGAAAAATAAACACGCAACAAACAAAACCAGTGGAGCCTCCTCACCTCTGACTGGCAACAACAACATTGCATCAAAAATAAAAATGAGAACTGCATCACAGACTGCAAGTTGGTTTAAATACCATTTGGAACATGCCATCACGTTACATAACATCAGCCCACAGTCATGAGACAATTACATCATCCCACTCACCCCATGATCAAACTGTGAGCAGGTAACACTAGCGAATCATGTAATAAACAGAAGGTGATTAGGAAGCTTAAGGTAAAAGAATGCTAGGAAGAAGTGATCAAATATGATTGAGTTCTTAAAATTTGATAGGGAGAAAGTAAGGTCTGGCATAGCAGTATTTCAGTGGAGTGAAGGAAATTGCAGTGCTATGAGAGAGGAATTGGCCAAAGTAGATTGGAAGGAGATGCTGGTGGCAATGACAGCAGAGCAACAATGGTGTGAGTTCCTGAGGAATCTGAGGAAGGTGCAGGATAGATGTATTCCAAAAACAAATACTCAACTGGCAAAATAGTATAACTGTGGCTAACAAGGGAAGTCAAAGCTAATATATAAGCAAAAGAGAGGGCACAGAGCAACAAAAAGATTAGCGGGAAGATAGAGGATCTTGGTGTTAAGATCTCGGAAGACCTAACCTGGTCCCGAGCTATCAATCCAGCCACGAAAAAGGCAAGACAGCAACTGTCCTTCATTAGGAATTTGAAGAGATTTGGCATTTCAACAAAAACACTCAAAAACTTCTATAGATGTACCGTGGAGAGCATTCTGACAGGCTGCATCACAGTCTGGTATGGGCTGGGGGTTTCTACGCAGGACTGAAGGAAGCTGGAGAGGGTTGTAAATTTAGTCAGCTCCATCTTGAGTACTAGCCTACATGGTACCCAGGACATCTTCAAAGAGCATGAACAGAATCATAATAGGCATCAGAACCAGAATCACAGTATTATCACTCTTATATGACATGAAATTTGTTATTTTGCACCAGCAGTAGTCTGGAATGACAGAAAATTGCTAAAAACTACTAAAATAATAAATAGTGCAAAAAAAGGAATGATGAGGTGGTGTACATACCACTTTCAAAAATCTGATGGTGGAGGGGAAGAAGCTGTTCCTAAAATGTTGAGTGTGTATATTCAGCTACTCTACCTTCATCATGTCGGAAAGAACAAGGAGGGGGCATGTCTTGGGTAGTGAGCTTTCTTAATGATGGTGCTTCCTTTTGAAGATGGTGGATATGGATGTGCCCATGAGGGAGCTGGCAGAGTCCACAACCATCTGGAGCCTCTTTCAATCCTGTGCATTGGAACTTCGGAACTAGACCTTGATGCACAAAATAGAATACCCTCCACTGTACATCTATAGAAATTTCCAAGAGTCTTTGGTGGCATACCAAATCTCCTCAAACTCCTAACGAAGTAGAGGAACTGGCTTCTTCCTGATTACATCATTGTGTTGGGCCCAGGAATCAGAAGCCAGGGAAAGAGAGGATGGGGATCATCTCCCAAGATCTAGTTTCTTGACTGTGCAGGAACTGAAATAAGGCCAGCAACACAGACTATAAGGCACTGATTGTGGACTTAAGGAACGGTAAGGTGAAGGTACACATACTAATCCTCATAGAGGGATCAGAAGTGGAGAGAGTGAGCAGCTCCAAGTTCCTGGGTGTCAAGATCTCTGAGGATCTAACCTGGTCCCAACATATTGATGTAGTTATAAAGAAGGCAAGACAGTGGCTATACCTTATTAGGAGTTTGAAGAGATTTGGCATGTCAACAAATACACACAAAAACTTCTATAGTTGTACCATGAAGAGCATTCTGACAAGCTGCATCACTGTCTAGTTTGGAGGGGCTACTGCGCAGGACCAAAAGAAGCTGCAGAAGGTTGTAAATCTAGTCAGCTCCATCTTGGGTACTAGCCTACAAAGTACCCAGGACATTTTTAGGGAGCAGCGCCTCGGAAAGGCAGTGTCCATTATTAAAGACCACCAGCACCCAGGGCATGCCCTTTTCTCAATGTTATCATCAGGTAGGGGGTACAGAAGCCTGAAGGCACACGCTCAGCAATTCAGGAACAGCTTCTTCCCCTCTGCCATCCAATACTAAAATAGGCATTGAACCTGTGAACACTACCTCACTTTTTAAATATATATTTCTGTTTTTTTTTATCTATTCATTATACATATACAGCAATTGATGTATTTATTGTTTGTTTGTTTATTTATTCTTTTATCTTCTATATCGCATTGAACTGCTACTGCTAAGTTAACAAATTTCATGACACATGCCAGTGATAACAAACCTGATTCTGATCTTTCAAAAATCATTGGAATCGGACATGGTGCCAGAGGACTAGAAAGTTGCAAATTTTACTCCAGTCTTTCAGAAATGAGGAAAGCAGCAGAAAGGAAAATGATAGACTAGCTGGCCTGACTTCAGGCGGATGGGAAGATGTTGGAGTCAGTTGTTAATGATGAGGTTATGGAGTACTTGGTGACACAGGACAAGATAGGTCAAAGTCAGCATAGTTTCCTTAAGGGAAATTCTTGCCTGAAGAACCTGTTGAAATTCTTTGAGGAGATTACAAGTAGAATAGATAAAGAGGATGCAGTAGTTATTGTACACTTGGGCTTTCAAAAGGCCTTTAACAAGGTGCCACACGTGAGGCTGCTTAGCAAGTCAAGAGCCCATGGTATTACAGGGAAGTTATTAACATGCTTAAGGTATTGGCTGATTGGTAAGAGGTAGTGAGTGGGAATAAATGGATCCATTTTTGGTTGGCTGCCAATGACTAGTAGCGTTCCACGGGTGAGGTGCTGAAGTATTGGAGGATATCAAATGTTGTTCTGTTATGTATAAGAAAGGGTCTGGGATTAACCCAGGGAATTATAGGTCAGTATGGGTAAGTTTCAGATTTATTATCACTGGCATTTGACTTGAAATTTGTTAACTTAGCAGCAGCAGTTCAATGTAATACATAATCTAGCAGAGGAAAAATAATAAATAAAATTAAAATAATAATAATAATAAATAAACATAGAAACATTGAAAACCTACAGAGCAATACAGGCCCTTCAGCCCACAATGCTCTGACAAACATGTCCTTACTTTAGAAATTACCTAGGGTTACCCATAGTCCTCTATTTTTCTAAGCTCCATGTACCAAATCAATTATGTATGTTGAATAGATTTTTAAAAAATATGCAAAAACAGTAATGCTGTATATTAAAAAAAATGTGAGGTAGTGTCCAAACGTTCAATGTCCATTTAGGAATTGGATGGCGGAAGGGAAGAAGCTGTTCCTGAATCGCTGAGTGTGTGCCTTCAGGCTTCTGTACCTCCTACCTGATGGTAACAGTGAGAAAAGGGCATGCCCTGGTGCTGGAGGTCCTTAAGAATGGGCACTGCCTTTCTGAGATACCACTTCCTGAAGATGTCCTGGGTACTTTGTAGGTTACTGCCCAAGATGGAGCTGACTGAATTTATAACCTTCTGCAGCTTCTTTTGGTCCTGTGCAGTAGCCCCTCCATACCAGACAGTGATGCAGCCCGTCAGAATGCTCTTCATGGTACAACTATAGAAGTTTTTGAGTGTATTTGTTGACATGCCAAATCGCTTCATACTCCTAATAAAGTATAGCTGCTGTCTTGCCTTCCTTATGACTGCATCAATGTGTTGGGACCAGGTTAGATCCTGAGAGATATTGACACACAGGAACTTGAAGCTGCTCACTCTCGGCAATTCTGACCCCTGTATGAGGATTGGCATGTGTTCCTTCATCTTACCCTTCTGGAAGTCCACAATCAGCTCTTCCGTCTTACTGACGTTAAGTGCCAGGTTCTTGCTCCGGCACCATTTCACTAGTTGGCTATCAAGGACCTATCCACGCTCTCATCACCACCTGAGATTCTACCAGCAGTAGATTGTTGCTGGTGGCCTGTGAAAGGTGGTGTCCTGCAGTGAGTGATGCTGGGTCTGTTGTTGTTTTGTTATTTATATCATTGGTTTGGATTATAATGTGGTTAACTGGATCAGCAAGTTTCCAGATGACACCAAGTCTGGTGCGTGCTGCGTATGCTGGGCCCTTAGTATTATTAAGGATCCCACCATCCATCCAGCATCCTCTTTGAATTTCTATCATCAGGCAGGAGACTTTGTTGCATTAAAACATGAATGTTCAGGATGTCAAACAATTTCCTCCCTCAGGCCATTAGGCTTCTAAACTCCCTGCCGCATTGTATTCAAAGTGTCACTGGTTAATCTGTTCTGTACCTTACACTATTTAGTCTATGCACTTTATTTTGTTATTAATGTATGATTCCTCTGTAGATTTTGTCCTTACTTCCACAGGTTATTGTGTGTTATGTGTACTTTACACCCTGGATTGGAGTATCATTGTCTCGTTTGGTGGTACACATGTACAGTATATGGTTAAATTACAATAAACTTGAATCTTGACCTGACTCGAATTGACTAGTGGACATCGAGACAAGCTATTGCCTTGATGTCCACTACTTGGTTTGCAGTTTGGGAGGACAAACTATTATAGGAATTACACAGTGAATTGGAGGGCACTGAGGAATGCAGTAGAACAGAGTGATCAGGGAGTACAGATCCATAATTCCTTGAAAGTTGCAGCACTGGTTGAAAATGTGTCACAAAGAGAGCTTATGGCACATTGGGCTTCATAAATCAGAGTATTGAGTACAGCAGGTGGGATGTTATCTTGAAGTTGTATGGGATATTGCTGAGGCCAGATTTTGAATATTATGTGCAGTTCTTGTCACCTATCCACAGAAAAGATATAGAAACATAGAACACTACAGCACAGAAAACAGGCCATTCAGCCCTTCTAGTCTGTGCCGAAACTTTATTCCGCTAGTCCCATTGACCTGCGCCTAGTCCATAACCCTCCAGACCTCTCCCACCTATGTATCTATCCAATTTATTCTTAAAACTTACGAGTGAGCCCGCATTTACCACATCAGATGGCAGCTTGTTCCACACTCCCACCACTCTGAGTGAAGAAGTTCCCCCTGAACCTTTCCCCTTTCACCCTAAAGCCTCTTATTTATCTCTCCTAATCTAAGTGGAAAAAGCCTACTCGCATTTGCTCTGTCTATACCCCTCATAATTTTGTAAGCCTCTATCAAATCTCCCCTCATTCTTCTATGCTCCAAGGAATAAAGTCCTAACCTGTTCAATCTTTCCCTGTAACTCAACTCCTGAAGACCCGGCAACATCCCAGTAAATCTTCTCTGCACTCTTTCAATCTTACTGATATCCTTCCTATAGTTTGGTGACCAGAACTGCACACAATACTCCAAATTTGGCCTCACCAATGTCTTACACAACCTCACCATAACATCCCAACTCCTATATTTAGTGCTTTGATTTATGAATGCCAGGATGCCAAAAGCCTTCTTTACAACCCTGTCAACCTGTGATGCCACTTTCAGGGAATTATGCACCTGAACTCCCAGATACCTTTGTTCCTCTGCACTCCTTGGTGCCCTACCATTTATTGTGTATGTCCTACCTTGATTTGTCCTTCCAAAATGCAACACCTCACACTTGTCTGCATTAAATTCCATCTGCCATTTTCTAGCCCATTTTTCCAGTCAGTCCAGATCCCTCTGCAAGCTTTGAAAGCCTTACTCACTGTCCACAATGCCTCCAATCTTAGTGGCATCTGATCCAATTTACCACATTGTCATCTAGATCATTGATATAAACAACAAACAACAATGGTCCCATCACAGATCCCTGAGGTACACCACTAGTCACAGGCCTCCAGTCTGAGAAGCAATCATCCACTACCACTCTGTCTTCTACCACACAGCCAATTTCGAATCCAGTTTATAACCTCTCCATGGATACCTAGTGTCTGAACCTTCTGAACTAACCTCCCATGTGGGACCTTGTCAAATACTTTTCTAAAGTCCATGTATACAACATCCACAGGCTTTCCTTCATCTACTTTCTTGGTAACCTCCTCAAAAAACTCTACAAGATTGGTTAAATACAATCTATCACGCACAAAGCCATGCTGACTATACTTAATCAGCCCTTGGCTGACCAAATGCTTGTATATCCAATCTCTCAAAACACCTTCCAATAACTTACCCACTACTGATGCCAGGCTCACCAGCCTGTAATTACCTGGTTTATTTTTGGAGCCTTTTTTAAACAAAGTAACAACATGAGCTACTCTCCGATCCTCTGGCACTGCACCCATGGCTAAGGACTTTTAAAATATTTCTGCCAGTGCCCCTGCAATTTTCACACTAGTCTCTCTCAAGGGCCAAGGAAATATTATGTCAGGCCTGGGGGAGTTTATCTACCTTTATTCACTGTAAGGCAGTTCCTCCTCTTTAAACTCTATATGTGATATGACAGTACTGCTTGTTTCCCTTCCTTCCATATATGCTATGTCAGTTTCCTGAGTAAATACTGATGCAAAAAAACTGTTCAAGATCTCCCCCATCTTGTGAGGCTCCACAGATAGACAACCACTCTGATCTACTAGGGAACCAATTTTGTCCCTTACTATCCTTTTACTCTTAATATACTTGTAGAAGCCCTTCAGGTTTACCTTCACATTATCTGCCAAAGAAACCTCATGTCTTCTTTTTGCCTTCCTGATTTCCTTCTTTATTATTTTCTTACATTTTCTATACTCTTCAAGTACCTTATTTGTTCCTTGTTGCCCATACCTGCTATACACCTCTCTCTTTTTCTTAAACAGATCACCAGTATCCCTCGAAAACCAAGGTTCCCGGTACCTGTTAACTTTGCCTTTAATCCTGACAGGAACATGCAAACTCTGCACTCTCAAAATTTCACCCTTGAAGGCGTTCCACTTACTGAACACATCCTTGCCAGAAAACAACATCCCAATCCACTCTTCCTAGATCCTTTCTCATTTCCACAAAATTGGCCCCTCTCCGACTTAGACCCTCAACTCGAGGACCAGACCTATCCTTATCCAAAATTAACTTCAAACAATAAGATTGTAAGAGTACAGAGAAAATTTACAAGGATGTTGCAAAGCCTTGAGGGCCTGTATTGCAGGGGTATATTGAATATTTCAGGACTTTATTCCCTGGAGCATAGGAGAATGAAGGGAGATTTGACAGAGATATTCAAAATTTTGAGGGGTATAAGAAGGATAAGTGCAAGCAAGCTCTTTCCATTGAGGTTGTGTGAGATTAGAGGTAATGGGTTAAGGGCAAAAAATGGAATGTTTAAGGTGAACATGAGGGGGTAAGAGGGTTGTGGGAGTGTGGAATGAGCTGTCAGTGGAAGTGGAGAATGAGAGTATGATCTCAACATTGAAGAGAAGTTTGGTTAAGTATGTAGATGCAAGGGGTATGGAGGGCTATGGTCCAAGTGCTGGTTGATGAGATTAGGCAGAATAATAATTTGACATGTACTCGATGGGCTGAAGGGCCTGTTTCTGTGCTGTAGTTCTTTTTGACTAAGTCATCTCAGTTACACTGGGCCAACATGCAAATCAACACGCACAAAACGCTGGAGGAATTCAGCAGGTCAGGCAGCATTCGTGGAAGCAGTCAAAGTTTTGGGCCGAGACCCTTTGTCAGGACTGAAGAGGGTGGGGGCAGAGACCCTATAAAGAAGGTGGGGGGAGAGTGGGAAGGAGAAGGCTGGTAGGTGCCAGGTGAAAATCCAGTAAGAGGAAATAAACATGCAAGTCAGTTCATTTTCTGTTATGCCTGGTGTAGGCTCTTGGTGGCGCTGCAGCACACATTTCTGCTGTCAGACAGATACATAACAACTGACGCGGAGCAACACACACAAAATGCTGGAGGAACTCAAACCGTCCGAAGGGTCCTGCTGAAGGGTCTCAGCCAGAAATGTTGACTGTACTTTTTTCCATAAATCCAAAAGATAACAAAGCTATAAAATAATAAGACTCAGTTTATTCATCTCCCTATTGGGATACAGCATGGAATAGTCGCTACAGGCTGTTTGAGCCAGGCCACCAACAACCCCTGATTTAACCCTAGTCTAATCACAGGATAATTCACAATGACCAATTATCTGCCAGCTGGTATGTCCTTGGACTGTGGGAGGAAACTGGAGCACCAGGAGGAAACCCGTGCAGTCAGGAGGAGAATGTACAAGTTCCTTACAGACAGCGGCAGGAAAATGACCCCTGGTCTCTGGTATTGTAGTGATTGCTAAATTAATATGTTTTGACCTTTTCAAAAATACAAAAATGATTGTTGTACATTTCCATGATTAAGCAAAGGAGAATCTTTAACCACAAATTACTGACATAGTTCAAATTCTACAACACAGACTCTCAATTAAAAGATCAATTAAAAGTAAATTAAAAAAGTTAATTACTGGCTTACCCTACACTAATTCATCAAAAAGTGCCAAATTTAAAAGTATGAGGTCCTGCTGTGGATTAAAACTCTCAGACTGGGTTGGAAGATGGAGACTGTGAATGCTCCAGGTGCTGAATGTACATTCTGGATTGAGGTGGGAAGAAATCCCCAGGGTACATATGGTCAATTCCTCCCCAGTGTCTGGCAGAGAGATTGTGTGGTTTAATGCCATATTATACTTTTGAGGGTCCAGTTGTTCTTCTCCCTCTGTGCTGACATGGGAAGCTGTGTGAAGGAAATACTCCCATAATTATTTAAATTTCCTTTACAAATTAAACATTATTCCAAATCATGAACCAACCCAAGGTTGTGATCAATACCAAAAGTCTGTGTGCTAATTTTCAGGAAGACACGGAGCATCACAAGGCGAGACCTATGATTTAGTTGTTCCCTCTCATTCATCCTAAAACTTTCCTGTTCCGGTGACAGTGATTGTTCTTGACTGTAAAACAATATTTCTTTATGTGTGGAATCAATGAATCCCATCAGATGAGAAATTAAAGAGGATAAAGGACAAAACACTGTGTTTATAAAGAAAGAAGACCTGACTTGTTAGAGGTCAACCATTAGTCTCAGGATATCACTGTAGGAATAATATTTTAGGCTAAACATTTTTTTAAGTTGCCCCATCAATGTCTTTCTTTCCAAGTGATAGTTTCACAATGCTCAGCTCTAGTTGTAGCTTCGTAGCTACAGGTGTGAACCAGCCCATACCTGAATGCAATAGGACTAAGTCAACTTCAGGACTATGTTACTTAAGTGGCAAGTAATATTTACACAGTACGAGTGCCAAAGATCATCTCCAAAAATCAATGTCATTCTACAAGGTGACGTTTACTGAGGCCCAATTGGAAGGCATACAAGAATGATGTCATGTGCAAGATCTACTCAGAGCCACAAATCATTCTGAGATGAATTATATTGTGTAAATTATTGTTACTGTGTCCAACTCCTGAATCCTCAACCTTCATCAGAGAAAATAAACAATAGCAAATTAAAAATGGTTCATGACACATTTTACAAAGCTACCTTTGTGTACAGAAGCTTAAAACCCCACTAAATTCTACCCTTTTTTTCTCTAAGAAATATATATATATTAACATTGTTATCAACAGCCTCTGGTAATCAAATGATGAGGTAACCCGAAAACGCGTCAAACATTGAAATAAAAAATGGAAAATGCAGGTGAAACGCGACAGGTCAGGTCTGAAAAGAGAAGCAGTTAATGTTTCAGGTTTAAAACCTATCATCGCAACTGAGAAAGACAGAAAGCGAGTTATTTTAGATAGCTGATAAGCTGGGATATGCAATATCTGTGATAGGCTGAAATTATGCAGCCATTAAATGGGCAGTTAAGCTCCCTTAGTCTGTGTAATGTGTTGCTGCACACAGAGGCACTTATTAAAACTGCTCAGCTGTCAGGGTGCTTTACTCAATAAACAGAATGAGCTGCTACGATAACACCCACAAGTCAAAGATGTGAAAAACAAGCCACATGCATATACGTTCAAGGTGCTCATATTAACCCAAAGGCTCATTCTCATTGTCGAACAGTCATGAGCAAGAGTCAGTAGGTTTATTATATTTCACCGAGGAAGGTTTGAGTATATCCTTGAATCATTTCCTCTGCCTGTCTTGCGATGTATTCCCACAATAGTGCTCAGAATAAAGCTAGTTTCAGTCATTGGCCTGACCATAGTTACTGGCCAAGTATGACTAGGGTCTCAATACTAGGCACGTAGGCAGAAGAGACTCTGAAGATCCTGGAAATCTTGAGTAACACACACAAGATGCTGGTGGAACTCAGCAAGTCAGACAGACAGCATCTGTGGAGGGGAATAAACTGTTGATGTTTCAGATCGAGATCCTTCGTCAGGACTGGCAAGGAGGCACTCGTGCCGATGAGCCTGAAATATTAACCGTTTGATCCCTTCCATTGATGCTGCCTGACTTGCTGAGTTCCTTCCACATTTTGAGTGTGTTACTAGGGACATAGTTTGATTATTCTTCCAGTGAAGATGGAAAATGTTACAAGGTGTTGCAGTGTTGAGCTATTGTATTTTTCCAATGATTTGAGATGCCTGCTGTAGGTAGTTCATATCTTAGAGGACCTGCACCAGGAACACACAGAGGCCAGACATATGTGGCGTAAGAAGCAGACTATTTTGAAAACTATACATTAGCCTGTTCTATCAATCACTACCTACTCGCCAAAGCAAGTCTGTAGTTCCTGCTTTGACCTAATCAGAATCAGGTTTAATATTACTGACTTATGTCGTGATAACTTGTGGTTCTGCTGCAGCAGTTCATTGCAGTACATAATAATTAAAGCTATAAATTACAGGAAGTATATATAAAAAATAAAATCTAATAAATAATTTAAAAAGGGAAAAAATACTAAGGCAATATCCATAGGTTCATTGTCAATTCAGCCCTTTAGCACCCAGTAAACTGGAGTGGAGGCAAGTGAAAAGCAATCACAAGGGAACAGCTCTTCCAATTCCTACCTTTACTCTCCACAAAATTTCCTTTTTTCAGCTACTTCTAAAAAGCAAAACTGAATGTCTGGCTGATTCAATTTTCCAAAGGGATAAACAAGTCCTTCTTTGGAGCTAAGATTATTTATAACCTGTATTTTTCAGTGACACATTGCTAATTGAATAATTTGGTCAAGATCCTTCAAATAAACTTGTTATAAAAACAAGACATAAATGCTAGTAGAAACATTAAAGATTAAAGTTTAGCTTTATTTATCACATGTAAGTACATTGAAACATACAGTGAAATGTGTCGTCTTGCATCAAAGACCAACACAATCTGAAGATGGACCCATAAGTGTTGCTGTGCTTCTGGTACCAACATAGTATGCCCACAGCTTACTTACTCTAACTTGTATGTATGTCTTCAGAATGTGGGAGGAAACCAGAAAACAGACAGGAAGCCCACACGGTCATGAGGAGTATGTACAGGCAGTGGTGGCAATTTAACCCAGACTCTAATGTGGCCCCCTAACCATTATGCTAGAGCACCACCTCAAAACAAAGCAAAACAAAAACAATCTGCTGGAGAAACCCAATCAGTTGAGCAGTATTTGTGGGAATGTCCATGTTTCAGGCTGAAACCCTGCATTAAGTTGTTCCTAGCTCCAGATTCCAGCATTCACGGTCTCTTGTGTCTCCATTTTACAATTGTTCCTTTGTCCTATGCAATTACGTTCATACATCCTCTTGACATCGAGAGAGACCTATGTTGTAGGAGGGCCTTCAGGACTTCAAGGATAAAGTAAGGATTTTGTTGCAAATTCCAGTGGTAAAAAGAGCTCTATGCAGTGCGGAATCCAGTTATGGATACTCTCCCAGTGTTTGACTCTTCTCCAGCACTAATTTTCCAAAATTATCATCTTTTTAAAAATGTAATGATATTCAAGGCTTTTCCATTACTTTCCTTCCAAAGAGAAGATGACCCATAGAGAAATGCCTGCATTTCCTCCCTCATTTCTGAATCTGATAGCTGTGAAGTCAATACCTTGACATTTAACATGCTGTTCTACAACACTCTTACACAACCTAAATGGAGTTACTTGATTTGATTTCATTCAGCTGTACTAGTCAGAAGTCTACTATAATAAATTAAAATTGCGTTTAAAATAAAAGCATACTACTTAAAATTCTGAGTGAACTCACACTCAGTTTTCAATACAATTTGAATACTGGCCACATGATGGCACCAATGTGCATTATTTCACTGAACATATCTCTATTTATTTGCCTCCTGAATTATATTACTGGTTTTACCTAAATTTTACTACTTTATTGGTCTTTAGTTACTCTTAATTACCAGAATTATTATATTTTCTCCAAGTGCACTTAAACATTCTATTGGCATGTCAGAATAATTACAGTTCTGCACTTCCTCCTCTTATGACCTTTCCTTGCCATTATATTAAATTATTTCTTGAATCACTCATATATAAATGTCATGCAAGAAATATTTAACAATGTAGAGATGTTTGTGGATAATTATAAAGGTGAACTTGTTTTATTAAATAGAACTTTCAGACATATTTAGAGCAGCAAACAATCTGCTGGATCAAGCAGCACCTTTGGGAGGAAAGAAATTGTCGATGTTTTGGGTCGTAATCCTGCACTAGGACAAGTGTCTCCATTCAGGCCTATTTTATATGTCAGATTATATCAATATTAGTAATCTGGGAACTGGAAACAGCTGAGTGTTAGTACTACAGGTACATATTGAAAATTAGTCACCCAAGAAAAATGATTGATTATGGGATTCTTGAACAGGTGAAACAAAATTGATTATTGATTTCAATGACAAAAAATTGTAACTTGTGTGAATCCTATTATTGCAGAGAGAAGTTTATTACTGAATGCAAATCAGACAGGGCAGAACTAAACCAAATGATTTGATGGAATGAGCAATAATGGACTGTTTGAATTCATAAATGCACAGCCCAAAAATATTGAGGTCATGGTTGTAAATTGTAAATGAGAGACAATAGAATCAAAATTCAAGTTATAGGAAATTATGCTTTGTTGGTGCTGGTTGAGAGTAGCCACACCAGTGATACACTCAGTGGCCACTTTATAAGATACCACCTGTAACCTAATAAAGTGCCACCGAATGCATGTTCATGCTCTTCTGCTGCTGTAGCCCATTCATTTCAAGGTTCAATGTGTTGTACCTTGAAACACATTGGTACATCACTGTTGTAATGCTTGCTTATCTGAGTTCCCGTCAGGTTAAATCAGTCTAGCCATTCATCACTGATCTCTCATTAACAAAGCATTTTTACCCATAGACCTGTGACTTACTGGATTTTTGTTTTGTTTTTCACACCATTCTCTAAACTCTGGAGAACGTTGTGCTTGAAAATCCCAAGGTTTCAGCAGATTCTGAGATACTCAAACCAAGAATCACTTAGTTCACGTTTCTTCCCCAATCTGATGTTTGGATTGAACTACTGAACATATTGACCATGCCTTCATGCTTTCATGCATTGAGTTGCTGCTGCATGATTGGCTGATTGGATATTTGCGTTAATGCACAGGAGCATGGCGTACCTAATGAAGTGCCCTCTGAACATATAATGCTCAATTAGTCTTCAAGATCATAGCTTGTGCTTCAGTAAAAATCAATCAGGAAACCACAGCAAAATACTTCTTCTAAGTCAGCATTGACCATAAAGGTGCACTTATCTGTTGCATCGTTTTTCAAGTAACAAGCCTTTATTGAAGTTGTATGACTTTCCAGTTTCTGTGTAGTTAGTAATATGGAAATGCTAATGCATGGAAAATATGAATGATTATCAATATTGTATGCAGAAAGGTATGAATGAAAATTGCCATCCTATGGAATATAATTCTGCTCTTCTTTCTGGTGCAGTTGTGGGTTCTTATATGAAGTAAACATGGTTTGCACTCAAATCAGTTAATTTTAAACGGTCTTCACTGAGGTAAAAATATGCAACTGCTGAAGGAACTGATTAATTCATTGATATTTTATGTTTTGAAAACTTTGTTGATAAGGTTTTAACTTAGGGCCATTTTAAAAATGGTGAAAGGAACTCGTGAAAATACATGAAACCACAGAAGTTGATAGAATTCATTCCTTCAAAGTGAATAAGAAATTTGCTGGGCATCGTAATTGATATAATCAGTCGCTTACCACCCGAGGTCATGTGTGATTTGTTTACATTATGACATTTCTTCAAAACTTATTCTATATTGTAATCTTAACCTGAACATCTTTCACAGGCAGTTAATTAATTAGCGTAACCTTTACATCAGAAATAATGGAACCAAATTTCATGGGCCTTCCGAGCTATGGCACAGATATACACTGTAAGTTTTGAAACTAAGCCAGATCAATGACAAATGTAGCCCTGGCTGAAAATGAGCATTTCTTAGCGACCAGGTCCCATCCATGGAGTATCACTGTTGAAAGTCTAGAGAACATGAATGATGCAGACCTGGTGTTTTATCAATGATAGAACAGGGGAACTAGTTATGGAATCACATAATTTGAAGCAGCTTTTAACTTTTGTGGGACTTGTTTGTAGAGGTTCCAGGAAATAGTTCATAAGACATAGGATCGGAATTAGGTCATTTGGCCCATCAAATCTGCTGCACCATTTCACCATGGCTGATCCAATTTTCCTCCTAGCCCAGATCTCCTGCCTTCTCCCTGTATCTCTTCATGCCCCGACCATTGATTTTACCTCCACAACAAAGAATTCCATAGATTCACCACTCCATGGCTAAAGAAATTCCTCCTCATCTTCATTCTAAAAGGACACCCCTGTACTCTGAGACTGTGTCATCCGGTCTGAGACTGTTCCACGATAGAGTGGATATGGAAAGGATATCAAGGCCTTTCACCATTCAATAAGTTTCAATAAGGTTACCCTCTTTCCTTTGAATTCTAGTGAATGCACGCTCAGAGCCATCAATTGTTCTTCATATGACAAACTATTCAATTCTGAAATCATTTTCATGAACCTCCTTTAAACCCTCTCCATTTTCAGAACATCTTTTCTAAGATAAAACGCCCAAACCTGCTCATAATACTCCATGAGGCTTCACCAGTGCTTTATTAAGTTTCAACATTACATCCTTTCTTTTACATTCTAGTCCTCTTGAAATGAATGCTAATATTTCATTTGCCTTCCTCATAACAGACTCAACCTGCAAATTAACCCTTAGGGAATCTGCACAAGGGCCCAAGTACCTTGCATCTCAATTTTTTTTGTATTTTCTCTCCTTTTAGAAAATAGCCATCCCTTCCATTTCTTCTACCAAAGTGCATGACCATACACTTCCTGACACTATATTCCATCTGCAATGTCTTTGCCCATTCTCCTAATCTAAGTCCTTCTGTAGCCTCTCTACTTCCTCAAAACTACCTGCTCCTCCACCTACCTTCATATTGTCTGCAAACTTTGTACAAAGCCATCAATTCCATCATCCAAATCATTGACATATAACCTAAAAGTAATAGGTCTCAACACAGACTATGTGGAACACCGCTATTCTCCGGCAACCAGCCAGAAAAGGCTCTCTTTATTCCCACCTTTTGCCTCCCACCAATCAACTATCCCCGTTGATTGGTCCACGTTGGAATCTTTCCTGTAATATCATGGGCTTGTAGCTTGTATCATGTGTGGCTCTTTGTCAAAGGCCTTCTGAAAATCCAAGTATGCAACATCAACCAATTCTCCTCTGTATATCCTGCTTGTTATTTCTTCAAAGAATTCCAACAGATTTGTCAGACAAGATTTTTCCTTGAGGAACCCATGCTGACTACAACCTATTTTATCACATGCCTCCAAGTACCCTGAGACCTCATCCTTAGTAATCAACTCCAACATCTTCCCAACCACTGATGTCAGACTAACTGGCCTATAGTTTCCTTCCTTCTGCCTCTCTCCCTTCTTAAAGAATGCAGTGACTTTTGCAGTTTTCTAGTCTTCTAGAACCATTCCAGATTCTTGAAAGATTATTACTAATGTCTCCATGATTTCTTCACCCACTTCTTTCAGAACTCTGGGGTGTACACCATCTGGTCCAAGTGATTCATCCTCCTTCAGACCTTTCAGTTTCCCAAGAACCTTCTGTCTAATTATGATAACTTGACACAATTTATGACCCCTGTCACCAGGAAATTACACCATACTGCTAGTATCTTCCACAGTGAAGTCTGATGCAAAATACAAATTCAGTTTATCTGCCATTTCCTTGTCTCCCATTACTACCTCTCCAGCGTTGTTTCCCAGTGGTTTGATGTCCACTCTTGCCTGTCTTTCACAGTTCATGTATCTGCAGTAAATGTTGCTTTCTTCTTTAGTATTGTTAGCTGCCTTTCTTTCGTATTCTTTGCCATTATCCCTGCCAATGTTCTCTTCCAATCAATTCCAGCCAATTCCTCTCTCATGCCTCTGCAATTTCCTTTACTCCACTGTAATACTGATACATCTGGCTTTACCTTCTTCTCAAATTGCAGAGTAAATTCAAACATATTATGATCACTTTCCCCAGAAGGTTCTTTTACAAAATCGAAAATTCTGGTTCATTCCACAACACACAATCCAGAATAGCTTATCCTCTGCTGGGCTCAGCCATGAGTTGCTTTAAAAAGCCATCTCATTGCCATTCTAGAAATTCTCCCTCCTGTAATCCAGTATCAACCTGATTTTCCCAATATACCTGCATATTGAAGTCTCCCATGACTATTGTAACCTTGCAATTGTGAGATGTAGGCCACATCCTTAGTACTGTTTTAGGGTCTGTGTTCAACTCCCATCAGGATCTTTTTACTCTTGTAGTTCCTTAGCTCTATCCACAATGATTCAACACCTTCCAACCCTATGTTGCCTCGTTCTGATGATTTGATTTCAGTTTTTACCAACACTGCAACACTGCCCCCTTTGCCTTCATACCTAACCTTTCGATACAATGTGTATCCTTGGATATTAAGCTCCCAGCTATAAAAGACAATAGAAAATAGGTGCAGGAGTAGGCCATTCAACCCTTTGAGCCAGTACCACCATTCACTGTGATCATGGCTGATCATCCAAAATCAGTACCCCATTCCTGCCTTCTCCCCATATCCCTTGACTCCACTATCTTTAAGAGCTCTGTCTAACTCTTTCTTGAAAGCATCCAGAGAATTGGCCTCCACTGCCTTCCGAGGCAGAGCATTCTATAGATCCACAACTCTCTGGGTGAAAAATTTTTTCCTGAACTCCGTTCTAAATGGCCTATCCTTTATTCTTCAACTGTTTCCAACATTGGGAATATGTTTCCTGCCTCTAGCATGTCCAATCCCTTGATAATCTTACATGTTTCAATCAGATCCCTTCTCATCCTTCTAAATTCCAGTGTATAAAAGCCCAGTCGCTCCAATCTTTCAACATATGACAGTCCAGCCATCCCAGGAATTAACCTCATGAACCTACGCTGCACTCCCTCAATAGCAAGAAATAACCTTTCACCCATGGTTCCTTAATGCCTGCAAAATCATACCTGCCAATCTACAACTGTGCTGCAAGTTTATCTACCTTATTCTGTGTACTGAGTGCATTCAAATACAACACATTCAGTCCTGTATTCAACCTTTTCGATTTTGTCCACCTTTTACATTGCAACTCATCCTGTTGACTGCAATTTTGCCCTGTCAACAGCCTCTTCTCACTACACATTGCCTCTGTTTGTAAACCAGCTCCCTTATAGTCAGCACTATCATCCACCTTTCCTATGATACTTCTTGTGTTGAAGTTTGGTTTACTTTTAGGTTGTTTTTGAGAAATCGTGACCAGAACATTTTACTTAAAATAATTATTTATTGCAATGTCAAATCCATACAATTTTTCAGATGAAGATACATCTTTGCAATGCTAACATAGAAAACAATAAGATAGACATTACAAGTATATAGTAGAGAAGAAAGGTCATTCAGTTTATCAAAATTTTCCTCAAAGCTCCCAGTGAGCATAAGCATATTGTAAAGCATGGATTTTCTTACACAGATGGAATTGAGAAACTTGGATTTAATTTGCTCACCTTGTCCTCATTTAGTCATTTAATTCAACATCCTCACTTCCACCTTCTAGATCACAGCTTCTCCAAGGTGAAAGTGAATGGAAAAAGATAAACAGGTGATGAGGCAAATTAGAACAGAATTAAAACCCTGGTCTTCGGCCTGAAACATATGCTCTTGTTCATCTTTCCATGCTAACTAACCTGCGGAGTGTTTTAGCACTTTCTGATTTTAGTTTCTCTGAAATAATATTAGAAAGAGATCCACAGAGAGGCACTGACAGTTAGAAACATAGGAAACCTACAGCACAATACAGGCCCTTCAGCCCACAAAGCTGTGCCAAACATGTCCCTAACTTAGAAATTACTAGGCTTACACATAGCCCTCTATTTTTCTAAGCTCCATGTACCTAACCAAAAGTCTCTTAAAAAACCCTATTGTATCCACCTCCACCACCGTTGCCAGCAGCCCATTCCACACACTCACCACTCTCTGCATAAAAATCTTACCCCTGACATCTCTGTACCTACTGCCTAGCCCTTTTCATCCGGTATTGCATCCGGTGCTTCCGGTGTGGCCTCCTCTACATTGGCGAGACCTGACGCAGATTGGGGGACCGCTTCGTCGAGCACCTCCACTCCATCTGCCACAACAGACAGGATCTCCCGGTTGCCACCCACTTCAACTCTCCCTCACATTCCCATTTGGATATGTCCATACATGGCCTCCTCTACTGCCATGATGAGGTCAAACTCAGGTTGGAGGAGCAACATCTCATATACCGTCTGGGTAGTCTCCAGCCCCTTGGTATGAACATCGAATTCTCCAACTTCCGGTAATCCCTCCCTCTCCCTTCCCCTATCACACTTTCACTCTGCCTCCTCTTCTAGCTACCTATCACCTCTCTCATGATTCTGCCTTCTTCTACTATCCATAGTGCTTTCCCTTTAGATTCCTTCTTCACCCTTCCTGCCTCTCCCCTCCCTGCTTCCCCTCCCCCACCCCTTGATCTTTCCTCTGATTGGGTTTTCACCTGCACCTTCCCCCTCCCTCCACCTTCTTTATAGGGCCCCTGCCCCCTCCTTCTTCAGTCCTGATGAAGGGTCTCAGCCTGAAACGTTGACTGCTCCTTTCAACGGATGCTGCCCGACCTGCTGAGTTCATCCAGCTTGTTTGTATGTGTTCTATGTTGTTCTGCCAAGTACTCTGGGCAAGATATTTTGGAATGTGTTGGGGCACCTGCAGGCTGTTCCCAGCATGCCCTGGGGTGTGTTGGTTATTAATACAAATGATGCATTTCACTGTATATTTCAATGTATGCATGATGAATAAATTTGTATCTTTAATCTGGAATCTTGAATGTTCTAGCACAGCTGTTGGACAATTGAGGGAAAGGAATGAAACAGCACTGGAACACTTTGCACCAAATCTTGCACTACTATGGACTTATCTCTATGTCATTTGCTTTTACACAGAAGTCTTTATTTTCTTAGTCTGTTTTTCCTCTCTCTTCATTACCCATGCATAGTTTATATTCTAAGTGTTGTCTGTACTATGTGCCTGTGAAGTTGCAGTATTTTTCATGGTACCTGTACCTCTCTGTACTCACACTCATGAAAATAAATTCAATTTGACTCCAGTAGTTGAAGATTAAAATCTCAAACCTGATACATAACTCATGTTCTCTCTGGCAGCAGAGATCCCTGCTCACCTTTAGGTCCCTGAGACCCAGACTATCTACAGCATACACATCAAAGTATTGCAAAATTCTCCAAATCCACTGGAAGTTTGTACTCTGGCTAACATTCCCAAGGATGAAATGCAAATTATGTTCAGGTAGCTCCATCAGGCAGGCTACATCAAATACCAGTCCAACAGTCCCCACCAAGGGCATTATTCTGAGCTCTGTCATTGGAACAAATTACGAGGTGGACGGCAGAAATATTTCAGGAATGTGCCTAAAGCCTCGGAAAAACTGAAGAGCTGCACCAACTCTTAGCCCTGCAGGAGGAGATTACCTCACAAATTATTCAAGGCTCGGTTCATCAGGCGTGCCCTGTCCGAACTGTTGAAAATTTCTTAGGTTGACGCCAAAGCTCAGCCCAGAATATACTGCATATGAAAAGAAACACCTGCAGGCTTCGGAAATCTGAAACAAAAAAGTACATTTATTAAACATTGGAATCCTATAGATTAAAGAAAAACAACCGAAGGATCAAAAGATCATTTATTTAATCATGGCCTCTGGTACCCTATTGTTAGCAGTGTGCATTAATCTAATTGAGACATATTGTGGAGCTCAATAAATCACCTGGAGTAGAATTGGCTGTACTGCAGTTTATAATGAAAAACACAAAATGCTGGCAGAACTCAGCAGGCCAGACAGCATCAGGAGTGAAGTAACATGGGATGGTCGAGGGGGGATAAGAAGTGGGGGGACCTTTTTACAAAAACAGATGACAAAATTAAAATCATCTTTAATATTGATATGATTGCACATTATCAAGCCTACATTGTTTTCACCACTCTTGCAGCAGCTGCAGCTCAATAAACCTTTTGTAGAACAGGCTGAGAGCAGCAAACAAGCATGAACTCATTCACTTTATATTAATAACTAAGTCTATTTATCTATTTATTTATATATTCATTAATCTATTTACTTGTTTATATTTTAACATCAGAACTTTGCTGGTAAGGCTGACACCTATTGCCCGTCTCTAACTGCCCAAGAAGAGAGGACTCAATAGTGAGCGGAATAGACGGGAGATTCTGTGGATGTGAGTTGGACACCCGGATGGTATGTTGCCTCCCCGGTACCAGGGTCAGGGACATCACAGATTGTGTCCACAATGTTTTGGAGAGGGAGGGAGAGCAGCCAGATGTTTTGGTGCATATTGATATCAATGACATGAAAGGAAAACCAAAGAGGTTCTAAAAAGAGATTTTAGAGAGCTAGGTAGAAACCTGAGAATAGGGCCTCCAGGGTAGTAATTTCTGGATTGTTGCCTTTGCCACACACCAGTGAGGGCAGAAGCAGGATGATCTGGCAGATAAATGTATGGCTGAGAAGCTGGTGCAGGAGGCAGGACTTCCAGTTCTTGGATCATTGGGATCTCATCTGGGGAAAGTATAACCTGTTTGAAAGTGACTGGTTGCACCTGAACCCAAGGGGGAACAATATCTTCACGGGCAGGTTTGTTAGAGCTGCTTGGAAGCGCTTAAACTAATTTGGCAGGGGCGTGGGAAGCAGAGTGATGGGACTCAGGACAGGACGGATGGTAAAAAAGTAAAGATAGCGTGTAGTCAGGCTGTCAGGAAGGGAAGGCAGGTGGTGGGACATTGTCACAGCCAACAGGCTGAGTATCAGTACATTAGGGATGCAGAATCAAAATGGGTAACAAAAAAGCTACTCAAATTGTTGTATCTAAATGTGTGGAATGTAAGAAATAAGGTGGATGATCTTGTTGCGCTATTACAGATTGTCATGTGTGATGTTCTGGCCATCACTGAATCGTAGCTGAAGGACGGTTGTAGTTGGGAACTGAATGTCCAAGGTTATACATTGTATTGGAGGGATAGGAAGGTAGCCAGAGGGGGTGGTGTGATAAAGAATGGCATCAAATCAATAGAAAGATGTGACATAGGGTTGGAAGATGTTGTATCTTTGTGGGTAGAGTTAAAAAACTGCAAGGGTGAAAGGATTTTGACGGCAGTTATATACAGGCCTCCCAACAGTGGATGGAAGGTGGACCACAGGTTACAACAGGAAATGGAAAAGGCGAGTCAAAAGGCCAGTGTTATGATAGTCATGGAGATTTTAATGTGCAGGTCGATTGGGAAAATTAGGTTGGTAATGGATCTCAAGAGAGTTAGTTTGTTGAATACCTAAGTGACAGCTTTTTAGAGCAGTTTGTCATTGAGCCTACTAGGGGATCAGCTCTACTGGATTGGGTGATATGTAACGAACCGGAGGCAATTAAGGAGATTAAGGTAAAAGAACCCTTAGAAACCAGTGATCACAATATGATTGAGTTCAAATTGAAATTTGATGGGGAGAAAGTAAAGTCCGATGTGGCAGTATTGCACTGGAGTAAGGGAAGTCACAGAGAGGAGTTGGCCAAAGTAAATTGGAAGGAGCTGCTGGCAGGGATGTCAGCAGAGCAGCAATGGTGCATTTCTGGGAAAAAATGAGGAAGGTGCAGGACATGTGTATTCCAAAACAGAAAAAATACTCAAATGGTAAAATAGTACAATTGTGGCTGACAAGGGAACTCAAAGTTAATGTAAAAACAAAAGAGAGGGTGTACAACAAAGCAATAATTAATGGAAAGATAGAGGTTTGGGAAGTTTTAAAAAACCTACTACTACAGAGAGCAACTAAAAGAATCATTAAACGAGAAAAGATGAAATCTGAAAGCAAGCTAGCAAATAATATCAAAGCGGATAGTAAAAACTTTTTCAAGTATGTAAAAAATAGAAGAGAGATGAGAGCAGATATAGGACCTCTAGAACATGAGGCAGGAGAAATAATAATGGGGGACAAGGAGATGGCAGATGAACTAAATGAGTATTTTGCATCAGTCTTCACTGTGGAAGACTCTAGCAGTGTGCCAGATGTTGTAGTATGTGAAGGAAGAGAAGTGGGTGTGGTTAATATTACAAGGGAGAAGATGCTCAAAAAGATGAAAGACCCAAGGGTACATAAGTTACCTGGACCAGATGAACCGCACCCTAGGTTTCTGAAAGAGGTAGCGGTAGAGATTGTGGACGCATCAGTAAATTATCTTTCTGTAGTGCCAGAGGACTGGAAAATTGTAAATGTCACTCCACTCTTTAAGAAAGGAGGAAGGTAGCAGAAAGGAAATTATAGACCAGTTAGCCTAACCTCAGTGGTTGGGAAGATGTTGGAGTCTATTTTTAAGAGTGAGGTGATGGAGTACTTGGTGACACAGGACAAGATAGGACAAGGTCAGCATGGTTTCCTTGAGGCAAAATCTTGCCTGATGAACCTGCTGGAATTCTTTGAGGAGATTACAAGTAGGATAGATAAAGGAGTTGTAAGGGATGTTGTATATTTGGACTTTAAGAAGGCTTTTGACAAGGTGCCACACATGAGGCTGCTTATTAAGTTAAGAGTCCTTGCTATTACAGGGAAGTTACTAACATGGTTAGAGCATTGACTGATTGGAAGGTTGCAGCGAGTGGAATAAAAGGATCCTTCTCTGGTTGGCTGCCAGTGATTAATGGTGTTCTGCAGGGGTTGGGGTTGCAACCACTTCTTTTTATGCTTTATATCAATGATTTAGATGATGAAATAGATGGCTTTGTTGCCAAGTTTGCAGATGATATGAAGATAGGTGGAGGGGCAGATAGTGTTGAGGAAACAGGTAGGATGCAGAAGGACTTTGACAGATTAGGAGAATGGGAAAGAAAGTGGCAAATGAAATACAATGTTGGAAAATGCATGGTCATGAACTTTGGCAGTAGAAATTAATGTGGGCACTATTTTCTAAATGGGGAGAAAATCCAAAAGTCTGAGATGCAAAGTGACTTGGGAGTCCTTGTGCAGAACACCCTAAAGGTTAACTTGCAGGTAGGGTCGGTGGTGTGGAAGAGAAGTGCAAGTTAGCATTCATTTCAAGAGGTTTAGAATACAAGAGCTGAGGCTTTATAAGGAACTGGTGAGGCCTCACCTTGAGTATTGTGAACAGCTTTGGGCCCGTCATCTAAGAAAAGATGTCCTAGCATTGGAGAGGGTCCCGTGGAGGTTCACAGGGATGATTCCAGCAATGAAAGGGTTATCACACAAGGAACGTTTGATGGCTCTGGGTCAGTTCTCTCTGGAATTTAGAAGGATGAAGGGGGATCTTATTGAAAACTATCAAATGTTGAAAGGCCTAGACAGAATAGATGTGGAAGGATGTTTAACATGCTGGGTTTAACATGTTTAACATGCAAGAGAACACAGCCTCAGGATAGTGGGACATCCATTCAAACAGAAATGTGAAGAAATTCCTTTGCCACAGCGTGGTGAATTTCTGGAAATTGTTGCCACATGCAGCTGTGGAGGCTAGGTTGTTGGGTGTATTTAAGGCAGAGATTGATAGGTTCTTGATTGGACATGGCATCAAAGGATACAGGGAGTAGCCCTCGAAATGGAGTTGAGGAGGAGAAAGCAAAAAGGACCAGCCATGATTGCATAGTGGAGCAGACTCGATGGACCAGATGACCTAATCCTGCTCCTATGTCTGATGGTCTTATGGTTCTTGACACATTTCCTAAACAGAATAAAGTGTGATTTGGAAGGAAGTAGGCATGTGGTGTTGATCCCATGTGTGCATTGACCTTATTCTTTTTGGAGGTCACAATTCTTGCAGTCCCAAAATATCCTTGGTTTCTGCCTCTACTAGCCTCTCAGGCGGGATTTCTAGACCTTCATTCTTGCAATGAATGTAAGAAATGTAATAGTGTTTATATACAGATAGAAAATGAAAGAACAGAAATTAATTTTATTCCCACCAAAATGCCTGAATCTCAGAAAAGGAAAGAGGGAACACTGTGTATTTAAAAAGTCATGGAACAAATCAGCAGAGATACAGGATCTTCGGTCTAACGACTCCTTGCCAACCATGGTGCCCACCCAGCTAGTTGCAATTTCCAGCACTTGGACCACATCCTTCTAAATTTTGTGCCTCCATATAGCTATCCATGTGCTTCCAAAATTATTGTACCTGTCTCAACCACAACTTCTGATAGCTCATTCTACATACTCACTATCCTCTACATGAAAACTTTGCCCCTGAGGTCACTTTTAAATCTTTCCTCTTTCACTCTAAATGTCCTCCTAGATTTGGGCTCCCTTACCTTGGCAAAAGACTGTCACTGACACCTTATCTATGCCTCCTAGAATTTTAAGCATTTCACCGCTCACTCTCCTACATTTCAAAGGTTAAACATCTAGCCTGGCCAACTTCTTCCCAAAACTCAGCTCTTTGGGTCCTGGTAATACCCTTGCAAAATCTTTTCTTCACCCTTTGCAGTGTAACTGCATCTTTCTCATAACAGGGTGACCAAAACTGTACACAGTACTCCACGTGCCCGGGCAGGAGGGCTTGTCAGCCTTGGACTGCAGCCCGCCGAAGAGAAGGAAAACTCTGATTTTAAACCTCTGCTGCCTTGCAGCCATACCCTCCCATGGGAAAGGCTCCAGGAGTAAACCCGGTGGCAGAAATCCGGAGCCGGGGTCCCTAAGGCAGTTTGATGTTGTTTACAACTTCACTCCGGCAACCTCTGTGATAACACTTCTGCTAAGCTGTATCAGTGCTCACCCTTCCCTTGGACTATATCAGTGATGTAGAGAGGGTGAACCCGCTGCATGGGCAACAGCTGGTTCTTCAAATCTTCCCACCCACCCAGGCTTGTGCCCTGGAGAGGACACAATCCACCAGAGACGCAAACCCACGATCCCCTGGGTTCGACAGCTGCCTATTACTCCAAGTGCAGCTTCATCAGACACTTAATCAGCTGCAGCATAACTGTCCAGCTCTCATAGTCAGTGCTCTCACAGATGAAAGCCAGTGTGCTAAGTGCCTTTTCATCACCTGCCTACCTGTGATGCCAATTTCAATTAACTATGCACTTGAACTCCCGTAGTGCCTTATCTTTCATAATATGTCTTACCCTGGTTTGACTTTCCTAAATAAATTACCTCAGACTTGTCTGTATTAAAATCCTTATGCCACTCCTTAGCCTATTTCCTAACTGATTAAGGTCCAGCTATAATCTACAATAACTTTCTTCACTATCAACACTTCCTAATCCTAATTTTGCCTTCTGCAAACTCACTGATCAAGCCTTCTACATTCACATCCAAGATATCAATAGCAACTAACAAGGGTCTGAACACTGACTCCTGTCACACATCTCTAGTCACTGCCCTTCATTCTGTGCAGCAAACTTAAACCACCACTCTTTGCTTCATTCGTCTGGGACTATTTTGAAACCACCTAACCTGATCTCTCTAGATTTCATGGGATCTAACCTGCTAGACCATCTTGCAATGTGGAACCTTGTTAAATGTCTTATTAGAAACATAGAAACATAGAAAATAGGTGCAGGAGTAGAGCCTGCACCGTCATTCAATATGATCATGGCTGATCATCCAACTCAGAACCCTGTACCTGCTTTCTCTCCATACCCCCCGATCCCTTTAGCCACAAGGGCCATATTTAACTTCCTCTTAAATATAGCCAATGAACCGGCCTCAACTGTTTCCTGTGGCAGAGAATTCCACAGATTCACCACTCTCTGTGTGAAGAAGTTTTTCCTCATCTCGGTCCTAAAAGGCTTCCCCTTTATCCTTAAACTGTGACCCCTCGTTCTGGACTTCCCCAACATCGGAAACAATCTTCCTGCATCTAGCCTGTCCAATCCCTTTAGAATTTTATACGTTTCAATAAGATCCTCCCTCAATCTTCTAAATTCCAGTGAGTATAAGCCTAGTCGATCCAGTCTTTCTTCATATGAAAGTCCTGCCATCCCAGGAATCAATCTGGTGAACCTTCTCTGTACTCCCTCTATGGCAAGAATGTCTTTCCTCAGATTAGGGAACCAAAACTGCACACAATACTCTAGGTGTGGTCTCACCAAGGCCTTGTACAACTGCAGTAGAACCTCCCTGCTCCTGTACTCAAATCTTTTTGCCTTTTTCACTGCCTGCTGCACCTGCATGCCCACTTTCAATGACTGGTGTACAATGACACCCAGGTCTCGTTGCATCTCCCCTTTTCCTAATCGGCCACCATTCAGATAATAATCTGTTTTCCTGTTCTTGCAACCAAAGTGGATAACCTCACATTTATCTTCATTAAATTGCATCTGCCATGAATTTGCCAACTCACCTAACCTATCCAAGTCACCCAGCGTCCTCTTAGCATCCTTCTCACAGCTAACACCGCTGCCCAGCTTCGTGTCATCTGCAAACTTCGAGATGCTGCATTTAATTCCCTCATTTAAATCATTAATATATATTGTAAACAACTGGGGTCCCAGCACTGAGCCTTGCGGTACCCCACTAGTCACTGCCTACCATTCTGAAAAGGTCCCGTTTACTCCCACTCTTTGCTTCCTGTCTGCCAACCAATTCACTATCCACATCAATACCATAGCCCCAATACCGTGTGCTTTAAGTTTGCACACTAATCTCCTGTGTGGGACCTTGTCAAAAGCTTTTTGAAAATCTAAATATACCACATCTACTGGCTCTCCCTATCCACTCTACTAGTTACTTCTTCAAAAAATTCTATAAGATTCGTCAGACATGATTTTCCTTTCACGAATCCATCCTGACTTTGTCCGATGATTTCACCTCTTTCCAAATGTGCTGTTATCACATCTTTGATAACCGACTCTAGCATTTTCCCCACCACCGATGTCAGACTAACCGGTCTATAATTCCCCAGTTTCTCTCTCCTTCCTTTTTTAAAAAGTGGGGTTACATTAGCCACCCTCCAATCCTCAGGAACTAATCCAGAATCTAAGGAGTTTTGAAAAATTATCACTAATGCATCCACTATTTCTTGGGCTACTTCCTTAAGCACTCTGGAATGCAGACCATCTGGCCCTTATCTGCCTTTAATCCATTCAATTTACCTAACACCACTTCCCTGCTAACATGTATTTCCCTCAGTTCCTCCATCTCACTAGACGCTCGGTCCCTTACTATTTCCGGAAGATTATTTATGTTCTCCTTAGTGAAGACAGAACCAAAGTAGTTATTCAATTGGTCTGCCGTGTCTTTGTTCCCTATGATCAATTCACCTGTTTCTGACTGTAAGGGACCTACATTTGTCTTGACCATTGTACATTATTATAGTCCAAGACCTCATGCCCTAAGCACATCATAAAGAGCCCAAGGTAATAAAAGACTTCTGAAGCGTAGTCAGTCTTGCAACATTGGAGGTGCAGAAACTAAAGATCTCATATCTCAGGAGAGTTAATTATGTAAATGGGTATTACTATAATGGCTACAATTTTGCTGTGGCTTGGTATTCAACAGCATCTGCCAATAGTTAGGCGTATTTATGCATGTTTAGACTTTGAACATTTTAATGTGACAAATTGCTTAAATTTTGTGCTCATACTGCCACAGAAAAAGAAAATGGATCATTGTGATGTAAGTGTAAAAAGCACCTACATATCTCCATTAGCAACCAAGTAAGAAATAAACAGACGAAGAATGGAAAAGGAATTCTAACTCAGAGTTCATTGCCAAATTAGGTAGAGAAGAGAAATAAAGGAAATAATTCAGATGAAAGATTAGTGATTTGAAATGTAAACAATGTTTCTCCCACTACAAATGCTGCTTGACGTATTTAGAGCATTGTTTGCTTTCTTCCCCAATTTCAAGCATCTACAGTTTTTAGCCATTCAGTTAAGGAAAGATTGAACTGAAATTTATTAGAAGGCATAGCATTTCTTAAACATAATTTGACATTTTTAAAGCCACTGATAACAAATGCTACACAAAGGAATATGTTTCCATACTTATGGTGATTCGTTTTCAACACTAGGGAAGCTGACTGACAGGAATTAACATCTCGTCATTAGACTAAAGCATAAGCTTCTGCAGTCAAGGCATACCTGTCTAGTAATTATCCATCATGGATCTACTGTACAACTACAAGAAACTTATGGTCCTTGGTGCAACCAATAGCAAGGAAACTACAAAATCCTATTTTTGTCCAGCAATCTTTCCTCTGAGTTTGATTGCACGTCTGCTCTTCAGTGTAACATTTACTGAAAGCAGTAAGCCGTAATTCTTATAATTTTGAAAAAAAAAATCTGGCCAATGTTCTGTTTTGTGTTATATATAAAGTCAAACTTTCCAGATTTAACTAATCATTGCCCGAATTTCCTATTATTTCTACAGGCATTCTAAATTTCATTAAGCCATCAATATTTGATAAACATGACAGAAGGGCCAATGATTCATTCTGACTTCTCATGAAGGGGTTAATTGAATTGATCAATCTGGAAATTTATTTCCCTTCTTGGCAACATTAGAATTTTGTTCCTGCTGTCTGCACTTAGTTACTTATTTATATGCCTTTCTGTGGTCATATGTCTCTGACATGAGGAATAATTCCCTGAAGTGGAATTCTATCTCAATTCATTATTTACTTCAACTAAACCCTCTATAATCATCAGTTCTTTTGTTTGTTTTGATTCATTTATTGGCCAACTCAGATGGGGCTGGAGAATTGAAATCCTCCCAACAGAGGTAAAAGGAAGTAACTTCATCCCTTAGCCTCCAGGACCGAATTCTCAGAGATTTCATTCACTTCTGTCTAGTGGGGGTGCATGATAAACTTAAGCATGCTAATATTGAAAATGATTATGCTTAACAAAATTGTTAAGGTTTATTTACAGCAAACTTAGTTTACCATGGTTCATGAAGCCCCCTCATTCATCTGCTTCTCATGTTCTGTTCTCACCTCACCTTGCTCCAACAGAACTAAGGTAGAATTCACACCTTTCACACTACTAATCTCCTCACCTGGTCCTTTGTCCCTTTGTCATCTCCTCCAGCTGCAATGAGATCCCACCTTCTTCTCCCCTCCTCTTTCTGTCTTCTGCAGGGACCATTCTTTACATGAATCCTTGGTACGTGCATTCTCCCCACCGCCCCTCCCTGACTTCTGCCACTTCTCTCAGCAGCTGCTTGAGATGGAATACTTGTTACAATTTCCCGTGTCTCATCAACCTTCCTCAGTATTGGAACTCCAGATAAGTTCATGGGAAGGGTATGAGCTGGAGAGTGACGCTCTCCCCCCTTCTCTTGCCCTCCCCTGCCATCATCACCTCCACCCAGTCCCCCTCCACCTTCCCATTACTTTACTGTACTCTCCTATCAGATTTTCTTCTTTTTCAGCCCTCTACCTCTTCCAACTATCACCCCCAGCACTCATATTCACACCTCTGCCCATCCAACCTCCCGTCAGCTATCACCTGCCAGCTTATACTCTTTCCCCTCCTCTCACCTTCTTATTGTCTGTCCCTTTCCTTTCCAGTCCTAATGAAAGGTCTCCACCAGAAACATGAACTGTTTATTCCCCTCCTTAGATCTTGCCATGTCACCTGATATGAAGAGCTCCCCCAGCATCCTGTGTGGAATACGTTACCCCCTCAATCAATTCAACAGCCACAGTTTTTTACAAAACTTTCAATTGCACAGTCACTAGCAGACATGCAGTGTAAGTCCAGATTCTTAAATAGCAAAGGTGGATATTTCAATGCTAGCTTTTGCTATGTAATTAACAGTTAGACCTAAAACTTCCTGTGGTTAGATAGTTAAACTAGTAATAGAGTAAGAATGGTTTCCTCAGCTGCTGGACTACTATTAATGTTAATGACCAGTATCCAGAGTATAAATGTTGTATAATCGTAGGAATGAAATACATCACTCAGACATGAGCTTGGGTATAGTCTTAAATGGAGCCAGGGAGAAAGTTAGAAATCAGAACAATAAAAGGTGGATTGAAAGCTTGGAACATGGATAGGGTGCATGGGTAGAGGCCTGAATAAGGGGGGGGGGGGGGAGGGAGGGAGGGAGGGAGAGAGAGAGAGAGAGAGAGAGAGAGAGAGAGAGAGAATATTCCAGTTCACAGTCCAGTCCATGGACTCCGGACTCTGGGTTCTCCGGCTGTCCCTTGTTTCAGTTGAACTTAAACATAAACACCTGATGCTCAACTTGGGACTGGGAATATAAGTGGCCCTGGGTTTGAGTGTGATCCGGTCTGGGTTGGGTCTGGTCTGGTCTGATTGGGTCCAGTCCAGTCTGGTCCTGTCCTGTCTTGTCCTGTCCTGTCCTGTCCTGTCGGGACGTGTCCCAACATGTACCAGACAGTACATATAAAAGCAAAGAGATTTAATTTCACCAAGTTTGAAGTTTAAGATCCCAAATTTTTTAGATACAGGTTGTATTAAATTTTCACCTTCTAGTTATTATCCACAAACTTTCAAAATTACCACGTAAAACTGCCTATATAAATGAGACTAACACTACATAGGTTAAGCTCGTGATTACCGAAGGGAGTGACTTTTGACTGTAGCTGGACACTTTGGCAAGAAAATTTTTAAAATTGCATGGGATTTTTGCCTTCATTAATAGAATCAAATCATATTAGGTGAAGGAAATGCTGTTGCAACATTAACTGAAGTATTATGTTGAAAACTTGGCAGCAAACTTTAGGATCACAGTTGGAGATTTAGTGGAATGATATCAGGCATGGGGATTTTAACTGCGCAGAAACTTGAAAAACTGACTTGCATCTTTTGAGAAGATGATTAATGATTAACAAGTCTGGTATAGTAAATAAGGAGAATCTCCTTAATTGCAAAGAATATACAGCACAGAAACATATATCATCCAAAAAATGTTTACACTATTTCCAAGCTTCTTATGCTAGGTTGTGACAAAATACCCACAATAAATATTGAGTGGCAAAACTTTCTGATAACATAAATTAGACTGTATTTTCAAAGAGGCAGTGATGACACAGTAGCTGAATGGCTTTCTTTCATACTTTATTATGAATGTTAAGAATAATAGATTTTTTTCTTCTGTGACTATTGCAACCAAAATAGGTCATGTTCTAATAAAATTCTTGGAGATCAGTTGTCATTTATTTTCTGTGTGAAGCAGAAGCCCTACTTTCGACACTTCAGGTCTAATTATGATCGTTTTCTCCAATTCTTGTTATCCACACTTTGACCAAAATTAATTTGTTTGATAATGCACTAATTTCTAGACAATCTTGGCATGCTAGGTAATATTATTAAAATTGCATTACATTTTGTGATTCTATCCTATATGGTGTTCTGTTGGTGCACTTCACAAACACACAACTACTGTGGGTCTATGTGCTTTCTCCACCATCTCAATCCATTTTTTAAAAATTAGAATCTTCATGCAATAGTTTGCTCAGAAATTTGGATATAGAATAGAGTTTTGAGTTTCAGTGAGCAATTTAAGGAGAAGGATTTATTAAATAAGAGGAACTTGTTATATCCAGGGGTTTTTTTTGAAAAATAATTTATTTTAAAATTTAGCAATAGATTAATATTTACATTTTAATTGATTCTGGCAAGTAAAATCAAAAAGAAACTACAAAGTAGAGTGAGTACCAAAGGTACATGTGAATTTAGGGATGTTGAATCTAGCCACTTAATGCTTTTTCTTTTTTCAGTTTATTTATATTGAATCAGACATTCAGATCTTATTCCAATCTTAGCTTTAATGAAACATTTAAGATGTGAAGCATCACAAAAGTGACCAATTAAAGTGAAACATTGCACTGAGATTTAATCTTCATTTGATTCTTCCTTCATCTGTGATTGTAGAGAAAAATATTCAATTCCATATTTTAAAATGAATTATAACTTACAAGTATTTTAAGCAATAGATTTTCATTCTAAAGAGGCAGAGCAAAGATACAAAGGAAACTCATTATTGTTTTGACATTGCTAGCAAACTATATTCTATCATATCCTTCATCATCATCAATTTATTTGTAATCAAGATGAAATAAATGAATAAATTAAAAAAATAAATAGAATTTTTCTGGTTAATTCTCAATGTTTGTAGAAAACTTGAGGAAGCCAGCTAGATCATAAAACTTGGGCATTGTGATGATCTTGATTCTTGGATAAAACCATGTTGATATTATTTAGTATTGTGATGATTTATTATAAACTCTTTTTACACAAGTTTCATGGAGCTGCATATTTCCTGGTAAAATGAGAAGGGGGCATTGAAGTTTGTTGAATTATAAGTTACATTAAACAGTTTAAGATTTACTTTGTATTTAAAAGACTAGAATAAATGACAGAGTAGTGCTTCTGTACTAGGTAAATGTCATATGAAAACAGCTTACAGTAATCCAATTTACATTAAAATATTGTACCTATTGGCTTTAACGTTTCTGTCAAACTATTAAGTTAATGGTAAAATTTTAATTTAAGGTGAAAATTGTGTTCTATATTTAAATATAATGCCAAGTTTATTCCAAACTATTTTTGTCATCACTTCAGCGGGGACATTTTCCATTTCCAGCCTGTAATAATAATTCAAGTCAAGAATCTCACTCCTCCAATTTTAAAATTTGATTCTATTAATAGTAGTGATTGAATCAGGATCTTATTAAGATTGCTTAATAGTGTTAAATAACACTTCTTGACAGTGGTACCCCGGCAAAGTGAAAAACTTGAATGAAAAATTCTAATCATACTCTGTACTGACCCTGATAATTCATTATTGGTAACAGTATTACATATGCCATTTTTAAAGCTTGTTTCCAGCAGAGATATGCCAGTTCCATGTGTGATTTTGATACGACTGTAAAACTTTTTTTTACATTGATTAGTCATCTGAAGTCAATTACTTTACTTGATCTGCATAGCTCCCATATCCCTGAGTAACCCAATCTCAATACTATTGCAAAGGAAATCTGAGGATTTGGAACACCTGAGCAAAGAATTGATGACAGTTTTATTGAGGAATAGGAAAGCTTGAAGGCGTCTATGGCTTCTATTTATGCTTATTAAGTCTATTCAACATCTGCAGTATAACTCTCCAATTAACTCACAGTTATCGTGGGAGTTTGGGGTTTGTGGTAGGTAATGGTTGCTGCGCTATCCATCAAAAAGGTGAAATCGAAGTCTCAAATGGTTGTGGTGTGTGACTGGTTCAGGCTTTGTTCAGCAAAGTGGCTTTACTGATAGAATGAGGACACAGGCATCTGACATTCATGGAGAAAGTGGAAAATATTGAAAGATATCAGTAGACTGCAAGTATAGATAAGGAATAAGAAATGGTTAAAATGAGTTGAAGAATTGTAGAAGAATTGACCGAAATGATAGCCCTACAAAACAAAACTCAATCCTATGTCGGGAGACAGTAAACTATGGGCTTTGCATGTGGTACCAAGGCAAGAGCTCCAGCAGAGATTACTTTAATTACTCTCTGAATAAGACCATAAGGCATAGGAGCTGAATTGGACCAGCTGGCCAGTCGGGTCTGCTCCATCATTCAATCATGATTGATTTATTGTCTCTTTCAACCCAATTCACATGCTTTTACCTAACCAAGAACCCATTAACCTCTGTTTTAAATCCTCAATGATTTGGCCTCCAGAGCCACCCATGGGAATGAATTCCACAGATTCACCACCCTCGGGCTAAAGAAATCCCTTTGGATCTCTATTTTTAAATGGATGACCACTATTTGGCACTGTGCCCACTTGTCCTAGACTCACCCACTATAGGAAACCTCTTCTCCACATCCACTCAACCTAGGCTTTTCAATATTTGACAATTTCAACAAGGTCTTTTCTCATTCTTCTACATTCCAGTGAGTACAGGTCCAGAGCCATCAAAGATTCCTCATAAGTTAACCTCCTCTGAATGGCCTCCATTGCCAATGAATGTCTGATTGTGGAGAGAAAGATTTTGAGGGAATATTTGAATTTGTGTTCAGATCCCAGAAGGTACAATTAGTCCATCAAACAACAACTCTACTACCCTTATTAGCTAGATAATTACAAATCTGTGGTTGATCCTTGTATATTGTTCCTAAACATAAATTAGGAATAGGCCTTTCCTATGCAATGCAAATTCAGAGCAGGATAGGCCAGAGCAAGTATAATTGAGAAGCTGCTGTAATACAGAAGTTTTCAATTCAGAAGTTTAGAAGCCAGAGCAGGGGTTCCTAAGCGGGGGTCCATGGATCACTTGTTTACTGGTATTGCTCCATGGCATATAAAAGGTTGGGAACACTTGGGCAGAGGGTGAAGTTGAGAAAGATGATGAATTCTGAAGGATGGAGAAAGTATATGTAGGGAGACTTTTGGCTAAAATGAGATCAAAGGCACAGCTGTTAAAGGGGAATTTAACATCATGACAAGCTTGCAATTCTTTAGGTTTGATCACAGAGATTCCTCTATCCAACAGCATTTATTATTATCCCACCATTTAAAAATACTTGCTGATTCCAACTAAATTAATAGCCTCACATATTACACACATGATTCATCTGGAAACTTCTTCCCAGCCCAAATTAGGACCATATCACTTTATTCATCTCCTATCTATTTACCTGCCCAAGTGTCTTTTAAATATTGTAATTGTATCTCATTCTGCCACCTCCTCTGGCAGCTTGCTCCATACAGCCATCTCCTTCCACATGGAAATATGTGCCCATCAGATCTTCCCTCTCACCTTAAATCTATGCCTATTGGTTTCAGACTCCTTATCCAAGGATGTAAACTCTCCTCTATCAGTAAAAACATCTACGATCACCCCCCAGCCTTCCACATTACTGTTAGAATAAATCCAGCCTATCCAAACTCTTCTTACAAGTGAAGATCTCTGATCTAGGTCATATCCTCCCTGAATATTTTCTGCATTCTTTTGAATGTTATTATTTTCTTCCAGTTACATGACAACCAGAACTGTACACAATGTTCTAGGTACAGCCTGACCAATGTTTTCTACAAATGCAACATGACATCCCCTCTCTTAAATACATTGCCTCAGCGTGTGAAGGCAACCATGCCAGATGCCTTCTTCACTACCATGTCTTGATGTGTCACCATTTTCAGAAAGCTGTGAACATCCATCCTAAGGCTCACCATACCTCATGTTTTCCAACTGATCTATGCCCCTCACTATCTCATGAACACACGAGCTTCTGCAGGTGCTTTAAGTCAAGAGCAACGTATACAAAATGCCTGAGGAACTCAACAGATCAACCAACACCTAATGTGTTGGGCTTTAGACTGATCGTTGTATAATCAGCAAACTTACTAATCATTTTATTTACATTATCATCCCAAGTTATTTATTCATAAGACAAGAATGAGTGGTCCCAGAACCAATCCCTGTGCAACTCCACTAGTGTCAGACTTCCAGATAGAAAATGCCCTTTGATCTCTACCTTATGCCTTCTATCACCAAACCAATTTTGGATCCAGTTGTTAGCTGAATCACAGATGATGATAACTTGGCGTAAGAACATAAGAAATAGGAGTAGGAGTAGGCCATCCGGCCCATTGAGCCTGCCCCGCCATTCAATAAGATCATGGCTGACCTGTCTGTAACTCAGCTCCATCTACTTGGTGGAGGATTACAAATACCTGGGGTTACGAATTGACAATAAACTGGACTGGTCAAAGAACACTGAAGCTGTCTACAAGAAGGGTCAGAGCCGTCTCTAATTCCTGAGGAGACTGAGGTCCTTTAACATCTTCTGGACAATGCTGAGGATGTTCTACGAGTCTGTGGTGGCCAGTGCTATCATGTTTGCTGTTGTGTGCTGGGCAGCAGGCTGAGAGTAGCAGACACGGATAGAATTAACAAACTCATTCGTAAGGCCAGTGATGTTGTTGGGGTGGAACTGGACTCTTTGACAGTGGTGTCTGAAAAGAGGATGCTGTCCAAGTTGCATGCCATCTTGGACAATGTCTCCCATTCACTCCATAATGTACTAGTTAGGCACAGGAGTACATTCAGCCAGAGGCTCATTCCACCGAGATGCAACATTGAGTGTCAAAGGAAGTCATTCCTGCCTGTGGCCATCAAACTTTACAACTCCTCCCTCGGAGTGTCAGACACTCTGAGCCAATAGGCTGGTCCTGGACTTATTTCCACTTGGCATAATTTACTTATTATTTAATTATTTTTGATTTTTATTTTGCTATATTTCTACTCTATTCTTGGTTGGTGCAACTGTAACAAAACCCAATTTCCCTCGGGATCAATAAAGTATGTTTGTCTGCCTGTCTGTCTTGCCTTTTCCCCATAGCCCTTAGTTCCCTTACTATGAAAAATCTAACTGTTTCTTAAATATAATTAGTGAAGAAGCCTCAACTGCTTCCCTAGGCAGAGAATTCCACAGATTCACCACTCTCTGGGAAAAACAGTTTCTCCCCATTTCCATCCTAAATCTTCTCCCCTGAAACTTGAGGCAATATCCCCTAGTTCTAGTCTCACCTACCAATGGAAACAACTTTCCTACTACTATCCCTTTCAAAATTTTGTATGTTTCTATATGATCCCCTCTCATTCCTCTGAATTCCAGAGAGTATAGCACCAGGCAACTCAATTTCTCCTCATAAATTAATCCCTTCACCTCTGGAATCAATCTGGTGAACCTCCTCTGCACCGCCTCCAAAGCCAATACATCCTTCCTCAAGTATGGAGACCAGAACTGCACACAGTACTCCAGGTGCGGCCTCACCAATACCCTGTATAGTTGCAGCATGACCTCCTTGCTCTTAAATTCAATCCTTCTAGCAATGAAGGCCAACATTCAGTTTGCCTTCTTAATAACTTGTTGCACTGGCTTATAGCAGGGAGATTGAAAATCTGATTGAATGGTGGTACAACAACTTCTCACTCAACATCAACAAAGTCAAAGAGCTCATTATAGACTACAGCAGGAAGAAGTGGAGGTCCGAGCCAGTCCTCATTATGGAATTGGAGGTGGAGTGGGCTAATAGCCAAGCAATTGCTTGGTGCTATCATATCAGAAGATCTATCTTTGGACCAGCATGTAAGTGCCATTACAAAGAAGGCATGACAGGGCTTCTACTTTCTTAGAAGTTTCTGTAGAATCAAGATGTCACTAAAGCTTTGACTAACTTCTATGAAGAGTATCCTAACTGGTTGCATCTTGCCTGGTATGGAAATATCAAGGCCCAGGTACAGAAAAGACTAGAGAAAATAGTGTATTCAGCCCAGTTCATCACAGGCAAAAAAAAAACTCTCCCCACTATTGAGCCTATTTACATGAAACTGAAGAAAGCAGCGACCATCATCAAAGACCTCCAGCACCCAGGACATGCTCCCTTCTCACTACTGCCATCTGTCAGGTGTTACTGAGGCCTTAGATCTCACATCATTAGGTAAAGTTAGTACCATAAAACCATCTCAATCTTGAACTGTTGTGGAAAACTTCACTCATAACAACTCTGAACTGATTCTGCAACCTATTTACATACTTGGGCCCTGAGCTCACAGTGGAGCATAGGCTATTAATGATATCTCTGAAGTCAATGGTATGGTTGGAGTTCATCAATGCTTCTGTAATCCATTCTCTCCACTGTACATGAATTTGGCCTGTACAACTTCGCCAGAGCCCTGTTGTCTTGCCTCACCTATTTCCACCTCTCACAGCGGAGATGTAGAGTTGGACTTTGAGAGGCTCTACAACCTATTTTTAAGGTCTCTTTACAACTTATGTTCTGAGTATTTTTTTTTGTCTACTTTGATACATCCTTCTCCCTGGAGAAAAGTATCCCACACACATCTCCTTTTCCAAGTACAGATTTCCCTTTTGGTTCTTGAGGGGAACGGGTCTTTTCCTACCTAACCTCTTGCATCCAATATTTATGGAAGAGTTTGGGATTTACCTTAATCTTTCTTGTCAAGGCCATTTCTTGTCTTCTTTCTACCTAGTGTCTCCTGCATACTTGCTTGTGCTAAATGAATGCCTTTTACATCTGCAGCTCCAGGCTTCAGCAGCTCTCTCAACCAGAAAACATTTTACAGAATGGAGAGATGTTAGGTACAATGTTAGGATGAAGAAGATGGGAGTATATGTCTTGGAGGAAAGGAACAAAAATTTGACAGCTGTATACCAGATTACAACATGTTTTAAAAGGATAAATAAATAAATTTAATTAGTTTTATTTTGAAATAAAGGAAAGCTGTTCCAATTGGCTGGTGGTATAATAGCTAGAAGGTGTAAGGAGATGTATGAGGCCTGGAATGCATTACCAAGGGTTTTGATAGAGATAGATAACATAACCATTTATGATGCTCTTACAAAGGCACATGAATATTCAGAGAAAATATGGATATGGTCAATGTGTGGGAAGAGGAATTAGATTAATTAAGATGTATTTTAAGCGGTTTGGCACAACATCATGGGCTGAAGGGCCTATTCTGTGTTATACAATTCTATGTTCATAATTTAGTGTTAAATGAGCTAAAAACTCCATTAAAATAGGACAAGGAAATTTATCATGAGTGTATTATGCAGTACTCCAATACACTGTGGAATGTCATGCATAGGGAGTTAAAAGTGCCCACTGTGTAAGGTAAAAACTAGAATAGACCTGATTGTGAGTACTCTGCAGTGAAAAATTGAGCTTCCTTTTGACATTTGCTGCCCACAACAAATGGGCACTTATGCAACATATAAGAGGGCAATTTGTGTCTTTGAAGTAATATTGCAGTGTGACTTTGGCTTTCAGACTGGGGGAAAAGAGCAAAGACTATCAGAAGCAAAAGATTGCCCTCCCATTGCTCTTGATCTCTCATTGTGTTACTACCAGCCCAGGGAACAGGTAAATTCCAATGGAAACATCATGAATGTGCTCCACAGGATAAAAGAGGATAAAATAACCTATTCAAAAACTTCAAATCAACTACTTGATGTGGAAAGAACATTTCATGGTGCCCATCCAAGTCAGTAAAAGGGTAGAAAATGAATTACAACTTATCAAGGGATTGAATGACTAAATCAGCTATTGAATTTATGCATGCTCCGTTATATTTTATATATCTACATTCTGTTGTAACTTGATATTAATGGGAACTTACACTGTGATAATTAACTCTAGGTATATTAAGTATTCCTCTCAGAGCTTCCACAATTCATCAAGGGATTTGATCATTTCAATAAGTAATACACTAACATTAATCAATGTTCATTTCATACTGGGGATGAATAACCTGGGGAACTTAGGTTTCTTGGAGCAACAAATTGCAGATGTTGGAAATCTGAAAAACTTGGAAGTCCTACCAGCCCTGAGCAAGTCGGGCAATTTTCTTCTCTGACATAATGAAGACTTTTCATTGAAATTACTCTTGCTTGTTTTTTGTCCTTGATTAAACACAATTTTAGGAAACTATAACTGTGAGGTATTTTTAAATAGTCTCGCTGGGCAAGTTACAATATTTTTCAACCGCTGATTACCTTGGATACCAGGAACATTGTTGCTTACATCTTAGTAGCCACATTTGACATCCGGAAGCAAGTGGAGGGTAGATGTGTTCTTCTTAGAAGATCTGCGCAGAAGATTGGAGACAAAAGAAACTGAAAATGCTGGAAATCTGGAGCAACACGCAAGAACCCTATGGATCAGGCAGCATCTATGGAGGGAAATGGACAATCAACATTTAGAGTCAAGCCCCTTCATCAGTACTGATTAAGGTAGATTAAAGAAACCCGAGTAACTCCATTACAAGGGACAGTTATCTATAGCTAGTAACTGAAAAGATTATGGAAGATTAGTTTAAGAAATATTGTCTCTAAAAAAAAGTCACTAAAAGTAATCATTTTTAAAAAGGATGACATTCCTTCCCTGGATTGTCATTAAATGACTGTGGCTACTATCTCTGCTGAGCGTTACAACAAAGATCCGTATTGAAAGCTCTGACAACTGTGATCGAAGCAAATTAAAAAGAAATCGAAAGCAGTTACCTCCAATGACAGAAGCTAAACATTTTACAATTAGTATTGACATGCAATCAGTTTAGACCCATTTTCAGTAGTTAATCTGATAGTTCTGTGCTAGTGTGGTGTACATTAGATAAATTTACTGGCCTTGAAGTGTCATCATGCTGTCACCAAGCTGACAGCACCAATGGATTTCTGCACATGTGCAGTTAAGCATATATTCATTGTCAATTCTATGGGCTTGTTCGCTGCTTTTCACCTCTGAAATGTTAGCCTAGAGAAACTGTCTTGAAATGTGTCCATTCCATGTTGCTGCCTGTGTCATAAACATATTGCTGGCACAAATGTTAAGTCCAATTTATTCACTAGCTTGTACATTAGATTGTGCATTATGGGATCATGTATGGAGATCTAGAAATGATTCTTTTTCGATGTGTTCTCTGCTCAACCACGTACTTGCCTTTAGTTGCATACACCAAACTGGTAATTGTTGAAAATGCCTTCCGGGACTAGACTGAAATCTCCTTTCAGGATCACACAGAATCACAAGAGATTCCTCATTTCATGATTCTCACTATAACTACATACAATACTATGCCTGATGTTCATTGTACTGATGAACTCACTGATATCTCGTTTGTCACCTCTCCCACCAGAAACATAAACATGTTCTTGCTCTTCTTGCTTACAGCCATGTTATTCTATTCTATATTCTCCATGATTTCCTTCTGTCTCCAACAATAACCAGTTACCCTCATATCTCTAGGTAACAGTCATGTCGGCTCTGTATCATCTTTGCTAGAGATGCCTTCCTTCTGTTGCCTCATGCATCAACATCCTTAATTCAAAGTCATTGTAGTCTTTATGGGCTTGTTAGTGTTGTCCTTTACCAAAGCAAACAACTGAGCTAGAGGGGAAAGGGGTAGAGCTACGAAGGCACTTAACAGCCCCTGCTTCAAGCTCATCTGTGGAAACAGCTTCATGTCTACCTTTGATGTCTCGCTTTGAAGGGAGTGGGGGGGGGGGGCTTTGGGTCTCTAACATTTTACTGTCACTCATACTTGGAGCAACCTTCTGTTTTCATGGATGTATTATGCATACATTTCTCTGATACCAAATTGAACTATTGAAACTATTGAATATAACATCATTTAGTAAAGGCAGCAAACTCTATCAACAGAAATGTCTAATCTTCAAAACCTGGGCCTCCTTACCTCCCTCTGCAAATGAATCCTCAACTTGCTAATCAGGAGATTGTAGTGTGTTTAATATTTCAGTAATATTTGAGTAATATTGTAAATATATTGTTTGATTAAGCATTCTTTGTTTCTATGTAAGCAGTATTTGAATGGCATATGTCATTACGCCACACGTTGAATGTAAACGCCTCACTAAACTAAAGCAAAGTTCTGTTTTTTATCTTTTGATCAGTTTCTGGAGTTTTAAAATGATCCCTAGAAGTCTACCTACCTGTTGAAGTGCAGCAGGAGGTTCAATTTTTTTTTTAAAGTGCACCAGGTGTTTCCCCAGAATGGTTGTGAGAGACTGTCCAGTTAAAAAAAAGCAGAATATGAACAAAATTCACAGGTTTATAGACAATGGGCATTGGGTGGTAATAATAATAAAAATGATGTAATGGCCAGCTACATTGGAAAGACAGATGAGTCTGATTGCACAATGGATAACTGGATGAGGTATGCTAAACAAATTGAACAGTATTTTGGAGCAAATGAAATAGCCAATGCAGGGTTACTGATGGCAATAGATGGAAAAGTATATAGTTTGTTTAGAAGTTAAACTGCTCCAAACAAATCTGCCAAAATTTACTTTGCTGATATCATGAAAGTAATGCAGCAACATATAGAACCAATACCATGGTTGATAACAGAATGCTTTAGGTTTCATAAGTGGAATCAAGAGGAAGGGGAGTTCACTTCAGCTTATGTGGCTGTATTGAAGGGATACTCTTGAAAAAAAATATGAAAAAATTTACTAAAAGCTGACACTCTTCTTGGAACTCTTCGATTATGGCAGGGATGATCCAAAGAGAAACCAGAAAATAGCCTGCATTGCTTAAGGTATGATCCAAGCTGAAAGCTAAAGTGGTGGAGGAGCAACGAAAGTGTTGGCTCAAAGCTTTCTCTAGCGTCCTGGGATAGATTAGCAGATCAAACAGCTTGCCATGCACTGTTTGGGGTGCCAACACTTCCAGAAGCTGCCAAGCTCCCCTCCGCTCTATCGCTGGCAGTGGCCTGCATCACCCTGGTAAAGCATTCATGTGGATTTTGCCAGACCATTCACGGGCACAAATTTCTCGATAGTAAAGCAGCCAGAAGTGTTCCCAATGGCCTCCACTACAGCCTCATACTCTGTTGATGTGCTGAGAAGCCTCTTCTCAAGGACTGGTGTTCCAGAACACTTAATCAGTGTCAGTGGACCACAGTATGTTGCAGAACAGTTTCAGTCATTCCTGAAAATGAATGGAATAAAACAAATTACATGTGCAGCATCCCACCCAACTACAAGTGGCTTGGTGGAAAGTTTTATCCAGGATCTAAAGCAGAACACAGTACATTGACATTGAATCAGAAGCTCACTAATTTACTCCTTTCATTTCACAATGCAGCACACTCCACAACTAACAACTCACCAGCTATGCTTGGGTCGTCCCTTGTGCTCAGGATTAAATCAAACCCAATCTCAGAAGGCATTTGCAGGACAAACAGCAGAGACGAACTGAGGTTTCCTCAAATTAGGTTTGAGGTTTCACTCCTGGATGAGCAGTCCTGGCAGGGTCTACAGAGATGATCAAAAGTGGGTACACGGAAAGATTAAGGACAGAACTGGACCATTGTCCAACACAGTGGAGATTGCATCTGATGTCATCTGGACACATCAGTTTAGGAGAGCAGAGGCAATTGTTAGAGGTATCCAGAGTTTCAGAACCACTTCATGCAGTCTTAGAGTCAATTCCTACAACAACCATGGAAGAGCCCTCAGAAGCTGAGATTGTTTCACAGCCACAGGTCTCACTTGCCAAGCAGAGTGTCCCCCTTGTCAGGAAAGATGTGATCCCACAAGAGTAGGAAATCCTTCGCAGTGGTTAAATCAAGAGTGACAAAGATCATCTGGTTGAGTGGTGTCATAACACCAACCCTGCGTTTAGTGACAGCAACATCATGGAATTGATTGTAGAATTCAGAAAGGGTAAGTTGGCAGCACACACACTAGTCCTCATTGAGGAGGTCAGCAGTGCAAATTCCTGGGTGTGAAAATCTTAGAGGATCTCACCTGAGCCCAACATACTAATGCAATCATGCAGAAAACACTTCAGTGTCTTTATTTTGTTTGGAGTTTGAGGAGATATTGTATATCACCAAAGATGAGATGTAGAATGGAGAACATTTGGCCTGGTTGCTGGTATGGTATGGAGGCTCCAAATGCAAGATGCTGTAGAGGGTTATAGACTCCGAGATCTCCATTATGGGCACAACTTCCTACCACTGAGGAGGTCTTCAGGAGGTGGTGCCTCAAGAAGATGGCATCCAACATTAAAGACCATCAGCATTCAGGATATGTGCTCCTCACACTACCACCATCGATGAGGAGATACAGGAGCCTGAAGATCCACACCCAAATATTAAAAACAATTCCTTCCTCTTCACTCTCAGATTTCGTAATAGTTCATGAACCTATGAATGCTCTCTTACTGTTCCATTTTAGCACTATTCATTTATTTCATAATTGATAGTAATACTTATGCTTCTGCATTGTGATGCTGCTGCAGACTCACAGATTTCATAGCATATGCATCAGTGATTAAAAATCTGATTCTGATTCTGACAAAAGGCTGAAAGTTGTGCAATGTGTTACATTAAGGTTTAAGTTATACATGCATTAGAAACAACCAGAAATCAAAAATGTACTAAATTAAGAAAGCCTTCAGAATGTAAGAGCACTAACTGTGAGCAACTAAACACAATTAATGCTCCTGCACTCTGATTTGATGACCAAGAACATTTAAACCTGCCTGATGATTAAAAGTAAGATTAAAATGTCAAAAGCATTATTTTTCAATCATTTTCATTTCAAATGATTCAAAGCAGATTTATTATCAAAATATGTACGCAGTATACAACTCAGAGTCATCGCCACAGACAGCCATGAATCAAAGAACCATGGAGCCTGTTCAAAGAAAAACATCAAACACCACCCCTCTTGCCCCCCCCCCCCACACTCAAAAGAAACAAATTGCACAAACGGCAGCAAAATTTTACAAATACAAGTGAAAGCACTGAAAATAAAACACAGAATCAAAAGGCATATTTCAGTTCAGCTCAGTGTTCTTTATCTGCAGGCCAGCCTGATTCAAAAATTGCACAAAGTTGCAATAGGAAAAGAAGGAATTTACCAAAAAAAATAGAACAAATCATAATGTGAAAATTAAACCTTGCTCTGGCACCATCCTCCAACAGCAGTGAGGGAGAGAGAGATCATTCAAAAGCAAGGACCTTCTCTTGGTAGAGACGAGTGAGAGGGAGAAAGAGACCATCACACGCAGCCACCCTCCTCCATCAGCAGCGAGTGAGAAACTTTAGGAAGGACCGAATGCTCACTTGCCTTTGCACTCTCCTTGATAATTTCAGTGTTCCTCAGTGCTTTACTTGGTGAGGTCAGTGAGAGCTGGAGTCAACCATGGACTCACAGCTCATCTCTGTGCTTCCTGGCTTCCAGTTGTGCACTTTGCTCAAAGCCTCGTGGCACTTGCTAGAAAAAAAACTGAGGACTATCATTTAAATTGAAAATTGTGTTTAGTAAATTGAGAATCATTAATGCCAGAAACATGAATAAAAGTTGGCACTGCAATGCAAAACCAGGCATGACATTTTAAAAGTTAGCCAAACTTTATCTTTTCTGCCTAGAAATAGGTGTTAATTCCACAGATTGAAGCTATATAATAAACACGTGATCTCCAAATGGCAGAGCTAAAATAGTGCCAAAGTCCTTATAAACATGGATTTAATTTAAGACCATAAGGTCATAGGATATTGGAGCAGATTTATGCTATTTACCCCATTGCATTTGCTTTACAATTTGATCAGAGCTATTTAGTAACACAACTGGACATCTTTTCTAGGATTTTCATTTACACATGATGCTCATGGACAACACAGGCTGCACACTATGTGCAGAAGTTTATGCCACCTATATCAATGTCACTTAAACTTAGATTTGCTTAAGCAGACTTAGACCTTAAAGTTTTGTGCTCGGGATCTTCCCAAGGTAAATCCTCAGCTTCAGTTTAAACCTCACCTGCCAGCCCGTACCAATACCAATGCCTTTTCTTTAAACTCAGACCTCTCTCCCTTTTCTTGAATTGTTCTCTCTGTTAAAGGGAAGGCCTTTTATTGAGTAAGTACTATTCAAACTGCTTAAGCTTCTTACATTCATGTACTTTTGAGCAGTGGGCCCTGAAACAAAATGATGTTTTTGCCAGCCACACCTTAATAGGTTAATGCACCATTCAAGTTTTTTGGCAAGCGTCTCTTAGAGTACCTTGTTAGTGAGCTAAATGATATATAATTTTAGATTATGTGCTGAATTGAATTCCTAAATGACAATCAAAGAGCAGTTGTAATTTCTGGGAAATGCAATGAAATAAATCTTTTCTGGGTTAATTGCTTTCATGGCCAAAGGAGGAGAAATCAAAATGTAGTACAGAAACATCATATAGTACAGAGACATCATGTAGTACAGGAGGGAAGGAAAAGGAGTGGGAGAGCTATAGTGATAGGGGATTTGATTGTAAGGGGAATAGATAGGCGTTTCTGTGGTCGCAAACAAGACTCCAGGATGATATGTTGCCTCCCTGGTGCAAGGGTCAAGGATGCAGGACATTCTGGAGTGGGAGGGTGAACAGCCAGTGGTCGTGGTGCACATAGGTACCAATGATATAGGTAAAAAATGGGATGAGGTCCTACAAGGTGAATTTAGGGAGTTAGGAGATAAACTAAAAAGTAGGACCACAAAGAAAATAATCTCTGGATTACTACCAGTGCCACGTGCTTGTCAGAGTAGAAATATGAGGATATTTCAGAGGAATATGTGGCTTGAAAATGGTGCAAGGGGGAGGGATTCAAATTTCTGGGGCATTGGAACCATTTCTGGGGGAGGTGGGACCGGTATAAACAGGACAGTCTGCACCTGGGCTGAACTGGAACCAATGTCCTAGGGGGAGCGTTTGCTACTGCTGTTCAGGAGTCTTTAAACTAATGTGGCAAAGGGATGGGAACAAGTGCAGAGAGACAGAGGGGTGTAAAATAAGGGTAGAAGCAAAAAGTAGTAAGTTGAAAAGTAAAAGTGGCAGGCAGACAAACCCAGGGCAAAAAGCAGAAAGAGCCACTTTTCAACATAATTGTATAAGGGCTAAGAGTGTTGTAAAAACAAGCCTGAAGGCTTTGTGTGTCAATGTGAGGAGCATTCGTAACAAGGTGGATGAATTGAATGTGCAGATAGTTATTAATGAATATGATTTAATTGGGATCACAGAGACATGGCTCCAGGGTGACCAAGGATGGGAGCTCAACATCCAGGGATATTCAATATTCAGGAGGGATAGACAGGAAAGAAAAGGAGGTGGGGTAGCATTGCTGGTTAGAGAAGAGATTAACACAATAGAAAGGAAGGACATTAGCCTGGAGGATGTGGAATCGATATGGGTAGAGCTGCATAACACTAAGGGGCAGAAAACGCTGGTGGGAGTTCTGTACAGGCCACCTAACAGTAGTAGTGAGGTTGGGGATGGCATTAAAAAGGAAATTAGAAATGCGTGCAATAAAGGAACAGTAGTTGTAATGGGTGACTTCAATCTACATATAGATTGGGTGAACCAAATTGGTAAGGGTGCTGAGGAACAGGATTTCTTGGAATTTATGCGGGACGGTTTTCTGAACCAACATGTCGAGGAACCAACTAGAGAGCAGGCCATTCTAGATTGGGTATTGAGCAATGAGGAAGGGTTAGTTAGCAATCTTGTCGTGCGAGGCCACTTGGGTAAGAGTGACCATAATATAATGGAATTCTTCATTAAGATGGAGAGTGACATAGTTAATTCAGAAACAAAGGTTCTGAACTTAAAGAAGGGTAACTTTGAAGGTATGAGACGAGAATTAGCTAAGGTAGACTGGCAAATGATACTTAAAGGGGTGACGGTGGATATGCAAAGGCAAGCATTTAAAGGTTGCATGGATGAACTACAACAATTGATCATCCCAGTTTGGCAAAAGAATAAACCAGGGAAGGTAGTACACCTGTGGCTGACAAGGGAAATCAGGGATAGTATCAAGTCCAAAGAAGAAACATATAAATTAGCAAAAAAAAAACAGCACACCTGAGGACTGAGAGAAATTCAGAGACCAGTAGAGGAGGACAAAGGGCTTAATTAGGAAAGGGAAAAAAGATTATGAGAGAAATCTGGCAGGGAACATAAAAACTAACTGTAAAAGCTTTTCAGATACGTGAAAAGAAAAAGATTGGTCAAGACAAATGTAGGTCCTTTACAGTCAGAAACAGGTGAATTAATCATAGGGAACAAAACATGGCAGACCAATTGAATAACTACTTTGGTTCTGTCTTCACTAAGGAGGACATAAATAATCTTCCGGAAATAGTAAGGGACCAAGGGTCTAGTGAGATGGAGGAACTGAGGGAACTACATGTTAGTAGGGAAGTGGTGTTAGGTAAATTGAAGGGATTAAAGGCAGAGAAATCCCCAGGGCCAGATGGTCTGCATCCCAGAGTGCTTAAGGAAGTAGCCCAAGAAATAGTGGATGCATTAGTGACAGTTTTTCAAAACTCCTTAGATTCTGGATTAGTTCCTGAGGATTGGAGGGTGGATAATGTAACCCCACTTTTTAAAAAAGGAGGGAGAGAGAAACCAGAGAATTATAGACCGGTTAGTCTGACATCGGTGGTGGGGAAAATGCTAGAGTCGGTTATCAAAGATGTGATAACAGCACATTTGGAAAGAGGTGAAATCATCAGACAAAGTCAGCATGGATTTATGAAAGGAAAATTATGTCTGACGGATCTTATAGAATTTTTTGAAGATGTAACTAGTAGAGTGGATAGGGGAGAGCCAGTGGATGTGATATATTTAGATTTTCAAAAAGCTTTTGACAAGGTCCCACACAGGAGATTAGTGTGCAAACTTAAAGCACACGGTATTGGGAGTATGGTATTGATGTGGATAGAGAATTGGTTGGCAGACAGGAAGCAAAGAGTGGGAGTAAATGGGACCTTTTCAGAATGGCAGGCAGTGACTAATGGGGTACTGCAAGGCTCAGTGCTGGGACCCCAGTTGTTTACAATATATATTAATGATTTAGACAAGGGAATTAAATGCAGCATCTCCAAGTTTGCGGATGACACGAAGCTGGGCAGCGGTGTTAGCTGTGAGAAGGATGCTAAGAGGATGCAGGGTGACTTGGATAGGTTAGGTGAGTGGGCAAATTCATGGCAGATGCAATTTAATGAAGATAAATGTGAGGTTATCCACTTTGGTTGCAAGAACAGGAAAACAGATTATTATCTGAATGGTGGCCGATTAGGAAAAGGGGAGATGCAACGAGACCTGGGTGTCATTGTACACCAGTTATTGGAAGTGGGCAGGTGGTGAAAAAGGCAAATGGTATGTTGGCATTCATAGCAAAAGTATTTGAGTACAGGAGCAGGGAGGTTTGACTACAGTTGGACAAGGCCTTGGTGAGATGGCATCTAGAATATTGTGTGCAGTTTTGGTTCCCTAATCTGAGGAAAGAATTCTTGTCATAGAGGGAGTAAAAAGAAGGTTCACCAGATTGATTCCTGATATGGCAGGACTTTCATATGAAGAAAGACTGGATCGACTAGGCTTATACTCACTGGAATTTAGAAGAATAAGGGGGGATCTTATTGAAACGTATAAAATTCTAAAGGGATTGGACAGGCTAGATGCAGGAAGATTGTTTCTGATGTTGGGGAAGTCCAGAACGAGGGGTCACAGTTTAAGGATAAAGGGGAAGGCTTTTAGGACTGAGATGAGGAAAAACTTCTTCACACAGAGAGTGGTGAATCTGTGGAATTCTCTGCCACAGGAAACAGTTGAGGCCGGTTCATTGGCTATATTTAAGAGGAAGTTAGATATGGCCCTTGTGGCTAAAGGGATCAGGGGGTAAGGAGAGAAAACAGGTACAGGGTTCTGAGTTGGATGATCAGCCATGATCATACCGAATGGTGGTGCGTTTGAAGGGCCGAATGGCCTATTACTGCACCTATTTTCTATGTTTCTATGTTTCTACAGAATCATCATGTAGTACAGAAACATCATGTAGTACAGAATCATCATGTCATACAGAAACATCATGTAGTACAGAAACATCATGTAGTACAGAATCATCATGTCATACAGAAACATCATGTAGTACAGAAACATGTAGTACAGAATCATCATGTCGTACAGAATCATCATGTCGTACAGAAACATCATGTAGTACAGAATCATCATGTAGTACAGAAACATGTAGTACAGAATCATCATGTCGTACAGAATCATGTCGTACAGAAACATCATGTAGTACAGAAACATCATGTCATACAGAAACATCATGTAGTACAGAATCATCATGTCGTACAGAATCATCATGTAGTACAGAATCATCATGTCATACAGAAACATCATGTACTACAGAATCACAAATACATAAAATCAGAAAAACATTTACATTGAGTTGGCAGTTGTACATAATTACATAATCATTCATTTTTGCTTATCTGAATTATGTTTTTAAATTGCAGCACTTAACTCCAGTGAAAGAAAGAGAAATATACATGATTCAGAATCCAGTTTGAAGCAGAAACAAAAGGTCAATGCTCATGAAAAGATCTATATTTCCTCCTGAAAATTTATTGCTCAATCAAGGAATAGCCATCCACTTAAAAGCAAATTTTAATGGCATCATTTGATAAGATAACTATTACTATCTTCAACCTGCATAGCAACTAGAATCTGCATGGCTGGGTGCTCCAAAAGATGAGATTTTCCAAGAGTTTACTTATGACTGTTCCATGTTGTGACAGTTGGTCAATACTGCTTTACCCAGGACAAAGACTTTGTAAACACATATGATGCATTTCCAGTGAGACAAGGGAAGGAAAAGGAGTAGGGAAATGCAACATTGAATTTTGCAACCTTATTTTGATATGAAGGGATTTGCTTTTGCAAGCTAAAAGATCTAATGAGTTTTCTTTATAAAACGATTGATTGAAAAATTCAATTTCATTTACTTTCAATGTTATGAAATTTAATTTTAAAATGTATTATGCAATGCTTTATTTCCAATGTGGTAAATTGTTTAATTTATGCTTCAATATATCATCTGCACAATGCCAATTATAATTAATTTTGGGAAAATAGCACAGCAGTGAACAGTGTAACAGCCAGGATTATTTTTTCGGATTCCATGAATTTAGGCTCCTATCATTTCCGACATGTTTTTACTGCTGTGTTTAGATGAAATTAGTGGTAAATTTTCTGTGGGGTATGTGCGGTTGAGGGGGAGGGTGTTGTCTGATCAGCTGCTGCACCATTGGCTTTCATGCTGTGTAACTAGAGATCCTGTCAAAACTCCGCTGGGCAATTCCCACACAATTTACAGGTGTAATAAAGCTGAAGCATGTAATAAAACAGAAAAGCAGTGAGAAAAGATAGACATTCCAGTTCAATACGAACTCTGTAGTTATACATGTACTTTAAAAGGTTTATATATTTTGACGAGATCCGATTATTAAAAGATTAATGGCTCAATGTATGTTTTGCTCTCTCTGGATGTGCCCCACTTGTTGAATGATTCCAGTAGTTTCTTTTGATTTCAAATTTCCTTCTTCCATGCTACAGATTAAACCCTCCACCTGTCTGTGTATCTGAATGCCTATCTTTATTTTTTCTATAAATTAAATTCCTATTTTCAATATGATGGAATTCCATAATATATTCGTCATGTTAAACAGATCCACTTTCTTTCATGCTCAAGGTGTTCCAACTTTTTGTCCTTCCTTCCTGCCCTTTAACATAGCACCGAACTCCCGGAACTCCCTATGCAGAACCTCATCTTTCATCCTAACAGTGTCATTGGTACCTACATGGACCACGATTTCTGGCTGTTCATCCTTCCACTAAAGAATATCGAGGACTCGATTCAAGATATCCTAGATCCTGGCATCCAAAAGGCAACATATCATCCGAGAATCTTGTTCTCACCCACAAAAATCTCCTGTCCATTTCCCTAACTAACAAATCCCATCACCACAACATGCCTCTTCTTCCCTCTTCCCATCTGAGTCACAGAGGCAGACAGTGCCAGAGACCCGACCACTATAACTTTCCTGTTAGGTCAGTCCCCTCCCCCAAGTGTATCCAAAGTGATATACCTTTCATTGAGGGGGATGGCCACAGGGGTACTCTGCATTGGCTCTTTAACCCCTTTCCCATTCCTGATTGTCACCCAGCTTCCTGTGTCTTGTTCTTTTGGTGTAACTACCTCTCTATATGTCATATCTATCACCCCTTCAGCCTCCCAAATGATCCCGGAGTTTCTCCAGTTCCAGCTCCTACTCCTTAACATGTTTTTTTTAGGAGGTGCACTTTTCGTAGTTGTAGTGGTCAGGGACACTGGAGGTCTCCCTGCCTTCCCACATTCTGCAAGAGGAGCTTTCCACTATCCTGCCTGTCATCTCTACTTAGCTGAGCAGATATAAAGAAGAGAAGGAAAAAAAAACTTGATCTTTGCTTTCTTTGGTTTTTCCGCATGAAGCCTTGAAGAGCTAAAGCCTTAAGATCACCACTCTGACTATGTCCAATCCGACAACGGCTGCTGCGCTTGCCACTGCCTTTAGTACCATAGAACATTACAGCACAGAAACAGGCCTTTTGGCCCTTCTTGGCTGTGCCAAACCATTTTTCTGCCTAGTCCCACCGACCTGCACCTGGGCCATATCCCTCCAAACCCACGTACCTGTCCAAGTTTTTCTTAAATGTCAAAAGTGAGCCCACATTCACCACTTCATCATCTGGCAGCTCATTCCGCACTCCCACCACTCTCTGCGTGAAGAAGCCCCCCCCCCCCAATGTTCCCTTTAAACTTTTCCCCCTTCACCCTTAACTCAGGTCCTCTGTTTTTTTTTTGTCCCCTGGCCTCAGTAGAAAAAGCCTGCTTGCATTCACTCTATCTATACCCATCATAATTTTATACACAAGTCACCCCTTATTCTTCTACGCTCCAAGGAATAAAGTCCTAACCTATTCAACCTTTCTCCGTAACTCAGTTTCTCAAGTCCTGGCAACATCCTTGTAAAGCTTCTCTGCACTCTTTCAACCTTATTAATATTCTTCCTGCAGTTAGGTGACCAAAACTGCACTCAATACTCCAAATTCACCTTTATTTAATTTGCTCTTACTAATTAATCCCAATCACCAACTGGCTACTGGTGAAAGCTCTATTATGTTGCGTTTTATCCGTGGGCAGTGGACCTGAATGAAGTACCCTCCTCTCCAAACTTCTGATGTCTGGATTGGCCACTGGTCAAGGCACTACTCATTTACCTTAAGCTTCCTAATCAAATTCAGTGCATTACACAAGATCGATTCCAGAATAGCCTTCTTGCTAGTGAGCTCAACCACAAGCTTCTCTAAAAAGTCATCTCAGACACATTCTACAAGTTCCCTCTCTTGGGATCCAGCACCAATCTAATTTTCTCAATCTACCTGGATATAGAAATCCCCTATGACTATCATAACATTGCCCTTTTGATATGAATTATTTATCTCACATTGTAATTTGTAGCACATGTCCTGGCAGCAGTTTGAAGGCCTGTAGAAAACTCCCATCAGAGTCTTTTTACCCTTGCAGTTTTGTAACTCTACCACAAGGATTCTACCTCTTCTGATCCTATTTCACCTCTTTCTAATGAACTGATTTCATTTTTTATACCAACAGATCCACCCCACATTCCTAGCTGCCTGCTCTTTTGATACAATGTCTATTCTTGTATGTTAAGCTCCCAAAAATGATCTTCTTTCGGCCACAAGTCCATGATGCCCATAATGTCATACTTACCGATCTCTGGGTGTGCGACAAGTTCATCTACCTTATTCTGTATACTTACTGCATTCAAATGGAATATCTTCTCTCTCGTATTAGTCTCCCTTTATGATTTTGTCCCTGTGTTACATTGCAAGTCATCCCACTGACTGAAATTTTGTCTCAGCATCTGACTTTCCTTCCTGACAGTCTCACTGCACACTATACCTAATTCTATACCAACTGCCCCAATCTCAGCCCTATCACTCTCGTTCACCTCCCCCCCCCCCCGCACCAAATAGTTTAAATCCACTCCAATAGTTCAAATGTAACCCATCCCTTTCTACAGGTCATACCTTCCTCAGAAGAGAACCCAATGATCTAGAAATCTAAAGCCTTGCCCCCTACACCATTTCCTCAGCTACACATTTATCTGTCAAATAATCCTATTTCTACCCTCACTGGCGTGTGACAAAGGCAGCAATCCAGTGATTACTAACCTTTACATCCTGCTTTTCAGTTTTCTTCCTAACTCCCTAGATTCTCTCTTCAGGACCTTCTCCTTTTTCCTACTTATTTCATTGGTGCTAATATGTATCAAGACTTCTAGCTGCTCACCTTCCCCCTCTAGAACATAATGGACCTGATCCTGATACCCGGGAGGCAACATACCCTCCTGGTGTCTCTTCCACGTCCACAGAATCTCGTGTCTACTCCTATAACTATGGAATCGCCTGTCACTACTGCACCCTTTTCTCCGCCTTTTCCTTCTGAGCCATAGTGCCAGATTCAGTGCCAGAAATCTGGTCACTGTGACTTTTCCTGGTAGATTATCCTCCTGAACAGTATTCAAAGCAGTATACTTATTATTCAGGGGTACTCTGTACTGCCTGCCCATTTCCTTTCCCTCTCCTGACAGTCATCCAGGTACTTGCATCCTGCTACTTTGGTGTGACTACCTTCTTGTAGCTTCTATTTATCACCTCCTCAGTTTCCCATTTGAGATGAAGGTCACTGAGCTGCTGCTCCAGTGCCTTAACATGGTCTCTGAGGTGCTGCATTTTGGTAAGCCTGCTGTGTGCAGATACAGTTATCCCAGAAGTTGGAAGCCTCCCAGAATTCTCACATCCCTCACAAAGAATATCCCACAATGCCTGGAGCCATTATCACTGCACTAACTGGTGAAGAATGCTGAAGAAGAAACGTACCAGAAACTTACATTGCCCAAACCTATCGAGTCAAAGCCTCTCCACCCTAACGCTGGTCCACTCACAGAATGGCTGCTGCACTTGTCCCTACTTTATTTTAAATTTCATGGATTCAAGGCAGAAATTCCTAACAATTTTTGATATAAACAAAAGAAGGAGTTTTAAGAATTTTAATAGCCCTTGCCCTATATATACAATATATATAAGTTAACCAGAATCCAACATTGACAAAGCATACCAAGTAAATTAAGATAGGCCACTTTTCACTGGGGCCCACTGTGAGGCCCTGAGTTATACCACCATTCTATTCAGAGCAAGGATACCCATCGTCAGTCAACAATTTAAGGCCAACATCAATCTTAAAATCTGTACTTCTGCAAGCTCTTTCTCAAGCATTGCTCTGAATTCACATCTCAGACAGTAGTCTGATGTTATACACCACTGAAGGTCAACAGGAACTTGCTAAAAATATTTTCTTTTAAATACACTCCCTATATAGAGTAAAGTAAATCACTGAGAAACAGATGAACAACCAACCAACAATAGATCACTGCTTTTCCTCTGTCACTGTCACATGCCTGGCTTCTGTCTCACCTGGTGCTGAATCCAACTGCATCCCTTGTGTACATTGATTGTGAATGCGAGTTCCTGCCTTTTACTAGTCCAAGTACAAGGCTAATAGGATAATCTTCTTCGAATGTGATGGTGAAAAACAAAATTGTCCTTAAAGTACTGCTTGTAAGAAACATCACCAGGCATCTTATCTTACAAATTAGTGAGATTGAAACTTCAGCATGTGAACAGCAAGGAAACAGATCCAAGCATCATGTATTAGTTTTACCCCAAGAGTTTACATGTTCATACTATACTGCCCAAGGAAATTATTTCCGAGCTATTTTTTATTGTGACCAGATATGTTACTTGAATGAAAAAATGGCAATGAGACCCACAGGATGGAGAAGTGGTTTCCATTTTGCTTAGCAGTAAACTTGGAATTTATTGCCAGATTTATACTATAAACTTTTGGCACTGGTGCAAAGTCAAAACTGGTTTATATAATTGCTGAAGTGAAACTGAATTGAACTACGAGGGGTGATTGATAAGTTCATGGACTAAGGTAGAAAAAGATGAGTTATACAGTTGTCATTACATGCACATGCAGTTCAACTCTTTGAGTGATTTTGCAGAAAGTTTGAAGTTAATAACTCATCGGTGTGATTGATAAGTCTGTGGCCTAAGTTAGAAGGAAATGAGTTATTAACTTCAAACTTTCTGCATTATCACTCAAAGAATTGACCTGCATGTACACGTAATGAGAGCTGTATAACTCATCTTCTTCTACAGCAGGCCACAAACATCAATCACCCATCTGTAGACACTTTCTGGAGGTCCAAGATCCGTATGTTCCACGATGGCTGGACGAAGTGTGCAAATGTAGGAGGGGACTATGTTGAAAAATAAATGTGCCAGGTTTTCTAAAATTGACTCCTTCTACCTCGGGCCACGAACATATCAATCACCCTCGTATATTCAGCTTTGCTCACCTTCAGACAGAGACACTGGAAACCATTCAGCAAAGTACCAGAATTGTAAGGGGTGGATAGATATGGCTACTAGAAATCATCAAAATCATCAGAAATCAGAATTTCCTACCGATAGTTACTTCTCACCGAAATAAAAAAATATTGGTGTCAAAGAACTGTCACTTAGATATGTAATTCCTTTAGACTTTTATGGATAATTTTAACTATTTTTTCAAAAGGCATTCAGCATATTCTAACATGTTCATTCTAATTATCATTTACAGCAGTTGCTACTAGTCAACTGTCTCCAGAATGAGGAAAATTTGACCATTCAATACAATGAATAAAGGACAAGGTTTGCAATAACGTTTTCCAGCAGAAAAACACATCATTACATTCATGCCTGTGCCTAAGTAACACAGATGATGAAAAGTATATATCAAGTAATATTACAAATAACATTTCATGTTAGAAAATAATGTATCCAAAGCTAAAAAAAAATCACTTATATTTGCAGTATAAATCAGTATGTTATTAGGTACATATCAAAGGTGGTGTGAATTTTTTTGTCATACATACATTGTGGATTGCACAAGACCCATTGCAGGAATGCAATTGCCAAGATCAAAGTGCACGTATTCACAAATATATCAAAGGAGTACATGGTAGATTTTCTAAATATGCATTATCATTGAAAACCTTGGAACTCATAGAAGCACCAACCAGTAAATTCTGTCCATTAACCTGCACCTCCCACCAAAGAAAAAGGCAATAGGTACCCAGTTTCATGAATGATTCTGTTCCAGTCAATAAACATGAAAAGGACTTTTAAAAGAGAATTGCATTTCCATTGCATGCCTCAAACTATTTAAAAAACAATCAACTGCTGTTCAAAGTGTAATCACAATGGGCAATGTAGAAAACATGGCAGCTAATTTGGATTCCTGCCATCAGAGTCAGGGATAACATTTAGATACATTCAAATAACGTGAACAATATTTGTTCACAGTCTTATATCAGGGAGGAACTAATTGTTTTCAGTATGCTATTGATAATAAAAAGATACAATTTTTTGGCATGAAGTTTTAAACTAATGAGAAAAGCCTTGGTAGAATGGCAAAGGAGGCATACTTTGTTTTGTGTGAGAGAAGTTTAACGCATTTGATGAACTATCTTGATCTTGAGGAACAACAATTCCACAATGTAATATCTAATATTGAATCTTTCATAATTCACAATGTCAGCTGATATATCATCTTATGAGCCCATTATAAGGCCATTGATCTTGTTAAAAATTGAAGGAAATTTGTACTAAAGTATCCATAGCTACAATAACTCCAGGCAGCAACAAGCACACACAAAAACATTACAGAAAGTGCACAAAATTGATGGACAAACATCTTATTTCGCACAAATGAGAGAAAGGAAAAGGAAAGGGAAATAATATTATTCCTTCATTCGTTCCTGTACAATTTCCAGCATTCGCCTTAAGACTAGCACAGATTACTGAAGAATCATGCATGCAGAAGCAGCCTTGTGTGATGAACACTTGTGGCAGGTAAGAGTATAAGTGCCCTGTATGTCAGCACAATAGTAAAACAGGTAGCGCCACACTTCGAATTTCCAGCTGTAAGATCAATTAAAGTTTAAAGTTCAATCTAAATTTATTATCAAAGTACATACATTTTCCAAAAATACTTTATTCAGAAATATTACAAAATAAAGTTATTTACATAGAAAAAAACATTTGTTATATTTGAGTCTTTATACAATAAATAGTTATTTATAATAAATTATTCATTGGTTCTCTGTTCCTATTCAAATTAAGGATGTTTACAATAAAAATTCATTGACTCTCAAACTTTAGGCAAGGATTGAAGACTTATCTGGTGGTGGAGGTGGCATCATTCGGTCTCGAGAGATCATGGATCTGCGCCTGGAGTTTCCAGAGCGCAGGCCTGGGCAGGGTCGTATGGGAGACCGGCAGTTGCCCAAGCTGCAGGCCTTCCCCCTCTCCACGCCACCGATGTTGTCCAAGGGAAGGGCACTAGGACCCATGCAGCTTGGCACTGGTGATGTCGCAGAGCAATGTGTTGTTAAGTGCCTTGCTCAAGGACACAAACACGCTGCCTCAGCTGAGGCTTGAACCAGTGACCTTCAGGTTACTAGTCTGATGCCTTGCCCACTAGGCTACACGCCAACACAAAGACTTACCTACAATAAAATAAAATTATTAATGATTAACATCCAGGCGTTGATTGTCATTCCTTTACCGAAGTTCCTTTACTGTCTATACATTTCCAGCCACTCCTGGGGTACCATGTTGACTCATCTATCCGTATACATCCCTGAGATCTGTTTTTTTTTTTGCAGGCATACTCAGTGAATCCAACAATAGAATCAAAGAAAGGCAGACCCAACAGTGTGAAAGTGTGCAAAACCGGTGTGCAAAAGAAATTATGCAAATACAAAAGAAAAAGAAACAAATAATATTCAACAAATAAGCAATAATTATCGAGAACATGGGATGAAGAGTCCTCGAAAGTGAGTCCATAGGTTGTGGGAATGGTTCAGTGAAGGAGCAAGTGAAATTGAATGAAAGAGCAAAGGCAACCCTGATTGGAAGAGCAGTGCAGGTTCCAGTGCAACATGATACTCGTGGTGCAGCCTCATTATCATCTACATATCATCATGGTGCAGCCTCATCATCTACATATGTATATGATGGGAAATCCACCAGAAACTTACTAATGTTGCACTATTCTTAATGAGATTTGGTTGGTACAGATGTCAGAAAAAGTGTGCCAGTGCATGGAGCTTTCAAATCCAAACTTCCTTATTAATAACTGCTAACTATTCACGTGGAGGTCTATGTAATATTTATTAACATAATTCATTTTTGAGTACTGTGCAGACAAATTTATGCCATGTTCCAAGAGTGGAGGTGAGATTCAAGTTTCAGCTTGTTACAGGTAATAGGCATTGTTGGGAAGTCAGCAGTTATTAATTGTCAGTGACTAGGAATAAAAATCGTCCCTGACCTATACCTGAAGGCAAAGTGCAGGATTCCACTGCCAACGCCAACATTATCAGTGAGCATGTACAGTACTGGGAAGATGCTGTAGATTTGGCATTTGTCTTGCAAGTGTACACGGGTGGTTATTATATTTGTTTATCTAAGTGTTGCAGGATGAGCTCTTTTTATTTGATGAGGTGCTATAATGATCAGTTGTTGCACCAAGCACTCTAAAGGCATTTTGCTGGTGCCAATCAACTACAGAGGTTTAGGGTGATTGGTGGGGTAGTAATAATTGTGCGAATAATTCAAAGATCCTGCATTATATTGGAAGCTTAATATTGATTGAATGTGTATAAAGGATGCTTTAGAAATAGGAGAGTGGTATCAATTGACTGTGGAGGATTCTTTTTATTTCAAATTGTCTGCAACATATGTAACAGAAGGAGGAAAGATTCAACTCTATTATTAAAACAGACATTTTGCTGGCCTTTCACCGTTTGTGAAAAGTCACATCGTAACTCTTTCTCTCACAGCTCTAAAAAAGCAATGATGCAAAAGTGCAGATGCTACATGATCACCATTTCACAAATATGAAAATATATGGTTGCTGAAAGTACAGAAATATTCAAAAAGCCCAAAACTAAAGCCATCATGGCTGCAGTGTACAGTCACCTATAGAATTGGGAGCACCAATCCCCTTTGGAATATGTTTGACCCCAAACTGCCTTCAATGAGGTGATAGAATTTTGAGGGAAGTTCTTTCTTAATTTTTTTAAAATTAACATTGTTGTACTTTACAAATGCCCTGAAGGCAACAAACAATCTGCTGGAGGAACTCAGTGATCACGCAGTATCTGTAGGTGGAAAGGAATTAATTGATATTTTGGGTCAAAGTCAGCATCAGAGAGGCAAGATGGCAGGTAAGAAGTAGAGAAACAAGAGCCCGAGGTGACTGGTGGGTGAAAGAAAATGGGTAAATTGTGTGAGGTGGAGAGGAGGAGAAAAGTGGGGTTAGGAGGATTTGTACAGATGGATAATAGAGAGAAGCAGACGAAGAGGTAATAATCTGAGAGGTAGGTGGAGTGAAGTGGGGAAAGGGGGTCAGAAGAAGAAAATGAAGGCTGGAGGGTGATAAGCAAGAACACAGTGGGCTACCAGTGCTTGAATCTGTCAGGCCTGCACAGGCAGGCACCCCCCACCCCCCCAGTCTCCACTCAGCTAACAAGCATCACCAGCCACTCATTTCCAACTCATTACCTGAAGCCTATTAAAACCCAGCAATCTCCCACAGTTCTTGTTCAGCCATCAAACCTCAGCCAGTCTTAACCAATTGCTTCACACCTTCAGTTACCTTGTTGACTGTTGTACTTAATATCTGTTCTCTCTTGTTTTGAAAGTAATGCCATTATGATCATGAGATGCAAAGTGCTCCCCTACACAAACCTCTGTTACCTGCCCTGTTTCATTCCCTAATAGGAGATCTCGTGGCACACTCTCTGTAGTTGGGAATTCTATGTACTGATTAAGGAAACTTTCCTGAAGACTCTTGATGAACTCTTTCCCCTCCTCATCTGTCTTTCCTAAAATACTTCTTGCATTGGAAAATACGCAATTCCGAACGTTAGTCCCACCATGTTCAACCTTTTGATTCCTGACTTTGTATGTAGACTTAACAATCTTTTTCTCCACAACCAGACCACTATCTGTCCTGGTGCTCCGTTTCCCAGCTCCAACATTAGCTTAATGCTTCATGGTTACCAACTCCTGTTGTTCCATGTGGAGGAGCCCATAGTGAAGGTCCTGTCCACCAGGCCCCTGGTACGTTGCTGCTGTAATGCTGGGAAGAGGGCACGGAGAGCCATCCTAGCAGCCAACCATGCCTTCTGCCACTAGGCCAACTGCTGTTGGCACCTAGCCAGATTATTCTGGCCTGGGGACTGAGTCTGGCAGCCTGCCTGAGATTTGCCCCTGTGCCCTGATGCCCATGAGCTCTCACCTGGTTCAATGGTCTCTTTAAGATTACCCATCACACCAATCTAGTCACTTACTGTCTCCATCTGCCACCATCCCTGAAGATCACACCTACCTTCTACCTGTCCTGCTTCAAGCCCGTTGACCATGGACCACCCAACCCACATGAGCCTGCAGCTCCATAACTTAGGATGGTGGGAGGTGGTCGAGTGTACACAGTTCACCAGTTCATAAATTCATCATCATTATCAAAAGCCCATTACACTGTTGGCATTTAGGGTAGCAATAGGTTCTCTATCTCTGTCTGTTCTTAGTCATCTTCTCTATTGTACCCCAGGTGTGATTCAGGGTGTTCATTTCTGCCTCTACAGTACAGTGCCAAGTTGTCTTTGGTTTCTGCATTTCTTCTGCTCTTCAAGAGTCCTTTGAAGTGCAGATTTGGTGATGGAGTTGGCCCCTCTTCTCATCACATGCCCAATCCATCTGTCATGTTTTCTCATGATGATTGTGGCCATGCTCTCTTGGTGACACTGAAGGAGCAGGGTGTAGTTGGAGATCTCTCTTGGCCAGAAATTACTGAGTGTCTGCTGGAGGCTCATAGAGTGGAATGAAGTTAGCTTGGCAAGGTCATTATCTGTAATGAGCCAGAATTCTGATCTGTACAAGAATGTGTACAGAACACAGCTCAGATACAGATTCACCTTGGTGTGGACGCTCTGCTTGGTTGATCTCCATATGTTGCTCATTGCTCTGGAGATGTTTCTGGCTTTGCTGAGTCTCACTGGATGTCGTCCTTGGTCCCACCATCCTGCCAAATGATGCTGCCCAGGTAGGTGAATCTGCGGGTGCTGGGAAAATTGACGCAGTATGCCCTGATGGGAGGAGGAGGCTCCATATTGAGGGTTGTAGACTCAGTCTTTCTCAGGCTGACTCCCACTGAAGGTACACAGACACTGAGCTTTCTCTTGCATGTGTAGGTGTGTATGCGATAATAATGTGAGTTCATTTGTAAAGTCAAGGTTTTCTACATAGAAGATAGAACCCATCTAATCTCTCTCTGCTTATCTTTTGTTGTTTGCCTCATTTCCCAGTCAATCACCGGGTTAAATAATATCACTGACATCATACAGTCTTACTTGACTCCTGTCTTGATTTTAAAGCTCAAATTGCTGTCCCCAACTGTGCAGGTGATGTTAGCATATAAACTCTGAATAGGCTGGACAATTTTGGAAGGAGTTCTGTATGATCTCAGAATTCACCAGAGGCTCTCCCATTGGAAGCCATCAAAAGACTTATCACTGTCCATGAACAGAATGGTCTCAGCCACTCCATGCTCTATTCTATGATGTTACGCAGCATGAAGATCTGTTTGGCACAGCCTCTGTTTCCTCTGAAGCCAGCTTCTCTTTCCTCCAGCACACATTGAGAGCATCCGTATTGCATCAGACAATGACTTTGGTGGGAATCTTGCTGGGCACTGAAAAAGTGTGATTATCAAGCCAGTTGTTTCAATCACTTTAGTACTCCTTTCTTGGGGATTCTAACAATAACTCCCTTTGTCCAGTTCTTAGACACTTGTTCCCATTCCTAGATTGTAGTAAACAGGATGGCTGCTACAACTTTTGATCCAGCTTTGAACAGTTCGGTGTTCAAATTGTCATGTCCTGGAGTTTTGCTGTTCTTTAATCATTTAATCACAACGACAATCTCTTCTTTATTGGGTGGAGCTGTGTTGATGTTGAGGTATGTATTTCCCCTATCAGCTCAATTGGCTGCTGCTTCAGCCTCCTCTGCAAGGTCTTCGTTTTAGACTCTCTTATCCTTTCTTAAAAGTCTCTTCACTTTCTTGTTAGCTAGTTGTACTAGTTGAAGTTTCCCCTCAATTCGTGTTGACTTTGCATCTAAAACTTTTTTTTCTTAATTTTCCATCTTTCTTCAAAAGCTGTCTATATTTCCTGCTGAATGCATTCTTTCTTCTTCTTTCCAGCTCTCTATCCTAGACAAGCCTCACTGCTTTCCTTAAAGACTGGGGCAATCTGTTTCTACATTGGGTGGATTCTGTCTGCACAGACAATCTCTTCAAGGTCATGCAAGGCCAGAAGTCTGTTCTTAAGGTGAAATGGTGATGGTAGATCTCACACTGGTGCTCTTGGGCTTTTCATCTTCAAAGCGTTCTTGTACATGCTTCACAGCTTGAGTTTCATCACTTCCTCTATCTGCTCCTCTCTTCACCTTTACATCCTGCAAGGATCATCTCCATGTACCATTGACCATTAAATGGTCAGTCTGGTTCTTGCCATGTCTATTGGGTGAGCACCATGTCAGTTTGTGGATTTACTGGTATAAAAGTGGGTGTCTCCTATGACCAGCTTGTTCATGGCACAGAATTCCGCCAGTCTTTCACCATTGTTATTCATTGTTCCACATCCATGCATGTCCGTGACCTTGGTAAGTGTGAGTTGTTAGTTCCCACTTTGCCATCTAAATCTCCCATGATGATGATTATGTCATGGTGTGGTGTTAACTCTGTCTCCGATTGCACATGGTTGTGGAAAACATCTTTTATTCAATGTCATTATCACTAGTGGGAGTATAGCACTGGATCACAGTCACGTTCACCTGCTTCCCTTTCAGCCTGACTCTCATTGGACTGCTGCTGATTGGTTTCTACTTCAGCAAGCACTTCTCAACACCTTTCGTCAAAATAACAGCCACACCATCATGATGCTGACCATCTTCCCTTCCTGAATATAAAACTGTTCGACTCCATTATTTTTCTGACAGAATCTCCCATATACACTCCTCTCACTCTCTATCATCCCTTACCTGGCACAGCCTCCCCCTCAACTTATAACTTCATCTCAGTCCTTATTCCTTGGTTCTTTGAGGTTGTTATAGCCAGCAGTGGTAATGGGGGCTAGCTCGCATTACCTATTAAATGCTCCCAATGGTGAGCACCTCAAATAGCCTCTGACAACCAAGTCCCGATCCTGGCCTTCATGTGTGGCTTAGCTACTAAGCCTGGTGAATATATTTCTACAGACTGGAGAAGGAGCAAAGGGAGATTACTGGTACCTTAAAACTAATGTGCTCAGGAAGATGGTTGGTAGCTTATCTAGGAGAAGGAAAACTCTGATCGTAAACTGCTTTTGCCTTGCAGCTATACCCACTCATGGGGAAAGCTTCAGGAGTAATCACTGAGGGAAAAATCCAGAACTGGAGTCCCTAAGGCAGTCTTATGCTGTTCCTTTGGATTTACCAGATGTGTGGAGAGTAGAAACTTGCTACTGGGCAACAACTTGCTCTCAGTATTATACTGCCCAGCCTTGCATATCTAGGCAGCTAAGAAGCAACATCCATGGTTGACCCTAACTGATGGTAGCCTCATCAATCTTGATGTAGGTTTTCTACTCAAAGTATTGACAATTTTCTCTAACAGATTGTTTGTTGCCTCAGATTCTAACGTCTTTAGTCTAATGTGGTTCCACCCTAATTGTACACCCGGGGAAAGGTTTCACTGCTGATGTAATAGTCTTTCTGTAGAAGCAGTGTTTGGGTTATGGTTAGAGATAACGGGTGCTCTGGAACGTGAGCTGTCCAAGGACTGGAGTGTGTTTCTGTGCTGAGTGCCTGACACCGAGGTGACCTGGGTCCTTTGTTCGGCGGCAGATGAAGAGAGAAAACGCCAGAAAGGAGTGGACTTGGAGTGGGGCCAGGAGTCAACGAAGCCCAGGGAAATCGATGGAGGACCAGCGGAAGAGAAACTGTGAGCTCCAACTTGTGCACATTAGACTGTTTCATTAAAATGGGCCCTTTTCTGGTTGTTTTTCTTTACCAATCCTTCAGTCAAATTGAGAATTATAGAGCTAAATCATTTAATTACATATGGTGTACTGTCTGTTACTTTGGGGTACTGATTTATAACAGGGCAACAAATCATGCAGCATCCTCACATACAGGGGGTATGCACCTCAATTTCACACGTTTAGCAGGGCCAGAAATTGTCTTCCATAGACTTACGCAGCTGACAGAACCTGAGGATTACACATAAATATTTCATTTTAATCACTGATGGATGCTATACGTGTGCAGTGTTCACCAGCCAACTCTCTTCCTCTGCATCGCATTATCAGTCAACATTCAGGTGCAATTTGGAAGTAGGTTTCTTCTGCCAAAAGGACATTCAAATGAAAGATGAAATTTATACATTCTGATCAACATGTTGACTTAGTGCAAAGCATTCACTTACAAGGCAAAATGGAAAGATGACTTTGAGAATTCAATAGATGTGTTGACTTCTCTCACTGTATTAAAAGTAAATATTTCATTTCTTGGTTGATAATATCTATCTTTCTCCGTCAGACAGCCAGGGTGTTTTCCTGTCCATCAGGCTATGATGAAATAGTATTTAGTACTACCTATACTGCTTCAGTGATTGTGCATAAAAGGTAGTAGTGCATGAAGATTTTGTAAGAGCTAAAAAATATCACATACTGTAGTTTAGCAATGCATTTCTCCTTTGGACAGTCTGTAAAGGGTTATTGATTTCAACTCTGCAGAAGTGTCTTGTATTTGGCTAATGTTTCCTCTTTGATCATCTCAATTTATTCCATTATTTCATATTTCAATGTCGCCTGGGGCAAAATACACACACAGAGCAACAAATGCTTATACGGGTCTTAAATTTCTGTTTTAGATGTTTTATTGCGGAAAGAGGGTATCAAAATAAAAAAGACAAAATAAATTTTAAAAAACAGTTCCTGCTATTACAAGCAACACACACAAAATGCTGGTGGAACACAGCAGGTCAGGCAGCATCTATAGGGTCAAGCACTGTCAACATTTTGGGCTGAGACCCTTCGTCAGGACAGACTGAAAGGAGAGATACTAAGAGATTTGAAAGTAGTGGAGGAGAAGAAAATGCGAAATGATAGGAGAAAACCGGAGGGGGTGGGGTGAAGCTAAGAGCTGGAAAGGTGATTGGCAAAAGGGATACAGAGCTGGAGAAGGGAAAGGATCACGGGACGGGAGGCCTCGGGAGAAAGAAAGTGGGAGTGGGGGAGAAGCACCAGAGGGAGATGGAGAACAGGCAGAGAGAGAGAGAAAAAAAGGAGGGGCGAAAAAACATAAATATATCAGGGATAGGGTAAGAAGGGGAGGAGGGGCATTAACAGAAGTTAGAGAAGTCAATGTTCATGCCATCAGGTTGGAGGCTACCCAGCCAATATATAAGGTGTTGTTCCTCCAACCTGAGTGTGGCTTCATCTTGACAGTAGAGGAGGCCATGAATAGACATATCAGAATGGGACTTGGACGTGGAATTAAAATGTGTGGCCACTGGGAGATCCTGCTTTCTCTTGCGGACCGAGCATAGGTGTTCAGCTAAACGGTCTCCCAGTCTGCGTCGGGTCTCACCAATATATATCTGCATCTCATCTCACCAATATATATTTAGTTTTTCTTCCCCCTCCTTTTTTCTTCTCTCTCTCTGCTCATCACTCCGCCTGCTCTCCATCTCCCTCTGGTACTCCCCTCCTCCTTTCTTTCTATGGGCTGGACCCTGAAATGAGTTCTCCTCACCCACGCTCTATGAACTGAGGTTAACACATTCACATTACTCTCTTACATTCACATTAGTTAATGATACAATAATGCAAGACAAATAAACTTTTACAATATAATGTCTTGTAGTTGAAGTACTAAAAAGAACTAACCTAGTTGCCAATTAAGGAATTCGCAATCAGGCTATCCAGCACTGATCAATTTACTCGCTAAAATCTTTCCTCACCAGATCTGGGAAAAGCATTCAAACGTCATCCTTTCCAGAACCCTCTTCATTCTACACCACCCATACAAAATTACATCACCATTTTCTCTTAACAGCACAGGCAGGTATTTTAGCATTACCGAAGTGAATACATCAGGGCACTTTAACAATAAAAAAATGACTTTCAACAGTCATCTGTTTACATTCTCTCCTGCATACCAGTAAGCGTCCTCGATTACTCGCTCACTGCAAAAGTACTTTTAACTTCTTCAACTACTCTGAAAAGAACTGAAATTAGACTAGCTACTATCTGTGACACTGCTGCAGGACTTGCAGAGGCCACATCTAAAACGGACCTTGGTTCATGATGTGGGTTAGAGTGCCGTCCAGCATTTACACTTTTACTTCTGCTGGGTGCTACAACAGGAAGACTACTAACATCTGACCCTGTATCAGCTATCACAGGTGCTATAGTCTCAGTTCCAGAAGTTTTGCTGTCAAGGCTAGGGTCAAAATTATGTACACCCTGTTCTAACACATCTTCTCTCAATATCACACCATTCTCCGAATCATCAGAATCTGATTCATGTCCTAGGGAAGGACTACCCTGAATTACAAGAGCTTGCAGTCTCCTTTGAGGAACTGGGGTGGTAATGTTCTCACAGGGCCTGATGTCTACCTTGTTTACCCTCTTGATAGGCCCTCCCTCCAAAGGTTCCACAATGTATGTGTTGTCTAACACCTCTACCACCCCATAGACAGTTGATTTCCAAGCATCCTAGATCTTATTACAGCCTAATGGCCTGTTCTGGAGGTGAACTAGTGCACGTACATCAATCTTGGGGCAATAAATTTTATCCTCCTGTGAGGCAATGCATTCTGCAGCCTTCTGTATGGAGTATTCTTTCACTCTGGCATGAGCATCACTCAGTTGTTTCTGGTGTGTGGCTAACCAGTCACATTTCCCGTCCACAGACTGTTTCGCCGCAGCACAGCGCCCGCTGGTAAGATGGGATCAACAGCAAACAGTAGGTAAAAAGGGGAATATCCGGTGGTTGCATGAGGTGTGGCATTATACTCACACACTAACTCGGGTAAATACTCTGGCTACCTGCATTTCCTTTCTGAAGGCAATGTACGCAACAAGTCATGCATCGTCCTGTTGAAATGTTGGCACTGAGCATTACCAGTAGGATGATGGGGTGTATTAGGACTTTTGTTTTACCCCATACAGTTTGCAAAGCTCAGTTATGACCTCACTTTCAAAGTTACAGCCCTGGTGAGAATGCAACCTCAGGAACACCGTACTTCAGAAACCACTCCCTCGAGAGCACCTTTGCTGTGGTGTCCTCCTTTTGATCTTGAGATGGGAATGCTTGGGTGAACTTTGTAAAAACGTCTGTGACTGCTAAGACATTCTCACGCCCATCAGCTGCTGGTTCAAGCACAGTGAAATCTACGGTGAAAACTTCGAGCAGTCTAGAAGCAAGAAATGATTTCATGGGGGCATGGATTTTAGGGTGTGGCATTTTAGCTAAAACACAATGCAGACAATTTTTGATCCTCTGTGCCACATCCTCGTGTATGCCTACCCCCAAGAACATCTGCTTCTCAACAAGTGTGGAGTGTGCCTGATGCCTTGATGGCCCATAGAGTCACGTACGTACCCTAAAACTTTACTCCTCGAGCTGGTAGGTAGCAGAAGCTGATAATACTCCCCGTGGTTCTCATCCTCAACTACACAATGCCATAACCCCTCACACTCCATGATACTGTCCCAATGCCTTAACAGAGACAAAACCGGTTTAGGCAGAGCTTTACGTTCCTTGCCATTCCGCTTTCTTTTTCTGCCCCATAGGTTTCTGAAGACACTTAACACAGGGTCTTGCTGCTGAAAAGTGTGCAAGTCCCCAGTAGAATAACCGAGGAAGGGTGGGGTGTTTCCTTGCATCAGATCACTTACATCACTCCACCAGATTCAAGAGCTCGAATTTGCTTAACCTTACAGCTTTTATGACCAGCTGTAACCAGTGCCGGGTTAAGAGCAGTGCTGTGTTTGATCAGACTACAGATCACCACAGACCCATCAAACTCAGCATTCTCTGAGACAGGTTCAGGCTCCCCTGCAAATGGCTGCTTAGAGAGAGCATCAGCCCTGGTATTGCTCCAACCCGGATGATAGTGAACATCAAAGTCAAACACTGACAGCTGTGAGATCCATCTCTGCTCAATTGATCCCAACTTGGCAGTTTTCAAGAGGAATAACGGATTACTATCAGTTAATACAGTGAATTTTGAACCCAATAAGTAACCACAAAACTTTACTATAGCTCACTTAAGTGCAAGCAGTTCTAATTTCATGCTGCTGTAATACCTATCATTCTTTTCAGCATTTCTCGATTGTCGTCTTGCATATGCAGTTACCCTCTTTGATCTCTCCCTGTTGCTGGTATAAAACAACTCCTAGTCCATGACTGCTTGCTTCGGCCCCCAGTATGAAAGGCTGTGTGAAATCGTCAAAACGAAGGACAAGTGAACTGGTCAGTTTCTCTTTGAGCAGTTTGACATTCTTCCGTCCAAGACTGGTTTAACAGTGGATTTGTTTTACTAGGATTCCCTACACCAAGGCACAAATTCACTACATCATGTAGCCGGCCTGCAACCTTTGAGAATCCCCAAATGAACCGTCAATAAAAACCACAAAAGCCAAGAAATGATCTTATGTCTTTAACTGTAGATGGTATTGGCCATTGCTGAACAGCCGAGACCTTCTTTATTTTTTATTTTTAATCTTTTTTTATTGATTTAAAACATATATAAAGACAAATACAAATCAGAGAATTTATATCAAATACATATTCCAATAAATGTACAAACAAAAAAGGAATATACACTGTCAGAATCATATATAGTATAATATTGAGCTAATGTATAAAAGGAAACACATCCTCTTAACAATTCAATAAAAAGACTAAAAATTTCTATTATTAAAACCACTAAGCTAACCTAAAACAAACAAAAAAAGACTGGGCATTCCATTTGGGGATATAATTACAAAAAAAAGGGAAAAATTCCTTCCGGTCAAATCTGAAACATCACGGAGAAGAAAAAAGATTACCTAAAAAAAGTGAAAAAAGCAAAAAAAAAGAAAATTTAAATCATATGAAAATATTGAATGAAAGGTCGCCAGGTTTGCTCAAATTCAAAAGATGTATCAAACGTCCGACTTCTAATTTTCTCCTAGCTTAAACACGACATAATGGAGGAGAGCCAAAAAACACAGTAGGTGGATTAGGATCCTTCCAATGCAAGAAGATAGCTCTCCTAGCCAATAAAGTTGAAAAGGCTATCACATGTTGAGCGGAAGCAGGAACATTTCCTGCTTCCTTTGGAGTAATCCCAAAGATTGCTGTAAGTGAATTAGCTTGTAAGTCCAAACCTATGACTTTTGATAACGTTCTAAAACATCTCTCCAAAAATTATTTAACTTTATACAAGACCAAAACATATGAGTTAAGGTAGCCACCTCAGCGTTACATCGATCACAGGTGGGATTTATATTAGAAAAAATATGCGCTAGTTTATCTTTTGACATATGCGCCCTGTGCACTACCTTGAACTGAACCAAGGAGTAACGGGTGCAGATGGATGAATTGTTAACTAAATGATAAATTTTATTCCATTGATTATCTGAAAGTGACTCCCGAAGTTCCAGTTCCCGAGCACATTTAACCTTATCATTAGACATCATTCATAAATTCATAAGCCATTTATGTTTATGGCTATCAATCCTTTTTGAGATGGTTTAAGCTGAAAAATAGCATCTATCAAATTTGGTAAATGAGCAAATGGATAATATGATAATAAATCTCGTAGAAAATTCATAACTTGTAAATATCTAAAAAATTGTGCATTAGATATATGATATTTATATATCATATTTATCCACTAGCTACGAAAAATACATTAAACAATTCTCTAAAAACAAATCTAATAAAAAGCCGAGACCTTCTTGGGAAACGTGCCTATTCCCTTGGCTGATATCTGATGTCCTAAGAACTTAACTTCTGACTGCAGAAAATGACATTTTTCCAATTTCACCTTCAGATCAGTCTCCTTGAGATGCTGAAGCACTGTGTCAACTCTTAACTCCAAGTGTTCCTGGAAAGTCTGCGAATACAACGAAATATCCAGATACACCAACATAATTTGGAGGACTAAATCATTTATGGTTGCCTGCATGAGTCTTTGAAAAGTCGCTGGCCCATTGCAGGCCCCAAACGGCATGCGAAGATATTCATATAGAACAAACGGGGTTGAAGAAGCAGTTTTATACCTATCATGCTCCTCTACCACCACTTGGTGATAACCACTCATCAGATCTATCGTTAGAAAAACTGGTCTCCCTTCATAGCATCAAAACTTTCATCAATATGTGGGAGCAGCAACGCATCCTTCCTAGTCTTCAGATTCAGTCTCTGATAATCTACGCACAGTCTTATGCTACCGTCAGCCTTCCGTCCCAACACTTCAGGTGAGGCCTACGCGTTACTGCTCTCCTGAATCACACCTTTCTTCAACAACTTTGAGATGCGCTCCTTCACTTCACTGTACTCTCCAATCAGAATCCAACTTTCCTTCTAAGGTCGTATCAAATTTGGCGTAGGCAAGTTGTCTACATTGGAAGTGTCGGGCCCAGTGGACAAGGTAAGCTCTGTGAAGAGTTGACAAGAACAAGGGATTCAATTGGGAAGATCAATATTTGGGGCTATAAATTAAGTGGGAGGGAAACCTTAAAATAAAATTTGATTTTGTAGGTTATGGTAGGAATCAGAGTCAGCTCATCTCTTGAGCAAGAAACCCATATTTGCATTTTTTACAGCTGAAAGTGGGAAAGAAATGGAAGAAGCATTTAAGAATATAGTTTGCAGAAGGGAAAACATTTCAGGAGATTCTTTAAAGTAGAAGGAGATAGCATGAAGAATTTAAAATCCCTGAGTATGAGAAATCAGTTGAGGCAGAAATTGGTGAAAGGGCCAATGAGGACACATCAGTGAGAAATTGTTCATCGCCTTTTATGGGGAGTGGAGACTACTGCTTTTAATTGATGTAACAAGGTGACCGTTGAATCTCATTTTTTTTATTGTTAAAGTGCACTTATGTATTCACTTTGGTAATGCCAGAATAGCTGCCTGTGCCTTTAAGAGAAAATGGTGATGTCATTTTGCATGGGCGGAGTAGAACGAAGAGGGTTCCAGAGAGGACAACATTCAAATACTTTTCCCAGGTTTGGTGAGGAAAGATTTTTGCGAGTAAATTGATCAACACTGGATGGCCTGATTGTGAAGTTCCTTAATTGGCCTGCTAGGTTAGTCTTTTTAGTATTTCAACTACATGGCAATATATTGTAAAAGTTTATTTGCCTTCTTTGTTTCATGACCAAATGTGAATGTAAGAGAGTAATGTGAATGTTTTACTCTCTGTTCACAGAGTGTGAGCAAGGAGAGCACATTTCAGGGTCTAGCCTATATGTGTTTGGAAGTTAAGCACATGTGTTCCAAATGTAAGTATATCTCTTAGTTGAAATGAGATGTATTCATTCATATTTTTGATGTTGTGTATAAGGTACAGGGTTGGTGGGATTCTAACATTGCTTATATCGTTTTTTTTAGAATTGCCACTACCTTATTGGTTTTGTATATTTTGTTTAAGTTATTTTCATACTGCATACATAACAAGGGTATGGCCTAAAGTTAAACTGAGATTGTAATGGCGGGAACTGTTTTCTAAAATTTATTTTGTCTTTTTTTATTTTGATACCCTCTTTGCAATAAACGATCTAAAACAGATAAAGGAATTTAAGACCCAAAAAAAAGTATTCGTTGTCCTACATGTGTATTTTTCCGCAGGCTACAAAATTTGGTGGTACAAATAGTGGGGTAATTCCAAGCCAGATTAGAGCATTTTTGATTTTTGTATGCAGTACCATATTGATGCACCATCAATAACTCACACTGAGACGTAGGCGAGATATCGGCTTTTATTGACTGGAAGAAGGAACCAGGAGTGAGTGTCTATCATACAAGGTCTTGGAGACTGAGGCCGAGCTTCAGGCCGCAGGTCTCCTTTATACAGGGGCCTGTGGGAGGAGCCACAGGAGCAGTCAGCAGGGGCGTGTCCCGACAGGCACATAGTTCACCACACATATACAATACATTATACAGTAGTGGTGAAGAGCAAGACAGCCGCTCCCATGGGATGGAAGGAGAGGCTGTTTTCGCATGGAGACTCTGGTAGAGTCTTGGGACTGGGCTCGGACATCGGGACTGATGACAGGACGTAGGAATGTGACGGTGATCCAGAGCATCAGTGGCTGTGAAGTCATCGTGTTTTCTTCAAGTGACGGCAGCAACCCCTTTTCCAGGCTTGTTGTAGAGAACCTAAAGACTTGACTTTTCCAAATGTTACACTCAGAGAATGAGCAAACTGAACCTGACTTGAATGAACAAATTAGAGAGTTGTCATGGCAACTACAGACAAATTAAGCAAAAGGTCCTATTTATATGTTCCAAGGGGAAGACACATTGCTTCATTTATAGGGGATGTTGAGAAAGATGGCGGGGGTGGGGTCTGTTGATGACTTTATTGAAGAAGTTGAATGGGTGCTTCGTGCTAGAAACCAGTCTGATGTTGTCATGTCACTGCTCAGGGCTGCAGCTCTGGAAGAAGCACTTATGCGCAGTGATGCTGGGGAAGCCCAGGTGGATGACTTGTTCACCGATCTCAGGGAAGCTTTTAGTGATAACCGTAGTACACCTCAGCTGTTGCATAACTTCTATAGACACAAACAGCCTGAGGGTGAGGAAGTAAGAGAGCTTCCACATGCCCTAGCCCAAGCTCTTAACTTGCTACTGAAGCGTTCCCCTGATGCTGTGGCTAATAAGAGGGTGGCATTAGAGATCAATTTATAGAGGGCATCAGTTGCTTTGGTTCACTGAATATGCCAGTAGATTTGAAAGACTTTGTGGAACGAATATTGGTGTTATTTCCGCAGGTAGTTTCTTTGGTATTCAATAAGCCAGGGATGTACAGGTGGACAAAAATTTGTTTTGAGGAACACAACTCCTGCAACAAAATGTGATTTAAAAAATCATAAATGATCATTTAAGTTAGAACTGAGACCTAGTTTAATATAAAATAATTCTAGTGACTAGCTGCTTTAGCATATTATTTTACCTTTCAACTTTGTAAGCCAGTTAGAAAATGTGACAAATCAGAATAAGCTAAAGTAGAGTAAGCATAGAATAACATTTTGTGGTTAGTTCAGAGATCAGTAAGTTGATTCAAAATTATTTTTGTTTTTATACTTTATTGGTATGCAAAGGTTTTCTGCTTCTTATGTCAGTTTAAGAGATATTAGCAATTTAGCAATTCAATGTGAAAGCTCTCATCTGTTGAAAAATGAATCATCAGCACTTCATCAAAATTCTATCTGCGTGATATTTAAGTCAGATTTCCTATCGATTCAATCTTCATTTTTCAGGTCTAAGTGCAGCAGTTTGATTGATTTGTATAATTTTTGGTTGAATAAATAAAATTATTTTCACCAATAAATAGGTTGGCCTTGACAGTAAGAATGATTCCATGTGTCCAGATTGGTTTATATTTTTTAATATGAATTTGAGAATAAATGAGACGCTTCAAAAAATAGAATGCAGTTCTGCATCCCGTCCACCCAAGGCAATGTATTCCAATCAATTAATTCATACTGGACCCCAATATTTCATCAACCTTGTCACCAGAAAGGTAATGTTTAGCATTAGTTATAGCTCCTTTCGTTCATTAAAATGTATTTATTCCAAATTTTTTTTCTGCCCATCACTCCATTTTCAGATCGATTGCATTCATTATCATTTGGCATTTGGATCTTCATGCCAAATTCCAGTCCTATTCTGAGCAGTCACTTGCAATTTGCTAAGCAAGATGAAATTTCGCTTCTTTGTGCAGAGTGACATTTGTAATTGCAGCACTATCATCTTCTAATCATTTGACAGTGGCACAATACTGTAGCAAAGAGTTATTAAAAAATGACTATCTATGGTAAAGACCTTTACTAAAGCTTGTGTTAAGAAGCCTGGATGATCTTCCACTGCAAAGTAGGGAATTTACTTTGAACCACTTCCTTGACCGAATTTCTCAGTCATACCTGAAATGGAAACAATCTCTCCTGATCTGTCATACTTTGAAGCCATTTTAAAAATATATTCATTTCAATGCTGTTAGAACTTTAATTGATATTATTAAGGGGAGCTGCTGATTAATACCCCTCAGCCAGGTAACCTGTTTGTGGCACAAAATAGTTTCAATCCCTAACACCTATTGTAATAAATTAACTATCATAAGATAATTACTGTAAGCTGTACTCTTCACAATGAAAAACGTCAGCGGGTGGCAAGGAGAGGTGTTGATTAGATAATACAAATAGCCCATTGTTGTTTGGGAATTTACAAAATAAAACTGCAGGGCCATCGAACAGGCAGTGAAAACGAAATTGCAGAATAAGTTGTACTTACTTGGACTGAATAAATAAATACATCTTTGATAAATTTGGTAATGCTTTGGATGAAAAATAGGTGTAACACAGGAAGTACCCAAAGAAAGCTCAATATGACTATGCGTATTCGGACCAGAGTGTTGAAAACCAGTGTCACATTTAGACATAAGAAAGTATAGATACTGGAATCTTTGAATCTGCTAACATAAATGTTACATGTGTGATATAATTTCTTAACTTTACACATACTCATGAGACTCATATCAGCTTCTGACTGGATTATAAGTGGTCTAAATCAAGGTTCACCTGAAAATTGAAATACTGTAAGGTGTTCCTTAATCTATACAGTATATATTGTGTTTGTAGAACATTTCAGTGTAAATCAGTTTCAATTACATCTCAGAGTATTTTGAAATGACTGTGAATATTTACACAAAATTTTTTAACAGATCGCTCACTCTGTGAATTCTTCCAAGAAGTACTGAGACCAGAGGGCAAGTTTTTATAATATTAGAGTTGTTTAGGACAGTTCCTGTTAAATTGGGATAACACAAGTTAAAAGACCATTGAAGTCCCAGTCCTACAATTTCAATATTCTATCTCAATAGCAAAAACAGAAGCAATATAGATGATATACTTTAAAACGACAAATTGCTAAATGTTTCCAAAGAAATGGCATCAGAATAGATTCCTATCAGTCATTGATGAGTGTCTGTGTTCTCTTGTTTGAATCATAACTAAAAGTGAAAAAAGAAGTACAAACCATGTGGGATTTTAAAAGAATTCAATAAATGTTTTTTTTCTGACATCTCCAAAGTCACCCTCTTTAATTGTGAGGATTTCTCCTCCTGACCCTGTTGTGGTTTATTTTGCTGCAGCCTGCATTCTCAGTGGTCATTATAGAGATTCTTAAATGAGTTTCCATTAGCTAAGTGTATTCTTGGTTTTGCTGAGGTAACATCAACAGTTCTTTTTAGCCCGGGGGTCGGCAACCCGCAGCTCCGGAGCCACATGTGGCTCTTTTACGTCTGTGCTGCGGCTCCCTGTTGCTTTGGGAAATAATTGGTCAGTATTTAATTAAAATGTATTTTATGTTAGTTTGTTAGTTTTTTAAATGTAATTCTAAATTTGAAGATTATGGTGATCTTGTACAATCTAAATAAGACGTTGTGGCGACCCATTTCCTGACACATCCGAACCGGCTCACAATTAGCCAGCGTTCAGGCTAAGGGAGATAGCCTACGGGGGTTTGTGAGTACGTGTCTTTTGCAGCATCCGCGCCCATGGGGGGGTGGGTTGAGCAAGGCTGTTTAGTTCGAATAAAGCTATCTTTGACTGCTGTTTACTGACTGCGTGTAGCACACCGCTACAACGTGTTTTTATCGCTGACTGTCCAGAGGGGAGGTGCTGAAACGCTTTGTCGCGTGTCTGGAAGAAGTGAAAACTTTCCTGGGCAGCAAAGGGCTCACCTTTCCTGAGCTGGAACAGCCAGAGTGGCTGGAAAAGCTACACTTCATGGTAGACATGACAGCGCACCTGAACACGCTGAACACAGCTCTTCAGGGGAAAGGACGTACAGCCCTACACATGTTGGAGGATGTTTTGGCATTCGAGCGCAAATTGACAGTGCTTGCCAGAGATTTACAGAAAGGCACATTGTCTCACTTCCCCAATTTGAGAGAGTTCAAACAAGGTCACGACGTGATAAATTCGGAGTATTTACATTCTGCAATCATCGCAATGCAAACATCGTTTGGGAAATGCTTCTGTGAGTTCAGAGAGGTAAAAAACACATTATCCTTCCCGGTCACTCCCCTAAGCATCGATCCATCCCTACTGAATACGACTGCATTGTCAGGTGTGAGTCAACCTGACCAAGTATGATAAATATTTTAATTGCCTATTATTTTACGTATATTCATATGTTTTCATTGTTCAGTGAAATAGTCCTTTTATTTTTCAGGTTGACAGCTGGCTGACGTTATTTTTGGTTTGCTGCTGGCGGCAAATTTAAGTTTGGCGTTTTTCATAAATACAAGAAGGACTCAAATAGACGTTGAGTATTTTACTTAAAAGTAACCTTCAACCCAACGTCTTTTTTTCGGAGTTCAAAATGTTTTTGTTGCATGCAGAAATGTAATTTCGTTTTCTCTGCAGGAGTTCATCAATTTCATAAATGCAACACATTATAGTTTGTTTATACATAGCATAAAGGCAAAACAAAACGTTGTATGCAGTGTTATTTCATTTTAAATGTCAAACGGGTTTTTGCGGCTCCCAGTGTTTTCGTTTCTGTGGGAAACGGGTCCAAGTGGCTCTTTCAGTGGTAAAGGTTGCTGACCCCTGTTTTAGCCCATCAAGTCAGTCTTCCATGTGTGCTAGGTTTTGTTTTCTTCAAGTAATCTGCCCTGGAAACTGCAGATGAACTAAATTTAAAGCTCACAATCCTCACAATTTAATTTAAACCAATCAAAAAGCTCAAGCAATTCTGCTTTGGAAATTGCATGTATTATTTTATTTTATAAAGGTAAATCAAAAGAAGATCTGAATTAGTTGTTAACAAATGTTATAATATACTGTAAAAGGTAAAGTAAGCTTCTTGTAAATGGGTTCTGCGTGATGTGACTGTGAATGAAGTTACTGGAGCAATATCACTGAAGCTGGTGATATAGAAGATTTTATTCTGCACACACTACCCAAGTGGTTTCAGTGGCCACACTATACTTAATCTCTTGCTTACTGAATGAGTACACATACCCTCTGTTGTCCCAAACAGTATCTTCCACACTACCCAAGTGATTTCAGTAGCCAAGCTACCTTTAATGCGATGCCACCAGATGAGTATATATATTCCCTATGGTGGTCTGTACAATCAGTAACCACATTTTGAAACAGGTGGCTCTGTCTTGATAAACTACGCAGTGTTGTCTGGTACTTGGTCCCTTACACAAAACACTGAAACACACATATACACACCATACTTTGATATTTACCAGTTCAGCTCTCCACCATGTCCTTTGATGTCCTGTGATCCTGTGGTCATTAATCTAAACAAGTCTAAGTAAGAGTGGCACTCCTAAAGAAATACTTGCTTCCTTAGACTGCTGAAGTTAAAGGCCACACAGTGGGTCAGGAACATATCTTTGATGGGTCCCCCAGTGTTGTGTTTGTGAACAAGGTCACTGGAGGGACATTGAAGTTGGTGATATAGGTTTCATTCAGAACAACAAGCAGGCATCAGACTGGACACACTCTCAGTAGAGGCTCACAAACCCAAAGGTACATCACAATTTTATATCCTTAAGATCAAAGGCAAGAGTAGGTGATTCAGTGCAATTCCTGTGGTTGCAAGGACATTGCAACACATACAAAGTGCTGGAAGAACTCAGCAGGTCAGGCAGCATCTGTGGGAAAAGAGTACAATTGATGTTTTGGGCCAAAACCCTTCAGCATAACTGGAGAAAGAAAAGAGATGAGGGGTAGAATTAAAAGGTGGGGGGAGGAGAGGGAGAAACACAAGGTGATAGGTGAATCTGGGAGGGGGAGAGGTGAAGTAAAGAGCTGGGAAGTTGATTGGTGTAAGAGATACAGGGCTGGAGAAAGAAGAGTCTGATAGGAGGGAGAGGAGACAGAAGACAATGGAAGAAAGAAAATGGGAAAGGAGCACCAGAGGGAGGTGATGGGCAGGTGAGGAGAGAAGGTGAGAGAGGGAAAGGGGGATGGGGAATAGTGAACTGGGGGGGGGGGGGGCATAACCAGAAGTTTAAGAAATCGATGTTCATACTGTCAGCTTGGAGGCTACCCAGACAGAATATAAGGTGTTGTTCCTCCAACGTGAGTGTGGCCTCATTGCAACAGTAGAGGAGGCCACAAATGGACACACTGGAATGGGAAATGGAATTAAAATGGGTGGCCACTGGGAGACCCCACTTCTTCTGGTAGATGGTGTGTAGATGCTTGGCAAAGCAGCCTCCCTATCTATGTCGGGTCTCACCAGTATACAGGAGGCAACACCAGAAGCACCAGATACAGTATATGACCCCAACAGACTCGCAACAGGCGAAGTGTCTCCTCACCTGAAAGGACTGCTTGGGGCCCCAAATGGCAGTGAGGGAGGGAGTGTAGGGGCAGGTGTAGCACTTGTTCTACTTGCAAGGATAACTGCCAGAAGAGAGATCAGTGGGGAGGGACAAATGGACAAGGGAGCCAAGTAGGGAGCAATCCGTGTGAAAAACAGAAAGTTTGGGGGGGGGGGGTGAGGGAAAGATGTGCTTGGTGGTGGGATCCTGTTGGATATGGAGGAAATTACAGAGAATTATGTGCTGGATGTGGAGGCTGGTGGGGTGGTAGGTGAGGACAAGAGGAACCCTATCTCTGGTAGGATGGCAGGAGGATGGGATGAGAGCAGTTGGGTGTGAAATGAGAGATACAGTAGAGGGCAGCATTTATGGTGGAAGAAGGGAAAACCTTTTATTTCTGGAATGCAAAGCCTCAACCTGAGAGCAGATATGGCAGAGATAGTATTGTTTACTTCAATACTTTGGGTTGACAAACATTCCTTTGAGATACATTGTGAAAGCACATTGTAATTAATAAGACACCTCTGTAGATCTAAATTACTCTTATAGAAACCAATAACACAAATATTCTATAAACTTCTGATGACAGAGAGCCAGACACTCAAAATTAATGTCGTCAGGACAGCCTCTGAGTATACAATTATGCTAAGTACACAAAAACTATTGATTGCCCATAGCTATGACTATGTTTAATATGCCTAATGATGACATCTGTCTGGTCTGCCAGCTTGCACTCAGGTCACAATGGTGCTTAGCCATGTTGCCTGGTTTGATGCAAGCCAATTAATATAACCCCATTGCTTTAACACTTGGCTCTTGCATAAAGCAATTTCTTAGCCTGTGCATTTAACTCCAATTTACTGCTTGCAATTTATATTAAAAAAAAACTAAAGGCTAGTTCCAAGTATCATGAAATTAGTTACATTTACAATAAGAACTGAAGCCTGGTTCTTGTTTGAGTTGATATCTGCTATTTTCACATAACTCCAGAATACAACTGATGCAACTGTTTCCTGGTTTGCAAGTCAGATATTACTGTCTTTAAGAAAACAGTTGTGACAAAAACTTCAACATTAACTTGTAAACTTTAGACATTTTGAAATGAATATAATGATGGGAGGTAGAAACAACAATCTCTGCAGTTTGCACAATAGGGTCATTGTTAATGAATCACAAAGTTGTATACTGCATACATATGTTGATAATAAATGAACCTTTGAACATTTACTCTGGATAACTATTTAACCATCTCCAATTGAATAGTTACTGCTATCTTGATTTGAAAAGGAATTCCTAAGCTGACCACAATCAGATTGCTGTACTTTAGTTTGAGAGCAAATAAGTGATTGTTATACAGTGTTCTCTGGCCTGGAAATTTGATTGCACAAAACATTTCAACATGCTCTCTATATTTCTAAGAATATTTGTTTTTTTCTTGAAATTGGGGACTTTCAGATTGTGATGTCTGCAATTTTACTTCCAGCTCTTTCACGTCTCTAACACACTAGAAACCAGAGTTGCCTGGGCATGTGCAGTATCATCTAACACCCCAGATGTGCAGTCAGCTGATGTTTCTCCATATAATCCAATGGTGTCCCAGCTTTGAGTAATTTGAGTCCATAGTCCACTATTCTTCAGGGCCACAAATCAGTCATTGGAATTGAAATAACACACGAAATGCTGGAGGAACTCAGGAGGTCAGTCAGCATCTATGGAGAGTCCTCATGAAGGGTCTCAGCCCAATACATTGACTGGTTATTACACTCGATAGATGCTGCCTGAACTTGCTGAATCCTCCAGCCTTTGTGTGTGTTGCTGTGGATTTTCAGCATCTGCAGAATCTCCTGTGGTTACTGGAACTGAAATACTGTGCAATTTGTTTGTTACATGTATTTGTACTGTCAATGTTATTTCTCTGGAGGAGTTAGATGTTTTGATACATTTTACAGAAGTTATTATCACTTTGAAGCAGAAAGTTCATGACCATTAAATGTTGACGTGGAATACTGAACGCATAAACTCCAGGTTGAAATATTTTACTAAAAGCTTCTGTAGAGTCAGATGTGGCTAATGACATTCACTGATACAAAAAGAACTATAGTTACTGCCATACTGGATTCCACGCAAGTGGTCATTTTCACCATCCCAGTTCTTAAAGCACATCCTGGCTTTGTTCTGTGTTATGTTAGGACTCTGACATCCACCTGAACGAATTCACTCTCAACTGTTGAGGGCTACATCTTGGCAGCATCCTTCATCTTGAATATATGATAGTCATGCCTTGTTTGAATTAAGATGAGGATATATTTAATCAAATAATTTATCATTAAACATATTGTAGTTCCAAACTACATTTTTCTTGCACATTCTACTGTGTTAGCAGACTATCTCACAGTAAATTCAGTGGGAAGCTTGCAGTAAGCTCAGTAATATTCTTTTCACACTAAAATCTTATCTTCAGCTCTTGTTACTTTGAACTATCAAATTTGTTTTTGTTTAATTTCTCTCTCTCCATGGAAAATATTCCATAAGTTAAAACTAAAGATATTCATTAAATGGAAAAGCTTTGTGTCAAAACAATGTTCTTGCTGTAGCTTTCTCCAGAACAAGTTCCCCAGTAAGCAATATTGTGTTGGGGAGATGCTGATTACAATTCATAAAGTGACACTAAACTATAGAGCGCATGACAAATAAATATGCCAAGAAAGCACTAGATGCTTTTTCAATATAGCATATGGCATATTTGTTACAGATTTCATCCACTATTTTCTTAACACTATTATTTGCAATCATTATATATTTCCATATAGAAAACCTCTATTTAAAAGAAAAGCTATTTTAGCTGTGATGCTTCACAATTTTTTAGGTACATACAGTACATATGTGTGCTGCTGCATCTTGAAATTGAGCTCCAATATTAACCTGGATAGAGCCAAACAATTTGATTTTTACAGTTCAATTTGCTCTGGAAGTGAAACAATTGATCTTGCTCTATTCATGTTGTTGTTTGTTCTGCATCCTTGGCCATCTGTGACTGAAATTGTCAACAGGAAATATAGTTTATATTTTATGGTCACAGAGCATTGCTATGATTTGACTAAATCATTTATCAGCTCTGGTTACCTGGCAGGACTAATGATGGAGAATCAGCATTAAAACAGAGAGGATAATTTTCTAGTCATATCTTTTGCATTTAGAATTTTAGGTAAAGAATTCCTTCTATGCGATAAACTTTGTCTGACTATCAACTGTCACATGTCAGTTTATACTGTACCTTCATCTGTCCATTCTGCTATCCCATCTATCTTCCTCTTCTGTCCATCCTCCATCTGGATCAGGAGCAACATCCCCAACACCATCACACTGAGCACAGGGGTCCCCCAGGGCTGTGTGCTCAGTCGCCTGCTGCTCACTCTGCTGACCCATGACTGTGCTGCAACACACAACTCGAACTACATCATCAAGTTCACCGATGACATGACTGTGGTGAGTCTCATCAGCAAGAATGACGAGTCAGCTTACAGAGAGGGGGTGCAGTGGCTAATGGACTGGTGCAGACCGAACAACCTGTCTCTTAATGTGAACAAAACAAAATAGATGGTTGTTGACTTCAGGAGGGCACAGAGTGACCACTCCCTGCTGAACATCGACGGCTCCTCAGTAGAGATTAAGAGCACCAAATTTCTTGGTGTTCACCTGGCGGAGAATCTCACCTGGTCCCTCAACACCAGCTCCATAGCAAAGAAAGCCCAGCAGCGTCTCTACTTTCTGCGAAGGCTGAGGAAAGTCCATCTCCCACCCCCATCCTCATCACATTCCACAGGGGTTGTATTGAGAGCATCCTGAGCAGCTGCATCACTGCCTGGTTTGGAAATTGCACCATCTCGGATCGCAAGACCCTTCAGCAGATAGTAAGGTCAGCTGAGAAGATCATTGGGGTCTCTCTTCCCGCCATTACAGACATTTACACTACACGCTGCATCCACAAAGCAAACAGCATTATGAAGGATCCCACGCACCCCTCATACAAACTCTTCTCCCTCCTGCCATCTTGGAAAAGGCACCGAAGCATTCGGGCTCTCATGACCAGACTATGTAACAGTTTCTTCCCCCAAGCTATCAGACTCCTCAATACCCAGAGCCAGGACTGACACCTTACTGCCCTATTGTCTTGTTTATTATTTATTGTATTGCCTGCACTGTTTTGTGCACTTTATGCAGTCCTGGGTAGGTCTGTAGTCTAGTGTAGTTTTTTCTGTGTTGTTTTTTACGTAGTTCAGTCTAGTTTTTGTACTGTGTCATGTAACACCATGGTCCTGAAAAAACATTGTCTCATTTTTACTATGTACTGTACCAGCAGTTATGGTCGAAATTACAATAAAAATGACTTGACTTGACTGTTTATCCTCTCCTTTTCTATCTATCATCACCCTTCATTCCATTACTATATTCCATAGCCTAAAGAACTGTTCCATCAAATTGTTAGAGTGTAGTTTCAAACAAAATCTATTGACTTGTGCAAAAGTTTCCTGCAAATAATTTTGGTAACTGTTATCAAGTTGCCATGTGTAGATTTCAGGATCAATGTGTGAGTGCTAACCTATGTGTCCCACAGTTTAGTATCACACACTAATGATATTTTCGTACATCCTTTATAATTGCTACTTGCACACTTGAATTGGAAAGGTTCTGTAATTATATGATCAGCGAGAGCCGATTTCACTTGTTCTTAGTGATGGTCACACCTCTCTCTCTATTGTGCTATGAAGACTGCCCCCGCTGCTGAGCTCTGTACCTGCTGATATGATGAACTGATAAGTAAGGCTTTGTGCCCGCTCTGGGCTGCTCCAGGGTTTGGAACTGTGGGCTCAGTTTTTGGTTTAGATTGTTGTTATTGCCTTCAATTGTTTGCTCTATTTGATGGAATCTCCCTCAGATCCCATCATCAGCTCCTGGGCCCTCAGAGGCTCCATCTCCCTCTCACCCCAACCCTTCCCTCTCCACTGACTCTACCAGTCTCCCTCCCCCCTCTGATCCCATCTCTCATCCGTGTCAGGTCTTTACCATTCTCTCCGACATTCAACTCTCTGAGGCAGAGTGCTCTGTCCTCATTAAGGGCCTCACCATTGTCCCCCTTTGCCCACACCTCAGTGAGTTTTGCGTACGCCATGACGCTGAACTCTTCTTCTGCCAGCTCCGTCTCCGAGCTTACTTCTTTGACAAGGACTCTCCTACCCCCACCGATAACCCCTTCTCCCGTCTTCAACCCTCCTCCTCTTCATGGACACCCCACTCTGGTCTTCTATCTGCTCTGGATCTCTTTATTGCTAATTGCCGATGGCACATCAACCGTCTTGACTTCACCACACCCTGTTCCAGTCCCAACCTAACTCCTTCTGAACGCTCTGCTCTCCGCTCCCTCCCCACCAATCCCAACCTCACTATAAAACCTGCTGATAAGGTGGGAGCTGTTGTTGTCTGGCATACTGACCTCTATCTGGCCGAGGCACAGCGACAACTCTCTGATACCTCCTCTTATTTAACCCTTGATCATGACCCCACTAAGGAGCACTAGGCCACTGTCTCCTATACCATCACCAACCTTATCAGCTCTGGGGATCTCCCATCCACTGCCACAAACCTCATAGTTCCCACACCCCGCACTTCCCGTTTCTACCTCCTACCCAAGATCCACAAACCTGCCTGTCCAGGTAGACCTATTGTCTCAGTTTGCTCCTGCCCCACCGAACTCATTTCTGCATACCTTGACACTGTCCTATCCCCCACCCCCTTGTTCAATCTCTTTCCACCTATGTTCGTGACACTTCTCATGCTTTAAATCTTTTCAATGATTTTAATTTCCCTGGCCCCCACTGCCTTATTGTCACCATGGACATCCATTCCCTAAATACCTCCATCTCCCGCCAGGATGGTCTCAAAGCTCTTCACTTCTTTTTGGATTCCAGACCTAACTAATTCCCCTCTACCACCACTCTCCTCCATCTAGCGGAATTAGTTCTTACTCTCAATAATTTCTTCTTTGGCTCCTCCCACTTCCTCCAAACCAAGGGTGTAGTCATGGGCACCCGTATGGGTCCCAGTTAAGCCTGCCTTTTTTTTGGCTTTGTGGAACAGTCCATGTTCCAAGCCTATACAGGTATCCATCCCCCTCTTTTCCTTCACTACATCGACGACTGCATTGGTGCTGCCTCGTGCACGCATGCTGAGCTCATCAACTTCATTGACTTTGCCTCCAACTTTCACCCTGCCCTCAAATTTACCTGGTCCATTTCCGACACCTCCCTCCCCTTTCTTAGTCTTTCTGTCTCCATCTCTGGAGACGGTTTATCTACTGGTATCTACAATAAGCCTACAGATTCTCACAGCTACCTGGACTATTCCTCTTCCCACCCTGTCTCTTGCAAAAATGCTATCCCCTTCTCACAATTCCTCCATCTCCGCCACATCTGCTCTCAGGATGAGGCTTTCCATTCCAGGACGAAGATGTCTTCCTTTTTTAAACAAAGGGGCTTCCCTTCTTCCACCATCAACTCTGCTCTCAAACTCATCTCTCCCATTTCCCACACATCTGCCCTCAACCCATCCACCCACCACCCCACTCAGGATAGGGTTCCACTTGTCCTCACCTACCACCCCACCAGTCGCCAGATCCAATGTATAATTCTCCGTAACTTCCGCCACCTCCAACGGGATCCCACTACCCAACACTTCTTTCCCTCCCCCCCTTCTGCTTTCCACAGGGATCACTCCCTACATGACTCCCTTGTCCCCCCATCCCTTCCCACCAATCTCCCTAATGGCACTTATCCTTGTAAACAGAACAATGCTACACCTGCCCTTACACTTCCTTCCTCATCACCATTCAGTGCCCCAGGCAGCCCTTCCAGGTGAGGAGACATTTCACCTGTGAATCGGCTGGTGTGGTATACTGCGTCCGGTGCTCCCGGTGTGGCCTTTTATATATTGGGGAGACCCGACGCAGACTGGGAGACCGTTTTGCTGAACACCTATGCTCAGTCCGCCAGAGAAAGCAGGATGTCCCAATGGCCACACATTTTAATTCCACGTCCCATTCCCATTCTGATATGTCTATCCATGGCCTCCTCTACTGTCAAAATGAATCCAAACTCAGGTTGGAGGAACAACGCCTTATATACCGGCTGGGTAGCCTCCAACCTGATGGCATGAACATTGACTTCTCTAATTTCCATTAATGCCCCTACTCCCCTTCTTAACCCATCCCTGACATATTTAGTTTTTTTTATCTGTCTCTGCCTGTTCTCCATCTCCCTCTGGTGCTTCCCCCCCCACTTACTTTCTTCCGAGGCCCCCTGTCCCATGATCCTTTCCCTTCTCCAGCTCTGTATCACTTTCACCAATCACCTTTCCAGCTCTTAGCTTCATCCCACCCCCTCCGGTCTTTTGCTATTATTTCACATTTCCCCCTCCCCTTACTACTTTAATATCTCTTAGTATCTCTCCTTTCGGTTAGTCCTGACGAAGAGTCTCGGCCCGAAATGTCGACAGAGCTTCTTCCTATAGATGCTGCCTGGCCTGCTGTGTTCCACCAGCATTTTGTGTGTGGTGCTTGCACGATTTGTGTTTTTTTTCTTTCCCTTTATACATTCTTTGATAATAAATATACTTTGTACTTTGAACCTAGTAATGAAGGTGGCCAAGAATATTTCATATGTGATTTGTAAAATATATCTGACCAGAGTGAACGAAAGGGAACAACAGTTTTTGTTTGTAAACTACCATTCAGAAAAATGATCCCGGGAATGATTCAGAATCAAAGTTTAAAATTCCAAGTAAATGTTGTTATCATATGTCACCAAATACAACCCTGACATTCTTCTTCATGTGGGCATTCTTAGCAAATCTATAGAATAGTAACTATAACAGGATTAATAGAAGATTAACCAGAGTGCAGAAGACAACAAACTGTGCAAATGTAAATATAAATAAATAGAAATAAATAACGAGAATGTGCGATAATGAGATAAAGAGTCCTTGAAAGTGAGATCAAGGTTGTGGGAACAATTCAATGATGGGGCAAATGAAGTAGAGTGCAGTGTCAGTTATCCTCTTTTGATCAGGATCCTGATGGCTGAAGGGTAGTAACTGTTCTTGAACCTTGTCGTGTGAGTTCTGAGTCTCCTGTACCTTCTACCTGATGGCAGTAGCAAGAAGAGAGCATGACCTGGGTGGTGGGGATCACTGATGATGGATGCTGCTTTCCTAAAACTGAGTTTCATGTAGAGGTGCTCAAATGATAGAGGTCAATATAAAAGACAGAACAATACATTAACAGACATCACAATAGCAACTGACAATTCACAAGACAACAGTGCCAACAGCCATGAGCAGTCAACAATTGGTAGAAGGGTCACATGTACAAACATCAATGATCAAACTTAAATAAATATGAACATATGAACAGGCTAAATAATTATCAACACAATGAGGAGAGCAGGAAAGACCATTTAACGGGTATTGTGCAGGGGCAGTTGAGGTATTACACCTGAGTGAGTTTTGTTGAGAATCTTGATAGCTACAGGAAAGAAGCTTTGAAGATGATATTTAGTCCTGGTGGTGATGGGCTTGTAGTGTCTCCCTGATGACAACTTGGTGAATAGGTGACTGCTAGGCCGGGTGAACTCGGCAGTAATTTTTCAACTCTTTATTCGCTCTGGTGATGAAAGGTCATTTAATGTTGGCAGCTGACAGCCAATGATCTTCTCCGCTGAGTGGACCACTCACTGCTACCTGAACTTGGGGTGGGAGGAGCTGGCGGGAAACCTAAAATGGTGATAGAAGTGGTCACAACATTGTCCATGATGTCTGAGTAAAAATTCATCAGGATATGGAGTGAGATTTTAAGTTAAGCTGGCAAAGGAAGAGCAATTTCTGCTGGGTTTCCTAGTGATGAGCATAAAGTACTTGTCAGGCTCAATGTATTGAATTTTGAATTTGAATTTGAATTGAATTGACTTTATTACTAACATCCTTCATATACATGAGGAGTAAAAGTCTTTATGTCTCCGTCTAAATGTGCAATGTGTAATTTATAGTAATTTGCAATAAATATTATGTACAACAGGACAGACAGTATAACATAGAAGTACAATTGTATCAGTGTGGATTTATCAGTCTGATGGCCTGGTGGGAGAAGCTGTCTCAGAGCTTGCTGGTTCTGGCTTTTATGCTCTGGTACCATCTCCTGGATGGTAGCAGCTGGAACAGTTTGAGGTTGGAGTGACTCAAGTCTCAAATGATTCTTCAGGCTCTTTTTACAAACCTGTTTTTGTAAATAGAAACATAGATAATAGGAGCAGGAGTAGGCCATTCGGCCCTTCAAGCCTGCACCGCCATTCAGTATGATCATGGCTGATCATCCAACTCAGAACCCTGTACCTGCTTTTTCTCCATACCCCCCGATCCCTTTAGCCACAAGGGCCATATCTAACTTCTTCTTAAATATAGCCAATGAACCGGCCTCAACTGTTTCCTCTGGCAGAGAATTCCACAGATTCACCACTCTCTGTGTGAAGAAGTTTTTCCTCATCTCAGTCCTAAAAGGCTTCCCCTTTATCCTTAAACTGTGACCCCTCATTCTGGACTTCCCCAACATCGGAAACAATCTTCCTGCATCTAGCCTGTCCAATCCCTTTAGAATTTTATACATTTCAATAAGATCTCCGCTCGATTTTCTAAATTCCAGTGTGTATAAGCCTAGTTGATCCAATCTTTCTTCACATGAGAGTCCTGCCGTCCCAGGAATCAATCTGGTGAACCTTCTCTGTACTCTGTACTCCCTCTATGGCAAGAATGTCCTGAATAGTGGGAAGTTCACATTTACAGATGTGCTGGGCTGTCCACACCACTCTCTGCAGAGTCCTGCGATTGAGGGACGTGCAGTTCCCATACCAGGCAGTGATGCAGCCAACTAGGATGCTCTCAATTGTGCCCCTGTGGAAAATTTTTAGGATCTGGGGGCCCATACCAAACTTCTTCAACCATCTGAGGTGAAAGAGATGCTATTGTGCTTTTTTCACCACACAACCGGTAAGTACAGACCATGCGAGATCCTCAGTGATGTGGATGCCGAGGAACTTTAACCTTTTCACCCTCTCAACCCCGGATCCATTGATGTCAATAGGGGTTAGACCGTCTCCATTCCTCCTGTAATTTACAACCAGCTCCTTTGTTTTTGCGACATTGAGGGAGAGGTTGTTTTCTTGACACCACCGTGTTAGGGTGATGACTTCTTCTCTGTAGGTTGCCTTGTTATTAATTGAGATTAGGCCAATCAAAATAGTATTGTCAGCAAATTTAATAAGCAGATTGGAACTGTGGGTGGTGACACAGTCATGGGTATACAGGGAGTAAAGGAGGGGACTTGGTACACAGCCCGGAGGGGCTCCTGCATTGAGGGTCAGAGGGGTGGAAGTGAGTGAGCCCACTCTTACCACCTGCTGGTGATCTGACAAGAAGTTCAGGATCCTGCTAGTCAAGGCAGGGTGAATGTCAAGGTCTCTGAGCTTCTTGTTAAGCCTGGAGGGAACTGTGGTGTTAAATGCTGAATAGTAGTCCAAGAACAACATTCTCACATAAGCATCCTTCTTCTCCAGATATGTAATGACAGTGTGTAGAGCTGTGGCTATTGCGTAATATGTTGATCGGTGGTGTCAGTAGGCAAATTGTAGGGGGTCCAGTTTGGGTGGTAGCACGCTGCAGATGTAGTCTTTGACCAGCCTCTCAAAGCATTTGCTTATTATTGAGGTGAGTGTGACAGGATGCCAGTTGTTCTGACATTTTACCTTGATCTTTTTAGGTACAGGAACAATGGTGAATGTTTTGAAGCAGGAGGGCACTCTACACTGGGAGGGGGAAAGATTAAAAATTGGTAATGTTAGTTTCTCAGAATTTGAATAATTCGACCACAGACATTCATTTCCAGGGTTGCGGGGGGGGTGGGAAGTGCAGGTAGGCGGTTGTCGGCAAAGTCAATCCTCATTTCCATGGTCTTGGTAGCATTAACTCCAAGTTGTTTCGAGCACACCATATGGCAAGATGGTCTACCTCTCCTTGCTGAGACCAACTACAGTCATGTCATCTGTGAACTTTAGGGTTTTAATGGAGGTACAGTCAGTTGTATAACGTGAGAACAGGAGGGGTGAAAGAACACAGCACTAGTGGGAGCCTGTGCCTATAGAAAGGGTTATCATTGACAGATAAAGGTATGAGGAGTGTTTGATGGCTCTGGGCCTATACTCGCTAGGCCTGTACCAGTCAGGTTTATATAGGCTCCTGGTCACTTGCCCTCTGCAGAAGCTATGCCCTTAAAATGCAAGTGACAAAGTCTGAGGGGAATAGTGAAATGGCCACTTGTCAGTGAACCTCATAACAGCAGGTTCCACACAATCTTAGCATTGCCAGGCCTCAGTCAGAGAGAACATACAGTATTTCTTCCCAATAAATCAAAAAGTGAACGCCTTTGCACTTAGAACTTCCATTTCTGCTGCATAGACAACGTTTGAGGAATAACAACTTGTCTTTCCTACATCTGCTAACCTAAAAAAACTGTAAGAAGATGATGAACAGTTCGAAAAAGCTGACCCAAACAAAGGCACAGTTTATGGTGGATAGAGAATTGATTTTTCATTTATTGCATCAGAATTTCAAAATTCTTGCCAATAATTTGCAATATATTGGGTTGGTATTTATTGTAGATTGTACTTGAAATAAACATGCAGTCAGCACTAATAATTATGTATTTTTATAAATATTGTATATAAAAGATTATCATTACTTTGGTATCTTGAGTTGCTTTGACTGAATAAAAAGTTAAGATCATGGAGAAACTAAGTATTTTCATTAAAATTATAAACAGTTTATTATTGTTGGATCATTTGATTTTGGAACTGTATGGTGACTTTCTGTCAGAACTGGAAGAGAGTTGTAGAGATATGGAGTTCAGCAGCACAGCTCTTTGACCCACCATATCCATGGCAACCTTTGTGTCCATCCACAGTGATCTAATTCATCTGCATTAGGTATGTATCGCTCAGTGCATGGCCTATTTAAATGCCTGCCTAAACATTTCTCATGTATTGTGATACTATCTGACTCCATCAACTGGCAATGAGTTCCAGATATCACTCAGTCTCTGTGGAAACAATAACTTTCACTTCAAATACCCTGTAAATCTCCTTTTGCTCACCTTAAACCTTTTGTTTTTGAATCACAATATGAGAAAAAAAGGTTCTGATTGTATACCCTATCAATACCTCTTATAATTTTATGTACTGCATCAGATCACCCCTTTGCCTCCGTCAGAATCCTTCCCTATAACTAAAGTTTCCCAATGCAGGCAGGATCCTGGCCAAACTGCCTTGCACTCTGACTAGCATAACCACAACTAGTATGGTGACCAGATCTGTAGTTATAGCTGTAGATGTTCCTGAAGAAGAAGGAAGCAGAGTAAAAGAAGGCGCGGAATATATAAAGGTCAGATGGTTGGAGGTAGGTGAGAGCAAAACTCTCAAGAAAGAAGATGTATAAAGCTGAATAAAAGTGATGGGATATAGGATGAAGGTTAGCTATATTTGTCATATGTACATTAAAAAAATACAGTGAAATGCATCATTTTACATTTCAAATCAAATCAGTGAGGACTATGATAGGCAGTTCGCAAATATCAGCACACTTCCAGTGCCAACATACTAACCCTAACTCTAACCCATATGTCTTTGGAATATGGGAGAAAGCCAGGGCACCTGGAGGAACGGGGAGAATGGACAAACTCCTTATAGACAGTAGTGGGAATTGAACACTGATCTTACGGCTTTACACAAACTGTTGCAGTACCATTCTGCCCAATAGAAATAGCAGACAGACAGGGCAATGATGTAAAGGACACCTGAAGACCCACTACCATCTCCTGCTGTCCAAAACGCTGGGGTAATGGGTAACATCTGAATTTGTTGAACTTGCTGTTGTGTTTACAAATGGTTCCATCAGATATGAGGCATTGCTCTGTAAGCTCTCATTGAGGTTGATTAGAACAGTAGAGAGGCTGAATACCCAGATGTTAGAGTGGAGTCAGGAGAAAATAATAAATTAGCAAATTAATTGGGCATTCAAAAGATATTTTCAGCAACAAGGTCACTTAATCTGCATTTAGCTTCTCTGCTACAGTGAAGTAACAAAATTGAAAGCATTGCTCGAGGTTTATGATCAGTTTGCTATCTCCAAAGTATTCATGAAAATACATTCTGGAACTTGAGCAGACAAATAGAAAGCTGTATCATGGAATCATTTGAAACTTAGTAAATTTGCTGATGACACAAAAGTTGGGGGTGTTGTGGATAGTGTGGAGGGCTGTCAGAGGTTGCAGCAGCACATTGATAGGATGCAAAACTGAGCTGAGAAGTGACAGATGGAGTTCAACCCAAGTAAGTGTGAGATGGTTCATTTTGGTAGGTCAAATATGATGGCAGAATGTAGTATTAATGGTAAGACTCTTGGCACTGTCGAGGATCAGAGGGATCTTGGGGTCTGAGTTCATAGGGCATTTAAAGGTGCTGCACAGGTTGACTTTGAGGTTAAAAAGGTATACGGTTCATTGGTCTTCATCAATCGTGGGATGTTGCAGATGTATAGGACCCTGGTCAGACCCCACTTGGAGTACTGTGCTCAGTTCTGGTCGCCTCACTACAGGAAGGATGTGGAAGCCATAGAAAGGGTGCAGAGGAGATTTACAAGGATGTTGCCTGGATTGGAGAGCATGCCTTATGAGAATAGGCTGAGTGAACTTGGCATCTTCTCCTTGGAATGACGGAGAATGAGAGGTGACCTGATAGAGGTGTATAAGATGGTAAGAGGCATTGATCATGTGGATAGTCAGAGGCTTTTTCCCAGGGCTGAAGTGGCTAGCATGAGATGGCATAGTTTTAAGGTGCTTGGAAGTAGGTACAGAGGAGATATCAGGGGTAAGTTTTTTTACGCAGAGAGTGGTGAGTGCATGGAATGGGCTGCCAGCAACAGTGATGGAGGCAGATATGATAGGAGACTCCTGGATAGGTATGTGAAGCTTAGAAAAATGGAGGGCTATGGGTAACCCTAGGTGATTTCTAAGGTAAGGACATGTTTGGCGCAGCTTTGTGGGCTGAAGGGCCTGTATTGTGCTGTGGGTTTTCTATGTTTCTACTGGCCCCACATGGTATCCTATAAACAACTTATAACATACTCATACTGATAAACAGGGCAGACAGAATGCAATGAAGCAACAGTATCCCAAACCTCAAGAGAAGCATCTTCCATAGTTACAAATTAGTTCTTGCATTTTACATGGGAAGGAATATTTTAACAGAAACCACCGGCATATTTTCTCTCTTTTCTCTTTCCAATATTTTTATTACTTTCTACATAGAGGAATACAGAGTACAAGAAAGTGCATATAAAAGGTCAAAAAAGATATTTTTATCTTTACTGATGCCTACAGGATATGAGTGTAAGCTGGTGCTAGAATTGTATTTATTTTGACAGTAAGCCTGAAACCATCTTCTGATATAAGCCGTGCAGAAAAGAAATCAGTAATCTAAAATATAGATATATTTTTTTAATTTCTCTAGCATTATTAAGTAAACTTTCTCTAAGGTTCAAATTAATTTATTGCTGAATGAGGTTTACTACAAGCTCTCTTCAGGATTATACAAAATGTGCCATCATGCACTACAAGACAGACACTTCACTCTTGTTGGAATTTAATTATATTGATTTATGGAACTCCAAACATACAGAAATAAAATCCAGATTTAGAAAACAAACCATTACTTTCTAGAGTATCTCATTGTACAATCTATCTAGTTCATAAAAGGATAAAAAGATTCATCAAAACTCAGAAGTCACATTTGATGTTGTTTTTAAATTATTTACTACTGTGAGACTGATTACTTGAATGGTGAACAATGTTGTCCAGTGCAAAATTCTGTCCCATAACATGAAAGGGTATGGCAGAAAAATAATAAATCTCAAGGTTTTTAACCATTTGTATATTAAAAATAAATGTGTTTCCCGGAAACATTATATCACAGGAGAAAATGCAGGTAATCATTATCCTACTTTGCCAATATCCTACATTATCCCCGTCCTTATCTAAATGAGACTCTTCTTAATTCTTAAAACACTGTAAAGCTTTGTCATTCAAAAACTCTGCACACAAGTATATTAATATAAAAGGTACTTTCAGTACAGCATGAATGATTAAGGCAAGTAAATTTTGGTTTGGAAATACTCCTCATTCTCAAGAAAATTAAAAATCAGGCACTTAAAATTCTATAATTTATCAGAGATCATATCAGAACCCTACCACAACATAGTTCTTCTTTTTGAAGGTAGAAAATTACTCTTCAATCATTACATTTGAGATAAAGCAGATAAAATTATTTATTTCATAATAGCACAAAACCAAATACGGCATCTGATTAAGTTTCACCCATAACCATTTGAGGTAACATAAGGGCATAAATCCATGTCTTTCACATGCCTAATTCCCCATCCAATGCAGTCAGTTTCCCTACAGGACAATGTACCGTTCCTAACAAATTGTGCCCAAAAAGGAAACTCCAAATATGGTTGCATCCGCATCCTATCTACCCCACTGTGCTGCTGACTAACCATAACATTGTTAGATGTCCCTCAAATATTTTTACTGCATGCTAATGCCTATTGGAATAAGCATTGAAATAATTAGAATAATTTCAAATCTAGTATCTCACTGCAACATTCAAGATTACAGCAGTTTTGAATACAGTATATGACAGCTTTTATTTTAATTTTGAAGGTAAGCATAATGAATATTTATTTATATTGTTTGTGCAATGCACACAATTTGGTTTACCAATAGAATACAAACAACCATTGTACCAATAATATCGAAACAATCCATTCCCAATTTTGTTGTCTGTGAGGGCATGATTGACATCAGAATGCATTAAATATCTACAAGCCCATAGGTAGCAACAATTGGGGCTATTTAAATCATGTGACGAGCAGGAGTTAAAGTCAAATATGATAATTGCAATTAATTATACCACACCAAAAACATACCACAAACACAATAAATAATATAGAATCTAAAACAATATAGGAGATTATATACAATACAGAGGTTATACTGACCTTTTAACCTACTCTAAAATTAATCTAACTCTTCCCTCCTACATAGCCATCCATGTGCTTATTTAAGTGTCTTTTCAATATCCCTATCTGCCTCTACCACCGTCCCTGGCAGTGTATTCCAGCACTCTGTATATAAATCCTACATCTGACAGTTGGTTATCTATCAGCCAATGTATATAACCATTAATATTGAAGAATATACTAAATAAGTGGAGAAACTTTGGAAATACATCCTGACTACTAAATTACAAAAATGTGCTTAATGTCCTGGCATTTCCCCCAGAAAGGCAGATGGTCTATTAGAACACCACATTGGGAAACAATCCTGCAAACAACACCAGCAAAGTGAAGAAGTTGAAATTGAAATGTTTGATTTTCACAAGTCTGTAAAAGATGCATCTCAAGGTAATAAGTTGAGATCTGGCAAAGAGCTTTACCTCCTCATTTTCATATTTGCTGCTGACTTACTTCTTCCACAGTCATATCCATATTTCCATTTTCTCTGTCAGAATTGAGAGAAGCCATTTGGCCCATAAATTCTATGCAGAATCATGGAGCAAAACATTCCTCTATTAATATTCTCTGTAACATACTCTTCTCACATTCACATCAATTCTGCTCAGATTGACCCCCATCTTCTTTCAGTAGCCATTTAGCCTTCCAAACTCCACTTCATGGCATGGGAGGAAGCATGGGAGGAAATCTGCAGAGAGAATGAGCAACTTTCTCCCAATAGCATTGGATGCTGAAGTTGAATGCAGGTTGCTGAACCCGAACCTGTGAGGTGGCATCCCTTTCAGCTGCACGACTGTGTCACAATGAGATAAGAACATGGTCACAAACCTTCTTTAATACATGGCACTTCCTCACTAAAACTCCAGAAATATTGCAAAGGAAGTCATACAATAGCAGCATTTTAGATTATAGTAATGATTACAGGAGTCTGGTTCACCTCAGGTTAAGTGGAGTAGATGTAGTATTGGTCTGATTACAATTCATGCATCCTCTGTTTAAGAAAATGCAATACATATATACAATAGTGAACCTTTCCAATCATTCTCTTGCTTTCGCCAAGGATACAATCAGCATTAATTTGTGACATGAAGATCAGGAAGACAGCAGCTTTAAATAATATGACCATTGGGAGCTATGTAATGAACTCATTGGGCCTATGAGGGGTGCTGGGAACTACTGGGTTCCGACATTTATAGAGCACTTGAATTGGTTAGTTGTCATTTAATGAGAGTAGCTAATCGTTTAAAGTTCCCTGTGCTTTTCTCAAGCAAATTGCTCTTTGTAATATGGTCTCCTGATGCATTCTGTTTAAACTTGTTAAGTTTATTTTGATAGGTTCCGGTATTCTGTATTACTTGTAATATTTAAATCAACACCAGATTAGCGTTAATTTTCAGGGCCCTCGTTTTGAGAATGTGGTGTCACTTGGCCGAGCCATCAATATGTTTTTGGAATTATTATGAATAAACTGTGATTGCTGACCCTACATTGAAGTCTGTCTTTCCTCCACAGTTGGGTTTCAATATTGGCAGCACACATTGTGACAAGACATGTAAGATTTGAGTTTAATCTCATTCTTTATTCTCTGCATTTTCTTATCATCCATTTTCCCCACCCAGGTTCAACAACCCATGAATAGGATACTGCAGTGGCAGTTAACCAACCAACCCACACACCTTTGGAATGTTGAAGAAAACTCAAGTACGTGGAGGTAACCCACAAGGAGGACATGCAAGCTCCATATAGAAAGATTCTGAGATCAGGTTCGACCTCAACTCTGGTGTTGTGGTGCATCACCTCTACTAGCTGTGCCTCTGTGCCATTTGCACTTGGAGTATTGTGTGCATTTCTGGTTGCTCCATTATAGGAAGGAGGTGGAAAGTCTGGAGAGGGCGCTGAAGAAGTTTACCAGGATGCCTGTCTAGATTAAAGGATATGAGCTTCAAGAAAATGTTGGACAAACTTTGGTTGTTCTCCTTAGAGTGTTGGAGGCTGATGGAAGAGCAGATAGAAATGGCTAAAATTATGACAGCCATAGATAGGATAGAAAGGCAGGACATTTTCCCCAGGGTAGAAATGTCAATCATCAGAGGACATGCTTTTAAGATTAGAAGAAGAGAATTTAAAGGTGATGAGGGGGCAAGTTTTTCTTTATGCAGAGAGTCATAGATGCCTGGAATGGGTTACCATAAATAGTAATGAAAGCAGGCCGTTTTCCAGAGTTTAAAAAGCCTTTAGGCAGAGATGTACATGATGGGAATGCAGATATATGCATAATACACTTCCAGATAGAAGAGGAAAACATTTAGTATACCTGTAACTTGGCATGAAGGTTGGTACAAGATCATGGACTGAATGGATTGTCCAGTGTTGTACTGATCCATGTTTAATTTAGTAGTCTTCAGAATAAAATTGGATGTATAGGGAACTTGTAAGAGTTAAAAGGAATTACTACTCCATTAGGAAGATCTAACTGAGCCTGAATTATTTCTTCCCATTCTTTGGGGAACTTAGCAAAGAACAATCTCTGATAACCACTCCTGTTTGAAACAGCACAGCTTCCACCTTCTGAAGGCTTAGGGGAAAATCTTCCCGGATCTGTAGGGAATTGTTGGTAAATTGGTTTGTTATTGTCACATTTACTGAGGTACTGCGAAAACTTGTATATCGTTGTTACAGGCCAATTCATTACAATAGTGTAATTGAGGAAAAGCAGTCACAGAATGAAGTGTTACAGAGAAAGTACATTGCAGGTAAACGATAAGGTGCAAGGTTTTTTTCCAGCTACTCAAGCTATGTGTTCTCACATTAACCTAGATTATCTATGTTAAATCTGATTAACAAGAATCTACCTGGAATTATGGAATCATCAATCCCTGATGTTAAAGTTGGTCCGATATGGAATAAAATTAGAAATGCTAGAAACCCCATTTAATGCAAATGTCTGCTGGTTGAGGTGATAAGCTCTTTTAAAACAAAACCTTAATTTAGTTATTCCTAAGTGTGTAAATGTGTCTTAACGTATTTTACCTTTTACAAACAATACAATTTTTTTTTAAGTATTAGTTTTACCTTCAAGAGGACCATAACCTAGAAATGGTTTGGAAGGTTGTGTGCCTCGATGACCCAGAGAGCCATGCTGGCCGGAGTCAGGCCTTTATGCTTTTGCTCCTGGTAGGGTCATGCCAAATAGGTCAAAGGGTAGATGACAGACTAAGAGTGATTCACTGGTCCTACAGGCTCGGGGGTTCAGCTCAGGGCTAACAACCCTGACTGGTAAAACAAAATTGCTATAGAAACAACAATGAAGAATTCTTCTACATCTAACAGAGACAGTATCCCTGAGTCTCCACCTGTGACTTACATGACTGACAGTAGTGAAAACCGAGAGGAGGCTACTGACATGGTGAAGAAAGCCCTGAACACCAGGAGAGGAGGAGGACTTTCGTCGCTGCTCTAAAAGCCAGCTGAGTAACAGGTAGTAATGATAAGTGGATTAGTCAGTTTTAATAATTTTATTAAATTTACTCATAGGCTTTGAGAGAAACCAAACTTCCTGCTGAATATTTTGGTGATGGACATCAGCTGTGCATAGACTTGCATCTATTGGCCTTTTGGTGATCATTGCTATCTCAAGTGTGCGGAGGACTGATCTGATTGTCCACATGAGCTGGACCACATGTATCATCGGACTGATATTGTCAAAAGGTGGGCGTAAGAGCAGACCCAAGTGCAAGGCACAGACACTGAAGTACCAGGGAGAGGACTAGGTGTATTGAGAAAGCAAGGGAAGTGGGGAAGAAACGACGCTGGACAAGACGTAGGCCCTGGACAAGACTAGGAGACAGGACATGGGCTAGGACTAGAGTAGGAAAATGGGACCTGGATGAGGAACTAGGAACCTGGACAAGGACTCCGAGCCAGAGACTGGACAGGGACCTGGAACCTGGGTCTTGACTTGGGCTCAGACTCCGGATCCAGGCGGGGACTGGAAGTGGGGGCAGGACGAGGGACTCCAGGGCTGGACGTGGACATGAAGCTTAGACTTGGTCTTGATCGAGGGAGAGCAGGAACGCAGAGCCTAGGTTGAGGGAGAGCAAAGCAGAAGCAGGGAGAGGCATAGCTAGACACAGACACTAGCCCTGGACGAGACCAAGACTCAGGGCCTAGGCTACAACTTAGACACAGACTGGAACCTCCTCAGAGCCTTGGACATGAGCACAGGAACACTGAGCCAGGACCCCTCCTTGGGAACAGGACATAGGGCTAGGGCTTTACACAGAATCAGGACCCCACCTTGGGGAAAGGACATAGGGCCAGGACTCATACTCAGACACTAAACACAGGGACACAAAGAGACAGTTCCAAGCTCAACAATAGATAGTTCCTTCTGTTGGCGTGGCAAGATTCCAGTCTCACTCCGGCAATACACTTGACAGCAATACAGGTGAGGACGCAGACATGGGTAGCAGGCAGGGCTTCAGAGGGAAGGAAGGGAACAGCCCAGCCTCAGGGTAATGGCAAAAACAGCCTGACTTACCCAAAAGAGGCAAGGACAGGAAGGTACAGATCTCACCACAGGGTAGCAGTAAGGACAGCCTGACCTACCCCCACAGAGGCAAGGACAGGATACTAACAAGACAAACCAGCAACCACACTCAAACTCAGGGTCACTTATATTCAAGCCCCAATGTAAGAATCAGGTGCCTGTGATTAAGCCCAACTGAAACAGCTGACAGCCAGAAGACCCGGAGTCCGGAGTCCACGGACCAGACCATGACAGATATAGCACAATATGAGTCATTTCTGTAATCTCTGAATTGATGACAGAGGAACTCAGTCCAGTGACACATGGTTGTATTTGCTAATGAAACTGTAATATTGAGGAGAACACATTCTCTGGTCATTGTGCAACTGCATCGTCAATGCCGTAAGAAGGCTTATATTGCTCATTGCTGTTGCTCTGCACATGCAATGGTTCTCCTTCACTTACTCTGAGTTAAGCTTTGGCATTTTGCTCAGGTCAGCTCATAAGCTAAGACTTAATAGCTCCAGTGATGTTATGTCTTTTAACTATAGTTCTTCAGTTTAGTTCGCTAGAGCATCATTAGAACAGCTCGTTGCTGTGTAATGCATCATCTGTTTTTAGCTAAGCCAGCAGATGGTGCATTACACAGCAACAAGCTGTTAACACTCATGATGATAAAGAACATGCCTCATTGGTTCCAAATGCATTGAAATATAGAATGTAACTTGGACAGCCCTGTGCTCCCATTTGGAGGAGAAATACATGATGGTATGTTACAAAATAGAGATAAGTTAACCACTGTAAGCAACACTACCATTATTAACAACACGCTGGACAGCTGTCAAGTGTGCTTACTGTCCTGTTGCAAGCCCTCACTTCAGGAAGTCTGATCACCTGGCTGTATTTCTACTCCCTGAGTATAGGCAGAGACGGAAGACTTCAGCACCAGCAGTGAGGACCAAGAAGGTTTGGACAAGGAAGCACAGGAGCACTCTCAGGACTGCTTTGAATCGGTGGATCGGGCTGTATTCAGGGGTTCATCTTTGAAGCTGGATGAGTATGCCGTAGTAGTTACTGACGACATTAAAACCTATGTGAATGAGTGTGTACCTTCACAAACTGAAAGTCGTGGATGGACCAAGAGCTTCATTGTCTGCTGAGAGTTAGATCTGCGGCATTGAAGTCTGGTGAGCCTGGTCTATACAAGAAAACCAGGTATGACTTGTGGAAGGCTATTTCGAGGGCAAAGATTCTGAGCAAGGTTGGAGGTGACATCAGATGCATGTCAACTCTGGCAGGGGTTTGCAGGACATTACTTCCTACAAAGCGAAACCCAATAGCATGAATGGCAGTGATGCTTCACTACCAGACAAGCTCAATACCTCCTATGCCCGCTTTGAAAGAGAGAATATTGCCACAGCTGGGAAGATCCCTTCTGAACCCAGGGACCCCGTGATCTCAGTGTCGGAGGCCAACGTCAGGCAGTCTTTCAGGAGGGTGAACCGTCGCTAGGTGGCAGGCCCTGATGGAAAACCTGGTAAGGCTCTGAAAGCTTGTGCCAACCAACCGGTGGGAGTCTTCAAGGACATTTTCAATCTCTCACTGCTAACAGATGGGTTCCCACTTGCTTATAAAGGGCAACAATTACATCAGTGTCCAAGAAGAGTAGTGTGAGCTACCTGAATGACTATAGTCCAGTTGACTCATGTCAACGGTGATGAAGTGCTTTGAGAAGTTGGTCTTGGCCATAATGAACTCCTGCTTCAGAAAGTATGTGGACCCACTGCAATTTGCCTATTGTCACAAATGGGTCTACAGCAGACACAAGCTCAAAGTCTTTTCACATTGCCCTCGATCACCTGGACAATACAAACACATATGTTAGGATTCTGTTCATTGTCTATAGCTCAGCATTTAACACCATCATTCCTACAGTCATTATCAAAAAGCTACAGAACCTTTGTCTCTGTGCCTCCCACTGCAAATGGATCCTCAACTTCGTAACCGGCAGACCACAATCTGCATTTTGGTAAAAATATCTTCTAGCTGACGATCAACACTAGCGCACCTCAGAGAGGTGTGCTTAGCCACTGCTCTACTCTCTATATACCCATGACTGTGTGACATGGTATAGCTCAAATGCCATCTATAAATTTGCTGATGATACAAGCATTTTTGGCAGAATCTTAGTTGGAGATGAGAAGGCATACAGGAGTGAGATATACCAGTTAGTTGGGTTATGTAGCAGCAACAATTTTGCACTCACTGTCAATTAGACAAAATCTGTCTGTGGACTTCAGGAAGGGTATGACAAGGGAACACTAACCAGTCCTCATCAGAATTGGAGAGAGTGAGCAAATTCATGTTCCTGAGTGTCAAGATTTCTGAGGATTTATAACACTTCTGACTTTTTCTAAATTTAAACATAACATAGTTTGAGAGAACCAAATGTGGTGGGAGGATTAATCTCCTTCCAATTCAGCAAAATCGATCTTTTAGCCATCAACGTGAGAAATGTAATCATCCGACGCGCTGAAGAGATTAAATGGTGTGGTTCTATCATTGGTAAACCAAAAATTGCCGTAATAGGATGAGGTTGTAAATCAATATTCAAATTAGTTGAAATAATATCAAAGGTATTTTCCCAATATTTTTTCAAAGCGGAAAATGACCAAAACATTTGAGTTAAAGAAACGGTCTCAGAATGACATATGTCACATACTGGACTTATATGAGAATAATAATGAGCTAGTTTATCCTTAGACATATGGGCCCTATGAACTATTTTGAACTGTATCAACAAATGTTTAGCACATATAGAGGATGAATTAACTAATTGAAATTTTTTTTCCAATTTTTCAATAGGTAAGGTAAGCTTAAATTCCCTTTTGCAATCATTTTTAATTTATTAGATGCATCTGAACAAATTTTCATAATTATTTTGTAGATAGATGCTATGGACCTTTCTATGAAGGATTTAAATCTAAGATTTTTTCCGAACTATCTGTAGACTATAAGTTCATGAAAGTAGGAAGGACGGTATTTTAAAAGTTTCTAACCTGTAAATAACTAAAGAAATAAGATGTAGGTAAATTATATTTGTTAGATAATTGTTCAAATGACATGAAACAATTATCCAAAAATAAATGACAAAATCGTGAAATACCTTTAGTTTTCCAAATCAAATAGGCTTGATCTATAATAGAAGGATAGAAAAAATAATTAGACAAAATAGGACTTGCTAGAATAAATTGTCAACCCAAAAATTTCTGAAATTGAAATCATATTCATAAAGTATATTAAACTATTGGATTATCTAATTGTTTATAGAATTATTTATAGAAAAATCAGAAGTGTTATATATGACTCTTCTATTAAATATGGTCAGACTTGGAGGCCTTTTATTCAACGCTTTCATATGATGTGATTTGACCTCTTTCCAACCTATTTTTGTGTTAGTATATGCAGGGAGGTTCAGGGTGGGTGACACTAATGGTCTTGTTTTTTTTTATGCTATAAACAGCCCATGTTCTTTTCTTTTCTGTTAGGCTAGTATTGGTTAGTTTGGTATTTTGAGGGGGGGGGTTGGTTTTTTCTTCTTTTTTTGTCTTTTTGGATATGTTAATCCTTTTTTTGTGAACTCTACATTTGTATTTTGAACGTTTTGGGATTACCTTCGAACAAATTGAATATATAACTATATATGTTATCTATTAACAATGTAATCCCAAAAATTGTGTAACAATATTATGTATATCCACTATTTTGATATTAATAAAAAGAAAAAAAAAGACTTCTGAGGATCTATCCTGGTCCCAACGTATCGATACAGCTATAAAGAAAGCAAGACAGCAGCTATATTTCATTCAGAGATTGATTAGATTTAGTTCATCACCTAAAACTTCTACAGATGTACTGTGGAGAGCATTCTAACAGGCTGCATCGCTGTCTGGTATAAGGGGTGGAGGACTACCATACTGGATCAAAAGAAGCGAGAGAAAGCGGTAAAATTAGTCATCTCCATCTTGGGTACTAGCCTCTGTAGTTCCAAGATACCTTCAGGGAGCTGTGCCTCAGAAAAGTGATGCCCATTATATGCCCTCTTATTGTTACTTTCAGGAATGAGAGGTACAGAAGCCTAAAGGCACTCAGTCAGTGATTCAAGAACAGCTTCTTCCCCTCTGCCATATGATTCCTAAATGGATATTGAACCCATGGACATTAACTCACTTTTTTATTCTGTTTTTGCACTATTTTTAATTTAACTATTTAATATACATATATATACACCTACTGTAACTGATTTACTTCTTTTTCTATATTATCATGAACTGCAGTGTACTGCTGTCGCTAAGTTAACAAGTTCCATGACATATGCTGGTGATGTTAAGCATGATTCTGATTGCAATTCTGATATTACATAAAGTTGGTGCAATTAATGCAAAATATCCTTTAGGTTTTAGCAACCACTTGTTGCTGAGTTTCTGATATTTTTAGTGTGGAATCCCGATGATGAAATGCAACTGTTTAACAAAATTATTACTTCATTCCTACATTGTTGTAAACTAACAGACAGAACACGTTCACTGGTATTAGAAAAGAGATAATAAGTCAAGTGCAGTGATATTATTAATTGATCAAAACATTTGCAGTATCATATTTTCAAAACAGCTGTGAAGGGATTAGGTTATCATCTGTGGTTTAAATAACCAGACTCTTAAATTGAATAGATGGATGCATGGAGGCTATTTGTTTCATTCCTTGCATGTCACATATGTACAGTATTTAGTTAAATCCTTATCATCAGCTGGTTTTGATTACAGTTATTTAAAGATGTAATCATTTTTGGAATTTACAGTTAGCAGTTTAGGGCTCAGAGACTTCATTTGCTTGCACTTAATATTTATCCCAGCACTAAAAGCCTTTTGAAATGCAATCGCTCTTCTAGGCTACTTTTTAATTATCTTCTGTTGAATTTCATGACAATTTTATGGTATTCTAAGACAACAAAACAGCCAAAATGTATACATTTATTAAATTTGCTCTTTACCTGTGCTGTATTAAATTTTGTAAAACATTGAATGTCTGAACAGTTCAAAATGACAATTTAACTCTTTCTGAGCTCACAACCTGTGGAGTGTCTGCACAATGTAAACACTGTGAGTCTGATAATATCTGCAGATGGATTCTTTCTTATTCTCAGGCCCCATTAATGTCAGGATGTCTGTTAATGACTAAATGTCTGTTGGTCACTATGTTTGCTAGGTTGATGGATTCTTAGTGTCTGCCAAGTTAGCTTGATAGATTCTTTTTTGCATTTGGGCTTATCACTTATATATAATATTAATCTTCTTTGAAAGTCCAAAGGAATCCTAAGCCCAAAACATTGGTGGATTGATGGATAAGGAGTGACCATTAAAGAATCTAAATAATTTATAAGGCTATATTGAACACTGTTAATGAACACAAGTTGTTTGAATGAAAGAAACCAGGCTGAGTTAATAGTATGAGAGCAAAAGATCAAAGAGTTTGCCTGTCTCTATGTGCCTCTGTATGCTTGTGGAACTGGTATTTATTGGGGTATCCTTCGTGAGTTTGTCAGACTTCAACTGAGGACCAGAATTCATGATGGTGCCTAGGACCCAGGGAAGGTTACATGTGTGAGTCAGGATTCAGTGTTTCCCTGACAACAACAACAAACAAGTGGTGACTAACAATCATAAGGCCCGAAGTCTTTATGGAACTCCTTGTGACATACTACATGGTATTTTGTGTGGTTTATTTGTGCTTCCTATTTTCTGATAATAAATTAGGCTTAATTTAATTTGTTGTACTTGTACCTGGTCACTCAAGTAATGTGGGTTTGATCAACCAGCCCATTACATTATCTCTACTCAGTTTCTTTTGCCTTTAAATTATTTTTTCATGATAAGCTTTGAAAGGTAGTTATACTTTGCTTCATAAAGAATCATCACTGGTTAGTTGAAAATTTAGCTTTGGAAAAGGAATTCATGAACTTTTGAAATAATTGTTAAAAATGTTTGTAGATTTTGTCCCATTCCCCCACCCTTGGATGGCATTAATAGATATTTTGAAACTAGCTAAATCATATGAAAAGTAACAAAATAAATATAAATATTTCAAGACAAACACTTATACATGAATTTTCACTGAAAGATTTCAGATTGGGATGTTTCTGAGCAAGTAAGTGTTATACGTAGGACCGATGGATTAGATGTTTGGGACATTACGTGCTCCATCTGTTTGTGCATGGGTCCCATTGGAGATACTCCAAATTCCAAGATGCTCTTTCTCCATTCTGATTGGTAAAGAGCTAAGGATTCCCATGAAGATATTACAATTTTTAAGGACAGTTTGAGAATGCATTTGAAGTATTTTCTTGGTCTTCCTGAAAACCCCTCTATAACCCTAATTCAATAGAGCACTTGCTCTGCGAATCCAGTTTCATGCAAAACAACGTGGTGAACCTATCGGCTGGTCTAAGCCTCAGTGCTGGAGATGCTGGCCTTGTTAGAATACTGATATTGATTCACCTGTGAAAATGAAATGGGTGGTAACTCTCCAGTGCTTTGAAATACCTAGTATAGGTTGTCCTGTGTATTTGAAGCAGTCAGGAAGGTGGAGGTATTTGCTGCTCAGTAGGATGAGTTTGGTGCCTGGTCTGATTGGGTCATCTTTGAATATTCTTTTTGGCAGTCAGCTGAGGGCTGAGTTGATACACCGGAGGCAACAATGAATTTTAAACGCAAGAAATTCTGCAGATGCTGGAAATTCAAAGCAACACATACAAAATGCAGGAGGAACTCAGCAGGTGAGGGACAAATATGGAAATGATTAAACAGTTGAGGTTCTGGGCTGAGACTCTTCTTCAAGACCATAATGAATGGTGAATGCTGTCATTAATGGGAACGAACCTCTTACCAGACTGGAGATGAAAAAGTTTGAGTAATATCCTATTTCTCTTAACGATTAATAAGCCGGCAGGAATAATTTTGGACATTTAATGGAGAATTTCAGTAAAATATCTTGAGAAGGTGGTGGGAGTGAAATGGCTATGTGTTGGACTCTAATTAGGATTGTGTAGCTGACAGAGAATGAGAATAAATTCTGTGAAATGCTAAACTTAAATAAGATTCTCCATAGAATCTTCATGTTCTAGGAAGATTAAAAAATACAGTGAACTCTGATTGGAGTTGCTCTTGATAGATGATACATTTTAATGGATGAAATCTGTGTTTTGATCCGGGGATACAGTAGAGGAGAAAAATTGTAATGATAGTAACAATGGCACTCAGGAGGACACCAGAAAGACTAATTAAATGTGGAGTTGTTTTCCATTGAGAGCAAACACATTCAGCTAAAGGGTAAAAACTAAGTAAAATATTATATTCATCGTGATCAAAGCTGAACTGTAAAAGCATGCAATGCCTTCTTCCCTTTGATTCTGAGACTTTAATATTCATGACAGTTTTAGTGCTTCTATTTGACCATGTGCACTAAACTAAGAAGTATTTTTAGCCCATCTGGTGTACGAAAATTATCTGGCATACAAACAAATGCGAAGAGAAAAATGAATGACATTTGCAGTCATGGGTAATACATAAAGACCAGACTCAAGATGAAAAGTAATATGATTTTTGGCTTTTCAATCCCAGTAGTAACTAATATTCTTTAACATTTGTCCTTTCAAACAGAAGTATTACAAAAATGATTTAGTACTGATGAAACCTGTGATTTTCAGCACTAAGATAACATGCCTAGGAACACCAGCTTTACTATGCAATAAGCCAATCTAAACAAGTATGCTGTCTCTGGGTCAGAATGCTAGGACCACCTTTCCTGGAGAACACTCCACAGCAAACAGCTGTGGAAGAAAATGACATAATAAAACTGACAAATTGATAAATACATCTGGCTTAATATAGAGCTGGAGGAGTAAAGGAAGCTGAAGCTGGAAGTTAAATTGTTCATTGTACTTAAAAAAAATGTGACATTTGCTTCTCACAGCCAACAATGTAGGCTTTTAATTTACAACAGCAAATAAATGGATATTAATTTCCTGCTGGGATATATTATGGGTGTTTGCATCTAAAGAGATGGCTATTTAGATAGATGCTGGGATTCAGGAAAGACGATCAATTGGCTTTAATTATATTATTTCAATTGAGTTGTAAGGTGGCTACACTGTTATTGTACTTGCATATCAGTGAGTGTCTTCTACTGTCAAGCAACCTGGCTAATAACATGACACAGTTAACTTAGGAAACTTGTGATTATGTAGGAGTCTCCTCTTCACTGCAGCGCTTATATTTTGTCAGAAAAGCAATTCAAAGATATTGACACTTTAACTAATTAGTTTCCAATGATTGCTGGTTTAGATCTACATGACATATCAGAATCAGAACCAGATCAGAATCAAGTTTATTTTCACCAACATGTGTCATGAAATTTGTTAACTTAGCAGCAGCAGTTCAATGTAATGTATAATATAGAAGAAATAAAAGTATAAATAAATAAACAAACAAACAAATAAATTACAGTGCACATATATATATTGAATAGATTAAAAATCATGCAGAAGCACACATAACATATATACTCAAAAAGTGAGGTGATGTTCATGGGTTCAATGTCTATTTAGAAGCTGCCGAGAGGAAGAAGCTGTTCCTGAATTGCAGAGTGTGTGCCTTCAGGTTTCTGTATCTCCTACCTGATGGGATCCCTAGAAATGGACGCTGCCTTTCTAAGACACCACTCCTCGAAGATGTCTTGGGTACTTTGTAGGCTAGTACCATAGATGGAGCTGACTAAATTTACGACCCTCTGCAGCTTTTTTCAGCCTGTGCAGAAGCGCGCCCCCCCCCCCCCATACCAGACAGTGATGCAGCCTGTCAAGATGCTGTCCATGGTATATCTATTAAAGATTTTGAGTGTTTTTGTTGACATACCAAATCTCTTCAAACTCCTAATGAAATAGGGTCGTTGTCTTGCCTTCTTTATAGCTTCATTGATAAGTATGTAGGGCCCAGTTTAGGTCTTCAGAAATCTTGACGCCCAGGAACTTGAAAGAGCTCACTCTCTCCACTTCTGATCTCTCTATGAGGATCGGTAAGCGTTCATTTGTCTTACCCTTTCCTGAAACCCACAATCAGCTTATATAAATACATGCTATAGATTTCTCCCAGTGAATCTTCTGAGGCACTGATTCAAGTATGTATGTATGTCATAAGTTCTTCCCTCATTGCTGAGCTATTCATTGAGGTAAGCTCTAGCTTATGAACAACTACAGTGTTGTAAATATTCTATTGCCCTGAGGTCAGCAGTCACCTGCTTCTGTGACACACACTGGTTGTTTAAGAGTGGTCATGGGTGCAGTGTCTTGCTGGGAGGCTGTGCTGGATCTTGGCCCATTCGTGAGAAACAGGTCACAGCTTTGACTGCCAGTGTTGCACTGCTCCTATGTTGAAACATCACATATATTGACATTTATAAATATTCAACATCAGTTTAACAATGTTGATCTTATGATCTTATTTAAATTTAAAGATTAATAGACTAAATACAAACACACACACATGCACACACAAAGGGACGTGAAAAGCCAAAAATTATTGAACCATAATACTGAAATAAGAAGTGAATATATAAAATATTAGCACAGAAGGACAGTTTAGGATGTGTAGCTAGCCTGAAGACTACCCTATAGGCTCCATTTAGGAATGGCCTGTTTATGGACACATGCTAGTGGATCTCACCCAGAAATTGAAAGATGGAACTGAGGAAATAAAGTTACCTCAGTGATGAACACTGGATAAGAAAGACTAAACTGCACGGTTATGTCTACATATTTGAAACAAGGCAGAGTATCCAGTGTATGCTCAAAGTTTAGAGTCATAGAGTCATAGAAATGTACAGAACAGAAACAGGCCCTACAGCTCTTACAATTTAGACTGCATGCTCCCATCAACCTGCACCGGACATAGCCCTTTATACACCTACCATCCATGTACCTATCTAAACTTCTCTTAAACGTTGCAATCGAGCTTGCATGCACAATGTGCTGGCAGCTCACTCTACACTCTCACAACTCTCTGTGTGAGGAAGTTTCCCTTCATGTTCCCTTTAACTTTTCACCTTTCACCCTTAACCCATGACATCTGGTTGTAGTCCCGCCCAATCTCATTAGAAAAAAGCCTGCTTGTATTCATCCTATGTATTCTCCTCCTAATTTTGTACACCTCTATCAAATCTCTCCTCAATCTTCCACATTCCAAGGAATAAAGTCTATTCAATCTTTCCTGAGTACTCACATCCTCCAGACCCGGCAACATCCTTATGAATTTTCTCTGTACTCCTTCAACCCAATTTGCATCCTTCCTGTAGGTAGGTGGCAAAACTGCACACAATACTTCAAATTAGGCCTCACCAATGTCTTATACAACGTCAACGTAACATCCCATCTCCTGTATTCAATAGTTTTTTTTTATGAAGGCCAATGTGCCAAAAGCTTCTTTAATCGGCTTAACTACCTGTGACACCACTTTCAATGAATTATGGACTTGTACTCCCAGATCCTTTTGTTTAATTACACTGTTCTACCTCATGCCTTACGACCTACCCTGGCAGATCCTACCAAAGTGCAACATCTCACACTTGTCTGTATTAAATTCCATCTGCCATTTTTCAGCCCATTTTTCCAGCTGGTGCAGATCCCACTGCAAACCATGATAGCCTTCTTTGTTATCCACTACGCCCCCAACCTTGGTGTCATCTGCAAATCTACTGATCCAGTTAACCACATTATCATCCAGATCATTGATATAAATGACAAACAACAACAGACCCAGTACTGATCCCTACGGCACTCCACTAGTCACAAGCTTCCAGTCAGAGAGGCAACCACCTACTACCACTCTCTGGCTTCTTCCACAAAGCCAATGTCTATTGAAATTCATTACCTTGTCTTGAATGCTGAATGACTGAACCTCCTTGACCAACCTCATCTGAGAGACCTTGTCGAATGCTTTGAAAAGTCCATGTGGACAATATCCCCTGCCTTGCCTTCAACAACTTTCCTGGTAACATCCACAAAAAACTCTATAAGATTGGTTAGGCATGACCTATCACCCACGAAGCCATGCTGACTAACCTTAATCAGTCCACTTATATATCCAGTCCTGCAGAATAACTTCCAATAACTTTCCCACCACTGGTGTCAGGCTCACTGATTACAGAGCAACATTAGCTGTCCTCCAGTCCTCTGGAACCTCACCTGTCACTAAGGATGATTTAAAAATCTCTTCTGGGGCCCCAGCAATTTCTTCACTTGCCTCCCACAGGGTCCAATATTAGTTACTGTTTCAAATTTGCTCTAACTGGCTTACCAAGTGTCTAGCGAAGGTAGTGTTCATAAATTGATTTTGTTAGCATGGAAGTTAAAGTCAATTTTGCAGAATTTCAGTTAGCTATTATGAATGAAATTCAAAATAGTCAAATGTGATATCCTGCAATTTGGTGCCAGATTTGTAAAAAGAAAATTCTCAGTAAATGTAAAATTTTGGAAACACTAGAATTCCAAAAGTTTAATGGGACTTGAAAGCTCATGTACATCAATAAACGGGATGTCATTGATAGCTTCAAAGAAAAAAATTAAAGGCTAATGGAACTCTATATTCAAAGGACTGGAATGCAGGGAGGTTGAAGTTATGCTGTAATTTTATATGATCCCATAGAACCACAGAACTATAGAGCATTACAGCACAGAAACAGGCCTTTTGGCCCTTCTTGGCTGTGCCGAACCATTTTTCTGCTTAGTCCCACTGACCTAATCCTAGCCCATATCTCTCCAAACCCCTCTCATCCATATACCTGTCCAAGTTTTTCTTAAATGTTAAAAGTGAGCCTGCATTAACTGCTTCATCTGGCAGCTCCCACTACTGTCTGTGTGAAGCCCATCTCAATGTTCCCTTTAAACTTTTCCCCCTTCACCCTTAACCCATGTCTTAGCCTCAGTGGAAAATGCCTGCTTGCATTCACTCTATATATACCCATCATAATTTTATATACCTCTATCAAGTCTCCCCTCATTCTTCTACGCTCCAGGGAATAAAGTCCTAACCAATTCAACTTTGCTCTGGAACTCAGTTTATCAAGTCCCGGCAACATCCTTATAAACCTTCTCTGCACTCTTTCAAACTTGTTAATATCCTTCCTGTAATTCGGTGACCAAAACTGTACACAAAACTCCAAATTCAGCCTCACCAATGCCTTATACAACCTCACCATAACATTCCAACTCTTATACTCAATACTTTATAAAGACCAATGTACCAAAAGTTCTCTTTACTACCCTATCTACCTGTGACGCCACTTTTAGGGAATTTTGTATCTGTATTCCCAGATCCCTCTGTTCTACTGCACTCCTCAGTGTCCTACCATTTACCTTGTGTGTTCTACCTTGGTTTGTCCTTCCAAAGTGCAATACCTCACACTTGTCTGTATTAAACTCCATCTGCCATTTTTCAGCCCATTTTTCCAACTGGTCCAGATTTGAAAACCTTCCTCACTGTCCACTGCACCTCCAATCTTTGTATCAGCAGCAAATTTGCTGATCCAGTTTACCACATTATCATCCAGCTCATTGATATAGATGACAAATAACAATGGACCCAGCACTGATCCCTGTGGCACACCACAAGTCACAGGCATCAACTCAGAGAAGCAATCCTCCACTACCACTCCCTGGCTTCTCCCATTGAGCCAATGTCCAATCCAATTTACTACCTCATCATGTATACCTAGCGACTGAATCTTCCTAACTAACCTCCCGAGTGGGATCTTGTCAAAGACCTTACTGAAGTCCACGTAGACAACATCCACTGCCTTCCCTTCATCCACTTTCCTGGTAACCTCCTTGTAAAACTTTAATATATTTGTTAAACATGACTTGCCACGCACAAAGCCATGTTGACTCTCCCTAATAAGTCCCTGTCCATCCAAATACTTGTGGATCCTATCTCTTAGTACTCCTTCCAATAATTTACCTACTACAGACCTCAAACTTACCGGCCTATAGTTTCCTGGATTACTTTTTGAGCCTTTTTTAAACAACGGAACATGAGCCAACATCCCAGTTGGATCACAATTCTTAATTGGCTACATATCCTAATCTGTCCTTCTGTGCTAATATTTTATATTTTATTTTTCAGTATTATGGTTCAATAACTTCTGTCTTTTCACATCCCTTTGGGTGGAGCCAAAGATCAATTCTAATTCTTGGAGCCTTTTCTTTCACTTTATTCTTTTCTGGAATTATGATTTATGAGGCCTTTTCTCCATACATCTTTTATGGAACTTTGCAAGTTAAAGTCTTTTTTACATTTGCTTGTGGGGAGAAAAAAAAATTAGAGGCCATCAACATAAGATACCCTTTAAGAAATCTAATAGGGATTTCAGAAGGAAGCTGTGTGTGATGAGAATGTGGCACTACTCTCACAATGAGTTTATTGTTGGCAATATGAAACAGAGGCTTGATAAGCATGTGAAAGGAAAATGGAAGGGAAGTTTTTACTCTGCATATCTTCGGCAGTTATATTTAACCTATCAGGTTCCTGATGTTCTTAACAGAAGTTGTGCAATGCGGTACAATCTTAAATATGGAATTTTCAGAGTAAAGCTTTCAAACTCATCACTATTCACACACAGCGTGTGTTGTTTCCAAAGCCTGGCCATTGTACAAGCAAGTGGAGACTGATGCTCAAATCAAACCAGTGAATGCAGTTGCACCGGGGAACATCTTATCTCAGAAAAGCAACTGAAACTAGTCTCCAAAATACAATCCCCCACAAAAAAGAAAACCTGTGAAATTCCCAGACGTTCACTTAGAACAAAACCACATTATCAGGTTAATTATTATCAAATGAGAGAGGCTTCATGGACAACATACCTGGAAGCTGGCTATCAGATGACATCAACTGATTAAAAAGAACTATTGCCTCAAGTTTACTGCTTGTTCATTATTATTCTGACACTGTTTAATTCCACCTGGACAGAAAATTCTGAACATTTTTATCCTATTATCACACTTTTGAAAGAACATAAAACCTTGTCTAAAATGGAAGTGTGCAGGAGTCCCTTGCCATTTTGATGAGCTACAGAATGACTTACATTTGTGCAGAGAATGTAAACTATTGTGTTTATAACTAGTGCAATGTATGGGCCCTATGACAATTTACACATAATTCTGGGAACTGAAAGCAAGCTGTGAACTAACCTTCAAGACATGACGGGAGTTCATAAAAGAAATCTCAGCTGGAACCCCTGCTGGATATACTGACACAACCTGGGACTTTTAAACAAGTTCACCCCAATACAAACGTTGATGTAAGGGGATATTTCCTCTTTAAGAAGAGCATCGATAGTAGCTATGGACCAAAAATATTGAAGGTATCGGAATCAGGTCAGAATCCGAATCAGGTTTGTTATCACCGGCATGTGTCATGAAATTTGTTAACTTAGCTGCAGCAGTTCAATGCAGTACATAATATAGAAGAAGAAGAAAAAAAACAATTAATAAATAAATAAGTAAATCAATTTCAGTATATGTATATTGAATAGATTAAAAATCATGCAAAAAACAGAAATAATATATATTAAAAAAAGTGAAGTAGTGTTCAACGGTTCAATGTCCATTTAGGTTTCAGATGGCAGAGGGGAAGCTGTTCCTGAATCGATGAGTGTGTGCCTTCAGGCCTCTGCACCTCCTACCTGATGATAACAGTGAGAAAAGGGCATGCCCTGGGGGCTTGTGGTCTTTAATAATGGACGCTATCTTTCTGAGACACCACTCCTTGAAGATGTCCTGGGCATTTTGTAAGCTAGTACTCAAGGTCAAGCTGACTAAATTTACAACCCTCTGCAGCTTCTTTCAGTCCTGTGCAGCAGCCCCTCCATACCAGACAGTGATGTAGACTGTCAGAGTGCTCTCCACTGTACATCTGTAGAAGTTTTTGAGTGTATTTGTTGACATACCACTGTGGTGAACTACATATACCTGTCTTGACACGCCCCCCCCCCCCCCGCTGACTGCTCCTGTGGCTCCTCCCACAGACCCCTGTATAAAGGCGATTGAGGCCTGAGCCATGCCCTCAGTCTCCAGGAGGTAGCATGGTGGTCAATTGCTGCTTGTTCTTTTTTCCAGTCAATAAAAGCCGATATCGCCTCACGTCTCAGAGAGTTATTGATGGTGCATCACACATCTCTTCAAACTCCTAATCAAGTATAGTCACTCTCTTGCCTTCTTTATAACTGCATCGAAATGTTGCGACCAGGTTAGTTCCTCAGAGATCTTGACACCCTGGAACTTGAAGCTGCTCACTCTCTCCACTTCTAATCCCTCTATGAGAATTAGTATGAGTTCCTTCATCTTACCCTTCCGGAAGTCCACAATCAGCTCTTTCATCTTACTGATGTTGAGCACAAGGTTGTTGCTGCGACACCACTCCACCAGTTGGCATATCTTGCTCCTGAACAATAATCAGCAATCTCACCCATTGTTATATCTGACTTGAATCCATTGGTGCCACCTATAACAAGCACAAAACAAAGATACAGGTGATGTTTTCCCCTAAAAAAAAAGCAATAGAACAGGTCTACATCATTCTGTAAGCTCCAGATTTTCTGTTTGCAAGGCACTGTGCTTCTCAGTGTCTGTGCAATGTTGGATCACAATTTAACCTTCCCAGTGCACTGAGTAACAACTGCTGTGTCCTCTGTCTGCAGGTAAGTGAAGTACATCAGCACATGTGGTAGAAAGTCTCAGTGTTTGTTATTCAGCTGATTCCATTTTCAGATTCACCCGAATCAGGTTGAAAATCGTTGGCATGTGCATTAACTTTGTTGCTTTGCTGCAATAGTGCAGTGCAATACCTGAGAATAAAAACAACTATAGATTAACATAAGAAATCTATGTATAATTAGTTAAACAAGTAGTGCAAAAAAGGAAAACAAGAGTGATAAAAACAGTGAGGCAGTGTACATGCGTTCATTGTCCATTCAGAAATCTAATAGAGGAGAGGAAAAAGCTGTTTTTGAAATGTTGAATGTGTGTCCTCACGCTCCTCTACCTCCTCCTTGATGGTATCCATCGGAAGAGGGAATGTCCTGGTTGATGGGTTCCTTAATAATGGGTGCCACCTTTTTGAGACATTGCCTTTTGAGGATGTCCTTAGTGCTGGGAAGGCTAGTGCCCATGGTGGAACTGGCTAAGGTTACAACTTTCTCCAGCAGCTCCCAAATACCAGATGATGAAGCAACAAGTTAGAATGCTCCCCACAATGCATCTGCAGAAATTTGTAAGCGTCTTTAGTGACATACTAAGCTTCCTCAAACTCCTAATGAAAGATAGTCACTGTTGTGCTTACATCAATATGTAGGGTCCAGGATGGATCATCAGAGATGTTGACATCTAGGAACTTGAAACTGCTCACCCTTTCTACTTCCCCTTCCTGAAGTCAGCAATCAATTCCTTGGTTTTCATGACATTGAGTGCAAGGTTGTTGTTGTGATACCACTCAGCTAACTGATTTATCTCACTCCTGTACACCTCCTCAATACCATATGAAATTCTGCCAACAATAAATGTGTCAATGGCAAATTTGAATTGCGCCTAGCCACACAGCCGTGGGTGTAGAGTGAGTAAAGCAGAGGGGTAAGCACACACCCTTGAGGTGTGCAGGTATTGATAGTCAGAGAAGAGGAGGTGTTAATTTTGATCCATATTGACTGTGGTCTCCCAGTGGGAAAGTCAAGGATCCAGTTGGAGAGAGAAGTACAGAGGCTCAGGTTTTGGAGCTCGTTGATTAGAACTGAGTGTATGATTGAGTTAAACACTGAGCTTTTGATTCTGGCCATGACTAACTTCTTTATAGTTTGAGTTTGATGATACAACTCAGTTGTAGGACAAATAATTGCAGCTCATCTAGTTTTAACATAAGAACATAAGAAATTGGAGCAGGAGTAGGCCATCTGGCTCATCAAGCCTGCTCAGCCATTCAATAAGATCATATCATACCTGTTCTGGCCATGGACTCGTCTCCAACTACCTGCCTTTTTCCCATAACCTTTAATTCACCTAGTATGCAAAAATCTATCCAATCTTGTCTTAAATATATTTATTGAGGTAGCCTCCACTGCTTAATTGTATAGAGAATTCCACAGATTCACCACCCTCTGGGAAAAGCAGTTCGTCTTCATCTCTGTCCTAAATCTACTCCCCTGAATCCTGAGGCTATGTCCCCTAGTTCTAGTCTCACCTAACAGTGGAAGCAACTTTCTTGTCTCTATCTTACCTATCTCTTTTGTAATTTTACATGTTTCTATAAGATCCCTTCCCATTCTTCTGAATTCCAATGAGTATAATCCCAGGCTACTCAATCTCTCCTCATAGTCTAATCCCCTCTTCTCTGGAATCAACCTGGTGAACCTCCTCTGCACAGCCTCCAAAACTACTTCCTCAAGTAAGGAGACCTGAACTGCACGCACTACTCCAGATGCGGCCTCACCAATACCCTATGCAGTTGCAGCATAATCTTCCTGTTCTTAAATTCAATCTCTCTTGTAATGAAGGCCAACATTCCATTTGCCTTCTTGATAGCCTGCTGCACCTGCAAACCAACCTTTTGTGATTCATGCACAAGCACTCCCAAGTCCCTCTGCACAGCAGCATGCTGCAATTTTTTTACCACTTAAGTAATAATCTGCTCTTTCCGTTTTCCTTCCAAAGTGGATGACCTCTCATTTATCAACATTGCACTCCATCTGCCAGACCCTTGCCCACTTGCTTAACCTATCTATATCTCTCTATAGACTCTCTGTGTTTTCTATACAATTTGTTTTTCCACTCAATTTAGCATCATTAGCAAATTTAGATACACTATACTTGGTCCCCTCTACTGGATCGTTAATGTAAATTGTGAACATTTGCGGGCCCAGCACCGACCCTTGCAGCACACCGCTCACCTCTGATTGCCAACCAGAGTAACACCCATTATTCCAACTCTCTGCTTTCTATTAGTTAACCAATCCTCTTTCCATGCTAATACATCACCCCCAACTCAATGCATCTTTGTCTTATGGATAAGGCTTTTACATAGCACCTTATTGAACGCCTTCTGGAAATCCAAGTAAGTAATGTCCACCTATTCCCCTCTATCCACTGCGCTCATTATATTTTTTTGGTCTATGATGAAATAAGACCTACTCTGTCATAGTTCATATCAGTGCAGCCTCCAAAGGCTCTATAAATATATCACAATTTACACTGTCCACTCTGAATTGATTCTACACCAGTCTGCTCCAATTGAGCTTCTCCTTGCCTCTCTCTTCTGCACCCAGCAATCTTATAGAATCAAAGTAACATGACCTTACTTTTGAAGGAACCAATTCTGAATCTGTAGAATAAATAATGATATAGTGGTGATCCACAAGGAAGTTAATCCAGCAGTTTGTTCAATCAAGAGCACTAGAAAACGGTGCACCTATGCCCTTTCCACGTAAAAGAGTCTTGCACAGGGAGCACCCCTTTTCTGTGTCGAAGGACCAATCTACAGAAGGAAAACTGCTGCATGATCAACTTCACAGTGTATTGGACAAAATAATGCTGCAGTTTTGTCTTGGTGTTTATTTAAAGCTTTTCCAAATTGGATTTGATTTGAATCTCTCAAACAAAGAAACATCTGTTCTTGGATTAAACAAGGTTACAATGGCTGATTATTCCTGTAAGCCTGCTGCTTTGGAATAAACAAACAGGTTCTGATGGAAGTTCTGCTTTAATAGAATTCAATCCTTACTCCAAGGTTTAATACTAGTTTCCATAAATGGATTTTCATTGTCATTATTCAAGTAAATTATTCAAGTGGTTATAAAAATAACCATATTTTTACTGAATTAATTGCATTCAGCAATTTAAAGAATATACTAAGCAGGCCAGAGCTTTGGATTAGTAAAGCAATAGTAATCAAGTTACATTGTCCTCTCCAGCTAATGAACGCCTGATTTTCGTATAGCACTTAGAAAGAAATGAGCATTTGGGAGACTGGTGTGATGGCTTTGCCAGGTGCAGCAGGACTGTAGGTACTTTTGGCCATTTGGGGACTTGATTCACAGCCATATTTCTGATATGAAAACTGCTCAGGAATGGATGCCTGTATTATATGGGTTGGAAGGAGTGGTAAGTTCCTGAAAAACTGATACTTCATTGTTCAGAAATTGCAATGGTTTGAATCTGACTCACCAGGGCTCCCTTTCCATGATCTACTTAAACACATCATGGCACATTAAATTTCCCACATTGCATTTAAACTCTTTGGTGCACTATCAAACCTCTAAATTCATTGAGTCCCTATTCCTATCACCCCTATAAACTCAACTACTTCACTAGAAAATTAATTATTCCATTATGTGCATGTGTGAAAAGGCAAATTACATGTGTGCTGGTATATAAATAGGAGGTTTATCCAGTGATCTGGAAAATCAGTCAGAAAGCTCAATCATTGTGCAATTTCAAATTAATAAATTAAACATCAGTCACATAATTTTAATATTGATATCTGTGTGGTAAATATATGTATACTTTATATTTTTCCTGTTGCTATAATTTTGGAAAGAGAAGTACTGTTGGTGAGGACCTCTGATTATTATGAGGATTTAATGCTCCTGATTACTTAACAGTGGTGTGTATCTGTAGATATTTTCATTTGATTTACCTGTACTTTCTGCAGGTAATTTCTCATAAAAATAGATGTAATTAAACAAAGACAATGAGATGTGGTTGGACTTTTTGACCAATTAAATCTGGTTTATTTAATATATTTCAACATAATGGACTCTGAAGGTATATGTGGTCAAGATGTGTGCAAAATGTTTTATGTCCGGAAAGCAACAATAGTTATATCAGATGATAACTTCTAATTAGTTCCTTAAATAGCACAGAAATGATCTGAAACTTTGCTATTAGTTGTGAACACCGTAAATTGAATAGCTGGGTACCAGGCCGTATGTATTTGGCAAGCCATCTGCAAAATTTAATGGAAAATTAATTCCAAATATGTCATGGAAAGGTAGTTGAAAACCAAGGAGATCAAAAACATCCCTTTACAGAATGATAATGTAATTGCTTTTTACATTATAATTGATCATCAGACCTTGTACTTGAGTTCCATTTTAATCCCTATTATCTTACTGGAATATCTTATTTAAGATATGATTATGTGCACTAAGCAAGTAGAATATTGAAAAAATATGTGCTGTACTTGTAGATAACTGGAAATGAGCAATAGGCTGTGCATCTTATCAAAACCATGACAGAACCTTTGGTAGCTTCAAAATTTGCTTTCTTGTGAATTAATTCACCTTTGTAATTCGGTTAATATTTTCACATAGAAAATCTTATGGTTACAGTCACAATTTTCTGAATATGCAGCCCAGATATTTTTTTCAAGAGTTCTTGTGAGCAGGAGTAGAGGGCAAGAGGACTGTAGAGAGGGTTTGCTTGGAGTTCGAGCCTGGAGTCTGGGGCCCTGTCATGAGCTGCTCGGAGAATCGATACCAAAGGTCAAGCGGTAGTCCTTAAGTCGAAGCCTGATGGCCGAAACCTGGAGGTCAGAGGCTGGAGGCCTGTCCTGGAGATGGAGCACTGTACATGTGGGTGGGTGGGTGGAAGCAAGGAACAGGTCTTGTTTGGTTGTTGTTTTGTTGCTTGTTGTACTCAGTTTCGGAGTTCTTTGGTGTTCTGCTGACCATTGTGGGCTTGTTATGTTGGCTTTGGAACGTATGGCGACATTTTGCATGATTCCTTCGTCACATCCTCGGCTGCGTTGATTGTTAACAAACTGACACATTTCACTCTGTATTTCTATATACTTTTTTTATTTGTTTTTTTACTATTGAGATAAAGTGCAGAATAGGCCCTTCCAGCCCTTCGAACCATGCCGCCCAGCAATCCCACCGATTTAATCCTCATCTAATCACGGGACAATATATAATAACCAATTAACCTACTAACTAGTATGTCTTTGGACTGTGGGAGGAAATCAGAGCACCTGGAGTCTCCCCATGGGTCTCCATGCAGTCATGGGGAGAACGTACAAACTCCTTACAGGCAGCAGTGGGAATTGAACCACGACCCTACCATGCCATACATGTGATAAATAAATCTGAATCTGAATTCTGAAATGGGGTGCAAAACAGTGAGATGGTGAAGCCAATTTACTTGTGGTTGAACACTTAGCTCTGAGTTGGAGCCTCATAAGTTCAAATGCCACTTCCAGGACTTCGGCAAAATATCTAGACGAGTGGCTGGGAATTGTAATCCTACCTATTAATGGGGGTAAAATGTTGTTAGCGAAAATCACATTAAAAGCAACAACGCAATTGTTGGGTGTCCTTGCAATGTCAATATCTATTGGGAACGTTCTAAGTTCCCACATCTGTTAGCATTTATCCCCGAAGGTCAGAACCTTTTAGCTATTTCTTCAATGCGTATTCAAATATTAAAGCAATTCTCTTCCAGTAAGTGGGGAGTGACGTTACTGAATGAGAGAATGCTGCAGTGATGGTTCGGGGAACTGGAGAGTGCTACTAAAGTTTCAATGGCACATTGATGTCATTCTTAGACAGGTTGAAGGACAATGTCCCCAGAAAAGGTATTCTTTGTTCAAAGGAGCTATTGTGACCTTCCAGCCCTTCAACCAGGAATTCTATCCAAAAGGCTGCCAGGAATGTTCCTGTAAGCATGTCGATGCATGTACTTCAGAGTCTCCCACTATCCAGTGTAGCAATGCCTTTGACAGGAATGCATCATTTACAGTGGGTCACGGTGTACTAAAACTTGGTTGAAGTTCCTGTCTTAAGATGTTGTGGGAAACCCTGGGTCAGCGCTGAACTTTTCAAACAAACTGAAACCAGTTTATACAATCACAAGATTTTTTTTTAACCTTTTGACATGAAAATGTCACCAAAGTTTAAAAGCAATCTGCTGGGTTACTAAGTGTCCATAGTGTCATTGGATCTGTCCTCAGAGTAACAGCAGATAAACTTGGTTGGTCTCTATAGACTTTTCTGAAGTCTATATTTTTACTTTTTGAGATACAGGGGACCATTTGGCCCATCAAGTCTGCTTGCTCTCTGCAGACCAATCCTATCATTACAATTAACTTCCATTATTTTCCTTTGGCCCTCATACTTTATTCCCTCCACATCAACTCCCTCTTGATTCTTTTACCACTTACCTAATGAAAGAATTATTTTATAGCAACTTATTAACTTGTCTGCATATCACTGGAATATGAAAGATAACAAGATGTATCTGAGTTGGAGCCTCGTAAGTTCAAATGCCACTTCCAGGACTTCGGCAAAATATCTAGACGAGTGGCTGGGAATTGTAATCCTACCTATTAATGGGGGTAAAATGTTGTTAGCGAAAATCACATTAAAAGCAACAATGCAAATGTTGGGTGTCCTTGCAATGTCAATATCTATTGGGAACGTTCTAATATTGATTGGCACCTGATTAATTCCAATGGTTTAGACTGGGCAGAGTTTGTTAAGTATAGGATGGATTCCTGTCACAGTATGTTGACAGGCTGACTAGGGGGAATACCATACTAGATCTAGTATTAGGTAACAAATTGGGTCAGGTTGCAGATCTCTCAGTGGGTGAGCATCTGGGGGACAGTGACCACCGCTCCCTGACCTTTAGCATTATCATGGAAAAGGATGGAATCAGAGAGGACAGGAAACTTTTTAACTGTGGAAGGGCAAATTATGAGGCTATAAGGCTAGAACTTGCGGATGTGAATAGGGATGATGTTTTTGCAGGGAAAAGTACTACGGACATGTGGTCGATGTTTAGGGATCTCTTGCAGGATGTTAGGGATAAATTTGTCCCAGTGAGGAAGATAAAGAATGGTAGGGTGAAGGAACCATGGGTGACAAGTGAAAAATCAAGTCAGGTGGAAGAAGGCAGCATACATGAGGTTTAGGAAGCAAGGATCAGATGGGTCCATTGAGGAATATAGGGTAGCAAGGAAGGAGCTTAAGAAGGGGCTGAGGAGAGCAATAAGGGGGCATGAGAAGGCCATGGCGAGTAGGGTAAAGGAAAACACCAAGCATCAATTATGTGAAGAACAAAAGGATGACAGGAGTGAAGGTAGGACCGATTAGAAATAAAGGTGGGCAGATGTGCCTAGAGGCTGTGGAAGTGAGCGAGGTCCTCGATGAATACTTTCTGTCGGAATTCACCAATGAGAGGGAACTTGATGATGGTGAGGACAACATGAGTGAGGTTGATGTTCTGGAGCATGTTGAGGAGGAGGGAGGAGGTGTTGGAGTTGTTAAAATACATTAGGATGGATAAGTCCCCGGGGCCTGACAGAATATTCCCCAGACTGTTCCACGATGCAAGGGAAGAGATTGCTAAGCCTCTGGCTAGGATCTTTCTGTCTTTGTTGTCCATGGGAGAGGTACCGGAAGATTGAAGGGAGGTGAATGTAGTCCCTTTGTTCAAAAAAGGTAGTAGGAATAGTCCGGGCAATTATAGACAGTGAGCCTTACGTCTGTGGTGGGAAAGCTGTTGGAAAAGATTCTTAGAGATAGAATCTATGGGCATTTAGAGAATCATGGTCTGATCAGGGACAGTTAGCATGGCTTTGTGAAGGGCAGAACGTGTCTAACAAGTCTGATAGATTTTTTTGAGGAGGTGACCACGCATATAGCTGAGGGTAGTGCAGTGGATGTGATCTACATGGATTTTAGTAAGGCATTTGACAAGGTTCCACACGGTAGGCTTATTCAGAAAGTCAGAAGGCATGGGATCCAGGGAAGTTTAGCCTGGTGGATTCAGAATTGGCTTGCCTGCAGAAAGCAGAGGGTCGTGGTGGAGGGAATACTTTCAATTTGGAGGGTTGTGACTAGTGGTGTCCCACAAGGATCTGTTCTGGGACCTCTACTTTTTGTGATTTTTATTAACGACCTGGACATGGGGGTAGAAAGGTGGGCTGGCAAGTTTGCAGGCGACACAAAGGTTGGTGGAGTTGTGGATAGCATAGACGATTGTCGAAGATTGCAGAGAGACATTGATAGGATGCAGGAATGGGCTGAGAAGTGGCAGATGGAGTTCAACCTGGAGAAGTGTGAGGTGGTACACATTGGAAGGTCAACCTCCATGTAGGAGTACAAAGTAAATGGCAGGATACTTGGTGGTGTAGAGGAGCAGAGGGATCTGGGGGTACATGTCCACAGATCCCTGAAAGTTGCCTCACAGGTAGATAGGGTTGTTATGAAAGCTTATGTTAGCTTTCATAACTTGAGGGATAGGATTTAAGAATTGCGAGGTAATGATGCAGCTGTATAAAAATCTGGTTAGGCCACACTTGGAATACTGTGTCCAGTTCTGGTTGTGTCACTGTAAGATGGATGTAGAAGCATTGGAAAGGGTACAGAAGAGATTTACCAGGATGCTGCCTGGTTTAGAGAGTATGCATTATGATCAGAGATTAAGGGAGCTAGGGCTTTACACTTTGGAGAGGAGGATGAGTGGAGACATGATAGAGGTATACAAGATATTAAGAGGAATAGATAAAGTGGACTGCCAGCGCCTCTTCCCCAGGGCACCACTGCTCAGTTGAAGAGGACATGGCTTTCAGGTAAGGGGAGGGAAGTTCAAGGGGGATATCAGAGAAAAGGTTTTTACTCAGAGAGTGGTTGGTGCGTGGAATGCACTGCCTGAATCAGTGGTGGAGACAGATACACTAGTGAAGTTTAAGAGACTACTAGACAGGTATATGGAGGAATTTAAGATGGGGTTTATATGGGAGGCAGGGTTTAAGGGTTGGCACAATATTGTGGGCCAAAGGCCCTGTACTGTGCTGTACTATTCTAGGTTCTAACATTAATATTCTAACTAAGTGACAGGAGAAACTGAGAGAACGCAAACAGGCAAAGACTGCAGAAAATGATTCCCAAAGGAAAGCATAGTGAAATGAATGCTGCATGTAGAATTTGTGATAAAAGACTTGCCATATGACACTGATCTACGGTATGTGTATATTGCATTATGCTATTTTGTCTGTTTTTTTCTTGTTTAATAATGAACTAATTTTAATTTAAATGACCAGCCATCCTCCAGTATGTTAGTGAGTGATTGAAACAAGTTGCTGAGACAGCTCCGGAAGGAATATATAATGCCAACATGTTTCCAACTTAAATGTTATCTATTGAAATGCTACAATACTGTGCATTAAAATATTGAAAAGAGAGATATTAAATTAGATGGTAACGATTGTGCTCATGACCGTAGAGTAATTAAGGTTGTGAAACTGCAGCACAGCACACTAATGTATCCACCGAGGATGGCATTTAATAAAATAAATAACAGCAATGAAAATACCTACTATATTATTTTGCAATTAATTCTGTGGCAAATCCACTTTAATGCAAATCATCCTATGAAAGATCATTCACATAAAATATTAAGTCAATTTCTCCCACTACTTGTATTGCCTAACGGGCTGAATATTTTCAGCATTCTCTTTTGTTTCAAATTTGCAAGGAATACAGTAACTTACTTTTGTATCCTGTGACATTTACTGTATTTATCTCTCTTTAACAATTCCTCCCAGTCATTCAGATCTTTAAATGAGGAAATTAAATTAACTTTGGGAAAACCCCATCTCTAATACCTTATGTGTAGAGTTAGTTCATCTTAAATGGCCTAAAGATAACTACTTATGATATCAACATGTTTTACAACAAAGTCAGTTTGAACTTTGAACTGTGAGTGTTTTATGACATTCTTGGTGTAAATTCAGTTCTGTGATGATCAGGCTGGATTTTTGTTACCTTAACCCTGCCGTATTCTCCAAACATGGCTCAGACATGAAGAATACACACTTGACTAAGATAGCAGATGTCTCTCATACAGAAACACACAAGTCCATTGCCAATAGGAAACCACTAACTCCAATTAGGCCAGCATAAGACTACACATTCTGAACTTACTGCACTCTTGTTCATTGAGCAGAAAGAAGCTACTAGATGTTTATGTGTATTCTCAGTTCACAAGCCATTGCCATCAGTTGTCACATTTCATGATGCTTTTCCATTATCAATCCATATTAATGGAAACTTCAATAGAAACTCATCATAGTGTATTTATACCCTCTTGTTGGTGTTTGTGCTGCATCACTTTTCATTCCCAATTCTCAGCACAAGCTTTTTTCTACTTCCCAATATGCCACAGCCACCTAACCACAATTAATAATATAAACATTACTGTAAATGTAAGGATGGGCTTATGACCTTAAAATGAAAAACTGAGTACATCTGGGCCACAAGACTATGCCTGGAAACTAGAAGATCAAGTTTTTTTTTATTGAGAGCCAAATGGCCCAAATCCTTAACAATTAGTAGCTTCATATGAGCTGAATGCACTTGTGGTTTTCCTTGGATACTCAGTGTGTCTGACATGTTAACACATGAAGAATCCCCACCATGTACTGGTACAAATGCTGCTTGCAGAGTTTTGGTAAGATAAGCAGGAGTGGGAAATTCACAGCACTTATAAACTTTGGAACTGAATTAAAGAGCATCGACCTGAACAGCTCCCAGACCAACATGGAGAACTCAACTCAGATTGTCCTCTTTGTATAGGAGATGCTTTCTTTCTGGGTTGCTAACCACATCCTACATACTTGCAATAATCTCCTCATCCTCCCAAGCATGTGTCCTTCTCCAACCCCACCCCACAATCTACCCATGTGACTCACAGCACCAACCAGCTATTTCATTCTACCACTGACCAGCACGCACCCTCCATCAATTATTTCTTGTGCTCCTCCAACTACTACAGCTTGCTATTGATTATGAATCCTTCTCCATTCTCAACTTGTGATCCCATTTTTAGCTCTCATTGACCAGCATGGCTATCCCTACTTATTAATTTAGCACTCCCATTAATACAAGGCTATGTGCTTAACTAAAGACCTAACCCTAATCCTTGTTATACGCTGCATCCTTTTGGCTTTCAACCCTATCTCTTTGATACTTGATCCTAGCTACTGGTCAAACTTCAACTCCCATTTACCAAGAGCAACCATTGACCCTGATGAGCAATCTTACTAGGTCAGGCTACAAGGCTATATCTTAATCAGCAAACTGGCTTCACAGCCCACCCCCCACCTCAGACATTAGCTATCCTTCCATTCACAGTTTTATCCATCATAATTCCCAACAGCTGTTACCTGTGCAAAGCATTCAATTCCTATCACATTTCAATTTTCTGCTACCATCTCACTGTCACTCCACCAACCAATAACCCTGTCCACAAATTTCCCCTGCATGCTGTATACTAGAGAAACAAAGCAAACCATTCAGTAGCAAGCAGTGCCTCAAGTCTTTCATGCTGTAGAGTTTTCCAGTGATGGACAAAAATGGCTCTCTATGAACGGACTGAAATGACTTTAGAGATATTGACTAACTTCTAGGCCTACATCTCCATAATTGCAGCACTACAAGCTGTAGGGTTCCTTCTTCATATTTTTTTCCAAAAACAGCTTCAATTTCTCAGTAAACCGTACTTCAAAGCTTTTATGCAAGCCTTTCATCTTGTAACCTCCACAAACTCATTCAACTATTTCTATGCATATCTGATACAACACCAGGCTATCTGGCTTGTAAATTCAAAGCCAGAATGACTAACTGGAGCATTGCTACCAATCAGACTCAGTGGTAGGAAATTTCTCCAATGGAAGTATAGCAAGAGAACCATCATAATTTCCAAGCAAATTCAAATAGAGCAGAACAAGAAGCATAGGAAAAAGGCCACTGGTGGAAATAGCAGAAGGATGATTTCAAAAATCATATACAATAAATGACGACTGTAAAGATGAACACTGATATAGCATTAGATTCTCTGCCATGGGCAGTGATAACTACAGCAGGAAATTCAACCAACTCCTTTTAACTGAATGGATAATTACTCCCTGGACATAATTGGACACGAGGTACAATGGATGACCATCTTGATAGAGAGATTTACAAAGAACCAATGAAGCTCCATGTGATGTGCTGTGGAGACCAGCATTCCCAGTAGGGTCACCCATGCCAGTAAAATCAAAGGAAAGGTACCAAATTGGGAACTGACTAAATTCCCAACAAGAGCGCAAATGAAGGGAATCACTTCTCAGATGGTTCAGAGATGAATTTTTGGTTCAGCAACTTTAATTGAAAGGTCATTGAAAGTATGCTGAATGAATGTAGGTAAAGTGTCAACTTCTAGATAAGAAGCCTGAACACCAAGGACTCAAGATTCAAGATTGTTTAATGTCATTTCCAGTAGATTAGAGAAAAGAGGAATGAAATCATTGTTCTTCCAGATCCGATGTAGCATAAATAAGCACATTGATAAAGAACACAATGATAAAGAACAAAATACATATTAATGCATAAGATAGCATACATACATAGATTGATTGTATGTAAAGTGACGCTAGGTACAGGAGTGTCTGTACCTAAGGTCATGCTGATAGGAAATTATAAAGTTATGGTGGTGGGGATATGGTGGGGTGGGTTAGTGGGAGAAGCTGTGGATCAGCCTTACTGCTTGAGGTAAGTAACTGTTTTTGAGATTGGTAGTCCTGGTGTGGATATTATGTATCGTCCTCCCTGATGGGAGTGGGACAAGCAGTCCACGTGCAGAGTGTGTGGGATCCTACATGATGTTACCGGCCTTTTTCTAATACCTTTCTGTACACTGTACATGTCCCTGATGGCAGATAGGCTGGTGCCAGTGATGCACTGGGCAGTTTTAATGGCCTGTTGTAGAGCGTTACTGTCCACCGTGGTGCAGCTTCCATACCGTGCAATGATGAAGCATGTTACAATTCTCTGTACATTTGTAAAGGTTGTGAGTATTGATATGCAGAGTCCAGCTCCCTTCAGCCTCCTCAGAAAGTAAAGGCTTTGGTGAGCTTTCTTACTCGTGTAGGATGTATTCTGGAACCGTGAGAGGTTGTGTCAGATGTGCATTCCCAGGAGTCGGAAACTGCTCACAGTTTCCAATGTTATGCTGCCAATGTAAAGTGGGTTGTGAGTGGTGGGAGTTCTCCTGGGGTTGATAACCATCTCCTTTGTCTTGTTGAATTAAAGAAGAGGTTATTGGCCTGGCACCAGACCTCAAACTCTTTCACCTCCTCTCTATAGACCGTGTCATCGTTGTTAGTGATGAGCCCCACCACTCTCATGTCATTGGCGCGCTTGACGATGTGTTTACTTGGCTGTTTGGCCCTGCAGTCGCATGTGTACAGCAGTGGGCTCAGCACACAGTCCTGGGAGACACCCATGTTGAGGATGATGGGAAAGGAGGAGCATCTGTGTATCCTTACTATATGAAGTCTGTTTTCTCGGAATTCCAACATTCAGTTGCACCCTGGCATATTTAGAGTGAGAAATAAGTGTTTGTTTACCATGGTCCATGGGACTATAGTGTTGAATGCTGAACTGAAATCCAGAAGGAATATTCTGACCTAAGTGTCCTTGTTTTGTTGGTGTGTCAGGGCCAGGTGCATGGCAGCTGCTATGGCATCTGCTGTAGAGTGGTTTTGTCAGGAGAGTGTCCAGTGTGGTCAGAATGGAGTTTTCATATTTTGGGTTTGTAGAGTCCTTTAGTACAAGGATGATGGTGGCTGATTTGAAGCATATGAGTACTGTAGCCTGGATGACTGAAGTGTTGCAGATTCTGTGTAGATTTCAGAGAGCTGGTGTGAACAAACCCTGAGTGCTTGGCCTGTGAAGTTGTCTGACTCAGGCACCTTGCAGGGTTTGCTCCCTATAGAGTCTTTTTCGCATCTGCTGCTACAGATAGTGTCTGCTCAGCTGGAAAGGGGTAGCTATTGTGTTGCATGCCTTGAAACATGCATATGAGCTGTTTAGAGCATCCGGGAGGGAGGCATCACAGGTACAGTCAATGTTGTTTTACCTTGTACAGTCAGTAACCTTGATGCCCAACCACATACATCGGAGATCATAATTGGACAAGTGTTCTTGATTTTTTTGTGCATAGGCAGTCTTTGCCTTCTTGTTGCCTAAGATGAGGGATGTTTGGTCTGAGAACTTTTCTCTCTCCAGACTCAAAAGTAGCACCCCAGGTTTCGGTACAGAGTGCACCCTTGTATTTAGCTAGGTCTTCATGTTTGACCATGATGACTGTTCTTGGAGGTATCACATTTATAGATGTAGCTGGTAGCAGATGAGACACATTCCTTGTGGCCTGTATCTTCTCTGTTTGTGGTGGCTTTCCTGAACACATCCCAGTTAATCTGTTCAAAACAGTCCTGAAGTATAGAGATTACTTCATTTGTCAATACAGTGATTGTCCTCTTGATTGGTTGCTCCATTTTCAATCACAGTCAGTATGCTTGGATTAACGTTATGGAGATGTAGTCAGAGAGGCCAAGCTGAGGCCATGGGTGGAGGGTGGCTTTATAAGTACCTTTTCTCATTATACAAACATGTTCTATTTGTTTCCCCGAGTGGCCATGGTGATGTGTTGGTGGAATTTGGGTAAAATGACCTACAGGTTAACATGATGGAAGTCTCCTACAATTATGCAGAGATTGTCCAGATGCTTGTTCAGATCAGATACAGTTAAGATCTAAACATCTCAGAAAGCTAGTTAGCAGACTGAACTTGTCATTGTTGAATAAGTGAGAAAGACTTTTCCAAAACAGTGTGATATATTTGCATGTAACTATGTAAATGAGTGATGTATTTATGTGCCTTGACATCAAGATTGGTATTATTTATATTAATCTAAAATGAAGTGTGAGATGTTGTTCATCTAAACCAAAGTACATGTGTATTCTAAGGCTTCTAAAGTCTCCTAGAGGTCATTAGTAATACAAACTTAACTTACAGCCCCCACCTCCAAAAGCAGTGCAATCAAAACAACAGCATTGGGGGTTTCCCAGCCATGGATCAAGTTGTCTGTGTACTATTGTGAAAATTTAAACATAAATCTTCCTGTTTCTCTGGGTTTGACAGTGTGTATTACATCAATAATTTGATGTCCCTCCAAAGAGATCAACGACACATACATCAGGATGTTCTTTTTCAATTACAGTTCTGCATTCAATACCATCATCCCGTTCAAAACGTTGGCCTCAATACCTACTTGTGCAATTCAATCCCCAACTTGCTCACTTGCATCCACTTGTCAGTTCAGATTGGCAACAACATATTTTTCATAACCTCCATCAGCGCAGGTACATTAAAAGGCTGTGTGCTTAGTCCCCTGCTCTACTTGCTTTATACTTATGACTGCGGCTAAGCACAGTTCCAATGTCTTATTTAAGTTTGCTGATGATACCTCTGCCGCAGCCAAATCAAAGCTGGTGATGAATCAGCATAGAGGAGGGGGACTGAAAATCTGGCTGAGTGGCACCACAACAACAAACTCTCACTCAATGTCAGCAAGATCAAGGAGCTGACTTCAAGAAGAGGAAATCTATGCTCAATGGATCGGGAGACTGCTTCACTGAACACTTCCACTCCATCCATCAGAAAAAGTGGGATTTCCCAGTGGCCACCACTTTTCAATTCCGCTTCCCATTCTCATTCCAGCATGTCCATCTATGGCCTCCTGTACTGTCGCAATGAGGCCACACTCAGGTTGAAGGAGCAATATTTTATATTCCATCTGGGTAGCCTCCAACCTGATGGCATGAACATCGATTTCTCGAACTTCCAGTAAGGTCGCACCACCCATTCGTCATCCCCTTGTCCCTTTCTTACCTTATCTCTTTACTTGCCCATCGCCACCCTCTGGTGCTCCTCCCCCTTTTCTTTGTTCCATGGCTTTCTGCCTTCTCCTATCAGACTCCCCCTTCTCCAGCCCCATATCTCTTTCACCAATCAACTTCCATGTTCTAGACATCCCCCCTCCCCCCTGTTTCACCTATCACCTTGTTGCTCTTTCTTCCCTGCCCCCACTTTCTTACTCTGACTCCTCATCTTTTTTCCTCCAGTCCTGATGAAGGGTCTTGGATGTAACTTTGACTGTATTCTTTTCCGTAGACGTTGCTTGGCCTGCTGAGTTCCTCCAGCATTTTGTGTGTGTTGCTTGGATTTCCAGCACCTGCAGATTTTCTCTTGTTTGCAGCTGTACATAAGGCTTATTTTGTTTGGCTAACAATGAACACATTCAATTAATCAATATATTAAAATGAAGAATTTTAAATTGAAGACTATCATTAAACTATGGGGTAAAATCTCTATTGTAAATTTCTCTAATTTCCATAAAAGAGATTTAACTAAATCATTTCAAACTAAATCACATATGTTGTGGCTAATAGTTCTTGAGATCAACAAAATGAAAGGAATTGAATTTCGACTTCTAGTTGCAGTCTTTATAGATTTTCTCCATTGATTTTTCACTGAAATTTTCAATTGAGGGAATATATACATCTTGATGAAAATTCAGCAATTAAGTGAAGGGTAATAATCCCATGCAAAATACATTACCAAGTGCATTGAATTTCCATTTAGGAAATGGATGTTTCATCGGAAACCTTCAAATGCGTAAAATGATGTTTCTATTAAGACTCATTTAACTGTGTCCACAGCATAGCTAAGGATTATTCATCTGACAATCAGCTGGTAATTAACTTTCTAATTCCTGCAAATATACTTCATTAAATTTACGATAATCTCAATTTTCGGGTAACATATTGGAAATATTTGGCACCGAATAACTGCTGTCAGAATAAATCTAAGGCAAAATTGACTGCTCTTGATTGAATGGGGTTGAACAATTTATAATTTCTCTATCTAAAATACAGGACTTGGGTTTGAATCTCACAAGCACCTGGGTAATTTAAAGTCAGCTATTTAAACAATTTGGAAAAGAATTCTAGATCCAGTAGTGGTGACTGTGACAGTTCATCATTTCTTCCTTATTTTGCAGCTCCTAATGGACAATTCTTGAAATAGTTTGGGGAGAAATTTCTCATCAATAAATGATCATGGACTTTGTTGACTTGAAGTGAAAATCATTACTGCATCTAACCACATAATTGATCAAAATATAGTGATTAGTTACAATGGTGGTTAGTTGGTAAACAGCAATCCAATGTTTTCAAATTTCTGATTATTGTTTACATCTTCACAGCAGAGATCCTTCAAGGCAATTGGCCCTTGTATAACAGCTAAAAGTCTTTAAATTGGATGTCACTCATTAGGAAATAAATGGAAAACAGGCTATAGAAGTCAATTAAGTAAGTGGGGTAAAGATTCATTCATTGACTTATTAAAATAACTACAGGTGCATCAGCAAAGAAAGATGTGGAGAAATATTATACTTCATCTCTTGGCTGAATATTGCTGCATTAAGTTAGAGATAATGATTGGAAAATGAACCATAAAACAAAGGAAATATTTTTTCCCAATTTCTATTAATCAAGGCTGCACTGCCCACCAAAAATATTAATAGCATGAAATCCATGAGTTATCAAACAATATGGGAATTACCTTCACAAAATTCTTCTGATGAGCCGCAATCAGCTTTTTACATGTAAGAATTGAAAACCTCTGAAAAGTTTGAATTAATTAACCAGAACCATTAGTGGCTAACTGTGCTCATGGGAAGCTAGCATTGCTGGCCAATCCAGGAGCCTGCAATGTTGCTTTCACTTTATCAAATTAAAGCAGGAATTTTTTTTCCTTTGCAAGAAAAGAAACTGGGCAACCACTCAGATGTTGTGGGAAGCAGAAATATTGTAAATAGGGTCACAGATCTTCTTCACCATCAAGGTATAATACATTGTCCAGAAAGATGGTTATTGGAAGCTTGGCCTGCAGAAAAAAGATTTGCCAAGCACAAGAGATTCACATTGCTCTTTAACTCCATGCTTTGAAAAGTTGGCAAGTGGATAGGGTACACGTCAGATAAGACCTTATGTATTAATGAGTTATCAATAACAGACAGGCATGTCTAGGAACGGATAGGTATGTTCTCGTCTTCTGCCAGGTTCTGATACTGTCCAGTCAAATTTCCCAAGAAAGGTGAATATCCCTTTAAATAGCAATTAAAGCAAACAGGTAGCACCTGTTCTTAGTTATACTGAGACCATTCCCAATTATTGTGCAGGTCTTCAGCTTCAGTTTCTATCCACATGGTTGAAGAAGTTCCAGATGATGATCGAAATCACTAGGGCTGTTGCTGATGCTAGGTGTGCTAACTTGGACTTTGCCAATAAATCCCATTTAATTTAGTAGTTTGATTTCAACCCAAAATATTAGTGCAATATTAGACATAGGACACATGAGAAAAGCTATCCTGTTTCTAGACATCTGTATATTATGATGGAACAATTAAACTTTTGAACCCTTGATTCAGCTGTTTAACATTCAGAGCTCTGGATAAGACACATTTTTAATACACATATCTAATAGAGTATATAGATATTAATAGGATTATGATACAAGTTTCTCCACACGAGTTTTGAAGTTCACTTTGATATCACATCTTTTCCTCCTTAATTCAGAATCATATACTTATAAGGTCTAATTTTACACGTAAGTGCAAACATTTGACAATTTACAAATTCAATCCACCTTGTGTTTTTCCAAATTATACACTTCATTCTGTACTGCACTGGAACTTTTACAGTGGACAGTAGCATCTCATTTTGAGGCAGTCACAACATTGGTTTGAGGGGAAGCCGAGGAAAGTCACAGTTTGGCCACTTAACTGATTTGAAACTCTGATTACAAGCATTTCATATCAGAAATGTGATGTTCCTTTAGATTTCCATGTCTTGGACAAATAGGGGCACTAAGCTCTTCAGATCCAAATCTGTTCTGAAATGCCTGCCCATTTGTAACACTGTAAGTCACAGAGCCGTAGAAAAATATAACGCGGCTTCCAGTCCCATACCCACCAAGTCTGTTGTGGTGAACTACATATACCTGTCTGGACACGCCCCTCTGCTGACTGCTCCTGTGGCTCCTCCCACAGACCCCTGTATAAAGGGGGTTGGAGGCACTGCTCCCCCCTCAGTCTCCAGGATGTTGTGTGGTCGTTTCTTGCAGCTAATAAAAGCCTGTCGTTTGCCTCCCGTCTCCGAGAGTTATTGATGGTGCATCATCTGTGCTGCCCATTAAGCAGCTATTTACACTAAACCCACATTAAGCTCACTCTTAATTCTCCCACATTCCAAACAACTCCCCTCAGGTTCTACTTTTCACCTACATATTCGGGACAAGTGACCACGGCAATTTAACCTGCCAGCCCATCTATGTTTTGGACATATGAGAAAACTGAAGCAGCCAGGGAAAACCCACACAGGTGAGTAGAACAGGGAAACTCCGTGAAACTAAAGCAGCTGAGGTCAGGATTGATCTACTAGCTGCACCACTCTGTCTGTCCTGTAGTTGGATAAGGCCTATTCCAATAATGAAATAGGAAACATTTGCGTTTGTCCCTATTTAATTTCTTGCCATTTTTCTTTTAATTTCAGCATTCTCAATCTGATCTTCCCTCTTGCCAAATCATTTGGGTTTGCTTGACAGAGCTGTAGAATGTGCTGCTAACGAAGTGATTGAAGCGAGTTCATATTATTGAACTTGACTCAATCAATTCCTTTAAAAGACAACTTTTGTTATTGTAGATACATTAATAATCTTTAAGCAATTTTCAGTTGGCAGCCTATTCCACATACATACAACCTGTAGGAGCCATGTATCTAGTTTTCATTCTGTAAGAGCCATCTATTTTTTCTGCCTGTATTGTACTTTGTGGCATATTTATTATGGTAACCTGTCATGAGGGTTGAGGTGTGGTAGAAGCAAGTGAGTATAGTTTTATGTATTAGACCATAAGGGAATAAGAGATAGGAGCCGAATTAGGCCTTTTGGCCCATTGAGTCTGCTCCACCATTTCATCATGGCTGATCCAATTTTCCTCTCAGTTTCAGTCTCCTGCCTTCTCCCTGTATCCCTGCATTCACGTTTGGGGTCAGTTAGTTGTTTGGTTTAGTCTAGTGGAGAGTGAGTAAGTCATGGGGAAATGATACTTTTTTTGTTGACCACTAATTGGGACATTATTGGAACACTAACTAGATTGCTAAGTTCACTTACATACATTAGATCAAACACCATCTTTACTTCGCTATACCACTAATTAGTTTCATTAGTTTTTTAAATCTCTGCAAGATCATTTGTCTTGGCTAGTTATGTAATAAAGGATTGAACACATTTTTTGATTTGAAAATTCATTATACATCATACAGTGTCGAGTACACTGGCTTGGTCTTTCAGTGGTTTTGGTTTCTTTTTCAAGTACAGTAATCACTACACCACCCTTTGTGCATAAATATCTATACCTTCAGGTTCTTATTAACACTTTCCCCTCTTACCTTAAACGTATGTCCTCTGGTTCGTGATTCCCCTACCCAGGGAAAATGGTTGCCTATCTATGCCCCTTAAAATTTTATGGACCCCTATAAGATCATCCTTCAACTTCCTACGCTACAGTGCCAAAGGTCCTAGTCTGTCCAACTTCTGCCTTTAACTCCGTTTCTCAAGTCCAGCAAAATCCTTGAGAAACTTTTCTGCACTCTTTCTGATTTAGTGACATTTTTCCAATAGCAGGGTGAACAAAACTGAACAGAACACTTCAAGTCCTGCCTCAGCGGCATCTTGTACAATCACACCGGACCTCTCTACTTTTATACTCAATACTCTGACAGATGAAGGCCATTGTGCTAATAGCCTTTTTCAACTTTGTCTACCCATGATCCTATAGTACTTTTTCACAGTATTCTCCAATCAATTGTCTTTTCCAGATCCTCCTTGCTTGATATTAGAAACACTTGGGAATTCTTCATGCAACTGCCTCAGAATAATCGTTCTTTCTGACGTTGGAAGGACAGTTTTGGATTTCTGAGGAGCTATTTCATTCTGGATGCTGGAATCTATCATATGGTAACAATTTGCCATATGCATATTTTCTCTTTTCCATCACTGTTGCATGTGTTGAACATTAAGGAGAGGGCAGGTCATGTCTCATTGTGGTAGAAAGCTCTTGGGTTTTGATGGAAGAATAATTCATGCATTTCAGCCATGCAGTCCAGCAGAGGCTACCTAAAACATACGTCTAGGCTCACCAGAAATAACCTGTACTCTCTTGTGGTCATAAAGTTCTGGCTATACATGAAGATTGATCCTTCTCACAGATGAGAAAACAAGTAAGAAGTGAAGAGTATCTGTCTATGCTTCACTGTAGATGATCAATACCAGTGATATTACTTCTCTTCAATAGAACAAGTGGAGCATCCTAATCGAAAACAATTTAACAACAACTACTTACAGTAATCTTTGCAACTCTTCCCATTCACTTACTTTCTGACTTAAGGAACTGAGTGTGCATTCTTCCTTCAGCAGCGTCTAGATTTTTTTTACTTATCACAGATTACATTGGGGTACTTATCAAGTTCTGCTCATGCACTGATACAGACATTTCCTTTATGTTATTGATCTGTCCTCTGAGGGGCTTTTGCTACTGTTCAAGCCTATCAAATTGGACATTTGACCAGAGACAACCAGAAGAGGGAGTTGTTTCATTTTCATCACCTTTCATTTTAACTTTACACATCATCAATTTCCAATTCCCTGCTATGAGGAGCTGTTTGTGGATAACTTTGCTATTTATTTTTAACATCATAAATCAGTGGGTTGTTGTGTCTCCCCTCTCGCTGTGAAATGCGGACACCCCTCTTTCCCTTATTGGAGAGAAAAAGAGAGTCTGTGGTGTGTCGAATTACTGGATGAGCGAGTATTCTTTGGGACACTGCCAGTCTATGTTTTTATTGATGGTTTGCTGCATGCTTGAGTATTTGGTGGGGGCTGCTGATGCTTTTTTTGCTGGTAGGGGAGGGGGATCGTTGCTTTGCTGCTGCTTATTCATGGGAAGGGGAAGCTGGGGGGGTGGTGCTTTGAGATTCTAACATTTAACTGTCATTCATTCTTTGCAGTACTCTGTTTTTGTGGATGGTTGTGAAGAAAAAGAATTTCAGAATGTATATTGTATACATTTCTCTGACATTAAATGTACCTTTGAAAATTTCAAAGCTTTTGAAACCTTTGAAACTTTCTTATACCACTTGAGGAATGCATGCAAATCCACTCAGAATTAGGTTCACTTTTCTGACTCTTATGGCACATTTTCCAGGCCCTCCAGCTACAATTACATCACATTTTCAGAAAAAGACTGTCGTCTTTAAGAAGTCATGTTGAGGTTTTTTTCCAATTTCAACATGTAGAAATTAGTGCAGTAAACAGCTTTTCCATTATACAAACCATTCCATTTTCATTACATTTAATCATGTCTGGCTGTTTCCAGGGATATAATGATCTTTAGTTCTTATTATTCAGCAAAGAGCAGTGAGTAATGGCAAGAATTACTTACTCCTGCAACCTTCATCAGAACAACCAATTTGCTGTAACTAACTTGCTGGTTCATGTACTGACTTGATACAATTGCTCCTCTAGACCAATTAATTGCTTGTGGAGATCTTTGGAAATAGGTGAGAGGTGAAACAATGTAAGGCTTATCTTTTCATTAGAAGCAGCATGTTTATCACTCTAATACTTCTTGGGTTATTGTACCTATTCAAATGCTATCTCACATTAAAAGTGTACATTTTATTCAATGGGATGTGTAGAAATTGATGTTGTGTATTCATTTGTAGATTGTAGGAAGAAGATAAAAATCTATTAAGAGTTGCTGATTGAAATTGAAGAGTGAGGAGCACAAGATTTATGCTGCCTGCTCCTTACCACGATTTTATTATCCATTTTGCATTAGTCCAACCATTGCTTCCCTGGTGCCTCAGCAAAGGAAAAGATTGCATTACTTAAAGCCAGCTGACACAATCTTTAAATTGAGCTGTGTTAAGTCAGCACCGAGGGCTGAAGACATTGTTTTAAGTAATTGAAGCTACGACAGTAAGAATGGATTCCTACATGCTTGGATACATCATAAATGAAAGGGGTGACACGAGGATGCATGTCTTATATTCTCCATGACTTGAAGCCTAACTCTACTTCTCAGAACTTGCACACACTCCCAACTATTCAGAATCTAAATCACATCACCCAGACATCACACATTATTTGTCACATATCACTCTCTTTCTTGCAGGGCAAAATTAACAACAGCAGTCTACTGGGTGACAGGTACAATAGTGTAGCACTAACTCCCTGGGGGAGAAGGTGTACAGATTCAATTCTGGGACACTATCAAGAAGGTGACTCATGCGAGTAGCTCCGATGGGAACCATCAAATACTTTTGTTTCAGTCTGCTACAGCTGAGAACCACTCCATCTAAGTTCTATACAGGTAGTAACATTATTTTAATGCAATTTAAAAAAAGGTATCACTATTTAAAATTGAAGCAACTCAAACGGACTCCAGTCATTGGCGTTGCTCTGGTCTAATGTTCATCTGAAGAGGCACAGATTTCAACTCCCAATACCAATCATCCTTCTAAAAAACATACAATCTCTGGTAAATTAAAAGAAGATCTCAGAGCTAGAGTCCTGTACCAGAGGGATATTAGGCCCAGTTGCATTTTTTTGTTTCATGAAATCTTTGTTAACCATCTCCATTCCAGATGCAGCGATACAACTTTGAGGGTTCACAATACACTGCCAAGATAGGTCTGCTGAGTCTTTCAAAAGCAGAGGAGGTGGAATATAGTTCATAATCTGCTCCTCATGGTGTACAAATGTTGCAATGCTCTCTCAGTCTTGCTCACCCAACCTGGAAATCCGTGCAATCAAGTGCTGTCCGTTTTACCTGTTGTGGGAGATTTCAGTGTTTATCTTGGTAGTGGTGTATATACCACCTCAGGCCAGTATAAAACAGGCTCTACTCGAATGTAATCAACAGGCATGAAACAGTGCATCCTAATGCCTTCCCCATCGTTATGGGGGATTTTAACCAGGCCAACTTGAAAGAGTCTCCAAATAATCATTACCAACAAATCGCATGTAATATTAAAGGAACCAACACACTGGACCACTGTTACATCACCACCAAGAGCACGTACCTTGCTAACCCATGCCCACACTTTGGAAAGTCTGATCATCTGCCTGTATTTCTTCTCCCAGAGCATAGGCAGAGACTGAAGACTGCAGCACCAGTAGTGAAGACCAAGAAGGTAAGGACAAGGGAAGCACCGGAGTGCTTACAGTACTGTCTTGAATCAGTAGATGGGACTGTATTCAGGGATTCATCTTCGGGCCTGAATGAATACAGCACAGCTGTCGCTGACTTTATTAAAACCTGTGTTGATAGGTGTGTGCCTATGAGAACGTACTGGACATACCCTTATCAAAAACTGTGGATGAACCAGAGGATTGGAGTCTGCTGAGAGCTGGATCTGTGGCATTCAAGTCTGGCAAACCAAGAAAACAGGGATCTCTATCACAGAGGCCAATGTCAGTCAGACTTTGCAAGATGACAAGCCTTGATGGAGTAATCTGATGGGGCTCTGAAACCTACATCAACCAACTGGTGAGTGTGTTCAAAGGTATTTTCAATCTCTCATTGCTACTATCAGATATTTCCATCTGCTTCAAGAGGGCAACAATTATACCAGTACCCAAGAAGAGCAGGGTGAGCTGTGTAATGCCTATCGTCCAGTTGCACTGACATCTATAGTGATGAAGTATTTTGAGAGGTTAGTTATGGCTAGAATTAACTCCTGTCTCAGCATGAACCTGCACCCAGTGCAATTTACCTATCACACAATAGGTTTGTTATTTAGGGAGCTGCAAAAGGCATGTAATAAGGGTAATAACACAATTACAATTGGGGACTTCAAGATGCAAGGGGATTGGGAAAATCAGGTTGGTGTTGGATCACAAGAAAGGGAATTTGTTGAATGCCTACGAGATGTCTTTATAGAGCAGTTTGTGCTTGAGCCTACTCAGGGAAAGGCCATCTTAGATTGGGTGTTCAGTGATAACCCAGATCTTATGTGGGAGCTTAATGTAAAGAAACTCTTAGGAGACAATGGTCATAATATGATTGAATTCATACTGTAATTTGAGAGAGAGATGCAAAACTCACATGTATCTGAATTACAATGGAATAAAGGGAATTACAGAGGCATGAGTGTTGGAGTCTATTATTAAGGATGATGTTTTGAGGTACTTGGAGACTAATTATAAATTGTCAAAGTCAGCATAGTTTCTGTAAAGGGCAAATCTGATAGAGTTCTTCGAGGAAGTGACAAGCAGGGTGAACAAAGGAGAGGCAGTGGATGTCATTTACTTGGATTTTCAGAAGGTGTTTGATAAGCTGCCACATATGAGGCTGCTTAACAAGACAAAATCCTATGATGTTACAGGAAATATACAGATATGGATAGAGGAATGGCTGACAGGTAGGAGGAAGGCAGTGGGAATAAGAAGGTCCTTTTCTAGTTGGTTTCCAGTGACTAGTGGTGTTCCTCAGGGGTCAGTACTGAGACCACTGCTTTTCACATTGTTTTTCAATGATTTGGGTAATGGAATTGATGGCTTTGTGGCAAAGTTTGTTGATAATACAAAGACAGGTGGAAGAGTAGGCAGTGCTGAGGAAGTAGTGCGAAAGCAGAAGGACAGCCAAATTGGAAGAATGGGCAAAACAATGGCAGATAGAATACAATTTTGGGAAATGTATGATAATGCATTTTGGTAAAAGGAAAAATAGTGCAGACTATCATCTAAGTGGGGAGAAAGTCAAAACATCAGCGGTGCAGAGGGACTTAGGAGTCCTTATGCAAGACTCCTATAAGGTTAATTTACAGGTTGAGTCTGTGCTAAAGAAGGCAAATGCAATGTTGACATTTATTTCAAGGGGATAGACTATAAAAGCAAGGAGATAATGCTGAGGTTTATAAGACATTAGTCAGGCTGCACTTGGAATATTGTCAACAGTTTTGGGCCCCATATTTCAGAAAGAATGTGTTGTCATTGGATAGAGTCCAGAACAGGTTCACAAGGATGATTCCAGGAATGAAGGGGTTAACATATGAGGAGCATTTGGCAGCTTTGGGCCTATACCGGGGGTCGGCAACCCGCGGCTCTTTTACCACTGTGCTGCGGCTCCCTGTTGCTTTGGGAAATAATTGGTCAGTATTTAATTAAAATGTATTTTATGTTAGTTTGTTAGTTTTTTAAATGTAATTCTAAATTTGAAGATTATGGTGATCTTGTACAATCTAAATAAGACGTTGTGGCGACCCATTTCCTTGCACATTGGAACCGGCTCACAATTAGCCAGCGTTCAGGCTAAGGGAGATAGCCTACGGGGGTTTGTGAGTACGTGTCTTTTGCAGCATCCGCGCCCAAGGGGGCCGGGTTGAGGGAGGCTTAAAAGCAAGGCTGTTTAGTTCGAATAAAGTTATTCAACTGCAGTATATTGACTGCGTGAGCACACCGCTACAACGTGTTTTTATCGCTATTAATATACGTCACCACTGCCAATACCTGACACCCGTCAGTGCGCGATTTCTTTAATTTTTCGATCCAAGGTAGGCCAACTATGGAGAATTCTAAAAAAAAGAAAAGTGACTGAAGAAAACAGAATGTTTAATGATACATGGACAGATTCATTTGCTTTCACTGTTGATGAGACTGGTTTAGCGGTATGCTTAAGATGCAATGAGAAAATAGCAAACAACAAGAAGTCAAATGTCGCAAGGCATTTCCAGAATAAACACGCAGCCTTTGCTCAAAAATATCCGGATGGAGATGAGAGAAAAAAAGCCGTTTCGGAACTGATGCGGAAGATTGATTTGAGCAAAAATCATTTCAAGAAATGGATGAAGTCTGGAAAACCAACGACATACGCTAGTTATATTGCCGCTCAGGAAATAGTCCGGCACGGGAAGCAGTTTACAGATGGTGAATATATAAAAAAATCTTTCATTAAGATTTCAGAACATCTATTCACGGACTTTAAAAACAAGAGTGAAATTGTGCAGAAAATCAGGGATATGCCCCTCTGTGCAAAGACTGTCAAAGACAGAACCATAAAAATGGCAGAAGACATCACAAGACAGCAAATTAAAGACATCAATTCAGCTGTGGCCCACTCGATTGCCTGTGACGAGTCTAAAGACAAAGGTGATATTGAACAAATAGCGCTGTTCTGCCGGTATGTAAACTCTGCCGGGCCACAGGAAGAACTGATTCAGTTGATACCTCTAAAAGACCAAACACGGGGGGGGTGGGGAGGACATCTATGAGGCTGTCTTGAATTGTTTAAGAGCCAAAAGAATAAAGACCACCCACCTGGTGTCAGTAGCTACTGATGGGGCACCGAATATGACGGGAACGCACAAGGGATTTGTGGCTTTACAGCAGAAGTCGCTGGACAGAAAGCTGCTGACTTTTCACTGCATCTTGCACCAAGAGGCACTGTGCGCTCAAACATTTCCTCTGGAATGCACAGAAGTAATAGATGTTGTCATTCAGATTGTCAATAAAATAATGGCAAAAAGTTTAAATCACCGTCAATTCCGTTTGTACTGGACGAGCTGGAAAGCGCATATTCTGATCTCCTGCTGCACAACAAAGTCCGGTGGCTATCCAGAGGGGAGGTGCTGAAACGCTTTGTCGCGTGTCTGGAAGAAGTGAAAACTTTCCTGGGCAGCAAAGGGCTCACCTTTCCTGAGCTGGAACAACCAGAGTGGCTGGAAAAGCTACACTTCATGGTAGACGTGACAGCGCACCTGAACTCGCTGAACACAGCTCTTCAGGGAAAAGGACGCACAGCCCTGCACATGTTGGAGGATGTTTTGGCATTCGAGCGCAAGTTGACAGTGCTTGCCAGAGATTTACAGAAAGGCACTTTGTCTCACTTCCCCAATTTGAGAGAGTTCAAAAAAGGTCACGACATGATAAATTCGGAGTATTTACATTCTGCAATCATCGCAATGCAAACATCGTTTGGGAAACACTTCTGTGAGTTCAGAGAGGAAAAAAACACATTATCCTTTCCAGTCACTCCCTTAAGCATCGATCCTTCCCTACTGAGTACGACTGCATTGGCAGGTGTGAGTAAACCTGATCTTGAGATGGAACTGGCTGACATAGCTGACAAAGACATATGGGTGTCCAAGTTTAGATGCTTGACAGCAGACCTTGAAGTTGTTGCCCGTCAGAAGGCCGTTCTTGCACAGAATCACAAATGGAGTGATATTGAAAACCTCCTAAAACCGGACAAACTTGTGTTCGAAACATGGAATGCTATGCCCGACATTTATGTAAACATTAAAAAGTATGCGCTTGGAGTCCTGTCGATCTTTGGATCCACATTGAAAGCTACTGAATGTTGAAAGGACCAGTTAGGGTGGATGTGGAGAAGATGTTTTCTGTGGTGGGGATATCCAGAACTAAAGCGCATAGCCTCAAAATTGAGGGATGATCCTTTAGAAAAGTGATAAGGAGTTATTTTTAGCCAGAGAGCAGTAAATCTGTGGATTGCTCTGCCACAGGCTGCAATGGAGGCCGAGTCCATGGGTATATTTAAGGTGGAAGTTGATCATTTCCTGACTGGTCAGGGCATCAAAGGATATGGCGAGAAGGCAGGTGTATGGAATTGAGTGGGATCTGGGATCAGCTGTGATGGAATGGCAGAGCAGACTTGATGGGCTGAATGGCCTAATTCTGCTTCTGTGACTTACGGTCTTAAGGTCTTATGGTCTACAGCAGACACAGTCTCATTAGCGCTTCATGCAGCACGGATAATACAAATACTTATGTCAGGCTGCTGTTTATGACTACAGCTCAACATTAACACAATCATTCCTACAATTCTGATTGAAAAGATCCAGAACCTGGGCCTCTGTACATCCCTCTGCAACTGGATCATCAATTCCTAACCAGAAGACCTCAATCTGTGTGGATCAGTAATAACATCTCCACCTCAATGACAATCAACATTAGCACATCTCAGGGGTGTGTGCTTAGCTCAGTGCTCTACTCTCTCTACACCCATAACTGCGTGGCTAGGCACAGCACAAATGAAGATGCCTTGGATACTATGGAGGCTGGTACTCATGATGGAGCTGACTAATTTTATAAGTTTCTGCAACTTATTTTGGTCTTGTGCATTACCCTTCATCCCCTTGTGAGACAGTGATGCAGCTGGTCAGAATATTGTCCAGGGTACATTTGTGGAAGTTTTCGAGTGTCTTAGTTGACAAACCAAATCTCCTCAAACTCCTAAAGAAATATAACCACTGTCTTGCTTTCCTCACTTTCTGAAATGCTGTACTGACTGCAGACATTTGTAACTCTAATAATGTCATGAATGTCCTCAATGCAACACTCAGTAAAAATTTATAAGCAGGTAACCTGTAAATACTCTGTAACCACCATGGTCGGAGGTGGAGTGGAAAACCTTTCCTGCTATTGTTCATACTGAGCATATGGCACTGGAACATAAATGACTTTCACAAAGTAGCATACTGGCATTAAATCAGAATTGCATGCTGTTTGGCATTGCAGAGTGTCTACTCGGCATGCTTCCACTGCTTGATAGCATTTCGTGTTCTAGCAGTTTCTCAGTGCGGTGGCTGGCGTGAGTTATGTTACAAATACGATGCATGCATTGGAAGCCCATAGAGGACAGTTAGCATCAATACGACCCAAGCAACAGATGCTGCACTGTGAACTTTGCAGTCATAAATCAAATCATATTTTAATGGCAGTTTCTGGATATGGCACAGCTTTCAGAACCTAATCTATAAACCACCTTTGTGATTTACATCTCATTTATAAATAAAAATCGTAAAGATTTATGCTAAGAAGCACATGTTGATTTATTTCAATGAAACAAACCGAAATGAAGTGAAACAGTTGTTGATTCACAGTTCATATCAGACAGTTAACAGAGTCTAAGTTCAAATTGGATTAGATATCAAAATTACCATTGATTGCAGATTTGACTTTGCAGCTCAAGTCTGCTAGCTGAAGGAGTGACATTTAAAACATCTTGGTGTATAATTGCTGAGATGCATAGGTCATGATTTTGATTCAAACTATGCAAGCTTCTGAAAAAGGTTAAGACAGGGGAGTGGAAAATGGCAACTATTTGAAATTGGGATGAGGAGGAAATCCTCCTCTCCCTGGACTGTATCCTCGGAGTTCTCTACTTCAAAGGACTGTGGATGCTGAGTCAATGGATATATTCCAATCTGAGATATATTTTTGGACTGCAAGGGAATTCACTGTTTTAGAGATTGGAAAGAAAAGCAAGCTGAACTTTCTGCTCAAATCTCCATCATCTTATTGAATGGGAGAGCAAACATTGTGCTACTCCTGACTTGCCTAGTGTAAAATGCGGCACAGTAGCACAGTGGTTAGCACAAAGCTTTACAGTACAGGTAATGGGGGTTCAATTCCCACCGCTGCCTGTAAGGAGTTTGTATATTCTCCACACAACCACGTGGGTTTCCTCTGGGTGCTCATGTTTCCTCCCACAGTCCAAAGATATACCGGTTGGTAGGTTAATTGGTCATTGTAAATTGTCCCATGAATAGGCTAAGATTAAAATGAGGGATTGCCAGGAGGCATGGCTCAAAGGGTCAGAAGGGCCTATTCCACATTGTATCTCAATAAATAGATATATAAGTTAGAAGTTGGACAAATAATGTTAGCTGTTCAAATCAGACAATATAGTCACAGTGTATAGTGCAAAACTAAATGAACCATTTATGTGTAGGACCAGAAAGAAGGATTGCTAAAGCACTTCTAAGACTATTTAGGGGCAAGGTTACAAGAAAAACAAGGTAAGTTTACCAAACTTATTTCAAAATATTTCTGAAACTTATTTTGGATAGACAAGGATATGTAAATAACTAGCATAAGTTGCTATGTAATCATTGCAGAGTCATGTATAAAGGCTGTTGCATCCAATTTGATGCCATGTCCAAGAAAGCTTAACAGTGCCTCTACTTCCTCAGGAGACTAAAGAAATTTGGCAAGTCCCCTTTGATTCGCACCATTTTTTATCAATACACCATAGAAAACACCTTATCCAGACACATAACAGCTTAGTATGGCAAGAGCTCTAACCATGACCCCACAGAGAGATGTGGACAGAATTGAAAATGTGATGGAAACCAGATTCTTCTCAAAGACTGCTTGTTTCTCACTGCCTCCGTAACGCAACCAGCGTAATCAAGGTACCCACCTTCTCCAGACATTATCTCTGCTTCCACCCACCCCCACCCTCCCAAACTCCACTGGGCAGAAGATAGAAAATCCTGACAGCAGGTACTATCAGGCTCAAGGACGACTTCTATCCTATTGTTATAAGAATATAGAATGTTTCCTTATTATGATATGATGGAATCCAGACCTCAGAAACTACCTCATAGAGACCTTATATCTTATTGTCTGCCTGCACTTCTTCTGCACAGTAACATTTTATTCTGCACTCTGTAGTGATTTTACCTTGTACTACCGCAATGCACCGTTGTAAAGAATTGATCTGAATGGACAGTATGCAAGGCATTTTTCTACTGTACTTCAGAATATATAACAATAATAAACCAATGTATCAATTTATTAATGATGAATTCCAAGTAAATAAGCCAAATATTAACCATCTGTTATCATCATTCATTGAATAATTGCATCAAAATGTAACCATCTACATAACTGTTAATTTACTCATAGATCCATCAATAAGGTAATATTTATACGCAGTGAAGCTATATGACTTTGGTAAGAAGTAATTTTCTCATTGGCATGTAATGTTCCAATTGTTTTGGTTTTTGTAACTATCTTTGAATTTGTTAATATAAAACTATTTATTTTGGTGATCTAATTAAAAATAGAAAGTAATAAATCCTTAAATGCCTAACTCCAGAACAAGCAAAAATAAAACCAATGTTTGACACACTTTGATTAATGTTCCTTTCTATTTTATGAATTTATCGATTCAGTCTTGCTGCACACCACCTAGTAAATAACTATTCCTACCAAATAAGTACATCTCACTTGCCTTCATATATCTTGACCAGCCTGTACAACTTCTTCATGTCAATATTTGAGGTAGAGCTAGGAAGTATCAAGCATTCTAACCCATTATTCAACTTCTCTCTTGTGAAATTTTGCCTGCAGTTGCGATTACAAATGTGTAATTTGGTAGAGAGTGAGCAGGCATTGCCAGCATACCTGGAGCTATGGAGGGAGAGAATATCCATTGCTATTAGGTAGAGGTGGGTGAAAAATCGCCTGTAGATAATTGCATATCTTGCATATCAATTACATCTTCAGTTTCAGCAATATTGATGATCAGTGTGAGTCCAAAACCTACAGAAGAAGGCCTTCCACTTTAGCTTGGAGCTGGTTAATTTTTTGTTCAACAGTTAGTTGGGTAGGGTCTGTCAGAAGATGAAAAGGGCAAGTTAATATCAGCCTTGCTGTGACATGCTTATCGTATTTGAATTCCAGTGATTGGGTACAATCTGTGATTCAAAATGTGCAAAGTTCCAAGAAAGATTAAGGTAGAAGGACTGTAAAAAAGGGCTATTGCCGTGGCATTAGTTAAGAGTGTTGCAGCTAAGGTAGTCATGCGGGATCATTATAAGTGGGAGACTATTGAAAAATTGACTTAACTTGTAAGATCATGAAACTTTTTTTGAGTTGTTACCACATGTAGAAGGAATAAGTCTGGGTATTATTTCTGCAGCCAAGGCATGCCGCATTGTCTTTCTATTCTGGCTGTCTCCTGGAAACAACTGACCAAACCATACATCGTATCTGCTCCTTTTTATTTAACATAGGAATTGTCAGCAAAGCATCTTTTTCCCCTATATCATCTCTTCTGAAGGTATCCAGTACAGAAAATACAGCACCAATGCTGATGTCACTGCTCCTAATGGAGAATGTTTCAATTTCTAGGTATTTCAAGATCAAGTTCAATTGTCATTCAAACATACGTGAATACCCATGAATCTTGGCAAATGAAACAGCATGATACCAGAGTCAAGGTACAAAACACAGTACCAACACTGATACAACTTATAATGGCTTTTATAAAATTAATGGATGAATATTGCTTAAAAGGCAGAATTTAAAATCTTTGAAAGAAGTGAGCTATTTTATATTAAGATCCAAATGTGAATACATTTTACATTTTAGAGTTTAGATAACTTTTATAAAATTGTTGTTTACTATTTAGCCAATTGTAAAAGTAATCATTACTCATATTAATAAATCCCAGTGAAAGTATAGAAATTGAGAATACAAGTTGAATAATTCAAACAAATTTTTAAATTTTAAATAAATAGCAAGAAAAGGTTTAAGTGAAACAACGCCCTGTTGCATTCACCTCAATAATCAGCAAATGCTTTCAGAGGCTGGTCAGTACGCTGCCACCCACATTGGACCCCCTACAGTTTGCCTACTGACACAACTGATCAACAGATGACTCTACAGCCACAGCTCTATACACCATCTTTACACATCTGGAGAAGAGGAATACTTATATGAGAATGCTGTTCTTGGACTACAGTACAGCACTCAACACCATAATCCCCTCCAGGTTTGACAAGAAGCTCAGAGACTTCGACCTTCACCTTGCCTTGTGTAACTGGATCGTGGACCTCCTGACAGATCGCCAGCAGGTGGTAAGAGTGGGCTCCTTTTCCTCTGCCCCTTCTGACCCTCAACACAGGTGTCCCTCAGGGCTGTGTTCTAAGCCCTCTCCTTTACTCTCTGTATACCCATGACTGTGTCGTCACCCACAGCTCCAATCTGCTAATTAAATTTGTTGATGACACTACACTGATTGGCCTAAACTCAAATAATAATGAGGTAGCGTATAGAGAAGAAGTCACAGTGGTGTCAAGAAAACAACCTCTCCCTCAATGTTGCAAAAACAAGGAGCTGGTTGTAGACTACAGGAGGAATGGAGACAGGTTAACCCCTATTGACATCAATGGATCTGGGGTTGAGAGGGTGAAGTGCTTTAAGTTCCTTAGCATACACATCACCGAGGATCTCAGGTGGCCTGTACAAATCAGCTTACGGTGAAAAAAGCACAACAGCGTCTCTTTCACCTCAGACAGTTGAAGAAGTTTGGCATGAGCCCCCAAATCCTAAGGACATTTTACAGGAGCACAATTGAGAGCATCCTAACTGCCTGCATCACTGCCTGGTATAGGAATTGTACTTCCCACAATTGCAGGACTCTGCAGAGAGTGGTGTGGACAGCCCAGCGCATCTGTAAATGTGAACTTCCCACTATTGAGGATATTTACAAATACAGGTGTGTAAAAAGGGCCCAAAGGATCATTGGGGACCCGAGTCTCCCCAACCACAAACTGTTCCAGCTGCTACCATCTGGGAAATGGCACCACAGCATAAAAGCCAGGACCAACAGGCTCTGGGACAGCTTCTTCCACCAGGCCATCAGACTGATTAGCTCATGCTGACACAATTGTATTTTGATGTTATATTGACTGTCATGTTGTACATACTATTTATTACAAATTACAATAATTGCACATTGCACATTTAGACAGAGATGTAAAGATTTTTACTTCTCACATTATAAAGGATGTAAGTAATAAAGTCAATTCAATTCAATAATAAACCACATATTCATAAGAATGAATTGTCTTACTCTACACCTTTGAATGTGGTCTGCAATGACTTTTTCAAAGACCAACACAAAAATTCTATTGATCAACAACCTCAATACTCACAAATTTCCTTCCAAGTCACACACTGTCCTTACTTATAACACTGTGGCACTGTCTAAATCCTGGTATTCCTTACCCAACAGCACTGTGGGAACAACTTCACCAGAAGAACTAGACAGGTTCAATCATTGCTCATCATCTTCGCAAGGTAACATAGGAATAGACATTAGGTACTGGCCTTCTCAGGGACATGTGCATCCCATAAATGAATAATCCCTGATATTTTCTACCTCAATAGGCGGCTTGATTATTATCTCATATAAGCTTCTGCTGAGATGAGAAGAAAGCTGAATGGTATTAGTTTATTACTGCTATATGAGCCGATTTACAGTGAAGAGATATGCAATTTCTAATGTTATAGTTGGACAATAGCTTTAAGTCCCAGATTGTTTCAGTTTTGCTTTTACCTCAGCGAGCTGGTGTGTGCCAATCAACTACTTTACTAAAGTGACAAAAATGATGTCCTGACTTCAACCACTCTTGTGAACATGGAATAACCACGTGCAGAGAAAGTTCTCACAGTATGGAAGATGCACAATTCAGTGTGAGGTATGATTGTAAAATGAAAATCCTACAATTACAATAAAAATATTTACAAAATAAATAATTTGCTGTAACTAGAGTTATAACAATACTGGTTTCCTCCAGTTATAACTAGAGGGAATAACAACTGTCTGTATTTTATTTATGGGAACCAGTTAAATCTTACATTCTCTGCAGGCTAATTGATTAATGTAGTTATTTCAATTAATCTTCCTTCTCTTTTGCTTCTCCCACTTTCTCCATACCTATTGTATCTACTGTGATGAGATTTTCCACATTGACACAATGTCTTTTCATTGTCTCTTCACTCAACTCTGGGCAGTGAGGATGCATACATCAGGATGCTCTTCACTGACTACAGTTCAGCATTTAATACTATCATCTCCTCAAAACTAATCAATAGCCTTCAATACCTAGGCCTCAATACCTCCTTTGTAACTGGATCCTCTATTTTTTGATAATCCCCAGATGATAAATCCCAGTAAATTTGGATTGGCAACAGCATCTCCTCCACAATTATCATCAGCACAGGTGCATCACAAGGCTGTAAGCTTAGCCTCTGCTCTTCTCACTTTATACTTCTGACTGTGAAGCTAAGCACAGCTCTAATGCCCTATTTAAGCTTTCTGTCAACACCACTAGCATTAACTGAATCAAAGGTAGTGATGAATCACCATAGTGGAGGGAGATTTAAAATCTTGCTGTATGGTGCTGCAATAATAACCTCTCACTCAATGCCAGCAAACCAAAGAGCAGATTGCTGTCCACGGGAGGAGGAAATGGGAGCCAGCACTCATAAGAGGTCCAGAGGTAGAGAGGGTCAGCAGCTTTAAATTCTTTGGCATTATCACTTCAGTTGATCTGTCCTGGGTACAGCATGTAAGTGGCATTACAAACAAGGCACAACTGGACCTCTACTTACTTGAAGATTCTGCATATCATCTAAAACTTTGTCAAACTTCTATAGAGGTGTGGTGGAGAATATTCTGAGTGGTTGCTTCACAGCCTGGTTTGGAAATACCAGCACCCTTGAATGGAAAAGTTTACTAAAAGTAGTGAGTACAGCCCAGTCCATTATGGGTGAAAACCTTCCTGCCATTTAGCACATCTACAAGGAGCTCTATTGCTGGAAAGCTGTATCGAACATCAAGGATGCTACCATCCAGGCCATGCTCTCCCCTCACTGCTGTCATTAGAAAGGAGGCACGGGAGCTACAGGACCCACACCACCAACTTCAGGGACAGTTACACCTCAACCATTAGACTCTTGAACCAGAGGGATAACTTCACTCACTTCAATACAGAACTGTTCCCACAACCTGTGAGAATCTTTATCTCATGTTCTTGATATTTATTGCATATTTATTTATTAATATTATTATTTTGGCTTCTATTTCTCTTTGTATTTGAACGGATAGCTACCTTTTGCACATTGTGTTGTGTGCAGTTTTTCATTGTTTCTATTGTATTTCTTTGTATTCACTGTGAATGCTCACAACAAAAAGAATCTCAGGGTGGTATTTGGTGACATGTACGTTGATAATAAATTTACTTTGAACTTTGACTTAACTATGTATTTTCCACTGCCATATTTTACAGGGCTCTTGTATCTCATTTCCTGTTTCCTGTTATCCTTGCTTTGATTGGGAGAAGGCACACTAGATCTTCTACTTTCACCCCATCAGCCTCCAAATCACTAACAAATCATCCTCTGTAACTCCCACCACATCCAAATGGTCTCCACCACCAGCACCAGAAACATCTTCCATTCCCCTCCCCTCCAGCATCTTGAGGAGTCATTCCTTCCAGTTCCCTGGATGACCCTTCCATCTCCTCCAACTGCTCCCAATCTCACAGCACTGTCCCATGCAACTCTAGCAGATGTAATGCCTATCCTTTTAACCCTTCCTCCACCAGGGACACAAAAGCATCTCCATATGAAGCAGCAATTTACTAAAGAACAGGCCCCTAGTCCTCGGGGTCGCGTTGCTGATGGCCGTTGGCGGGGCCATCTTAATACGCTCAGCAGAGGATGGTGCTCGGAGAAGCTGTGCCAGAGGGGATGGTCATCGGCTTGGAGGTTTGACGGACTCAGGTGTGTGCTGCGTCTGCAAGGCTGGTTTCGATGGAGCTTCCATTGTGTGCTGCGTCTGCGAGACTGAGTCAGGCGTTGCCTTGGAAATTAATAGCGGGGGTATTCCCTTCTGCCGCCGGTGTGGGATGACGAGTCTGTCGGGACCCTGTGGACTTGTGGAAACTGTGGTGATTTCTTTTGAACTTACAGTCCTTTAACATCTTGGACTATTTTTACTGTGCTCATAGTCTGTTTTTTTTTATCAATTATGCTATTGTTTGCACTGTTGTAACTGTATGTTGTAACTATGTAGCTTTGTGCAGGTCTTGTATCTTTAGTTTTTGATCTTGTTTTTGTCTGGTGGGATTGGAGCTCCTTTCCAGGGAACGCGCTAGACGGTAGCACGATATTAATACGCAGCAGCCTGTCCGGACTCTGGATTGGGGATTGCCAAACGTTACGTGGATTTTCTGGTGTAGTCTGTTTTGTCATATGCTTTTGTGATATCATTCTGGGGGAACGTTGTCTCATTTTTTAACTGCATTGCATTTGTGGTTTCTAAATGACAATAAACTGAATCTGAATTTATTTGCATTTCTTCTAGTTTAGACTATTTTATTTCACACTAAGTAGTCTACTCTATATTAGAGAACCAAATGTCTACATTATGAGTGTAAGAGGAAACCTGAGCTTCAGCATTTTGAGTGATCCATCACTCTAATACTTAGTCGCAATAGTACTCCGACCCCTGTCTTCAGTCTCCTATATTGTTCAAAGACTAGCATTTGATTTCTAACTGGTTATGCAGCAGCCTTTAGAATTTAATCCATTTTAACAATTCAGCCTTTATCTTCCTCTCCACAGAAGTGGTGGTATCTCTCAGATTCAATGTAATTTTTTTTTCCTTTCTAAATAATTGCTGCCTTGAAAAAGTCGGTCTTCATCCAGTGACATTCTGATTGTTCTTTCTAACTTGGCCCTCTCCACAAATTAAAATATACATACTTTCTTTCTTACTCTTCATGTTCTTGCCATAAGATGTCCACATAATTTTCATGCACTGATGCTACTTCTCGTGCAAAATGCTTCTTATGTTCTCTGTTTTAGTTTTGGATCTCCAGAAACTGCACTTTCATTGAACCAAAATCTTTGATGTTTGTTTTATTCCACATCTGAATTTCAAAGATAATAGATAAAAGTCTTTTCCCCAAGGTAGAAATATCAACTACTAGAGAGCATGGATTTAAGGTGAGAGAGAGAATACTTAAAGGAGATTTATAAGACAAGTTTTTTTTCTGACACAGGAAGTGGCAGATGCCTGTAACATTGTTATGGGAGATAGTGGTAACAGATACAGCTGCAAAGTTAAAGAAGGATTTAGGCAGGCACTAGAACAGTCAGGGAATAAAGTGATTACAGAACATGGGCAGGCCAATGAGATCTACTTTACTTCGGCATCATAGTCAGCAGAGACATCATGGACCAATGAATCTGCTCCTGTGCTTTTTCATGTTCCATATGGTGGAGTCTTTTTCCTTGTGAACTTTTGAAAGAATTTTTCCTTCCATCTAATCTGATACTTTCAGAAGCAAGAAATGTTAGTAGTCATTCACCATTAATAATCTACTGATGTTGCTATTTGTTAAGGAAATACATGACAAATTCTGGAATTATACCTCATGTTCATGCATGCTCTTAAAGGCTACTGGGTATGAGTTTTACTGCAATTAAATTAAATATGAATCCTAATTTTAAAAGTTATATTGTTTAGAAAAGTACTCTTAACTATAACTATATAATTTCATTTAGTTGTGGGAAAGTGACATTTTCTTTGTTCAGTCAATTTTTAGATAGAAAAACATCTTTGAAAAATAGAATCAAATCTTCAGGAATTTCTAACTTAGGCACTTCTAGATGTATAAAGGACAACTCTTTCTGATGACTCTTTGAAAATGGGTTTGAAAATTCAGGTGTAGAGTAAGGCAAGATAGGAGCATGCCTTGGACCATCTTAAACAGCCATTTCCGCTGCTACTGTTATTAACCTCAAATAAGTCAACAAATGGTTGAAGAAGTCTACATTGCCTGAAGATTCTAAATAATCTGGATAAGCAGTTTTCACAGAATGATGGACAGGCAGCTTAGGCAAGGTTTGAACTTGTTTAAAGCAGAAGATTCACTATTTTTCTTGGGGATCTGTACATTGGAACATCCAAATATCCAGTGAAACATGTTGTTAATGATCAACACAGTCTGAGAATGTGCTGGGGGAAACCCACAAGTGTCGTCCTCCCTCCAGCACCAACATAGCATGGCTGCAGCTTACTCATCCTCAGAATGTGGGAGGCACCTGGTGCAGGAATTGAACCCTTATTGCTGGCACTGTGAAGTGTTGTGCTAACCACTATGCTACTATGCCATCGTGGTTTAACATCCATGCTTGCAATTTCTAGCACATCACTAAATAGAAATCAATTATGAAGTGCTCCTGGTCTTCTTCCACAGCTAATCCACCCCCACTCCCTCGCATCCTAACTTCAATGTTGAGGCCAATTATAACATCTCTATTAGAGCAGCTGAGATTAAATTAACTAATGGTGAGCCCTTGCTGATTAAATGGGCTCCGAGCACAATGAGGTAGCATGTCTAAATTATAAAAATAACAAACATTTAGTGACCAATAATAGTTGAAGTTGAACTAGCACTATTATATATACCATTTGGCTATTGCAGAACACATATTGTCCAGCATTCTACTGAAATATTCTCACTAACTCTTTAACAGGACAAAAGGAAAAGTCTGCACTTTCAACAGTTTCATCCTGCAATTATCTAACCTAGTTGCTGACTAAAGTATACAAAACTCGGGATCTGATCACAATAATGATTTGTTTCTTGCTGACATATTTTCCATGTGATATGACTTGGGTTTTCCAGTGATTCATTATTTTAATACCAAGGTACCAAATTTACATTTTATTCCCACCATTGCACCCCATATATTGAGTACTAATTAGACTGAAAGCATTAATAAGGCATTTTTGTTGGTTGCCATTGGTAGAATATCACAGATGCTCCAGTTTCATCAGCCCACAGACAACACTGAAAATTACCAAATAGCAGAATGAGGTGGTGGAAGAGGGATAAGTGGCAGGCGATAAGTGAGACTAGGTGAAGTGGTAATTGGGTGGGTGAGGGAAGGGGTGGTCTATGAAGCAGGGAGAGGATATGTGGAAGAACTAAAGGGCTGAAGAAGTAGAAATCTAATAGGAGAGGACCGTGGAAAGAGAGGAAACAGAGGGAGGCATTGGGCAGGTGAGGCGAAGTTAAATTCAAGTTCAGTTTATTGCCATTCAGCCGTACATATTTATACCATCATACAACATTTCTCTGGACCAAGGTGCACAACACAGTACATAAAGCTCACACACATAACAGATAAAGTAATATTACCTCAAATAAATCAACAAATACTAAAGAGCACATACGATACGTTAAAATGTGAACAGTATAACACTACTGGTGCTTCATATGTGATGAGACCTGGGTGTTGGTAGTTGTCTTATGGCCTGGGGGAAGAAGCTGTTTCTCATCCTAGCAGTTCTGGTCCTAATGCTACGTTACCTCCTGCCTGATGGTAGGGGTTCAAAGAGATTATTGGACAGGTAGGAGGGACTACTGATGATGCTAAGGACCCTGCATAAGCAGTGCACCTGATAAATATCTCTAGTGGATGGAAGGGAGACCCCAATGATCCTCACAGCGGCCCTTGCAATCCTTTGTAGAGACTTGCGGTCAGATACCTCGCTGTTCCCATACCAGACAGTTGTCTCAATAGTGCATTTGTGAAAATTGGTTATAAGGAGGTGTGGGGGGGGGAGGTAATCCTCGCTCACCTCAATCTCCTCAGGAGGTGGAGACACTGCTGTGCTTTCTTGACCAAAGAGATGCTGTTGAGGGACCAGGTGAGATCATCAGATATGTTGCACTCCCAGAAAGTTGGTAGTCCTAACTCTCTTCACTGAGGAACTATGTATGTGCAATGAAGAGTGGTCAGCCTGTACCTTCCTGAAGTCCACAGTCATCTCTTTGGTCTTGACTATACCGAGACTCAAGATGTTGTGCTCACACCATTTTATCAGCTTCTCGACTTCCTCTTTTTATGCTGTCTCATCATTGTTGTTGATGAGGCCATCCACTGTTATGCCATCAGCAAACCTGATGATTCAGGTTGAAATGGATCTAGCCATGCAGTCATCTGTCAACTTGAGAATAAGCATTCAACTTAACTCTGTCTCATTCCATGTGTCTCATTCCACTCATTCCAGAGTGTTTCCTGCATTTCTCAGTTTATTTCAGAATTCCAACATCTGTGGGTTTATTTTTTAATTTTCAATAGGCAGAAGCTATTTGCAGCAAAGACATTGAGTATTGTGATGTAACTGAGCTTGTGTGTCTGTTAATGAAGTAATAATTAGATAAAATATAAGATCTGATAACCTTCAATCTACAGTAGACTGTTGTAGTGCCAACTCTCTTTTGGTTGAACTGAAAGTTCTTCCTCAGTATTTTTTTGTAATTCTGTGCTTTCCCTCAGCAGCTGTTGTACTCTTTCCAAGAGTCCCCTGAGAGTCAGAGCAGACCAGCTTTGTTGCCTGTTATGGGATCGAGGAGCTGTCATCCCTCAACAGCTGATTCTTGTTATAAACCTACTTTGGACTGGAGTTCTGAAACAGGTTTTTCTGGGCATTCATCACTAACATTGTCAAGTACTATGTGAGAAAAAGCAACCGCTACACTGCTTCAATGGCTTTACATTCAATACTGGCCTCTTATGAATCTTGGTGGAGCCTGCATGTTCTTTGTGACTGCACAAGCCTTCCAATTTCCTCCAGGGTCCCAAAGATGTGTGGGTTAGTAGGTTTCTTGACCACTGTAAATTCCCTAGAAATTAGGGGGAGTTGCTGGGCATGCAAGGAGATTAAAGAAGGAACAATGTAAGTGGCCATGATGGCCATCACGCATTCAAAGGCCTGGTTCCATGCTGTATGATTCTATGATGCCAAGGTAGAATGTTTGACCCTTTGAAGCACATGTACTAAATAGCATGATGGGCAAAATATGTGATGTCATATGCAGTTCATATGAGAAGCTATCTCTCATGAATTCTATAAAAGATAAAAATAATGTTAATGTGAACAATGTTTAGGTGATCGGTCAGATAGAATTAATAAGAGAATATTAGTAGAATTAACACTCAGAAACATTCTTCTCTTCCTTTATAATCATAAAGAATCCCTAGGTATAATTATATAAAAATAAATTAGGCAAGGTAAACTGTATGCTCTCCAGTTCTCTTGGCGGTTATACTAAGCACTGGCATAATATTGCAGGAAGGCTCCCACTGACTTATCCCACTTGCCACATGCAATTAAAAATGTTGGTAAAGATCACTGATTTTGCTAGGTTCAAACCCATCACACTACAGTTCTGACCTTCAAAGGTGGTCAATCAGCAAGGTTTTTATTCTTCCATTTGGTGCGACTGCCATTCTCAATTTCCCCTTGACTGAATGGCTTGTTGGGCCACCAGTATGAACAGTTGAGAATCAACCACCTTGCTGTAGGCTAGCAGTCAATAATAGGTCTAGAGGAATAACAGTGCCAATCCACTTCCCTAATGTGCATTACTAAACCAGATGGTACCATGGCTTTGATTTAAGTTCACTTGCTGCTGATGTGACATTTGAGTTTTTCCTTTGGATGCTTTCGACAAGGTGCTTGAATCCAAGTTTGGTAATTCAGGTAATATAAAACAGAAAATGCTGGAAATATTTCAGCAGATCAAGTTGCACCTGTGGAAAGAGAAGCTGAACTAACTTTTCAGGTTGAAAGTCCTTCATCTGAAAGTGAGATTAAAAACAAAGTAGTTTCTGCTTGAAAAGAAAAGATCGGGGGACTGACAGATAGGACAAAGGGATCATTTGTAACTGAATAAGGGCAGGATTACTATGGAAATACATCAACCGGTTAATGGGTGAGTTTAGATGTCATCACTTTTCTTTGTCTTTGTTGTGTTGGCAATAAGAGCTCTGGCAGTGCGAATGCAGACAGAGTAACTTAGTTGATATCACAGATCGAGTACCTGCAGCTAAGTGGCAATTCTAATTCATATTGATGTGAGTTACTTAATATTGTAGAATTTTACATCAGATCCAAGAGACAGGAAAGTATCCAGATGAAAGACACGATTTTATTCTTCAAGCTTGTATCGGGCATCATTGACTGTCTTGCTTGGTCCTGAAAGAGTGGATGAGAAAAGCATCATAGAACATAAACAAGATGCTTCATACGTTGTGGTGGAGGAGAAGCCATGGTTCAAGAAGAAGGAAAACATTTCAGAGAGAACTGTGCAGAAATTATCATCAGTACAACAGAGAGAAAGTTGGAGAATGGAATGGAATGGTGTCCTTAAAGTTGGGATGGTTTGCAGAAGTTTAGTGAAGATAACTATAGGAGTCTGTAGCATTGTAATGGATGGCTGTGATTGATCTGTCTTCTGAGATGGAGACAGAGTGAGAGATCAGAGATAGACAACATGTGAATGTGGAAGCAGAGTTGATACTGCCAGCCAAAGTGAAGATATTTTAGAGCTCTGCATGTGTGCGGAAAGCAGTACAAATCAGAATCAGGTATAATATCACCTGCATTTGTTGTGAAATGTGTTTACTTTATGGCAGTAGTACAATGAAATACATGGTAAATAAACTTATAGAGAAAAAACTGAATTACATTAAGTATATACTATATATGTATATTACATGGTTAAGTTAAAATAAATAGTGTGAAAAAAAACAGTGATTAATCCTCAACACAGGCCTTACCTTCATTCCTCCACATCCTCAGCTGGAGGAACTCTGAACTGATGTGGCATTGGACTCTCTTTCCCACCACCTCTACTTCCAAGCCTAATTCTTTGTCCCATCTCCACAATCCTTATTCTACCTGAATCCCTATCTTCATGCCCTGTCTTCATTTAGTCATTGCAAACTGGTGATGGAATAACGACTGCTTTGAATTTTCCATCCCTGCACTCATTCTAAACTATGCCTTACGAACTTGATGGGATCCATTCAGCAGAAATCAATAAAGAGGTCACAGGTGCCCCTCAGGGCTGTGTACTAAGCTCTTTCCTTTACTCTCTGTACACCCATGACTGTGATGCAACCACAGCTCCAATCTGCTAAGTAAATTTGCTGATGATACTACACTGATTGGCCTAATCTCAAATAATAATGAGGCAGCCTACAGAGAAGAAGTCATCACTCTGACACAATGATGTCAAGAAAACAACCTCTCCCTCAATGTTGCAAAAAAAAGTAAGCTGGTTGTGGACTACAGGAGGAATGGATGACAGGTTAACCCCTATTGATATCAATAGATCTGGGGTTGAGAGGGTGAACTGCTTTAAGTTCCTAAGCATACACATCACCGAGGATCTCACGTGGTCTGTACTTATCAGCTTGCAGTGAAAAAAGTACAACAGTGTCTTTTTCACCCCAGACAGTTGAAGAGGTTTGGCATGAGTCCCCTAAATCCTAAGGACATTCTACAGGGGCACAATTGAGAGCTTCCTAACTGGCTGCATCACTGCCTGGTATGGGAATTGTACATCCAACAATTGCAGGACTCTGCAGAGTGGTGCAGACAGCTCAGCACATCTGTAGATGTGAACTTCCCACTATTCAGGACATTTACAGAGACTGGTGCATAAAAAGGACCTGAAGAATCATTGGAGAACCGAGTCACCGCAACCACAAACTGTTCCAGCTGCCACCATCCGGGAAACAGTACTGCAGCATAAAAGCCAGGACCAACAGGCTCCGGGACAGCTTCTTCCACCAGGCCATCAGACTGATTAATTCACGCTGACACAACTGTATTTCTAGGCTGTATTGACTGTCCTGTTGTATATACTATTTATTACAAATGACGATAAATTGCACATTGCACATTTATAAGGAAATGTAATGTAAAGATTTTTACTCATGTATGTGAAGGATGTAAGATATAAAGTTAATTCAGTTCAATCAAACTTATCAACATGAGTGGTGGTGTGACAAAACTGACCTCCAGCTGATCTCTATCTGTCCATTAGAGCAAAGCCTCCTGATTCATTGTACCCCTTCTTTGATCCTACCACTTGTGAGGTTTCTTAGCTCCTTCAATCTTCCTTCTACAGTTATCAGGTTTAAGAACACAAGCACAAAATGTTCTAATTATTTGAACCACCTCATCTTCTCTACTTCTTTCATCCTAAGTGCCCTTTTGAACTAAAACTCTTGATTGATCAGTCTGCTTAGTTACTGAGGGAAGGAGAAAATAATGTTTTAGAACATTCTGTAGTTTTTGTAGTCCTCATTATAGACAAATAAGTATATTAACAATATGATTGACAATTTAGTTAACTATTAAACTATTTTATGAACACAGTGAAATAATATTTGAAGTTTTCTAGAAGAAGCTGATATTTGAGATTTGCTTCTAACAAGTAATTAAAGTTTCACAAAGAGTCAATCAACCATGGAATTGAAGAGGACATTTCAAATGAGATCAGCCACTTGCTCACTCAAGTCATGCTAGAGTCAATAACAATCAGCTCACCAGGATGACTTTGCTTAAGAGACTACGGACAGATTATCATGCCTGGTATAAAGGCCAAGAGGAAAGTGTGGTGACCATGTAATTCTTCCAGCCTGATTTCCCTCTTAACATTGTCCATGGGGGTACCTTTTCTTTTTTGTAATAAGAGAAATATTGGTGCACTGCAATACTTCTTTGGATTATAATTGACAACTCTCTCTTGCACAAACATTTTACAGCTTAAGTATGGGTAGTTAGGAAATACTGGTGGTGGTTGACATCTATTTGTCTTGAAGTTCAATGGGTGATGATCATCATCACAAGCCTAGGCAGATGGTATGGAGATCTTGAGATGTCCAGTCATCAAGAACCCCCTCTTGGCCTCACCGGTGTAGTCCTAAGGATAGCTTATGAAGCTATATGCTTGGCTGCTGGAGCTGCTGGAAGGATGTTCAAAGATGTCCAGATGCCTGAGGGACTCCACTCTGGATTTGCTACCTGGGTTTACTCCCATAGCCTTTGCCTTTTCCGAGGCTGCCAACAAGACAATGGGGCTATTTACCCATAGCTGGGGATCTGGTTCACGAGCACTGGAGTGTGTCCACACACCAGGCGCTGCATGCTACGTGTGCAGGGTCCAGACCTCTTCCCCATCCTCTGTAGTTCAGCCTCAGTCTGAAAAGAGTTCAGTTTCCTTGTGTCACCAACGAGGAGGAAAAATTATTGTTGTGATATGTCTAGTGTGGTAGTGTAGTAGGTAGTGCTTGTTGCTCTCACTTTCAGCTTCCACTGCTGGTTAGCAGTCTTGCGAAAAGGAGAGTTGAATGAGTAAGTCTCTCGCTGCCAGTACATAGCCTCTCCAATAGCAAGCCTCATGTAGTGCCTCCTCACTGAAATTAGGAAATACTGCTGGAGCCAATTTAAAGTATTTTAAGGATATTTACTGTGACATGAAGAATATTTAAATTAGCATAATTTTGAAGCTCCTTCTACCATTGGAAGATCATTTCCAATATCTTACTGCAGCAACCCTAGTCTAACTTTAATCAGGAATATGTGTATGATGTAAAATTTATCATAAAACATATTTTAGGACTCAGGTTAAATTATCTTATTCAACTGGGTTAACTCATAGTTAGCTGAGTTATTTATGAAATGTGTTAGGGAATAGTTTGTTTTATCATTTTTTACCATTGTTTTATCATATGTTTTAGCATAAGTTCAGATTCATACAAAAAATTAAATAGCAGATTTGTTCTGCAGAATTATATTACAAATTTAACACATTTCAATAGGATCTTTGCAATGAAATCATCACTTGTCTGAATATTACAGAATTCATGTCAGTCTTATGGCAGAAAGCACCTGGTAAAATTTCTCAAACAATATAAGGTAATTTTGAATTAACATTATGTAGAAAATTCTGATTATGTCTTAAATACTTTTACTCCCTAAAAAGTATTTTCATATAATTTGACTGTTCTGTCCTCTCACTGTATATCCTCCATTAAATTGCTTTTGGTAAATTTATTTTCTTGTGTTTATTTTCATACCTTTACTGCATTATTATTAATACCTCTCGAAAAACACATAGATTTTGTAGGTTTTCATTATTGCTGTTCGCAGAATAAAACACAATAATTTTAATTTGGATCATCTTAAGAAGTTTGGTCCTCTAATTTAACCATTGCAGAAAAAATAATTGATGGAATTTGGAGGAAGACCGTCCTCTCAAGCTACACCAGGTACTCAAAGGGAGTGAAACTGAGGAAGTTCTTCTTCAACTTGCCTCTAAATTCCAGGTGGCAAGCAGGGATTAAGAGGAACTGGGAGAGCAGGGAGGCCTAGGAAAGGGCAAACAGAGGTGATATCACAAAGATGGTAGACCAGGATCAAATAAAATCAGATTGAGTAAAAGGAGTTAATTTGACCTTGTTCCTGCCAGATTGGCAAGTCTGAACTTCCACTCTTTTTTGTTTTCAAAATCTAATTTTTTCAAAAATGCTCAAATGACTCAAAAAACTTTACTTGCTTCTATGCAAATGCGCCAGTCCGATTCCTAACTGCGGACTGATAACATCAGCTGGATTCAAAATAGAAGCGCATTAATGATTTCTGCATCAATAGATAAAGGTCACGCTGTTATTGACTATGAAAAGCAAGCATTAGGTGCTTTTCAAATTATAAACTGAATTTATATATTCTTAAAATACTCTACTCAATTCATAGGAGAATGCATTCCTGTAGAAGTGAGCAACTCATGAAGACCTAAAACTCCAGTTTACACAAGAAGACTAAGAGTTTCCCATTCAACAACTTGGCCTCTTAAGTGTGAACAATATGATCATAGCTGTTCCTGGTCATGATCACAACATCACTTTGTCCCCACATCAATTGATGTTTTGATTTCTACACCCTCCCACTCAGCCTCAATGACAAGTTCCTTTTGTTCCCTTGCTTCATGATCCAATCTCATCATCTGTGCTACTTAACCCTGATCTCCATCCTGTAAATCTTGTCAGAAAGACTATTGCTGCAAATCACCATACAATATATCGTTTAAGTGAATGTTTAAGCTCTCACTTTAGAGTCTCTGTCAGTAAATAGTGCTGAAAAAGGGACTAAAAGTAATTAGCCTTTACCCTTGAAAATCAAAAATTAACGTAGATGTTAAAATGCGGAAATAAGAGTATGTTGGAAAATAGTCGTCAACTGTGGAAAGAGAAATACAATTAATTAATATTTCAGGTCAGTGATTCTCTTTCAGAACGTTTATTCTTGCTCAATTGACACATACGATGATTTCTTTCTCTGTTATTACCTCATTCTTGAAACTAAAACACATTCAATGTTTAAAATTTAAGCATATTAAATCCATGCCTCTTGCCCTGTTATTAATTTTCTCTTTAACAGCTCTTATTATTGTTGCAGTTTTAGCAAGTGGCTTCTAAAGCCTGGAAGTTCAGGAAGAAAACTTCTAAGTAACTTTGAATTGTCGGGCTAAAAGGACACAGAGAATAGCCTTAAACATATCTGAGTTTGGTTGCAAGATGTAACAAATGCTGAACCATAGGGAATGATACTGGAGGCCCTTAATTTTTTTTACATTACAGGTACACATATAAATAAATTGGATGAAAGCATCAAGAGCATAGGAGCTAAATTTGTAGCTGACAGATTGGTAGGTTTAAACACAAGTTGTGATGAAGATATGAGGCAACTACAAAGACATATAGAAAAATTTGGTGACTGGGCAAATTGAGTATTTTTTTCTTTTAATTTATGTTCAGAATATCCACATTTCAGGCCATGCAAACATCTATTGCCACCCGCAATCGTCCTTAGCATTGTTAAATGAGGATTTCTAGGATTTAGATTCAATGATAGCATATTTCCAAGTCGGGATGGTGCATGACTTGATGCAAATCATCAGAGGGTGGTGTTCAAATGTCATGGAAGCCCTTGTCATTCTTGGTAGCAGTAGTCATGAGTGTTAGAGAAGTTGCTGCAGAATTCCAGTGAGTAACTCTGGTTGCAGAATCTACATTTTGTATATAGTATTTTGAAGAGGTTTCTAAGGTTGTCATAGCTGGGAGTGGTAGTGAGGATAAGCTCCCACTACCTATAAAGTGCTCCAAATAGCGAGCAACTTTAACAGCCTCTGATAACCAAGACCAACTCTTGGACTTCTTGTGTGGCTTAACTACTAGGCCCGGCAGAACCGTTTCTACTGACAAGAGAGGGGGTAAAGGCGGACTGCTGGCGCCATAAAACCAGTTGCTTTGGGCAGGTGGGGCTCATCAGCATTGGACGGCAGCCCACCTAGGAGAAGGAAAACTCTGATTCTAAACTTCTGTTGCCTTACAGCCTTACCCACCTGAGGAGGAAATCTGGAGCCGGGGTCCCTAAGGCAGTTTGATGGTTTTTTACAACTTCACTCCGGCAACCTCTTTGACAACACTGGTGTCAAGCTGCATCGGTGCTCGCCCCTCCCTTGGACTACATCGGTGACGTGGAGGGGGGGAACCGGCTGCGTGGGCAACAGGCAGTTCAAATCTTCCTGCCCAGGTTTCTGTTCTGGAGAGGACACAGTCCACCAGAGGTGCAAACCCATCAGCCCCTGGTATTGGTGGCTACCTACTACCTATTTTGAAGATAATGTAAAGAAATGTGAATTTTGATGTGCAGGAAAAACAAACAAAAAATGCACAAATCTAATTGGTAAGAGGCTGCAGAGCTCTGAGCAGCAGAAGAAATCTGGTGGCCTATGTCTCCAAGAGGTCAATGTGCTATTTGTAGCAAGAAAGTGGGAAAACTATGTTAACTGCCAAGGGAACTGAAAATGAAAATAGTCAAGTCAAGTCCCTTTAATTGTCATTTCGGCCATAACTGCTTGTACAGTACATAGTAAAAATGAGACAAAGTTTTTTCAGGACCCTGGTGTTACATGACACAGTACAAAAACTAGACTGAACTATGTAAAAAACAACATAGATAAAAACTACACTAGACTACAGACCTACCCAGGACTTCATAAAGTGCATAAAATGGTGCAGTCATTACAATAAATAATTAGCAAGACAATAGGGCAGTAAGGTGTCAGTCAGGTGTCAGGTGTAAGGTTATGCTTCAGTTACATAGGGTATTGGTGAAGCTCTATCTGAAATACCCTGTACAGCAATGTTCTCAATTAAGAAAACATGAAAATACTTTGGAAGATTACTTGAATAAAACTTTGAATGGGCAGGAATATCTTATGAGGTAAGGTTGGAAAGGCTTGGTTTGTTACCGTTGGTGAGAAGGATGAGAGCATACTGGACCAAGACATCTTCATAAGGTGGATGTGGACAAGGTATTTCCTCTTGTGGAAGAATTTAAAATTAAAGTTTATAGGTTAAATATAAGGGGCTGTCTATTTAAGACAGTTGTAATCCAGGTTAAATGAACCCAAAGGTTTAATGTTAGGAAGTTCTACCTGCAGAGGGATGAAAACGAGGTTTACCGATGTGAAAAAAAGAGAATTTGAAATAAACACTATGTGAGAAGAGGTGTGGCTGGATGCAGGACAGACAAGGAGAGAAAAGCAGCAACAATTAGAAGCTGAAAACATGAATCAGAGACCTAATCAGGTTTATTATCACCGGCCTGTGATGTGAAATTTGTTAACTTAGCAGCAGCAGTTCAATGCAATTTATAATCTAGCAGAGAGAAAAAATAATAATAAATAAAATAAAATAAAATCAATAATAATAAATAAATATATCAAATACAGTATACATATATTGAATAGATTTAAAATATTGCAAAACCAGAAATAATATATATTTATAAAGTAAGGTAGTGTCCAAGGGTTCAATGTCCATTTAGAAATCGGATGGCAGAGGGGAAGAAGCTGTTCTTGAATCGCTGAGTGTGTGTCTTCAGGCTTCTGTATCTCCTACCTGATGGTAACAGTGAAAAAAGGGCATGCCCTGGGTGCTGGAGGTCCTTAATAATGGACACTGCCTTTCTGAGACACCACTCCCTGAAGATGTCCTGGGTACTTTGTAGGCTAGTAACCAAAATGAGGCTGACTAGATTTACAACCCTCTGCAGCTTCTTTTGGTGCTGTGCAGTAACCCCTCCATACCAGACAATGATGCTGCCTGGCAGAACGCTCTCCACGGTACATCTATAGAAGTTCTTGAGTGTATTAAGAGTGTATTAACTGTAAAGAATGGAATTGGTAGTGAGTACCTTTACCTTACTAACTTGAAAACCTCAGGATGAAACCCTGACAATAACGATAAAAAATTTATTGAAGCTACAGCGATAACACACAGCAACTATAACGAGACAAAATCGGCAGAGACCAGCGTCCAAAATCCTTACCGTGTAGTTGGGAATTAGCTCTGTAAAATCATACCAAAGGATTTGGTCAAGTTTTTGTACAAGTTTGTGAACTGACTTACTGTGGATGATAAACTATTTCAATCTAATGAACCAAGAAACAAGATGGCGAGTCACCCAAGATGAAGAACCAGCACAGGAACGAAATATGTAATGATGTAGGGGATTTAATACAGTTGGAGGCATAAGTTTATTTTCATTCAAAGAATCCGAATTTGATTTCCTGCAAGAACTGAATATTTTTGCAAAGACTTTATGTTACTGAATGAGATTTATTTTGCATTAAAAGTTGTGATATTGGAGAATTGTGTAAGGAGTTAAGCTGTATAGATATATAATTAATGAATTTGAATTTCAGCACTTATAATGCCTGGAACTGAAACTGAAGTTAACTACGAGGGGTGATTGATAAGTTTGTGGCCTAAGGTCAAAGGAGTCAATTTGAGAAAACCTAGCACATATATTTTTCAGTATAGCCCCCTCCTACATTTACACACTTAGTCTTGCAGTTGTGGAGCATACGGAACTTGGACCTCCGGAAAGTGTCCTCAACAGGGGTGATTGATAAGTTTGTGGCCTAAGGTAGAAGCAGATGAGTTATCAACTTCAAACTTTCTGCAAGATTACACAAAGAGTTGACCTGCATGTGCATGTAAGAAGAGCTGTATAACTCATCTCCTTCTACCTTAGGTAATGAACTTATAAATCACCCCTGCTGCGGACGCTTTCTGGAGGTCCAAAATCTGTATGCTCCATGACTGCTGGGCTAAGTGTGTAAATGTAGGACGAGACTATTTTGAAAAAATAAATGTGCTAGGTTTTCTAAAATTGACTCCGTCTACCTTAGGCCATGAACTTATCAATCACCCTCGTATAGTACTTAAGAATAGGAATTATATTTGGTTTTCTAACTAATTAGGGATAACTAAAAAGGTAAACTTAGTCTTTAAACTTTTAAATAAGGAATAACAGTAGATCTAATTACCATATAACCATATAACAGTCACAGCACGGAAACAGGCCATCTCGGCCCTCCTAGTCCATGCCGAACTCTTAATCTCACCTAGTCCCACCTACCCGCACTCAGCCCATAACCCTCCACTCCTTTCCTGTCCATATACCTATCCAATTTTACCTTAAATGACACAACTGAACTGGCCTCTACTACTTCTACAGGAAGCTCATTCCACACAGCTATCACTCTCTGAGTAAGGAAATACCCCCTCGTGTTTCCCTTAAACTTCTGTCCCCTAACTCTCAAATCACGTCCTCTCGTTTGAATCTCCCCACTCTCAATGGAAACAGCCTATTCACGTCAACTCTATCCATCCCTCTCAAAATTTTAAATACCTCGATCAAATCCCCCCTCAACCTTCTACGCTCCAATGAATAGAGACCTAACTTGTTCAACCTTTCTCTGTAACTTAAGTGCTGAAACCCAGGTAACATCCTAGTAAATCGTCTCTGCTCTCTCTCTAATTTCTTGATATCTTTCCTATAATTCGGTGACCAGAACTGCACACAATATTCCAATTTTGGCCTTACCAATCCCTTGTACAATTTTAACATTACATCCCAACTTCTGTACTCAATGCTTAGATTTATAAAGGCCAGCGTTCCAAAAGCCTTCTTCACCACCCTATCTACATGAGACTCCACCTTCAGGGAACTATGCACTGTTATTCCTAGATCTCTCTGTTCCTCTGCATTCCTCAATGCCCTACCATTTACCCTGTATGTTCTATTTGGATTATTCCTGCCAAAATGTAGAACCTCACACTTCTCAGCATTAAACTCCATCTGCCAACGTTCAGCCCATTCTTCTAACTGGCATAAATCTCCTTGCAAGCTTTGAAAACCCACCTCATTATCCACAACACCTCCTACCTTAGTATCATCGGCATACTTACTAATCCAATTTACCACCCCATCATCCAGATCATTTATGTATATTACAAACAACATTGGGCCCAAAACAGATCCCTGAGGCACCCCGCTAGTCACCGGCCTCCATCCCGATAAACAATTATCCACCACAACTCTCTGGCATCTCCTATCTAGCCACTGTTGAATCCATTTTATTACTCCAGCATTAATACCTAATGATTGAACCTTCTTAACTAACCTTCCATGTGGAACTTTGTCAAAGGCTTTGCTGAAGTCCATATAGACTACATCCACTGCCTTACCCTCGTCAACATTCCTTGTAACTTCTTCAATTAGTTAGAGAAATTGGAGTAATAAAGGTTAATCTAATAAATATCACTGATTCTACTTAAAAAAGCAATTTGTTGTGGTTTATATCTAAGATATGGAACCTAAACAGAATGTTGGAATTTTGACTTGTTCTTGCTCATGTAAATATTTTGTACATATTGTTTTTTTCCTTATAAACTAAACTTTATTTCCAAAAGTGTGTGGTTTCTATTCACTGCCTCCTTCTGATACCTAGAACCTTCTGATAGCCTACTAGCACCTAGTGTAATTTGATTTTCTCAGAGTGCAGCAACTAGTCACACACGATAAGGTCAGTGCTATACAGGTTTTACACAGTGGTGAAGCATTTTTTTCTTCTCAGATGTTGGCAATTCTTCAGAAACACCTTCCTTAAGTGGAGCAGAGATTTTGGATATGTTAAAGGCAGAGGTGGATGGGTACTGCATAAGCAATAGGCCAAAAAATTAATGTTGGTAGATAGGTACACATTGTCCGGATTGCAAATAGATCTGCTTTGATCTTATTAAATAGTAGCACAAGCATGAAGTAGAACATTCCTGCCCTAATTGTAAATATTCCCAAGACTATTTAGTGAAGTGATGCATGATGTTGTTGAGACCACCTTGTTCATATATGCAAGTTAATCTCAGTAACCAACAACATACTGCAGTTGCAGAAGAGAGCTTGGAAACAAAGGTTGATTCCAAAATGGAGTGTCCAATGAAGTAGAATGATTGCTCTTCTTGTAATGAATAAAATTCCTTAAATCATGTTACACATTTTCAAATTAACCAATCAATACTCTAGCTTACTAAGCTACATTTCTTCCTTTAGTAAGTTTTGAATGAGTCAATGTAGTTTAATGCAAAAAAATAGTGAATCTGCTCTCTGCTCATATTACAGGTTCAAATGGGCTAAAGCTACAAAGGTATTTGGATGTGTATATCAAAAAGGAGTAGCTTATGTTATTAAGCTGTCAGATAATCAACCAAGAAGTGAAGCTTATTTCCACAGGAACACCTCAGATGCTCTCTCACAGTTTCAAGCCAGTAGGAAACCACCAGCCCTTGATGCTTGTCCACACTGACATCAAAATTGAAAGATTTCTTGCAGAGGGTGCCCAGAAAGATATCATCTTTGCAAGACAAGGCCTGTTGGAGACAAACCTCATGACCATAACAGGGCCAGAGCAAGACTCACACAAAAGTCCTGAACAAACTTTTGCAACTGGTCATACCAGCAGTCAAACCTGTCAAAATCAACAGAAAGTTTCTGCATGTCT